>NC_079326.1:55454471-56071971 GCF_029931775.1 Euleptes europaea
CAGCCATCACCACATCCTGGGGCAGGGAGTTTAACTATGCGTTGTGTGAAAAAATATTTCCTTTTATCTGTTTTGAATCTCTCACCCTCCAGCTTTAGCAGATGACCCCATGTTCTAGTATTTTGGGAGAGGGAGAAAAACTTCTCCCTGTCCACCATGCATAATTTTATAGACCTCTATCATGTCTCCCCTCAGCCGCCTTCTTTCCAAGCTAAACAGCCCTAAGCGTCTCAACTGCTCCCCATAGGACAGTTGCTCTAGTCCCCTAATCATTTTGGTTGCTCTTTTCTGCACCTTCTCAAGCTCTGTAATATCCTTTTTTAGGTGTGGTGACCAGAACTGTACACAGTATTCTAAGTGTGGTCTCACCATAGATTTGTACAAGGGCAGTATGATATCAGCAGTTTTAGTCTCTATTCCTTGTCTAATTATGGCCAGCATGGAATTTGCCTTTTTTACAGCTGTCGCACACTGGGTTGACATCTTCATTGAGCTATCCACTACCACCCCAAGATCCCTTTCTTGGTCTGTCGCTGCCAGCACAGATCCCATTAGTGTATATGTGAAGTTGGGATTTTTTGTCCCAATATGTATCACTTTACACTTACTCACATTGAATCTCATTTGCCATTTTAATGCCCATTCTTCCAGTATGCACAGATCCTTCTGGAGCTCTTCACAGTCTGATTTTGTTTTAACCACCTAAATAATTTGGTGTCATCTGCAAACTTGGCTACTTCACTGTTTAACCCCAATTCCAGGTCATTGATGAACAGGTTGAAAAGCACCGGTCCCAACACAGATCCCTTCACAAACCTGGACAGAGATGGTAAGATTTGCCACAAAGTCCCACACTCTCCAAACCCAAGCCTTCAAAGAAAGCGCCCAGTTGTCTTCAGGTTTGTACCTAGAGCCTCTGTCACTGCTGACAACAGAATAACAATTCTAATCCACCCCCCTTGGATTGAAAGATCCCATGCGAATGGAAGATGCTTTTGTTCATCCAGGGAGTTACTGCTTCTTTCCCCTGCCTAGGGTGGTTGAGCTCCGCGTTTGAGACACTCCTGAAGATTTGAGGGTGGAGCCTGGGGAGGGTGAGGTTTAGGGAGGGGAAGGAGCTCACCAGGTATGTGATGCCATAGAGCAGGGGTGTCGAACTCAATTGTTACGAGGGCCGGATATGACATAAATTTCATTTGGTTGGGCCGGGCCATGCCCCGCCAGCCCAGATCGAGAGTGGGGGAGAGGCTGCCTTGGCTGAATCGCGGGCCAGATAAGAGCTCTCAAGGGGCCGAATCCTGCCCGCAGGCCCTGTCATAGAGTCTGCTCTCTGAAGATGACATTTTCTCCCGGGGTGGGGGTGGGGGCTGATCTCTGCACTCTGGACATCAGCTGTCACTCCAGGAAATCTCCAGGCCCCATCTGGAGGATGGCAACCCTAACTCTGCCCCCATCTGCACTCCCCTTGCTTTACAACAGGCTCTTGGACTCCCAAGTCAACTAGATCTTACCCCTTCCCCTCTCCAAACTTTACCCTTCACAGGATCCAGTTGAAATCACGAGGAATTTCCCAACCCAAGTGTTGGCCACCCTAGGTGAAGCTAGGTTTGCCGTACTGCCAGCTGGCTATGTGTCCTTCAAGTAGGGTTGCCAGCTCCAGCTTGGGAACTACCTGGAGATTTTGGGGGTGGAGCCTGAGGAGGGCGGGGTTTGGAGAGGGGAGGGACCTAAGCACGGTATCATGCCATAGAGTCTACCTTCCAAAGCGGCCATTTTCTCCAGGGGAAGTGATCCCTGTCGCCTGTAGATCAGTTGTAATAGCAGGTGATCTCTAGCCACCACCTGGAGGTTGGCAACCCTACCTTCAAGGACCTTTTTGTTCCATACAAAATGAAAAGCTTCCCATTTGTACACCCAGAGCTTAGAATGTGCTACTACTTCCTTTCAAATTGCAAAAAATAAAAATAAATAAATAAATGTTTCTTAAGACACTGTTGCACAACATCTTTTGGTTTAATATACCCGCTTTACTTAGGAAAGAATGATAGCCTGGCAGAGTTATTTCTAGTGGAATTATTTCCGCCCCCCCCCCAAAAAAAACAGCAACAGAAAGCAATATGGAAATAATCCCCTGTGATATCAGTACAAAACAAGACGGACTACCTTTTGCGTGTCGACACGTCCCCCCGTCCGCTTCCTCCCCCCTCCCCGGCCTTCAGTTCTGAATAATGTCTTTGTTCCTGTTTCTGGCCAACGTTCCTTCCCCAGCTCTCAAGGAATCCCAGGCTGTCTAGTTTACAATCTCATCTCCAAAGATGACAACTTTATGTGAGTTTATTTGTGGCTCAGCAGCCATCAATCCCGGCACGGCGACCGTTCTGGCAGTTACGGTTTTAATCCACACAGCGCTAGCAGTATTTTAATCAGCCGACATATGCCGTATTGTCCTTGCTGTAAGTTGCTTGGTGCTTCTCTATCCAGGTTGCATAAGCGTAAAGCGAGAGGAAGACGTGAAAAGGCAAACTCAATTGTTACGCTGGTGCACATTCTCCCATTTTTTTCGACAACAGCAGGTTTCACAATTTTCAGACCTGGACAGTGGTGGGAGCTACATTTTTGGGACCCTGAAGGTTGAACTGATATGGGGGCCCCTTTGCAACCAGCAACAATAGGGCAACATCCAACAAGGTAGGGTTGCCAGTAGGGTTGCCCACCTCCAGGTACTAGTTGGAGATCTCCTGCTATTACAAAAGATCTCCAGCCGATAGAGATCAGTTGCCCTGGAGAAAATGGCCGCTTTGGCCTTGGACTCTATGGCATTGAAGTCCCTCCCTCCCCAAACCCCACCCTCCTCAGGCTCCACCCCCAAAAACCTCCCCCCAGTGGCAAAGAGGGACCTGGTAACCCTATCTGGGGAAGACTCATTCTGTTAATTAATTTCAGAGGGTAGCCGGGCTGGTCTGCAGTAGAACAACTGGATTCGACTCCAGTAGCATCGTAGAATCCAATGAGATTTTCAGGGTGTACATTTTCGAGAGTCAAAGCTCTATCTTCATCAGATATTCGTCATTGACTCTCAAAAGCTTATACCCCGAAAATCTCGTCGGTCTCCATGCCCAGAAGATGGCCAAGATGCCCTCCCTCTCATGAACTGCCTAAGGTCATAGAATCAGCATTGCTGACAGATGTCCATCTAGCCTCTGCTTAAAAACCTCCAGGGAAGGAGAGCTCACTACCTCCCGAGGAAACCTGTTCCACTGAGGAAGAGCTCTAACTGTTAGAAAAATCTTCCTAAGGTCTAGACGGAAACTCTTTTGATTTCATTTCCACCCGTTGGTTCTGGTCCGACCTTCTGGGGCAACAGAAAACAACTCAGCACCCTCCTCTATAGGACAGCCCTTCAAGTACTTGAAGATGGTTATCATATCCCTTCTCAGTCTTCTCCTCTTCAGGCTAAACCCAGCTCCTTCAACCATAGGACTTGGTCTCCATTAGTTTCATAGTAGATCCGCCGCTGGACCTGGAATCCCTCTTTAACCCCCAAACTGCAACACAACACCCACCTTGAAAGACACTTTGTATACCTATGGCTGAGGGTCGCCAACCTCTAGGTGGGGCCTGGAGACTTCCCAGAATTACAGCTGATTGCCAGACTATAGTGATCACTTCCCATGCCTAGGGTTGCCCAGCTCCGGTTTTGAGACATTCCTGAAGATTTGAGGGTGGAGCCTGGGAAGGGCGGGGTTTGGGGAGGCTGCTTTGGAGAAAATATCTGCTTTGAGATAGGGATGCCAGCCTCCAGGTGGGAACCCAAAAGTAATAATTGTGAACAATCATCATGTAGTGAAGCGCATGGACCAACTGGCCTTACCAATTAAACAAGCTTATTGCTATGAGTGTATCATTTATAATCAAGTTTAAGCCAAGTTTCCAAATGACAATAGTGTTTTGTGTCAATTTTTTTAAAAAAAAAACACTATAGCCAAGTGCCATATGAAACTTAACAAACCAAATGACTTAATACATGTTGAAAATAAACACAGTCTTGACTTAATCTTGTCTTAAAAAGTACAGTTGTGATAAGCTGCCTGGCTTTGGTAGTCATTTCGCTCAAGCTTTATCAAGTGGTATGCATGTTTTTGTTTGATTACCTGCAAGAAGAGGAAGAAGAGCTGGTTTTTATACCCTGATTTTCTCAACCTTTAAGGAGTCTCAAAGCAACTTACAATCATCTTCCCCTCCCCTCCCCACAACAGACACCTTGTGAGGTAGGAGAGGCTGACAGAGTTCGGAGAGAACTGTGACTGGACCAAAGTCACCCACCGAGGTTCATGTGGAGGAGTCGGGAAACCAACATGGTTCACCAGATTAGAGTCTACCACTCTTAACCACTATATCATGCTGGTGTAATGGTTAGGTGCCCAGGTTGCCACCCACTTGAAGTTGAGGAACTACTCAGTTTGGGTTCCAACCGCTGACCAAAAACCAATGCTCTGCGCAGCTGTGTGTACCCATGGGTGAGGTGAGCATGGGGCCAAAAGCTTCTATGGACAGAGTTTGTCAGATCAAGAGACCCCACTGCCTGTATTTGCCTCAAGAAGAAGCAAGCAAGCTCCCCTTTCCCTGATGGATGGCACCGGTAGCAGCTGTTGGAAAAGCCCTTCTGATGTTCGCCTGTCTACCTTCCTGGCAAGAGCAGTTCCCTTGCTAGTCATTCATTTTTAAAAGCCTGCCTTTCCACGCTGAGAGACGCCTAAGGCAACTCAGAGGAGAAGGGTTAACTTACGCATTACCATGTTAAGAGGGGAACACTTCAGATCCTGCTCACACCGCCTGAAAGCAGTTAGAAGAACAGGCATTTAATGCAACGTATCAATTGGCCCTTCCTGCGACCGCGCATTTTACAGAAGGACGAAAGACGACGTGTTCCAGCAGCGATGAGTAATAGGCTTAGCTCGGTTGCTCTGCTTATGTGGAGATCTTAGAACAATAGCTTCTCTTTAGAAAAGAGAATACACCAAGGACCGCGGTTTCAGCTTAGCAGGATCAAAGGGTAAATCCAGAGGTCAGCAGGGGTACACATTTCACAAAGCATAACGAGGGGCTGAAGCGCCACTAATTTCATGCGCCTTTAATCTGATCTGGACCCCTTTGGAAGGATTGCCTAGAGGCACTCGGAAATTAAATGCAACCAATTCCATAAAGATATTGACCGATGGCCAAGGGCACAGCCCGCCATCTTGGCTGACGACATTAGCCACTTAACGATTCACCAGAAGACATTCATTTGATCAACACAATGGTTACGGGACAAAACCACGTTCTATTTTGGTGACCTAAGGCAGAAGGAAAGCCTGATCTCGGCGTTCATCCATTTAAATGAGGTCGCTCTTTACAGTTCAGAGCTATGGACATAAGTCAGCAGAGGAAACATGTCTGGGTGAAACGAATAACAAAAAATTAAGGGTAAACAAGGCCACCGACTTGAAGGTACATGCATATGCAAATGTCGCTCCTAGCAACGCGAACAAAAAATTGCTTATAATAATCTGGAGGAGGCTTAATGGCACATTTGCTTCCCTCCCCACACTGTAAATAATAGGAAGAAAAGTACAATTTTATCAGGTTTAAGTTAAAGCTGTTAAAAACCCACTGTGAAGATTTTTAAGATAATGAGCTATTAAGAATCTGCGTACAAGTACAAATGAAAACATGCTGGGCTGGAGCCAACGCTTCTGTGAATGGGGGACGTTTGTGCGGGCTATTTCGGGCAACTTCTTTCCCACGCTGCCTACTGCTCCTCCTAAAAATCTGCTGCTCTGAAACAGGGCGGCAAGTGGTGTGATAGGCTCCCGCAAGAAGAGGACATCAGAGGCGCATATTTGTTCCTCTGCACAACTGGTGGGAGTTTTTGGGGTGGAGCCTGAGGAGGGTGGGGTTTGGGGGAGGGGAGGGACTTCAACGCCATAGAGTCCAATTGCCCAAGTGGCTATTTTCTCCAGGTGAACTGATCTCTATCCTGGGTTGCCAGGTCCCTCTTTGCCATCGCTGGGAGGTTTTTGGGGTGGGGCCCGAGGAGGGTGGGGTTTGGGGAAGGGAGGGACTTCAATGCCATTGAGTTCAATTGTCAAAGCAGCCATTTTCTCCAGGGGAACTGATCTCTATCAGCTGGTGATCAGTTGTAATAGCAGGAGATCTGCAGCTAGTACCTGGAGGTTGGCAACCCTATGGTGGATCCTGTCCCTGGGCCTTGCCCCCAGCCACCCATCAGATGGTTAGCAGGGGTGGCTTATCAGCAGGGGAGGCATGCCTAAGCTACTGTCACCAGTGACACAATGATGTCAGCTCCAGTGAACAACAGAAGTGACATCGCCACTTCACCATGCTGCCGGTGACATGGCCTAGACCTCCCTCCCGCTCCTAGTAAGTCCCCTCAACTCCTGCTGGTTGCCAGGAGGGACCTGGCAACCCTAGTAGGGTTAGGCAAAGAGACAGGGGGCCACACCAAAATGGAGACAAATTGCAACGAATGGTGCAAGGGAATAACAATTTAATAAATAAATTACCCCTAGGTGTTTCACACGAGGTTCTTCAGAGGGATCTTTCTCTGCTCGAGTGTCCCATGCGAGCAATAAAACAATTATGAAGCTTCATAATTAGGGCTTCATAATTTTTTAAATTTTTTTTGCATTGGGACACTTGAGCAGAGAACTATCCCCCTGAAGAAGCTCAAGGGGAACATATAGGGGTACTTGTTTATTAAATCCTAGTAGGGGTTGCCAACTACGATTTGGGAAATTCTTGGAAATTTGAGGGTGGAGACTGAAGAAAGTGATGGTTAGGGGCACAAGGGACCTCAGCGGGGTATAATGCCATAGAGCCCACCATAAAGCAGCCATTTGTTCCAGGGGAAACAATCTCTCTTGTCTGGAGATAAGCCGCAATTCCAGGAGATCTCTAGGCCCCATCTGGAGGTTGGCAACCTAAAGGGCACATGTTTCTGAACGCTCCCCCAGTGATACAGCAGCAGCTTTGGAGGGGAACAGAAGGGTTTGCTGTTGGAAGGGGAAGCCAGTTAAAGTTGCTTCCACAAACTCATTGCAGTTGTGGAAGAACTGGATCCACTGCTTAACGGTACTGCTTACAGCCTACATCAGAATGGGCCATTCCTTTGCCAGGAGGGAAGATGGCATGGAATAGCCCGATCTCATCAGATCTCAGAAGCAAAGCAGGGTCAGTATTTGGATGGAAGACCACCAAGGAATGCTCTGCAAAGTAGGGCAATGGCAAATCACCTCTGCTTCTCACTTAGTTTGAAACCCCCTGGCTGGGGCCGCCATAAGACGGCTGCAACTTGATGGCCTTTGCGTACATATGTAATTCTCGTGCAGCTCACCCACCCCAATGCTATTTTTTTCTACCTCCAGAACTGAAAGGGGAGTGATCGAGGAAGGCCCGAGTGAACGAACATCTTGAAACACCCACTCATCGCTGGGACCTTTCACACGCAAGGAAGCGGAATGTGACGGCATTAAAGGTTCTCTCTTCCTCTATGACTCAGACCCCTTTGCACGCTTGGCTCATGTGGCGACAATGTGACAGCTGTGTTGGTTCATGCCAGGAAACCCAGAGCTGGTCTAGCCGAGCCAGCCAATTACTCATAACTAGCCGACGATGAGATTCGGCGCTTAAAGCCAAACCAATGAACACTCCACCCGCAGCCACTGACAGTCAAATCAGTTCTGAATCTCGCTCCATTTCAGTTGACAATAATGCATAATGCAGAATTGGACCTTGCGGTCCCATCCTGCTTTAGAAAAATGGTATTTGCTTAAACGTAAAGATTACTGTCGGCAGTAAACATGTGTTTAATTCATTAGGACCAGAGCTCTGGTTTGTTCAGCTGCATCTATATATCCACATAGGCAGAAATACTGGTGGCTGATTCAGATTAGGAGTACCTGGAGTGGAAGAAAAGCTTCTGTAAAAGGGTTTCCAGGTCCCTCTTCGCCACCGGCAGGAGGTTTTTGGGGTGGAGCCTGAGGAGGGCAAGGTTTGGGGAAGGGAGGGACTCAATGCCATAGTCCAATTGCCAAAGCGGCCATTTTCTCCAGGTGAGCTGATCTCTGTTGGCTGGAGATCAGTTGTAATAGCGGGAGATCGCTAGTACCTGGAAGTTGGCATCCTTACTCTGTACCTGTTTGGTATTGGACACAAGACGCTTTTCAGCCCCGTTATTCCCTTACCAGAAATCTATCACGGTAGGGCAGCATCGAGCGGATATGGATTCCCTGCAGGAAGGACGTTTATAATCAAGCAAAGCCAATCATCTTAAAACAAAAGATTTAAGGAAAGAACAGGATGTAGAAGAAGCAAGCATAGACCAAAAATAAGCTGAAAACAGCATGCTAGCTGGGACTGAGAGGACTTGGAAAGCTGCTGTGCCCAGGCAATATGCATTTACAAAGGTAATGCAATTATAATGCTTCTTTGCTGCATTCCCAGCCTTTCCTCCATAGGGGTTTCTCAGCGCTCTGTTCTTCCTCCCCAGAGACTTTCTTGCAACATACAGTCCCTGAGTGACCTCATCAAAGACCATAATTCTCACTGCCAGCCAGGGATGACTTCCAACTTCATATCCTTGCTGTTTAAACCTGAAGGAAGAGCCTCCTTTCCCGTTTGGCTTTTTCCTCACGCAAATGAAATAGTGAACATCGATACTAAAAGCCAGACTTTATTCCACAGTAATTTGGATGCTTTTGTACCCCAGGTTGTTCCTCTCCACCCCAACCTAGGGTTGCTAACACTGACTTGGGTCATTTCTGGGGAACCGGGTTCAATTCCCTGCTACTCCACATGAAGCCTGCTGGGTGACCTTGGGCCGGTCTCAATTCTCTCCGAACTCTCTCAGCCCCACCTACCTCACAAGGTGTCTGTTGTGGGGAGAGGCAGGGAAGGCGATTGTAAGTCATTTTGAGACTCCTTAAATGTAGAGAAAATCGGGGTTGAAGAAGAAGAAGAGCTGGTTTTTATAGCCTGCTTTTCTCAACCTTAAGGAGTCTCCAAGTGGCTTACATTTGCCTTCCCTTCCTCTCCCCACAACAGGTTAAGAAACCGTTCCTTTAGGGTTGCCAACCTCCTGGTGGGTCCTGGAGTTGTCCAAGTATTACAACTGACCTTCAGGCTACAAGGATCAGCGAACCTGCAGAAAATGGCTGCTTTGGAGGGCAGACACTATGGCATCTCATCTGTGTTGAGCTCCATTTCTTCTCCAGCCTCCACCCCCAAATCTCCACAAATTTCCCAACCTGGAGTTGACAATAGGGTTGCCAACCTCCAAGTTGTGGCTGAAGATCTCTTGCGATTACAATTGATCTCCAGCCGATAGAGATCAGTTCACCTGGAGAAAATGGCCGCTTTAGCAATTGGACTCTATGGCATACAGGTCCCTCCCCAAATCCCACCCTCCTTGGGCTTTGCTCCCCAAACCCCCCAATGGTGGCGAAGAGGGGCCTGGCAACCTTAGCTGACAACCCTATCTTTCTCCCATGATAGCCTTCCACTGAACAGCACCCTCCACAGCTACAAGTTGTAGAAACACAAATCTGAGGGAGAATGATACAACCAAGCATAGCATGTAGTTTGGGGCAAAAACTCAGGTCCACTATTTGCTCGTCTTCTGCCTTGACCACAGCAACCTTCTTCTTGGAACAAATCCTGTTCCCTTGTGGAGTACAACAGTCCACCAATCGCCGCCCCTCTTTTTCCAACCTGAAAAACACCTTCGCCTTCACTGACTTCAGGAAAATGGTATTTTTTTATTGCCTCAAAGGTAAAGATTCCTCTCAGAAGCAAAAAAAAACCCCCACATTTTTAATTCATTAGCCCGGGAGCTCTTGTTAACACGGCCTTGGCTATTTCGTTTCATCTCTGGTCCAAGTGGAGTGCATTAACGCAAAGTAATAGATTCCTCGATGGGTCTTTGAAACTAAAATTGGAAAGCACTTAGGACGTTTTAAGCACTGACAAAGAATAAATAATAATAATGACCGGGATCCGCTCAGCCACTCAAGTAGTTCCACAGACTCAAGTGTGTTGTGGCCTCACACTTAGTTTTGAAAAGAAACCTCACCACCACCCAGCAACTTCTGAACAAACTACTTCAGAAACCAGGGATACTTGCAAATAGAATTGCTAGGTCCCTCTTCGCCACCGATGGGAGGCTTTGGGGGTGGAGCCTGAGGACGGAGGGGTTTGGGGAGGGGAGGGACTTCAATGTCATAGAGTTCAATGGCCAAAGTAGCCATGTTCTCCAGGTGAACTGATCTCTATCGGCTGGAGATCAATTGTAATAGCAGGAGATTGCCAGCTACCACCTGGAGATTGGCAACGCTACTTGCAAAAGCCATAGGGTTGCCAACTCTGGGTTGGAAAATTCCTAGAGAGTTGGGGGAGTGAAGCCAGGAGAGAATGGAGGTTGGGGAAGGGAAGGAGGTCAGCAGGGATGTTATGCCATGGAGTCCTCCAAAGCAACCATCTTCTCCAGGAGAATTGATCTCTCGAGATCAGTTGTAATTCTGGGTAGGGTTCCCAAGTGCCTGGTTGTGGCAGGCAATTGCCCGCCAATCAACTGGTCGGCGGGTGGAAGCAGGAGAGGGACAGCGATCCGCGTGTGCGCACTCCTGGAGCTCCCACAGGAGCTTCACAAAAAATCCCCATGGACTTTAGTGGTGGGAATTTTCCATTAACCGGCTTCCGCAGGATTGCATCTATGTAGTGAAAGTTGGCTAATGGAAAATTCCCATAACAGGAAACAAAAGGGATTTTTTGCGAAGCTCCTGTGGGAACATTTTGGGGGGTAGAGGTCCCAGATTTTCAGGGTAGCTTTCATAGACTCTCCTTGCACGAACCCCAAAGTTTGGTGAAGATTAGGTCAGGGGGTCCGGTGTTATGGGCTCAGGAGGGGTCGCCCCTCCGTCCTCCATAGACAAGCATTAGCTGATTAGTGAACAGAGAATCTCTTACTTTCCAATGCTTCTGTATGGAGGGGGGTGACCTCTTCCAGACCCCATAACTTTGGGCCCCCTGACCCAATATTCACAAAACTTGGGGGTTCTTGCAAGGAGAGTCCCTGCAAGCTACCCACACGTTTGGGGCTCTACCTCAAAAAATGTCCCCCAGGGCCAAATTTTTTTGGGAAACCCGAAAATAAACCAAATTCCCACATTTATTGGTATGGGAATTCGGCTTATTTCGGGCTTCCCGAAAAAAAATCAGGCCCCAAAAACAAATCAGTAGGTTATAGATCAAATCAAGCCTGAACTGACCATAGAAGCCAAAATGACTGAACTGAGGCTGTCGTATTTTGGTCACATCACGAGATGAAAAGAGTCACTGGAAAAGACAGTCATGCTAGGAAAAGTTGAGGGCAGCAGGAAAAGAGGAAGACCCAACAGGAGATGGATTGACTCTATAAAGGAAACCACGGCCCTCAGTTTGCAAGGCCTCGGCAAGGCTGTCAAAGATAGGACATTTTGGAGGACTTTCATTCATAGGGTCACCATGAGTCAGAGACGACTTGATGGCACTTAACACACACACACACACACACCCCTCCAGGTACTAGCTGGAGATCTCCTGCTATTACAACTGACCTCCAGCCGATAGAGATCAGTTCCCCTAGAGAAAATGGCCATTTTGGCAATTGGACTCAATGGCATTGAAGTCCCTCCCCTCCCCAAACCCCACCCTCCTCAGGGTCCACCCCCCAAAACCTCCCACCAGTGGCGAGGAAGGACCTAGCAACCCTATCTGGGGCAGACTCATTCTGTTAATTAGTTTCAGAGGGTAGCTGGGCTCGTCTGCAGTAGAACAACTGGATTCGAGTGCAGTAGCATCGTAGAGTCCAACGAGATTTTCAGGGTATAGGTTTTCGCGAGACAAAGCTCTCTCTTTGTCAGATGTTCATCACTGACTCTCAAAAGTGTATACCCCAAAAATCTCGTTGGTCTCTACGATGCTACTGGACTAGAACCGAGCGATTTAGTTAATTTGCCTCCAGCACAAAAGCTGTCAGGGAGCTCCAAAATATGCCAGGGCAAGGAAGTCCTGGCCACTTTCCCTAGAAAAAATATAAAAAGCAAGCCATTCCTCAGATCTCACTTGCTCTAATTGGAACTCAGGGGTCCCCCATGAAGGGCGGCCACTTAGAGGATGGCAGGGGGCTGTTCCTGTTGGCAGCAGAGGAGAGGACTTGCAATAAGGGGTTTAAATTGTGGGCGGAAAGGTACTGGCTGGATATTAGGAAAAATTTTTTACAATAGGAGTTGTTTGACAGTGGAATCGGCCACCTAGGGAGGGGGTGAGTTCCCCCTCACTGGCAGTTTTTAAGCAGAGGCTGGACAAACACTTGTCAGGGATGCTCTAGGCTGATCCTGCATTGAGCAGGGGGTTGGACTAGATGGCCTCTATTGCCCCTTCCAGCTCTGTGAGTCTATGATTCTGACCCCTCGCAATGCCGAGAACAGGCGTAAAGGAAAAGTGAAAACCATGGCTGGCCTTATATTTGCAAAACTGGAGACTAATTTGAACTAATGCATTAGATCATCTCAAATTAATCTCCCCTTTTAAGTACAACCACGGTTTTCTTTACCTGCTCTCTTACAAGACCCTGTGCATTGTGATTATTGGCAAAGACAGAAATGAAGACTTTCAGGCTTTCACAGGGACAAAGAAATGGCCATTTGTTTGTTTTTTCCCCTTCAAGTTGCAGCTGACTTATGGTGACTCCATAGGGTTTTCAAGGCAAGAGGTGAACAGAGGTGGTTTCCTATTGCTCACCCCTGCAGGGACTTCCCTGGTGGTCTCCCATCCAAGTATTAACCAGGGCCGACCCTGCTTGGCTTCTGAGATCAGGGCTATCCAGGTCAGGATTCTATGCACTGGGCACAAACTAATTGAATTAGTCTGTGAAGAGTTTATTGGTTCTTAAAACTGTCATGTATTGCAGATAGGGTTGCCAGCCTCCAGGTGGTGGCTGGAGAATGGCTATTACAACTGCTCTCCGGGCGACAGAGATCAGTTCTCCTGGAGAAACCCCGCCCTCCTCAGGCTCCGCTCCAAAAATCTCCAGGTATTTCCTAATCCAGGGCTGGCAACCCTAGAAGAGCCACTTAAAGAAAGTAAGATCAGACTCAACGGTGGAAATAAATCAGGAGGAGGCATTTGCTACCCCTTAGGGGAGATCCTTTATTTCTTTATTTATTTACTGCATTTGTGCCTTGCCTTTCTCCCTAATAGGGAGCCAAAGCAGATTATATTATTCTCCGCTTTTCTGTTTTATCCTCACAACAACCTTATGAGGTAGGTTGGGTTGAGAGGAAGCGACTGGCCCAAACTCGCCCAGCAATCTACCCTGGCTGAGTGGAGATTGGAACCCAAGTCTCCTAGATGCCTGTCCGACATTCTAACCACTATACCTCGCTGTCTTGCAGGATCTCAGCTGAAGGTTATCTCCTGTCTGCTGCTTACGTGGACACAATCTGGAGAAATGACCATCACAGCCACATAAATCCCCAAACCATCCAGCACTGATTTCTAACTCTAGCGCAAAATCCACAAGTAATCATGAGCAGGTGATTGCCCAAATGGAAACCTCTGTGCCGATAAATTTCACTGCTGATGCTCAAAAGATATTTTTAGCTATTTTTTTTATAACACATCAACAATCTGCATCGTATTTTATTTACCACAGAGGAGATGTCTATTTGGGCAGAAGGAAGAGACACCAGGACTTCAAAGTTTGGATCCCTCCCCCTAAATCTACATTTAAACACACACACACACATACACATTTTGATTTCTTTTCATGTCCCCCAGTTAATAAGCTTGCATATTGGCTAGTCAAATGGTGCACTCTGCAAACTAGAAGAAGGAATTACTGTCAAGCATATGCAGAATCTCCCCTAAATCCTCCCGCTGAATTGGGTACGTGCAGGCAGGTGGTTTTAGCCACGGAGGCTCTGACAAAACTTTATATTTCCAATCATATAAAATGCATGAAATGCTTTTTAAGACAAGTTTTTTATCCACTAAAAATTTGTAGTATGTAGGGTTGCGGTAGAGTCCGATCTGGAGGACCGTGCTTGATTCCCAACTCCTCCAAATGAGCGGCAGAGGCTAATCTGGTGAACTGGATTTGTTTCCCCACTCCTACACACGAAGCCAGCTGGGTGGCCTTGGGCTAGTCACAATTCTCTCTCAGCCCCACCTACCTCCCAGGGTGTCTGTTGTGGGGAGGAGAAGGGAAGGTGATTGTAAACTGGTTTGATTCTCCCTTAAGTGGCAGAGAAAGTCGGCATATAAAAAACTCTGTTAACCTGATTCTTCCCTCTCCCCTGAGCTCTGCCCAGCTGAAATCCCCATGCAGAAGGCAAAGTGCAGGACATACAAGCTTGGTTTCTCTCACAGACAACTACAAGGCAGCGTGTAAAGAGGCAGGGATTAAAATGCTTCCTGCTTCCTCTGAGATCTTTCTGAGCGGAATAAAAGCTTTTTAAAACCAAGTCTTGGATTTCTCCCCTCCCCCCATTTCAGATTGCTCAGTTTTTTTGTTTTATGTTCTTAAAATGCTTTTTTTATGCAGCAATTGGTTTTTTGGGGGGAGGGAACCTTTCTCTCACTACTGCCAATTACGAAGCAGCATTTGAAAGGGTGGGGATTCAAATGCAGGAAAGTGTGGGTCCAGCAAGCAACGAACCTCAGGTAAAACTCCCATGCAGAAACAACCTTCATCAGATACAAGTAGGAATGGAGATCCCCGAATCTTTTCCTGTTAGTATCTTCCTGTTTGAAGATAGAGCTTTGACTCTCAAACGCTTATACCCTGAAAATCTTGTTGGTGTCTAAGGTGCTACAGGACTCCAATCCAGCTATTCTACTTAGGGTTGCCAGCTCTCGACTGGGAAATACCTGGAGATTTTGGGGGTGGAGCCTGAGAAAGGCAGGGTTTGGGGAGGGGAGGGACTTGAATGGAGTATGCCACAGAGTCCACCTTCCAAAGCGGCCGTTGTCTCCAGGTGAACCGATCGGGTTGCCAACCTCCAGGTAATGCTAAAGAAACACATGCAGCCCGCAGGCTCAATTCAAAGTGTTCAAATTTTAAATGTTCAAAAAACAGAAACTTATACACAACAAACTACTAAACAATACATTATAGAGAAATATCAGGCATTGGATTCATGTTTGAATGCGTTTTACAATTCACAACGCAAGCTGTGTAGAAACAGCAAAAGACAAGTACAATAAAGGAAAGTCCAGGGCTATTCGATCTCCCTCATGGATGGGAGACTATTTCAAAAGGAAAACGAACAGTCCATAAGCAGCCAAGTATACCACCAGTTCTTCACTCCAAGAAGGAACGAGAGACACAGCCAGCAAGGACGGGTTGTCAATCCATACATGTTCCGTTCGCTTCGTCAGCTTGCCGGTTTACACGTGAGTTCAAATCATTTCTCTCTATTCCAATTCATGAACTACGTGCAATACTTCGGGCTTACAGCCTCTCAACTAAGTAAAAATAATTACAGAAACAATAGTAATAACAACCATCATGTGATCCCGTCCCATTATCCTATTACCTAATACTACTCTTAGAACTATTATAAACATATTACTGAATTTCCCATGTTTACCTTATGATGCCAAAGAATGACCTGAAACAGACCTTCGTAGGTTCAAGCCTAGATGGAGTAGATTTGAACATTTAAAATTTGAACACTTTGAATTGAGTCTGCGTGCTGCATGTGTTTGTTCAGCTTTATCTGATTGTTTACAGCACAGGTTGTTAGAGTTTGGATATAGTGTTTGGATATAGTTTCCTAAACCTCCAGGTAGTAGCTGGAGATCTCCTGCTGTTACAACTGATCTCCAGCCGATAGAGATCAGTTCCCCTGGAGAAAATGGCCACGTTGGCAATTGGCCTCTATGGCACTGAAGTCCCTCCCCTCCCCAAACCCCGCCCTTTTCAGGCTCTACTCCAAAAACTTCCCACCAGTGGTGAAGACGGTCCTATGAGCTGATCTCTGTCTCCTGGAGATCAGTTGTAATAGCGGGAGATCTCCAGCCACGACCTGGAGGTTGGCCACCCTAATTCTACTGCAAGTCAACACAACTCCCCTCCGAAACAGTCTTAACCAAGTTACTCCCAACACACAAAGAAGACTTGGATCTATACGCTCATTATTTCCCACTTAACTGGGCGAGGAGGGAAGAGAGATGGTTTATGGATTAGAAACCATCTACTCTCCCTGGCGAGGAACGCAGTCTCCACGTCCTTGCTACTTTCCTCCTGCTCAACCGACTACCAAGGATGCTTGTGGTAGAGTGACATCTACTGGCACAGCTTCTACTAACTTCTTTAAGAGCAGGCTGCCGCAGGCCATTCCTGTAACAATATTATAGTGTACGAAAAAGCCCGGTGCGACATGGGACAAGTAACATAGGTCAAAGGATGGAGGAGTGGATTTCTCTTTCATCGGCAGCGCAGTTCCTTCGAGTGCATCGCAAGCATTAGCCATTCGGCTCCCAGCTTTGCTTCCCTAGTTCCCGCGTCACTTTTCTCCCCCTGCCCCCTTTTTCTGCTGCCTCTTTTCCGGCCAATATTAATCACAGAATTATCAAGGGAAAAGGAAACGCTCTCTGGTCTCGATGCAAGAGAAGGCTGGTTAGGTACCAGCCATTCTCCCGGAGGCATCGACACAATTTGGATGATGGAAAATGCCCTCAACCACAATCCAAAAGTCACCAGTCACATAACATTCGACAATCACAATGCCAGATTGCAGACCAAAATTAAGACTTAAATATACAAAGCAGCTGCATTAAACAAAGGGTTTAACCAGAGGGCTGTTTAACCAAAGGGAGGCCTACCTTTGGCTATTTAGGTACAAAGATTATTATTTATAAAATCCTCCTTATATCTCCCTAAGCAAAAAGGCTAGAGATGCACAATTTTAGTGAAAACTGAATGTTTGGGAGTAAAGGGGAGGCTAGAATATTTAGGGTTGTCAGCTCAAAGTTGGGAAATACCTGGAGATGTGGGGAGGTGGAGCTTGAGGAGGGCAGGGTTTGGAGAGGGGAGGGACTCCAATGGGGTACAATACCATAGAGCCCACTTTCCAAAGTGGCCATTTACTCCAGGGGAACTGATCTCTGTCACCTGGAGATCAACTGTAATAGTGGGATATCTCCAGCCACCACCTGGAGGCTGGCAACCCTAAGAATATCCCTGAAGGGATCAGGTTCTCTTGGTTATAGACTTTGATTGTGTGTGTGTGTGGAGTGCCATCAAGTCGCCTCTGACTCATGGCGACCCTATGGATCAATGTCCTCCAAAACGACCTGTCCTTAACAGCCTTGCTCAGATCTTGCAAATCGAGGGCCATGGCTTCCTTTATAGAGTCACTCCATCTCTTGTTGGGTCTTCCTCTTTTCCTGCAGCCTTCACCTTTTCCTAGCATGATGGACTTGGAGTACAGTAATTAATTTGATGGCAAGGATATGACTCAGAGAAATCACACTGGGGTTTTTTGGAAACGGGTACCTCCTACAGTTTTCACCCCTTCCCGGGAACATTCTGGTGGTTTTAGAAGTTCACCATCCTTCTCGCTCCTCCGCCTCGGATGTGGCCTTTGATTCTACCGCCTCCTCGCCGATCAAGGGAAGAAGGCGCGACAGCCCTACCGGAGAGTCAGTCGATGCCACTGCCGGCTGTCTCGCCCTGCTGAGTATTGGACTGCCTGTTTTATTGCCCCAACGAGACAAGGTAGCCTTTGACTGCGGACAAGTGTTTAAAAGCCGCACTTCTCAGCCCGGCCAACGAGAAGAAAGAAAGGAAACAAAACAACGCGAACCCTGGGAGTGCTGCAGTGGGAAATTGCAGGTGCATTAGAGAAAAAAAACCTATTAAATCTCTTCCACAAGGGCAATTTCCGAGCAGGCCTGAAGTGCGTTACCTTGGTGCCCTGAGTGCGAGGAGAGAGGAGGTCTTTGACACACTACTATGCAGATCAAGGTCTCTGGGCACTGCTCATGGCTCTCCCGTCTGCATACCATCCCCATGGCGAACAGAAAGGAGTATCGTGTCTTTGATGCAGCCCGGATTATGGTGTTCTTGAGAGGGAAATAATCTCCCCCCGCCCCGCCATCCCCGCGGCGACAACCTTTACAAATCAGTCTCAAGTCAGGCCGAATCATGCGACTTCCAGTGAGAGGAGGGTAGAATTCTGATAAGAAGCAGGTATAGAAGTAATTGACTGTAGTGAGAGAGAAAAGTTCCCTCTCCCCGAAACCCAATTGCCACATAAAAAAGCATTTTAGGAACATAAAACAAAACAAAACAAAAAAAACGGAGCAATCTCAAAAGGGAGGGTTGGGGGAGAAATCCAAGACTTGGTTTTAAAAAGCTTTTCTTCTGCTCAGAAAGATCTCCAAGGAAGCAGGAAGCATTTGAGCCCCTGCCTCTTTACACACTGCTTTGTAGTTGGCTGTGAGAGAAACCAAGTTTGTGTCTCCCGCGCTTTGCCTTCCGCACGGGGATTTCAGCTGGGCTGAGCTCAGGGGAGAGGGAAGAATTGGATAAACAGAGGAACGGGAAGGTCCGGGATTTATGAGGGCTGACAGCGAGGTCATCTCTAATGGAGGGAAAACTTATGCAGGCTGTTTCCCTCGCGTTCATCCCCCCCCCCCACTACTTCTGGACTTTGCTTTGATTATGCAAGCATTTTCCGACCTTCAGAGGTTGCCTTGCTCTTCCCGCGCATTTCGCCCTGCGTTTTCTGGATGCTGTTTAGCCGACATCCAGAAAACTCGGTGAAAAGACACGGAAATGTGGGGGAGAGCGAGGCAACCTCTGAAGGTCAGAAAATGCAGGCATAATCAAAGCAAAGTCCAGAAGTAGGGTTGCCAGGTCCCTCTTCGTCACTGGCGGGAGGCTTTTGGGGCGGAGCCTGAGGAGGGTTTGGGGAGGGGAGGGACTTCAATGCCAGAGACTCCAAATGCCAAAGTGGCCGTTTTCTACAGGTGCACTGATCTCTATCGGCTGGAGATCAGTTGTAATAGCAGGAGATCGCCAGCTAGTACCTGGAGGTTGGCAACCTTATCCAGAAGTCATCATTGGGGGAGGGGGGGGCGTGACTGCAATGGAAACAGCCATGCAGAAAAGGACTAAAACAGCCAAGAATTCTTCTTTTCATCTTTTCACCCCTTTGAGCTGCTGACAGAAAATCAAAATGACTGCATTGAATCCTCACTGGTTTGCACAGACGCTTCTTTGCCTCACCCACCCTCCTATCTTTCCTCTTTACCAGCAGTTGTCAAAACTCAATACACCATTCTTCTACACTAGGCCAAAGCTAGGGTTAGCAGCCTCCAAGCAGAGCCTGGAGATCTCCCAGAATTACAGCTGATCTCCAGATGACAGAGATCAGTTCAACTGGAGAAAATGGCTGCTTTGGAAGGTGGAGTCCATGGCGTTATACCCCATTGAAGTCCCTCCCCTCTCCAAACCCTGCCCTCCTCAGGCTCCAACCCCCCCAAAATCTCCAGGTATTTCCCAACCCAGAGCTAGGGTTGCCAACCTAGTTTTCAGATAACAATTATTCCGGATTAAGGTGAGATTGCCTAGTGGGCAGAGCACGGGCTTTGTTTGCAGAAGATCTCAAAATTCAAACTGCCATTTACTCATACAAAGATCTCTGGCGGCAGGACTGGAACCAATCTTTATTTGAAATCCACCAGCTATCAGGCTACACAATAGCGGGTTATATGGACCAATGGTCTGAGTCACTACAGGGCCGCCTGCGACGCTGCAAAATCCTTTCGGTTCTACAGAAATAAGCTTCGTGAAATCCGGTGGGATTTTCTTTTGAGTTAATACAGATACGGTCAGACAGACCAGCCCTGAAACTCCCCGGCCGCTGGTTTGGCGAAAGCTTTTTCGGTAGAAAGCCATAGCCAATCTGATTCCCGTTTTGTGAAAGAATGTTTATCTGTTCCTGCTTGCTAAATATCACGACAGCAGGGTTTACATTATAACGGTGATGCTCTTTCTCCCCGACGCTGCCAGTGTGCATCTACACTGGAGGTGTGAACACATGAATGCATGAAGCTGCCTTATACTGAATCAGCCCCTTGGTCCATCAAAGCAGTATTGTCTACTCAGACCGGCAACGGCTCTCCAGGGTCTCAGGTAGAGGTCTTTCACATCACCTACCTACCTAGTCCCTTTAACTGGAGATGCCGGGGATTGAACCTGGGACCTTCTGCATGCCAAGCAGATGCTCTACCACTGAGCCACAGTCCCTCCCCAGAAACTCACACATGCAGCTGCCTTACACTGAAGCAGCCCCTTGGTCCATCAAAGTCAGTATTGTCTTCTCAGACCGGCAGTGGCTCTCCAGGGTCTCAGGCAGCTGAAGAGAGACTTGGCAACCCTAGGAGTGACATCAGCATGTTGGGACGCTGCTGACAAGCCCCCCTCCACTTCTTGATATTTTTTCAGCCAGCAGAGCAGCAGTGGGAAAGCCTCCGCCAGTGATGGGGAATCCCTCACCGACGGGGGAATGGCCAGCCTGCTTAAAAACGAGACTGGCAAATATCTGGTGCAACCTTAGCAGAAAATAACTAAGTACTCCTGACTGTCCATGCAAGAAATAAGAGGTCCAACACAGTTTCGTGTCTTGAACACAGGATATTATATACCTCGCCGTAATACAGCATTGTGTCTTAAGGCTTTATTTTGGTCGACGGCATGCGGGGTGGCTCGAGAGACTGAGAGTCAGCCTAGAGGACAAATGATCCGTGAAGCCTGAAAGCTCGCCTTCTCACTAAACCGAAAGCGGATCGATATGAAGTGCCAGCTTATCTGCACCGTCTCCCTGAAAACCTCTCCTGGTGTCTTCTGGATTTTTCATTTTGCGGCATCCCGTCTGCTGCCTTAAAAAATACCTGATTAACAAGAAAAAGCTACTCAAACTCAGCATCTAGAACTGCAGAATATTTTTTTTGTTGTCGTCGTCTCAATCTTGGATTAGGGTGTTTTTAACAAAGCGGTAATTAATCCCCGTTAGGGATTTCTTGCATTTGTAATATAAATGAAAAACCTACACTACTAGCTAGGACATGTGTTTGATTTTCTTTTTCCAGTGGCTGTCTTCCAATTGGCAGAGCGCATTAGCCACATTCATAGCTGACGCACCCCAGACTTAAAAGCATTCTTAGCAGCTCACGAGGAAAAGCTTGCCAACCCCCTTTTCTTCTTTGCTGTGCGGATTTCAGTAGATACAACCACCCATTTTTCTCAGGGGCCACCCCTCCTAGCTCCCTTTCTTCACTCTTCCGCATTGAGCCCAGCCTCGGCTAGGAATGAGGGTGGGCTATAAATTTGACCTCACAACCTGAGTTTGATCCCGACAGAAGTCAGTTTCAGGTAGCCAGCTCAAGGCTGACTCAGCTTTCCATCCTTCTGAAGTTGGGAAAAGGAGTACCCAGCTTGCTGGGGGTAAAGTGTAGATAACCGGGGAAGGCAATGGCAAACCACCCCGTAAACACAGTCTGCCTAGTAAACGTCAGGATGTGAAATCACCCAATCAATCAATAGTATTTATTATTCTCCAAAACCAGCAAATACAACAAAAATACAAAAATGGTAATATTATAAAAATAATCATAGGACAAATCAGCCACAAATACATGTGAAAGTAATGTGTTTAACGTATTAACACTCCTTAATGAAAGATGAGGCTAAACTGAGGCTATCATATTTTGGTCACATTATGAGATGACAAGAGTCCCTGGAAAAGACAATCATGATAGGAAAAGTTGAGGGCAGCAGGAAAAGAGGAAGACCCAACAAGAGATGGATTGATTCAATAAAGGAAGCCACAGCCCTCAAGATCTGAGCAAGGATGTCAAAGATAGGACATTTTGGAGGACATGGATTCATAGGGTCGCCATGAGTCGGAAGTGACTTGACGGCACTTAAAATACACACTCACAATGAAAACTCAAAATAAAATCACCGCAAGGACCTAACATCTATACCACTCTTTAATTATGACGTCACCCCATGGGTCAGTAATGACCCAGTGCTTGCACAGGGGACTACCTTTATCTTTATAAATTCAAACAAACAAGCAAACAAATTGGTGTGATAGGACCTGTGCCCGTTTCCCACTGCCGTCATCCTGATTTTATACCAACAGGACAACAATATCAGTTGCCCCAATGTGAATGCCCACGACATCAGAGCCAGCAGGCTGCAACCAGCCACTGGAGCTCTCCGGCTGATATCGATCTTGGGAATAAGTGACATGTGGCCCATGGCCTATATGTGTCAATTTTTTTTTTCTGGACTATTCTCGACGAGGTTACCAGGGGTGCTCCAGAAAAGATTGAGGGCACCGCCTGCTCGGCAGACTTAAAAAGGTTTAATAGTCATTCATCTTTCTCAGAGAACGCTGTAATTCTGTAACAGGGGTCAGACAGCCAGGAAAAGAAATCAAGCTAGCCAGATTTTTTTTTTTTTTTGGGTGCTTTCAGGCCTGTTGACTGAAATTCACATTGACACACGAGGCTGCCTCATACGGAGTCAAACCGTCGGCTTATCAAGGTCAGTCGTGCCAGCTCTGATGGGAAGCGGCTCTCTGAAGCCTGAGGTTAGAGGTCTTTCGAATCACCCCCTGCCTGATCCTTTTAACTGGAGATGTCATGGGCTGAAGCTGGGACATGAACATTCAGATACACGACCACTAGGGTTGACAGGTCCCCCCTCTCCTCCGGTAGGAGATTTTTGGTGCGGGGATCGCACGTGCACGGCCGTGAGCAATGCGACCCCATCACTTCCGGAAGTGCTGCAGTGCAATGGGACGATTTACCACTCAAACCCCCATATGAGCGGTAAATCGTCCCTTTGCGCTGCAGCGCTTCCAGAAGTAAACCGGAAGTGATGGGATTGCGTTGCTTGCAACCCCACGAGCGCATGATCCTTGCTGCGAGCTGGCCAATGGATTAGCGGGCAATTTCCCGCCATTCCAAGCCACCTGACAACCCTATCTACCACTTTGAGGAGCAGAACATCTGCTTGGCGTGCAGAAGGTCCCCGATTCAATCCTCAGCACCTCCAGTTAAAAAGAACAGGCAACAGAGGACATGAAAGACTCAGGATATGCCTGAGACTCTGGAGAGATGCTGGCCGTCTGAGTACACAATACTGACTTTGATGGACCAATGGTCTGTTTCAGTATAAGGCACCTTCATGTGTAAGAGCCAGTGTGGTGAAGTGGTTAAGAGCGGTGGTTTGGAGTGGTGGACTCTGATCTGGAAAACTGGGTTTGATTCCCCACTCCTCCACATGAGTGGCGGACTCTAATCTGGTGAACCAGGTTTAATCCCCCACTCCTACACAAATTGAAACAAAAAAAATTAAAACTGATATATGTTTCAAGTATATAGATTTGCCCATTAAACCCTAGCTCATGGATCAACTAATGCAAAAAGAAAAAAGAAAACACCTTCTGAGCTAACTTTTCACCAGCTCCCTCTTAATCAAGGAGCTAAATCTCCTGGAGCCATGCATCTCCTAGAGCCATGATTTTTTTTTTTTAAGAATGGAATAAAATCAATATAAGGACTCAAACACAACCTACTGCTTTGAATCTCATAACATACAAAAATAACCCCCTTTCATTTTTGCTAATAAAAGCTCTGAAAGATCTTGCAGTAAGCGCCATAATGGTGATAATGTATATTTAATGTCAACTTCGCCTTAGTTAGGACAAGTTAATGTGGCACTTTAATTACGGTTTCTGTCTTTATATATTTCCTTGGTGGCAGAAGTCACCTGAATGAGAGTAAGGCCTTGGAGAAGGTTTAACCTCAGGATTCCTGCTGATCCTTTCCCCTCCCCCGGAATTCCTCTCCTCCCTTGAAGCTTATCTGCTGAAAACACGTTATTTTTTCCCAGTGGAGTCACGATGTCGGAAGGTTTTCAGGAAGACATGACTACGATAACAGGTGTGTTCACAACTGCATTGGGAGCACCATGTTTGTTTTACGCAATGCTTCCAACTCCCAACAATCCCAAGTTTCTGATGTAGCTAATTCATCCCAAGGGTTTGTAGTTAGCTCGCTTTGTACATTTAGTCCCAAAGAGGGAAGGCAGCCCGTATCACCAAAACACAGGGTCTGACTCTAATTTCAAAAACCCATTAGTTGGCTAAGTAGGGTTGCCATATATCAGGTAATGGGGGGCAGTTGCCTGCCAATTAAGGAGGCTGCCCACCATCCCTCAGCTAGCTGGCGGAGTACTAGCTGGAGATCTCCTACTATTACAACTGATCTCCAGCCGATAGAGATCTGTTCGCCTGGAGAAAATGGCCGCTTTGGCAATTGGACTCTATGGCATTGAAGTCCCTCTGTAGCATTGAAGTCCCTCAATGCCATAGAGTCTAATTGCCAAAGCGGCCATTTTCTCCAGGTGAACTGATCTCTACTGGCTGGAGGTCAGTTGTAGTAGCGGCCCAGCGGGAGATCTCCAGCTAGCACCTGGAGGTTAATGTAAACCAATACCTATGCTGTGTTGGTGCAAGTTGGTGGAAAGAACAGCGCGTAGGAGGTTGGCAACCCTACCTGGAGGAAATGGCTGTTTTGGAGGCTAGACTCTATGACATCACATCCCTCCCCTTCCTAAACCACACCCTCCCCAAGCACACCCCCCAAAAAAATCTTCAGGAATTTCCCAAACCAGAGTTGGCAACCTTGGTGGAGAAAAGAGACAAAGATGCAACCTTTTCTTCAAACATTTAAGCATTTCAAGGAGACAGCAGCCTAAACACACGTGGTCCTGCAAACCTATACACGTTAGCCATCAAAACTGACTGGCTAAGGAATAAGGAAAATTCGGACAACATAGGAGATGTGTTCGAGTGTGTGTGCATGCACACACCGTCAAGTCACAGCTGACTTATGGCGACCCTGTAGGGTTTTCAAGGCAAGAGACGTTTGGAGGCACTTTGCCATTGCCTGCCTCCGCGTGGGCTGGGAGAATTCGGAGAGGAACTGGGACTGGCCCAAGGTCACCCAGCAGGCTTTGTGGGGAGGAGTGCGGAATCGAACCTGGTTCCCTGGATTATGCCCACTGCTCTTCCCCACTACCCCACGCCAATTCGACTCTTGGGACGTAAAGCCTCAAACGATCGCAAGAGCAGTTTCAAAACCAACGAGGCGAACGGTCATCCGGAAAACAAATCACATGCAAATCATCTTCGTCATCCTTCAAAACGGGGATACTTTGGGTCACGCCCAGAGAAATGAATCAGGCACTTCTAATATTAAAACCCTTTTAACTTTTCACAGATGGGCATTGCTTTCCACAGACCTTGCCCCCTGCAGCCTAGACCTACTTACAGAAGAAACATTGGATATCCCAGCTATTAAGCGGTTCCTAAGAGGACTGGGAAGGATCCCCCTACCAGTTAATGGACACATGTCAGATCTGCTGTGCTCATCATCAATGAATTATAGATCTATTTTTCACCAGAGAATTATAACCACGATGATAGCTGTTCCTGAGATCAGGAATAGATTTGCATGTCTCAGTGCAAGAGAGGGAGGGAGGGAGAGAGGGAGAGGGAGGGCGAAGGGTATACTCCCAGGTCTCTGCTTAAATAGAATCACAGCATTATATTTCCCCTTCCACGTATACAATAGATACTGTGATATGATTACAGAAGAAAACACCCGTTATTCATGCATGTCACCTCATGAGTATGTATTGAAATTGTTTTCAAAAACTAGGGTTTACAGCTTTATTTCTGAATTGACACAACCGTAAAGTCCCGTGGGAAAAGGGTGTTTAAGCACACCTCATTCCATGTGGCATCATGTGCACTTTAGCTGCATGTTTGGATTAATCTGGACTGTCCTCAGACCGTGGGGAGGGTTTCCAACCTTCCTATGGGGCCTGAAGTTCTCCCGGAATTACAACTGATCTCAAGACTATAGAGATCAGTTCCTCTGAATGGCAGCTTCAGAGGGTAGACTCTATGGTACACCGTGGAGTCTAGGAGAAATGGATGTCCTAGAGTGACAAGTGACATCACATCCCTGCTGAACTCCCTCCCCAAACTCCACCTACTACAAGAACTGTTCCCAAATCTACCTAATAAGAAGCCTGGCAGATATTCAGCAGGACGTTGCAATCGCCTCCTGAGATCTAAAAACCTTTCAAAAAAAAAAAAGGGACGATTGCTATTCCCTTTGAAAATGGGTCTCGTAATTTTCACAGCCATCATAATCAACAGTGTGGCTTTCTTTTCACACTTAATCAAGTGTGAAAGATCTAAGTATTCTGCCAAAGAGTGGCCTGCTAGCTGTGGATTGGGGGGGGGCACACAGATTGGAGGCCCCAGGAGGGGGAGCAGATGGACGAATTTGGGATTTAACCTCTAAAGTGCCATTCCCGCTCTTAGCAGCCCTGTCTGAATAGCCACGGTATTTTTTCTTTTCTTTTTTCTTATAAAGGGGTGTGTGTGTTAAGTGCCGTCAAGTCGCTTCCGACACATGGCGACCCTATGAATGAAAGTCCTCCAAAATGTCCTGTCTTTGACAGCCTTGCTCAGATCTTGCAAATTGAAGGCTGTGGCTTCCTTTATTGAGTCAATCCATCTCTTGTTGGGTCTTCCTCTTTTCCTCTGCACCTTATAAGGGTACAGAAAGAAAATTATGGAAAAGGAGGGGAAAATAATAATAGCATTTGATATCTGAGTCCTAGTGGTTTAGAACATTACACACAGGCATCCTACATCTGCCCCAAGAAGACATTACTGTATCATTTTTAAGTTCTTTATCACATCCTCTATTAGTCATTATACTATTGTACTTTACATACTCTGAATATTTCTTTTATCTGTATTCAATTCTAAACATTATGGTTTTTAATTTGTCAATTTAAGTCTCTTTCCTCTAAAAGACCAAAGAATTAAGATCTGATGAATATCTTTCATTTAAGGGCTGCCGCGGTATTAAAAGAGAGCTGCTTAGAGTTTATGATTTCCGGCTCTGCATTCTTTGAATGATAGCTAATCCAGTTTAAAGGTGGGTTTTAACGATTGTGGCACAAACAGCTCAGTACGTTTTCATCAAATTGCAGTCTGGGTGAAAAAGAGGAAGACGCAAAGAAATCCAGTCTTGCATTTGTTTAATCTTTCATGAAGTCGAATGCCCAATCTATGAGAAGACTGAGAGCCAGCGTGATACAGTGGTAAAGAGCGGAAGGCTCTAATCTGGTGAACCAGGTTGGTTTCTCCGTTCCTCCACATGAAGCCTGCTAGGTGACCTGGGGCTAGTCACACTCTCTCAGCCCCACCTGCCTCACAGGGTGTCTGTGGTGGGGAGGGGAAGGGAAGGTGATTGTAAGCCGGTTTGAGTCTTCCTTAAGTGGTGGAGAACTCTACTTCTTATAGCACCCTAGAAAAGAACAAAAGAGCCCTAGTTTCAAGTAACCTCCGCAAAAATTAGAGTCCTTTGTCTCCCCTGCTTTAGGACACACAAAATCTGAATGATACATAGCTGTTTATGCAAACCACAATAAATGAATAAATGCTGGTAAGTACAACATTATATATACAACATTAATGGGAACTACAACAGGCTCATTTAATGCAAACATATTTCTTTGTTATTTATTTGCTTCATCTATTCCCTGCCCTCTTTCTCCAATGGGGGTCCATTTCATCATTCTCTATTCCATCCTTTTTCCTCACAACAACCCTGTGAGTAGGGTTGCCGGGTCCCTCTTCACCACCGGTGGGAGGATTTGTGGGGCGGAGCCTGAGGAGGGTGGGGTTTGGGGGAGGGGAGGGACTTCAATGCCATATAGTCCGATTGCCAAAGCGGCCATTTTTCTCCAGGTGAACTGATCTCTATTGGCTGGAGATCAGTTGTAATAGCAGGAGATCTTCTGCTATTACCGGAAGGTTGGCAACCCTACCCATAGCCCAGATCAGGACTGGGGTGGTGGCGGCTGACTCTGCTGGCTCGTGGGCCAGATAAGAGCTCTCAAGGGGCCAGATCTGGACCAAGGCCGTATGTTTTACACCCCTGACTTAAACCTTTTTTTTGAGGTAGGAACTACATAATTAAACAACAATAATTCAGGAGTACATTCATCTTATTCCTTATGAAAGCATCAAAGTTACCATTCAACAATACTTCCTTGCTCTAATGCAATTCCACCATATGTGTATAAAATCTTCATGTGGTTCATTACAGTGATTTGAAACAAATCTATCGTCCATCTCTGGTTCCCCTGATCCTTGTCTAATTTAAGTCGATCTGTTCCGTTGGCCATTCCAGATAACTGGCAGTAAATCTGGTCGGTTGCATTTCCAGATTTTTTTTTTTTTGGTGTTCGTGTGGGGAGGTGAAGGACTGTTCTGCTCTCTAAATTGTTTTGCAGTTTCATGAGTCATGTAGGCTCCTTGCTGATATTTTGTAATGAAATCAAATGTCATGTAAGTAAGAAATCTAACTCACAGGGGCAGTGATCCAGAGACATGTCTCGCCCCTAGACAAATGGAATAAATTTGCCGGAAATGCAGGGCTTCTGTCCAACCGCTCCTGCTTTAAAAATAAAATTACGCGGCACATTTGCACGAGAGATACTCTCTGTCCTGGACTGCCACCACAATTTCGCATCTCACAGTCAAGAGATGCTTCTGATATTTCCTCCCTCTGAACTCTTCCACTTATTTTGTGGGGGTATCTTTGGTCGCAGAGCAGAGCAATATCAAAATGCGTTCCTTATCCACCATTAGTTCAGACTGGATTTCCAGCCTTTGTAAAGTCCGCTACACAGTGCCTTTTAATCCCCCAAAGAGCTTTCCATTCCTTCTTTATCAGTAAAAATCTCGCAGTAGAAATATCTACATGGGAAACACTTTCCTTTTTAGCCAAGAGAGAGTATCTGAAAGCATAATGTTTTGGCAACAAGTGACAATGCTGAAAAGGCACACTACTGTTCGACGGGAAGTAATTTTGCTAGACTCACTGCCTGAAGGAAGAGCAGATGTAACGTTCAAATGACAACCGTAGGTGGTCAACATGGTTCCTGTCACCCACATTCCATAGATGGGCACACAGGGTTGCCAGCCTCCAGGTGCTTGCGTACGGGCGGCCAACAATCTTACCCATTTCAGGCCAGTGCATTTTGGTAATGTAAACTACCTAATGCCCTGACCTGGATGGCCCAGGCTAGCCTGATCTCGTCAGATCTCAGAAGCTAAGAAGGGTCAGCCCTGGTTAGTATTTGGATGGGAGACCACCAAGGAATACCAGGGTTACTGTGCAGAGGAAGGCACTGGCAAACCACCTCTGTTAGTCTCTTGCCATGAAAACCCCAAAAGGGGTTGCCATAAGTCGGCTGCGACTTGAAGGCACTTTACAAACACACACAAACTACCTAATGCAGACTATTTGCATACATGGTGGACATGCAGATGAAGAAGAAAAAGAAGAAGAAAAGTTGGTTTTTAAATGCTGACTTCCTCTACTACTTAAGGAAGAATCAAACCGGCTTGCAATCACCTTCCCTTCCCCACAACAGGCACCCTGTGATGTAGGTGAGGTTGAAAGTGACTAGCCCAAGGTCACCTAGCTGACTTCATGTGGAGGAGTGGTGAAACCAACCTGGTTCAGCAGATTAGCATCCGCTGCTCATGCGGAGGAGTGGGGAATCCAACCCGGTTCTCCAGATCAATGTCCACCGCTCCAAACCACCGCTCTTAACCACTACACCACATTGGCTCAGATGGGCAACGGATTATTTGACTATTTGTGAAAAGGACTGTGTCATTCCCCCATTTAAGTTGCACAATGACGGAACAAAAGCACATGCTTACGTAACGTGGGCACATGTCTAGGGTTGTCCACTCCAGTTTGAGAACTTCCTGGAAATATGAGGATGGGGTTTGCGGAGGGCAGAGTTTGGGGAGGGGAGGGACCTCAGTGGGCTATAATGCCAAACAGCCGACCTTTCAAGACAGCCATTTCCACTAGGGGAACTAACCAGTCATCCGGAGATCAGTTGTAGTTCTGGGAGACCACCAGGTCCCACCTGGAAGTTGGCAACCCTCATCACACCTCACAACTATAACCACAAATTATGAGTCCTATTTAACAGAGCCTTTATGCCTGGTACTCCTGGACAAAAGTATTACAGCAGAAGTTATCCAAGGTGAACAATGCACAAGTTGATTCAAATGCAAACTGGGAGCCGTTAAGTATGAAGGATTAGCTGGAATAATCCCAGAAACCATGTTTTTCATCCGAATCCTAGTCAGTACACAACTTCATCTTATATATTGTAGGTGTTCCTCTCTTATTTGCTCAGGTTCCTCCCTAATCCTACTTTACACTCCTGCATAAGCACTGGCAACAAAGCCAGTAGCATAATTCCTCAGATGCTACACCATCCAGGTTGGACTAGGAATTATGTTTTCAATAAGACTGCAGGGTTGCATTCCACCATCTGCAGACCTTGTGGAATAGGACATTCCTTCTCCCTCCTCTGCTGCAGCCTGAAAAGACCCCCAAATTTTCATCTGGGGGTCAACAGACCCCCAGTAACAGCATAGGAGGGGAAAGCGGGGGTCTACAATGGGAGAGGAGAAGAGGCAGAAATTGCTGTCCCTTCCTTTGCAAGCAAAAACAAGCTATTCCATCAGAGGAACTGTGTGCTTGATTCCCTACCACCAGGGGGAGACAACTTTGGCACGAACAGAAGAAGAGTTGGTTTTTATATGCCGATTATCTCTACCTTTTAACGAGAACCAAACAGGCTTTCAATTTCATGAACACATGAAGCTGCTCTGTACTGAATCAGACCCTTGATCCTTCAAAGTCAGCGGCTCTCCAGGGTCTCAGGCAGAGGGCTTTCACATCACCTACTTGCCTAGTCCCTTTAACTGGAGATGCCGGGGATTGAACCTGGGGCCTTCTGCATGCCAAGCAGAGGCTCTACCACTGAGCCACAGCCTCCTCCTTTTCTTCCTCTCTCCACAACAGACATCTTGTGAGGTAGATGAGGCTGAGAGAGCTTGAAGAGGACTGTTACTATCCTAAGGTCACCCAACTAGCTTCATGTGGAAACCAACCTGGTTCTCCAGAGTAGAGTCCACCACTCTTCATCACTACACCATGCTGGCTCTCTTGTCAGAGTCCTATGATGAGGTGAGATGATGACCCAAAGTTATCTCGTTGACCCAGTATGCAAAATGTAAGGGACTGGCTCTGTATGCATGTTCACGGGTCATAAAGAGAGTGAAGCTGGTTTGATTCTTCCTTATGTGGTGGAGAAAGTCAGCATATAAAAACCAACTCTTCTTCTTCTTCTCTAGGATTTATCTATTACAGGACGATTATCAACCTTTAAATCTGATAATACAAATAAGTGAGTTTGGTTCTTTTAACCATAACCAGCAAACCAGACTGAAAACCTGTAGAGACTTTTATTGAGAAAAGAAATCGCTCTCTTTATTATGCAAGACAGTAGGAAACACAAGCATGTAAAAACCCTACAGTTACCATAAAATAAGTGCTAAAATCATCAAAGTTTCTAGCATTGCTTAATCATATTATAGCGAGTAATAGTTTAAAAGGCAAACCAGGTTTCAGGGCTTTTCTCCCTCCTTTTGGGGATTATCAAAAAACCCAAGTTACACACCCAGAAATCTCACCTAATCTTCTTCTGAGACTGCCGTCCAGAGCCGTTTGATTTGCTTATCACGGTACCTTATTTATAGAAAAAAAATTTCAACCTCATCTTTATCTACATCTGTTCTATTATAACCATACGATTATTATCCAGATGAGTGATTGATTCTTAACTAAATAGGAGATAATCAACACACGAGTACAAATACGCCCTCTGCCTATGAGTTACATCTGGTAGCAAGGCAAGAAGGCCAGTCTCAACTCTTAACCCCCTTTAAAAACCAATTAATCCAACTTTTCTGTAACTGTTTCAATTAACTGTCCGAGATTAAAAAGAACTTTTGAGCAAACAGAGTTCACTGACAGTTAAACGGCGCTTGAACTCTCCCTTAGCTTGCAAACTCAGAAAAAAAACGTTAGAGATGTAGTAGCAACCGGTGTACCTCCATGTGTATAGTACAGGTTGGTCCTCTGCCACCATTCAAGAGGGCAGAAGGGGGGAAAGGGGCGGCCAAAATGGCATCCCATAACTTCACTTCTGGCTGCATAATGGGAAATGATGTCCTTGTTACCGAGTTGTGGGATGCTCTTGGATTCTCCCCAAGGTTGTTTATGCATGGGTACTTTTGATCACATTCACCCCATATCTGTCTTGGCTGTTCCTTGGAGTTATGCATGACTTTTCTGTCCATTAGAGATGACCTCGCTGCCAGATGTCGCAAATCTTGGGACTTCCCGTCCCTCTGTTAAGCTGATTCTTCCCTCTTCTCTGAGCTCAGCCCGCTTGAAATCCCCATGCATAAGGCAAAGCGCAGGACACAGAAGACTGGTTTCTCTCGAAGCTTGGTTTCGCTCGCAGCAAGCAGATAGCCAATTACAAAGCAGTATGTCAAGGGGCGGGAGTTCAAAGGCTTCCTGCTTCCTCAGAGTTCTTTCTGAGCAGGCTTTTAAATACGAGGCTTTCCTTTCAAATAGCTCTGTTTTTTCTTTTCTTCTTAAAATGCTTTTTTATGTGGCAATTGGGTTTTGGGGGGAGGAAATTTATCTCACTACATCCAATTATAAAGCTGCATTTCTAGGGGTGGGGATTCAAATACTTCCTGATTTGAGCTTGGTGACTGCTGGTGCATACTCCCGACAGGAAAGTGTGGGTCCAGCAAGCAACGAACCTCAGGTAAAACTCCCAGGCATAAACAACCAAACTCTATGGTTTTACCACAGAATTTCAAGGAAACCCTAGACCATCCAGCAATGTGGTGACATCATTTCCAGGTACATAGCTGCAAGTGATGTTGTGGCATTGCGAGATGCCATTTTGGTAAGTCTCAGCTCCTCCAGTTTCCAGGGGGTAGCAACCCAAGTACAGTACAGTGTTCCCGCTCTAACAGCATCTGGTTATGTAGTCTAATGTCTTCTGGTTTGTTCTCATCCCTCGGAACGAGGCACAGTTACATAGCAATAGTTTTCTTTTAAGGGAACTTATTAGTGGAAATACTCTCTCCACTCAGAAGAAGAAGAAGAAGAAGCAGAGTTGGTTTTTATATGCCAACTTTCTCTACCACTTAAGGAAGAATCAAACCAGGCGTGGGAAAACCAGTCTGGTTCACCAGATTAGAATCCGCTGCTCATGTGGAGGAGTGGGGAAGCAAACCCACTTCTCTAGATTATAGCCCACCGCTCTTAACCACTACACCACACTGGCTCTCAGCTATATTTGGGATACAGAAACAACAGAAGGAACCCAAAAAGGAAGAAAAAAAGGGGCTTTGGATTGTGGTTCACCTTTGTTCTCTTGAGTTCTTCCAACAAATTCCACCCCACTGTATTCTTATTAAGGTAAAGGGCCCTTTCCCCTGCGGCATTTGTATGATTTCTTCACTCAAGGATTCAAATGACTAAATGGCCATGTCCTCTCAGATATACACCATTGTTGCATAATTGCCCTTCCTACCCTTTTGCGGCTATTGTACATTTTAAAAAATCGATTTCCTTTGTCCCTTTCTAACATCGTACCTCTTCTTTCCCCAAGCTGAAATTCCCTTTTGAATTTCGGTCTCTCCGCGATCGCTGACAATTTACTCGGCTTTTGAGTCGTCAGAGCCTGCTTCCTGTGGTTGTTTGATTGCTGTCATATCTGCCTGCTTGAACAATATGCATTTTCAGAGGCTTATGAAAAGCATTCATTAAGAAAGTGAACTGTTTCCAGTGAGCATAGAATAAATAACTTTTTTAAAAAAAAAAATCCACCAATACAAAGAACTCTTGAATGTGATGCTTGTACTATTTCAGCATCTACTAGGGTTGCCAACCTCCAGGTAGTAACAGGAGATCTCCTGCTATTACAACTGACCTCCAGCCGACAGAGATCAGTTCCCCTGGAGAAAATGGCCACTTTGGCAATTGGACTCTATGGCATTGAAGTCCTTCACCTCCCCATACCCCACCATCCTCAGGCTCCACCCCCAAAGCCTCCCACCAGTGGCGAAGGGGGACCTGGCAACAGTATATTTTACTGACACAACTGGGACCAGATTTTCTACAATTACCACCACAGTCTTAAAGCACAATCCTAGGCAGAGCTACTACCTACCAATAGGGTTTCCAACCTCCAGGTACTAGCTGGAGATCTCCTGCTATTACATCTGATCTCCAGCCGATAGAGATCAGTTCACCTGGAGAAAATGGCCGCTTTGGCCATTGGACTCTATGGCATTGAAGTCCCTCCCCTCCCCAAACCCCGCCCACCTCAGTCTCTGCCCCCCAAACCTCCCGCCTCTGGTGAAGAGAGACCTAGCAACCCTAGTCACCCAGCTGGCTTCATGTAGAGGAGTAGGGAAACCAACCCGATTCACCAGATTAGAGACTGCCGCTCATGTGGAGGAGTGGGGAATCAAATCCGGTTCTCTAGATTTCAGTCTACCGCTCCTAACCACTACACCACCACTCCTAACCTCTATACCACACTGAAATCTCAATAAACAACTATGAATGGGAGGGTTTAACTGAGGAGGCCACGTATTATGTGGATGCAATATGGGGTCGCCATCAAGTGCAATGCTCGAAGCGAATCTATAGCCAAACCCATCTCTCTCACAAGCGTCCCTGTAGGCATCTGCAAACACATGCATTTATTTGCTTTGGCAAAAAAAAAAAAAAAAAAAAAAACCCCACATGCTGCCTTTCTTCCAGCCTGGGATCCCTACATGTAGGGTTGCCAACCTCCAGGTACTAGCTGGAGATCTCCTGTTATTACAACTGATCTCCAGCTGAATTTGTGAAAGACGCCAGCTCTATGTGATCCTCTGTGGTCTCGTAAATTGTGATGTAGAAGGTATGTCCTTGAACATTATTAGACTACTGTTTGTATTTTACTTCTGCCCCACTTCCTGAGGAGTGATTAAGTATTTATTTTGTGCATCAGGCTGATGAAGCTTGAACTGTGGCGAAAACGCTGACTCCAAACCGGTGGACACGTTTCCTGTGTTACCTGTGCTGTTATCAGGCGTTGTATCAAGCTACAAGTTTTGAAGAAGACTTATAATGACTGTATTGAATGTTCCTGTATAAACTTTGCACAGACAGTTGACTTATGAATTTTGGATGGACTTTGTTTAGAATGTTGGTATATGTTTGGAGTTAATTCATGATACTGTATTTATGTATAGTTGGTAGTGTTTTCATTATATTGTACTGTTTTGCATTGATATTGAATTAAGATTAGATTGATTGTGTGAATAATTTTGAGCCCTCGTGCTGTTTTTTGTAATTGACATTATTTATTACAGCATAGGCCTTTTTTTGCTTTTGGTCTTAACCTCCAGGTACTAGCTGGAGACCTCCCGCTATTACAACTGATTTCCAGCCGACAGAGATCAGTTCACCTGGAGAAAATGGCAGCTTTGGCCATTGGACTCTATTGCACTGAAGTTCCTCCCCTTCCCAAATCCTGCCCTCCTCAGGCTCTGTCCCAAAAACCTCCCGCCGGTGGTGAAGAGGGACCTGGCAACCCTACCTGCATGTCAAATTCACATTTTACAACTTGAGATGCAGACTAGAAACAGGGAACGGATGAACAAACCCTGGTGGCGGGACACGAAGCCACGCAGCTGCTGCTCCGAGCGCGAGAAAAGAAAAGCAATCTGGCAAGTCTTCAGTGAAAAGCGTGACTCTCGAGGCCATTAAAAACTTTCCTGAGTGCGGCAACAAAATTAGTGACTCGAGGAGAATCCTTTGCAGTAATTTCTGTAGACTTTGAAAGCCTTTGAGAAGAAGGGGGGGGGAATCCTTCAGAAGATGATGAAGGAATCTGAATCTCGGCACGAGTGTTTTAAGTATGGATTAGGAAACGGGGAGGCGGTTAATAAGGGATAGGGTTAAGTGGCTAGTCCTTAGCAGAGCAAAAACATAATTATGGAGTGAGCGTTAAGCAGTTGCAGTGACGGAGGGATTTGGAGGTAGGCCTCTGGGATCCATCCTTTGTTGAGCACGGCTCCGCGACGAGCCAGGAAATGTTGCCTTGCTTAAATGATGAGGATAAATGGAAGTACCAAAGCTGATGACACTACGATCCAATTCCGCAGGGCCTCTTTCTGTGTTTCAGATGAACCAGACCAACCTCACAATGCAGACAACAAAAATAGCGAACGTGGACTGAGGTTATTGAAAAGGAACCTAATGTTCTGTAGCAACCTAATGTTCTACAGCTACCTGATTAGACCCCTTTCTGGCTGGTCTCGATGTCTAATGTTATATCTAGGGTTGCTAACCTCCAGGTAGTAGCTGGAGATCTCCTGCTATTATAACTGATCTCCAGCCGAAAGAGATCAGTTCCCCTGGAGAAAATGGCCGCTTTGGCAATTGGACTCTATGGCATCGAAGTCCCTCCCCTCCCCAAACCCCACCCTCCTCAGGCTTCACCCCAAAAACCTCCCACCGGTGGTGAAGAGGGACCTGGTAACTCTACAGGCAGGCCAACTTCATAACATAATCTTTCAGCACTGTAACCCATAATGAGGTCCACAATTCTTGTGCCCCCCCCCCAAAAAAAAACATGCAACCCTGCACACAAAACATGCGCTGGCTCTTCTTCAACGTGCGTCGTTTTGACAAAAGGTTAAATAGACCTGGGTGGCACAACACCCATTCCGACAAACCTCGTAATAAGGGCAGATAATAATGCGTCCTTCTTTCCTCCATTCCGGCGGCTTCTTTCCCCGTCAGCATTAAGGAGAGTTACCGCCCGCGTTTTAATATGCCTTAGCTCAATTGCATGTAGCCTTATTGTTTTCTAATTACCAGCAGAATCGTTTGATCTGCCTCTCGTCTCGGGCGCTTCCGTGACTTCTTACACTGCAGCAATATTGCGCGGCCGGGTGCTGATTTCTCAGGCAGTAAGCAGTTTGCCCGTGTCTCGTATCCCCCAGGCGCTTATCAGCAGATCCAGCACTAAAGCCAGTTTTACAAAACTGTTTCTGTTGTGCTATGCAATTTTTTTAATGTAATAAACCGCCTGGATTAAGGGGGTGGGGGTGGGGGGAGGAAGTGTCAAAGCTAATAAACGCCTAGAGAGTCATGAGCAAGGAGCGCCCCTCAATTAAGCAACCGCCACCGGCATAGCCAGCGTAGGCACGATTGTCTGCATGCTTACTTGGGAGTAAGTTCTCTTTGTGCCATATTTTAGCAACTATTCACATCTCGAAACAATGGAACTAGCGAAAAGGGAAGAAAAGGGGGGAAAAAACTCAACCTTAACTAGTCAAAGGACCTAAAAGTTGAGCTGAAAATTATAACAAAAACTGATATGATTTATTATGCAGTGTACACTAAATTAAAAACACTAGGCCTTACATGTACAGGCTGATCAATTAAAAGAATATATAAAAAATAGTTGCTAATTTTCCAACATAGTCGATGATTTAAAAAATCAATGTAATTGGCCAATAAATAACCCAAATGCGTTTCCGCCTAGGTGGCCTTCTTCTAGGGTTGCCAGGTCCCCCTTCACCATTGGTGGGAGGTTTTTGGGGTGGAGCCTGAGGAGGGCAGGGTTTGGGGAGGGGAGGGACTTCAATGCCATAGAGTCCAATTGCCAGAGCAGCCATTTTCTCCTGGGGAACTGATCGCTATCGGCTGGAGATCAGTTGTAATAGCAGGAGATCTCCAGCTACTACCTGGAGGTTGGCAGCCCTACCATATATACATTCACATATTTTAGAAACCACATCCAGACATACATATAAAGGTATGCTGTAAATTAATAACCTTTTATATTGTGTGGCCCGTTGTCACTTGTTATAAAACATGGAATTTTCACTATTTAAATTGGCTCAGAGGTCTTATAATGTATTTCCAATGTCGTATGGATGTGTGTATCATCAATCAATGGTAAAGCGTATTGGCCCTTGGGAGTAAGGAAAATTCCTGGAGATTTGGTGGTGGAGCCTGGGGAGAGTGAAATTTGGAAAGGGAAGGGAGTCCAGCAGGGGAAGTGATACCATAGAGCCTACCATCCAATCCAGCCATTTTCTCCAGTGGGTTGGACTAGATGACCCTGGTGGTCCCTTCCAACTCTATGATTCTATGACATTCTTCCAAGAGCTGCCGTCATGCCCAGCCAGAAAAGAACAAGTTTCTCTATATCATTTTCTCTTATATGTTAGGAATGCAGCATTCTCAAGTCCCTTTAGGCTTACATGTGTTTCAGCCCCCATTTTCTTGACGCTGCCATCTATACTGTATTAGCTAAAGAATCATCTCTGGAGGGGCTGTGGCTCAGTGGTAGAGCATCTGCTTGGCATGCAGAAGGTCCCAGGTTCAATCCCCAGCATCTCCAGTTAAAGGGACCAGGCAAGTAGGTGATGGGAAAGACCTCCACCTGAGACCCTGGAGAACCGCTGCCAGTCTGAGTAGACAATACTGACTTTGATGGACCCAGGGTCTGGTTCAGTATAAGGGAGCTTCATGTGTTCATGTGTCCTCCACAGCTAATCCTCTGCTCTGTGCAGGTAAACTATACGGTAAATTTGGGATTATAACAATGTCTGTGGGAAGGCACCAGTTTCAACCTCCCTCCGAAGAGAAGAGAACCCGACATTTCTAATAAAATCTCAGATGGTCACAGGGCTGAAATGGCTTCTTCATAAATAATAAAAAAGAGAGGATACTGAGGTGGAAAAAAAGAACTTGGCCAGCGAGAAACTGACACTTACACAAAACCTCTTTATATAAAGGACTCGATGGCTCTCTCTGGCCCACGTTTTCCATTTTTGGCAGCATTTATCACAACTGTTGAGATCCAATTTGCGACAACCTCACGTGACAGATTAATTTGAAAGAAGAATGTTGTCATACACAAGCACTTGCCAAGGTTTATACATATTTGTTTTACCACAAGGCATCTTTAGGAATATACTTTTTTGGGTTGTTTTGTTTTTTGGTTTGGAGAGGAGGAGGAGGAGGAGGAGAAGAAGAAGAAGAGTTGGTTTTTATATGCCAACTCTCTCTACCACCCGTTACTTATTTGTATTATCAAAGGTTGATAATTGTCTTGTAATAGATAAATCCTAGAGAAAAAGAAGGAGGAGGAGAGAGATGGTTTTTATACCCCGCTTTTCTCTACCTTAAAGGAGTCTCAAAGTGGCTTACTCTTCCTCGCCGCACAACAGACAACTTGTGAAGTAGGTGGGGCTGAGAGAGTTCGGAGAAAACTGTGACTAGCCCAACGTCACCCTTCAGGCCTCATGTGGAGGAGTGGGGAATTGAACCTGGTTCTTCAGATTAGAGTCCTCCACTCTTAACCACTACACCACGCTGGCTTATTGCTGTGTGAACAGTTGGAATTTTTCACACTTTATCACCCTTTTTCTGGAATACAGTCAAATCCAGAATGTCTAGCAAGAGTCAGGGGAAGCCAATATTTCTAAGCATAAGAATGCATGAAAGACGCAACCCCTCACCAAACCATGGCCTATTCAGGCTCTGCCCCGAAAACCTCCCGATGGTGGCAAAGAGGGACCAGGCAACCATACTCACAGGGGAATGGGTAGGGTTGCCAACCTCCAGGTACTAGCTGGCGATCTCCCGCTATTACAACTGATCTCCAGCCAATAATCAGTTCACCTGGAGAAAATGGCTGCTTTGCCCATTGGACTCTATGGCACTGAAGTCCCTCCCCTCCCCAAACCCCGTCCTCCTCAGGCTCTGCCCCAAAAACCTCCCACCAGTGGCGAAGAGGGACCTGGCAACCCTACTATAGAGTCCACCCTCCAAAACATCCATTTTCTGCTGGGGAACTGATCTCTGTAGTCTGGAGGTGAGCTGTAATTCTGGGGGATCCCCAGGTCCCACCTGGAGTCTGCCACCCCTACCACCATACCAGTAAGACATCTTGCAATGACGCAGAGGCCCAGATTTCTTTGCCAGTTCAGAAGCGGCTGGTTCAAAAGCAGCAGCCCTAAAGCGATAGCGCACCATTTTCCATCCCATCCCCTAGCGGGGAGGGCAGCCAGCAGCTAGATGTTCTTTGCGGGGAGCCAGCTGGCCCTCTCTGATTAAAAGCATATGAGCCATGACCTCCAGCACAGGGAAATACAAAAATTTAATAAAACGATTCAGCGCCGCTGAAGCTCGCAGGCCAATGAGTTTCTCCCCTTCACCTTTTTTTATTTTTAAAGAAAAGGAATTGTATGAGGGAAGCTGTGATGGCTGCAGCCTTCACAAAAATAAAATGAAACCGAAGGCCTTCCCAATTTACATATATATTCCAAATATGGTCACCAACCTCCAGGTGGTGGCTGGAGATGCTATTCCAACTCATCTTCAGCCGATGGAGATCAGTTCCCCTGGAGAAAATGGCCACTTTGGCAATTGGACTCTATGGCATTTAAGTCCCTCCCCTCCCCAAACCCCGCCCTCCTCAGGTTCCGCCCGCAAATCTCCAGGTATTTCCCAATCTGGAGCTGGCAACCCTAATTTAAAGCAAAGGGTTTGGTTCTTCCGCCTTTCAGACTTCCTGATGGTTGTCAGCTAAGCCAGAGAAAAAGGGAAAAGGGTTTAGACCTCCAGCCACTTAAATTAGTTGTCTCCACGGTGGAAAATACAATAGAAAGTAAATCTTTCTATCGTCTACCTACCTACCTACCTACCTACCTACCTACATCTGTCTGTCTGTCTGTCTGTCTGTCTGTCTGTCTCTATCTATCTATCTATCTATCTATCTATCTATCTATCTATCTATCTATCTATCTATCTATCATCTATCATCTATCATCTATCATCTATCATCTATCATCTATCAATCTATCTATCTATCTATCTATCTATCTATCTATCTATCTATCTATCTATCGTTTAAAAAACATTGCCATAGTGGGAAAGGTTTTCAGTGACAGAGGGTAAAGCGCTTGTTAAATGTTGCTCTAAACACCTGTGATAAGGAGCCAGAGGGAATCCGATAATGGAAACGGGGCTCCTGCTACCCAAAAGCAGCGCAAGAGAGCTGTTTGCGAATCTGTCAGCTTGCTGCTTGACTGTATCCCATCCCTCATGACGCACAGATTCCCTGTGTGCAATTAGCCGGAAGGAAAGAAGATTGCAAGCCTCCTTAAAGGTAGAGAAAATTGGGGTATAAAACCAACTCTTCTTCTTCTAGCGACCCTGGATTTCTTAGTGGTCTCCCATCCAAGTATTAGCCAGGGACGACCCTGCTTAGCTTTTGAGGAGATTATAAGAAGACCCTCTAAACTGGTGAACCGGGTTGGTTTCCCCACTCCTCCACAGGAAGCCAGCTGGGTGACCTTGGGCTAATCACAGTTCTCTCTGAACTGTCTCAGCCCCACCTACCTCACAGGGTGTCTGCTGTGGGGAGGGGAAGGGAAGGTGATTGAAAGCCACTTGGAGACTCCTGAAAGGTAGAGAAAACCAGGGTATAAAAACCAAGTCTTTTTCTTCGTCTTCACCCTCTCTCAGTCTAACCTATCTCACAGGGTTGTTGTGAGGATAAAATGGAGGAGAGGAGAACAATGTAAGCCTCTTTGAGTACCCCATTAGTAGGGTTGCCACGTCCCTTTTCGCCACCGGTGGGAGGTTTTTGGGGCAGAGCCTGAGGAGGGCGGGGTTTGGGGAGGGGAGGGACTTCAATGCCATAGAATCCAATGGCCAAAGCAGCCATTTTCTCCAGGTGAGCTGATCTCTGTCGGCTGTAATAGCGGGAGATCTCCAGCTAGTACCTGGAGGTTCTCAGCAAACACAATACCTGTGCTGATAATAACGTAGTTGTAAAAAAAGCAGCACGAGGGCTCACAACAATTTTTTTGTTTCAAAGTTCTATATGATATTCAATGATAAACCAAACGTCATTACTGCATGTAAAATTACAATTTAGTAACAGAACCAAGGTAAGTATTTCTCTCATACACTTTAACAAGCCAAGGAATAAAAAATTAATTAACAGAACCAAGGTAAGTATTACTCTCATACACCTTGACAACTTAATGAGTAAATCAGTCCGTCATATAAGTGATAGTAAAGTAAAATAGTCTTAATGACCACCAACTTGTGGTTTATGTGCAAATCTCCATTCCACAACGATTCTTTGTGAAGAGCCAAGAAGAGCCAAGACGATACCTCCGGCTAGGTATTCGTTTCGCGTAAGCTTCTTCAGTTGATTTTCAATTTTGATTTTGTTAGCACCTTGATTATTAAGTGAGACCCTGAGGGTTCATAGACCACTGGTTCCCATGTCCTTCAGAAAGGTATCGATACCGGAGGTATCGTCTTGGCTCTTCTTGGCTCTTCACAAAGAATCGTTGTGGAATGGAGATTTGCACATAAACCACAAGTTGGTGGTCATTAAGACTATTTTACTTTACTATCACTTATATGACGGACTGATTTACTCATTAAGTTGTCAAGGTGTATGAGAGTAATACTTACCTTGGTTCTGTTAATTAATTTTTTATTCCTTGGCTTGTTAAAGTGTATGAGAGAAATACTTACCTTGGTTCTGTTACTAAATTGTAATTTTACATGCAGTAATGACGTTTGGTTTATCATTGAATATCATATAGAACTTTGAAACAAAAAATTTGTTGTGAGCCCTCGTGCTGCTTTTTTTACAAGTACCTGGAGGTTGGCAACCCTATCCATTGGGGAGAAAGGCAAAGTACAAAACGAATTAAACCAATCAATCGCTAAGTATTCTCCACAATAGCTGGTGGCTCTAAAATTGAAGGGAAGCGAGAGAACCGAGACTCAAACCAAAGTGTGTTTTCCAGCTGCTTTACTCTGTTCCCATTATTTGCACTTCCGTTGTGAACGCCGTGTCCTTTTGCAACACATTTATCCACAGCTTCATTCAAATCAATGCGCGCTTGGGCTTTTATCGAGTATTTTGGCGCGAGTAGTATTGCTCGGGAGGTGTTTACAGCATCCTTCATTGTGCTCTCCATAGCCAGGCCTATCAATCAGCCTTGCAATAAAGCAAAGATTTTTTAAACGGGGGCGGGGAGGGGGGGGCAGAGAAACAGCCTTTGCCGAATGTAACAGTTATTTGCACCAAAATAGCGCCAAGACAGGTATAAATGTATTTGGGTCAGCAGCAGTTCGTTTGGGGTGTGTGTGTGCGCGCGTGCCTTTTAAGAGAGACAGCAAAAATAAATGTAGAACAAATGTGGATCGCCGCTCTCACACCCAGATATTCAGCGCCAGGACTAGATTAATCACTGTGCATAGAACAGTACAGAAGGAAAATAGATGCCTGACCTTTGGTTTAATTAACTGGCGCATTCCCACATACAGTACGACAGTCCGGCTCCATAGACACAGAGTATTATGTTATTGTCCAGAAAATGTGTCACTGATTTTTTTTGTCCTCTTGTTAAAATCCCTTCCTCCCTTGTCATAATTTATCACCCTATCACAAGCCCTTGTGCCTACAAGATACATCATGACGCACAAACCCCTGCATGCGCATTTGTATAACTCCACCTCGGGGAGGTGATAGGAAAACCAGGGAGGCCAAAGAAATCCACCAACAAGCACTGAGTAAAAGTATAGAAAACAACCGTGCAAGATCTGGAAGATCCGGGTTCAAACCCCCCTCGGGTTGCCAGGTCACTGTTCACCACTGGCGGGAGGTTTTGGGGGTGGAGCCAGAGGAGGGCAGGGTTTAGGAAGGGGAGGGACTTCAATGCCATAGAGTCCAATTGCCAAAGCGGCCATTTTATCCAGGTGATCTCTATTGGCTGGAGATAGGTTGTAATAGCAGGAGATCTCCAGCTTGTACCTAGAGGTTGGCAACCCTTTGCCATGATACCTGAAGGCTGGCGACCCTGTTGCTGGGTCACTTTTGGCCAGACTCACAAGATTGCTGTGAGGTTAGAAATAAGGAAGGGCTTGGAGGTGCAACCCTAGTCTCTATCCAACCCAACTTGGAGCTGCAATCCTAGTGAAAACCGGCATGATGTAGCGGTTAAGAGCAGTGGTTTGGAGTGGCGGACTCTGATCTGGAGAAACGAGCTTGATTCCCCACTCCTCCACATGAGTGGTGGACTCTAATCTGGAGAACTGGGTTGGTTCCCCCACTCCTCCACATGAAGCCAGCTGGGTGCCCTTGGGCTAGTCACACTCTCTCAGCCCCACCTGCCTCACAGAGTTTCTGTTGTGGGGAGGGGAAGGGAAGGTGATTGTAAGCCAATTTGATTCTTCCTAAAGTGGTAGAGAAAGTCAGCAAATAAAAACCAACTTTTCTTCTTGTTCTATCCAACAGTACCATACCACAAAACTCCCTGTTGGTTTTAATCCTGCTCTCTACAATTTACTCCTAGGTTTAGATTCTTCAAACTCCAAAGAAAGCATCTACCCTGTGTTGTAAGGAAGATATTCCTGCCACACACTAAGCCACAGCACCAAGCATGCCAACAGCCATTACATATATAGGAACCAAAGCATCCTCACATACAGCTCTAAGCTCCAGAGGGACCTCCGTTCCACTGTTCACAAAGGCAAATAAGAAAATTAGGTCTCCCACTGATTGTCACTCCAAGTGGCAGCAGTAAAAAAATAAAACAGAGCAAGAGAAAGAAAAGAAAAATTGCCATTGGCCTCTGTGCTGGTTATGCTACTTCCAGGTACAACCTAGAAATAACAGTGGGTAGCTCTAGGAATTGCTGGAAACTCTATGGTAAAACCATAACATTTAAGAATAGAGTCTCCAGCAATTCCTAGAGCTACCCATTGTTGCCCTGGCCTGAATGGTTCAGGCTTGCCCCATCCTGTCAGATCTCGCTAAGTAGGGTTGGCCCTGGTTAGTACTTGGATGGGAGTCCACCATGGAAGTCCAGGGTTGCTATGTGGAGGCAGGCAATGGCCAACCATGTCTGAACGTCTCTTGCCTTGAAAACTCTACAGGGTCGCCATACTTCAGCTGCAACTAGAGAGTGCTTTCCACCACCACCCGGTCACCTCTGGGTTGTACCTGCAAGTGACACCATGACATTGACAATGTTGCCGTCATCTAGGGTTGCCAATGCCCATGTAGTAGCTGGAGATCTCCTGCTATTATGACTGATCTCCAACTGACAGAGATCAGTTCCCCTGGAGAAAATGGCCGCTTTGGCAATTGGACTCTATGGAAGTCCCTCCTCTCCCCAAACCCCACCCTCCTCAGGCTCCGCCCCAAAAATCTCTAGGTATTTCCCAACCCGGAGCTCGCAACACTACTGCCATCACTGTCCCCCCATGTCCTGCCCCCTACCCCTCCCACTGAATATCAAGCTTGGCCTGGCAACCCTAGAAGAAATAGAGGTGTCCATAGGGTTGCCAGCTCTGGGTTGGTAAATACCTGGATATTTTGGGGACGGCGCCTGAGGAGGGTGTGGTTTGGAGAGGGGAAGGGCTTCAATGCCATAGAGTCTGATTGCCGAAGTGGCCACCTTCTCCTGGGAAACTGATCTCTGTCACCTGGACATCAGTTGTAATAGTGGGAGATCTCCAGCCAACACCTGGAGGTTGGCAAACCTAGGTGTCCATAACAGTTCAGAAAGGGATCACGGGTTGCATTTCGATCTCGAGTTAGCACCCGGAGGCTCTGAATACAATACTGGCACAAGTTAAGTTGCACATAATCACAAAGCGACAGAGGAAAAAGAGATTCCATTTTATCGGATCACCGTGAGCAACCGTAAGAATGAAAGCAAAGCTGCAGAGAGCAACGCCATTAGTTCGCCTCAGAACCCGCGTCCAACTGAGTCTGAGTGGGACTTCTGTACCGATTTCCCCCCTCCCATAGGGAAGCATGAAAAAAAATAAACACTCACCAATTCTCTACATTTTAAAAAAGAACAAAATCGGCTTTAAAAAAATACTTTACTTACTAGTCTTTAGTGAATGCTAGGAACTACTTTGGTTCTTATAATACATACGTCACCTCCTGCTCCTTTTTTTTTTTTTAAAGGATATATTTTTATGACACAGTATATTGCCGGTTGAACACACGAACACATGAAGCTGCCTTATACTGAATCAGACCCTCGGTCCCTCAAAGTCAGTATTGTCTACTCAGACTGGCAGCGGCTCTCCAGGGTCTCAGGCTGAGTCTTTCACATCACTTACTGCCCAGTCCCTTTAACTGGAGATGCCGGGGATTGAACCTGGGATCTTCTGCCTGCCAAGCAGATGCTCTACCACTGAACCACGGGTTGGAAGGGCATTCATCTCACTTTATTTATTCTTCCCACTTATAAGTGTTGGGGTGTGTGTGTGTGTGTGCAATTGCCTCCAATGTACCACATTTAGGGTTGCCAACTCCAGGTTGGGAAACTCCTAGAGATTTGGGGGTAGAGCCTAGGGAGGACGGGGACCTCAGTGGGGTAAAATGCCACAGAGAGTCCACCCTCAAAAGCGGCCATTTTCTCCAGGGGAACGGATCTTGGCCGTCTGGAGATCAGCTGTAATAGCAGATCTCCATGGGCCACCTGGAAGTTGGCAACCCTAAATTAACACTACATGGCAAATGGCATGAGTCTATTTGGTACAGATTAGAGTTACCAACCCCCAAGTGGGGCCTGGAGTTCCCAAGAATTACAACTGATTTCAAGTCTACAAAGATCAATTCCTCTGGAGGAAACTGCAGCTTTGGAGGATGGTCTCTAGGGCATTGTACTTCGTTGAAGTCCCTACCCTACCCAGGTCTTGCAGACTGCGATGTAAGAACCAGAGTCCAGAACGGAGCCCAGAACCAAACTGGGATCCAGTGAAGTTTTTCAAAAGCAGGCTGGATGCATACGTGGTACACAAGCCAAGCCAAAGGTATACCTTTGGTACCAGCAGAGTTGTCTTCAAGTGCAACCAAATGTAGAGCTCATTACAGTAATCTGACTGATATGGCTAGGCCAGCTGAGCCTGGAAAGAAGACAGGGTTACCGATCTCCACGTGGTAGCTGGAGATCTCCCACTATTACAACTGGTCTCCAGAGATCAGTTCACCTGGAGAAAATGACTGCTTTGAAAGGTAGACCTTATACCCCGTTAAAGTCCTTCCCCTCCCCAAACCCCACCCTCCTCAGGTTCCTCCCACAAAATCTCCAGGTATTTCCCAACCCAGGGCTGGCAGCAAACCTAAAAGGAGACTAGTCTCTGAACCATGCGTGAATCAAAACGGCATTCTTGGCCATGTAGGGTTGCCAACCTCCAGGTACTAGCTGGAGATCTCCTGCTGTTACAACTGATCTCCAGCCGACAGAGATCTTCAGTTCACCTAGAGGAAATGGCTGCTTTGGCAACTGGACTCTATGGGACTAAAGTCCCTCCCCTCCCCAAACCCCACCCTCCTCAGGCTCCGCCCCAAAAATCTCCAGATATTTCCCAATCAGAGCTGGCAACCCTATGGCCTTAAGCACCGACCTATTCCTCTGGCTCTAGCAGCAGCTCTTGACTTCTATGAACTCTAGTGTTACCAGGTCCCTCTTTGCCACTGGTGGGATATTTTTGGGGCGGAGCCTGAGGAGGGTGGGGTTTGGGGAGGGACTTCAATGCCATAGAGTCCAATGGCTAAAGTGGCCATTTTTCTCCAGGTGAACTGATCTCTATTGACTGAAGATCAGTTGTAATAGCAGGAGATCTCCAGCTAGTACCTGGAGGTTGGCAACCCCAGTACCCACGCTCCTTATTACCACTCCCAGAGGAAATGAGCATTAGGCTCTCATATTAATACCAGCCCAGGCAGCGTTAGCATTTTCTCCTTTAAATGAGCTCTGGAAATGCCAAGTCAACAATCCAGCAGACAAAACTCGCTCACTGTCAGGCCCCCAGGAGCGGAAACTCGACCCCAGGGAGCTGAGCTGAAGCTTTATGTGGTGTTCCGGAGGATAAGGAAGCAAATCTCCAAAGCGGTCCCCCCCTGCCCAGTATTTCATTCAGGATTTGAACAAATTTTGTTACCAGCAGCTCTGGGCTGCTGGTTGACATGAGAGGGAGTTAAGAAGCACCTGGCTGCATTGGCTGAGTACAGATCCCCCGGTAGGGTGGCCAGGTCCCTCTTTGTCATCGGCGGGAGGTTTTTGGGGTGGAGCCGGAGGGCGGGGTTTGGGGAGGGGAGGGACTTCAATGCCATAGAGTCCAGTTGGCAAAGCGGGCATTTTCTCCAGGTGGACTGATCTCTATCAGCTAGAGATTAGTTGTAATAGCAGGAGATCTTCTGCTATTACCTGGAGGTTGGCAACTCTATCCCCCCGGGCCAGACGGTATGCACCCAAGAGCGCTCAAAGAACTTTCTAAAGAGCTTGCAGAGCCTTTGCCCATCGTCTTCCAGACCTCTTGGAGGACGGGAGATTTGCCACAGGACTGAAGGAGGGCGAATGTTATCCCTATTTTCAAAAAAGGGAAGAGGGATGACCCAGGAAACTGCAGGCCAGTCAGTTTGACCTCTATCCCAGGGGAGATACTGGAGCAGATATTAAAGAGATCAATCTGTGAGCATCTGAAGGACAACTTGGTGATTCGTGGAAGTCAGCATGGATTTGTCCCCAACAGGTCCTGCCAGACCAACCTCGTTTCCTTCTTTGATCAAGTGACAAGCTTACTGGATTGAGGGAATGCTTAAAGTTGCCAACCTCCAGGTGGTGGCTGGAGATCTCCCGGATTATAACTGATCTCCAAGCGATAGAGATCAGTTTCCCTGGAGAAAATGGCCACTTTGGAAGGTGGACTCTATGGCATTATACCCCATTCAAGTCCCTCCCCTCCACAAACTCTGCCCTCCTCAGGCTCTACCCTCAACATCTCCAGGCATTTCCCAACCCCAGTGCTACTGGACTCGAATCTTGCTTGTCTACTGCAGATCAGCACAGCTACCCTTCTGAAACAACCACCTCAATGTTCTTCTTACGTTCCAGGAGGCCTGCCCATTTATTTCAGTGATTTGGGCCGGCCCACCATGCCAATTTTTGCACGCTTCGATCTTCTGGGTTTTTTTGCATCCCCAACTTTAATTTCTCCCGACTCTGCCTTGATCCTAATTCCGGTGAGTGTGCATCTTGGGGAAACGCCACGGAAAGTGTCCCATTCCTTCATCCGCAAGCAAAATTCCCCAACTCCTGCTTTAATGACATCTGAAATGATGTTTTTTTATTATTATTATGTAGCTTTCTACCTGCTAAAGCAGGAAGCTGTGAGAGTCTTCAAATGACAAGGATTATCTTTTCCTCCCTTCTGGCATATTAATGTCCTTCTGCACCACTTGTCTATTCAGTCGCGGATTTAATACACCATCCAGGCAGCTCTGTAGGACCTTAAAAGGAAGGCAGAAAGACTCGATCCTGCCTACTGTGCAGATCGATTCTCTTGCGCTCTGCCTAGTCAGTCCCCGAGGTCCTGTTCCACTTGTCTGTTTTTGTCAGCCCCGGCTTTTCATCTGAAATTGTTTGGAAACCAGGCTTTTAGTTGCGGTGCTCTCATTACCTGGGGAGAATGCCCGACTTTGCTCCCAGGACAGGTTTAAAAACCAACGTTGATAATGTATCCCTTTTTCCCCCCTTACTCTGTGAAATTTACCTGCCACCGAAGCGTAATGATGCCGCTGGAGGTTATTGTACATGGCCTTGTGTGTCAGAGAACCTAAAGGTTGAGCTGAAAACTAAATACTCTTACAAGTAATATATTTATTAGGTGTACACAATGAAATGGATAAAAGCACTGGGCCTGGACTACAGGCTACATATAAAACCGCTAGGGTTGCCGACCTCCAGGTACTAGCTGGAGATCTTCTGCTATTACAACTGATCTCCAGCCAATAGAGATCAGTTCCCCTGGAGGAAATGGCCACTTTGGCAATTGGACTCTATAGCATTGAAGTCCCTCCCCTCACCAAATCCCGCCCTCCTCAGGCTCTGCCCCAAAAACCTCCCGCCAGTTGTGAAGAGGGACCTGGCAGCCCTAGAAACGACCAGCATAAACTGTTATAAAAATAATCAACACTGTTGATGGTTAGGATTGCCAAGTCGCTTAGATTGGCGGGCAATTGCCCGCCAATCCATTGCCTGGCTCGAAAGCAGGGCATGCGTGCATGCGCAACCGAGCCAACGCGATCACGTCACATTCTGTTTACGCCCGGTTTGAGTGGTAAAAGGCCTGTTGCGATGCGGCACTAGGGTTGCCAACCTCCAGGTAGTAGCCGGAGATCTCCTGCTATTACAACTGATCTCCAGCCAACAGTTCACCTGGAGAAAATGCCCGCTTCAGCAATCGGACTCTATGGCATCAAAATCCCTCCCCTCCCCAAATCCCACCCTCCTCAGGCTCTGCCTCAAAAACCTCCCACCAGTGGCGGAGAAGGACCTGGCAACTCTATGTGGCACTTCCAAGTGTAAACCGGAAGTGATGGGATCGTTTCGGCGCAGTCGCGCACCCGCGAACCCTCCCTCAGTTCCATCCCAAAAACCCTCCCGCCAGAGGAGAGGGGGGACCTGGCAACCCTACCAATGATATGCAAAATATAAATACCATACATGTTTCTGCCTCTTGGGCCTTCCTCAGTGGTCAAATTATGCAAAACACGATTATCCAAAAACACATCCGGAAATGCACCTTACAAGGTAATTGTAAACCTTATATCCTGTGTTCCTAGGTGTGAATTGATAACACCAGTTGTAGGTCTTTCATTGTGTGAGAATTTGCTCACACAAGTATCTGGTGCAACAAAAAAAAATGCCTCTGGATGTGTTGTAACATCAACAAGGGACAAAATCTGTTAGCATCAACAGACTGCTACAGTCAGCTATTAATACAAAACATGGCCTTGCTTCTCAGAGAACCATAGGTAGATACAGTTGGCAAAGCATGCTCTGCCATTACACACAGATGATCTGGGAGCCGGGGATAGGGTTTCCAGGTCCCCCCTTGCCACAAGTGGGAGCTTCGTGTGCGCGCAATAATGTCCCTTCTGGGGTAAACCTGGAAGTGACGGGGACACTAGCACATCCCTAAAAAAAAAAAAAAACCCTCTATGAAAACCATAGAGTATTTGGAGGAATGTGCTAGAGAGTCTCCATCAAACCCAGATGTGATGGGGACGCTCTAGCATATCCCTCCAAATACTCTATGGTTTCTGTAGAGGTTGTTGAGGGACGTGCCCCATCACTTCCGGCTCGTCTTGCCTTTTCTGAGCAAGCTTCTCAGAGCTGCTGGTGTACTACTTTTCCTTCCTGCCGTGCCTCAGGGCTTTTCTCAATAGGAGAACCTCCTGGCTTTTGGTTAGGGTTGCCAACCTCCAGGTGGTGGCAGGAGATCTCCCGCTATTACAACTGATCTCCAGGTGACCAAGAGTAGTTCACCTGGAGAAAACATCCGATTTGGAAGGTGGACACTATGGCATTATACCCTGTCGAAGTCCCTCCCCTCCCCAAACCCTCCCCTCCTCAGTCTCCACCCCCAAAATCTCCAGGTATATCCTAACCCAAACTGGCAACCCTATCAAAGAAGAAAGGGTGAGCAAAGTAGTTATGTGAACCAAACACAAACCTTCCTCCATTATCCGTAACTCAATAATGTAAATCTCCCAGTCACATAAACGACATTATTTGTCTCCTGTAAATCTCATGTCGAAATAACCCCATGTTAATAGCTATCCCACTTATCTGACAATCTTTTTTGATGTCTGCCAGACAGTTCGGATGAATGAGGATGTTTGGATAATGAGGTTTTGAGTCGCCACAAAAACAGAGAAAGAGATCATTTGTTTCTTTTGGAAATGCTGGAACTGTTGCATTAAATATATATATATATACACAAACACAAATACGTCGGGAAGCGTTTCTCACAAAAGCATAAAAGCTCAGAAATGAAATGGATTTGAAAGAGCCCGATACTGTGCCTGAAACCTAGACGTATGAACAGTCTGAAGGAAATGAATAGAAAGCTATTACAGAAGATTACGATAAGGGGACTAGAGCAGCAAAGTCATCTTGACCAACCCAACGGCATTGTGTGTTAAGAGCTTCTGGGTGCCACATCTAAAATAAAGATCCCGATCAGAACTGGGCTAGAGCGTCCCGCACAGAGAGCGAAGGGCAAAGCAAAGCAAAGAAAGACAAAGCACTTCTAAGCCGAGAAGCAAAAAAAAAAAAAAAAAAAAGATATTCACCCTAGAAAGATTAACCCACAACCTATTCTAGGCAATCTGATCTGGCAGAAAATTCTGTTTCAGAAACACAGATCCAATCCATTCCTCTAAAGCAATGGTTCTCAAAGTGGGCAGTACCACCCCCTGGGGGGCGGTGGGATTACCTAAGGGGGCACTAAGAGCCAAGGGGGCAGCAGAGGGTGCTGGAGGTGGGCCCCTTCAACTGTGTTGTTCATTAATTTTCAATAGATCAAGCTATGGCACCTTGCTGGCAAATTTGGTGGAAACTATCAGAATTTCCCCCCCAGACTTTGAAGAGCTGGTACCACTGGATCAAGTTCATCAGTTTTGTCGAATAAATTTCAACTAAAAAGTTTTAATTTGATTTTGAATAGATGTGCAATTAATTGTCCCTGTTTTGAAATTTTATTGTTATTATCTTCGTTAGTGATTCATGCTAACCCCTATTTTGAATAATGCTTTTTATAGGGTAGGGGGCTCTGGGGTGGAGTTTGTGGAACCAAGGGGGCGGTGGCCCGAAACGTTTGGGAACCACTGCTCTAAAGTATCCAGCTAAAATGAGAAGGGCCAACCACCTTGCAAGTTCCTCTATTCCGCCTGAAATTACCACATTTGTCATAAATATGCACAGGGTCAACATTCATGGATCGACAGCAAGCCATCCTATTTCCATTGCAAACCATCATATTCCCACTCAGTATCATGAATCAATGGCATATGCTCCTTTGATAGTATTCTTCCAGGGTTCAACGCTTCCCTTCTATCTTAAACCAGATCAATTCTGGGACTGTTCAGATTGTGTTGACATTGCTGTGTGTGCGGAGGGATGCCAAAATATCCAACTTCCAGGTACAAAGACTGAGGTGAGATCCAGATTTATTCCCCCCCCCCACACACACGGTATTTCAAAAGCAAATGCACAAACTTATATCTAAACAGTAGGAGGATGCGTTAGGTTGTGGTAATAGTCCAGGTCTGTTTTCAGATACGACAACAAGTTAGATGAAGACCTTGGAAAAGAAACCCACGAGAAACAACTTTCTCAAGAGAAAACTCGATGACGTCTATCAGACGATGCTTCACCGCTTCATAAAACAAAACCGCAGCGATCCTTGGGCATGTAACCTACCTCATGTCCCATTCTCCTACCTTCAGAGTTGGTAAGATTAGCTATTTTTTCTTTCATGACAAAAATCTAGTTTGCCATTAAATCTAAGGTTGCCAACCTCCAGGCAGTGGGCTGGAGATCTCCTGTTATTACAACTGACCTCCAGGCAATGGAGATCAGTTCCCCTGTAGAAAATTCCCCTTGGAAGGTGGACTCTATGGCATTTTACCCCACTGAAGCCCCATCCCATCCCCAAACCCTGCCCTCCTCAAGCTCCACCCCAAAAATCTCCAGGGTTTTTTTCAACCCATACTTGGCAACCCTAGTTACATCAGAAACACAAAACGGCTCTGTCTCTCTCTACCTCTTTCTCTCTGCAAACCATAAGAGTCACAAACCTTTCACAAAACTCCAGAATTAAAATGCACAATTGATGCCCTGTCAATCTGAAATCTAATACTGGGTGTATCTCTAAACTTCCAGTTGTGAAAAAAGAAATCATGTCTGTGCAGCAAAGAAAAGTGAAAATGCTATGCAGAGACATGAGAACAAAGAGAAATTATTATTTTAAACTCAGAGCCACGAGAGAGCGTGAAACAGCAGATGGAGATAGAGTCCTAGTTCAGTCGTGAGTAATACAAAATCTAACCAGAAGCAAAACAGTTTTCTGAGTGTCTCATTAAAAAAAAAACCTTCCCTTCATTGTCATTTAGTTTGACTAAAATGCAGGATGTCATTTCATGAGAAAAATCGAAACAGCAGGCAATGCAAGGTAGTGCAACAGAACTACCTAGCAAATCCATTAACAGTGTAGGAGAACGTCTCAACCAATTCAGGCAGGAGCGAGGGGGAAAAGAATGTGAAATAAACGATTCCTACCTCCATCCCCAGAGCCAGAGCCTGCATCTGTAAGAGAAAAATGGGGAAAAAATGTTATGTACACATAACAGGACAGTCTGCATATATGTAATGCCTAAGGTTGCCAGCTCTGGGTTGGAAAATAAGAAGAAGGGTTGGTTTTTATATGCCAACATTCTCTACCACTTAAGGAAGAATCAAACCAGCTTACAATCACCTTCCCTTCCCCTCCTCACAACCCTGTGAGGTAGGTGAGGCTGAGAGAGCTCTAAGAGAACAAAGACTAGCCCAAGGTCACCCAGCTGGCTTCATGTATAGGAGTGGGGGAACTAATCCAGTTCTCCAGGTTAGCGTCCACCGCTCTTGTGGAGGAGTGGGGAATCAAACCCCGTTCTCCAGATCAGACTCCACCACTCCAAACCACCACTCTTAACCACCACACCACGCTGGCTCTCATACCTGGAGATTTTAGGGTAGAGACTGCAGAGGATGGGGTTTAGGGAGGGGAGGGATTTTAATGGGGTACAATGCCATAGAGTCCACCTTCAAAAGCAGCCATTTTATCCAGGGGAACTGATTTTTATTGCCAGGAGACCAGTTGTAATAGCAGAGAGATCTCCAGGTGCCACCTGGAGGTTGGCAACCCTAGTAATGCAACATCCTACTGAGCTGACAGTGAAGTCCTAAGTAGAGTTACACCCTTCGTGAAGTCAAAGGAAGGTTGTAACTCTGTTTAAGATTACACTGCCAACATCCAACAGAAAACTTCAGAGTTGCCAGCTGCTGGGTGGGGTCTGAAAATCTTCCAGAATGACAACTAATCTCCAGAGATCAGTTAACCTGCAGGAAATGGCCGCTTTGGAAGGTGGACTCCATGGCATTATACCCCATTGAAGTCCCACCCCTTCCCAAACCATGCCTTCCTCAGGCTCTACCCCCAACATCTCCAGGTATTTCCCAACCTGGACATAGCCTAGGGTAGCCAACCTCCAGGATGTATTCCTAGCAATGAAAAAGTAAAGTATTCGCTTGGGTTTCCCATAACTGTCATTCACAGCTATGACTTCCCTCATTGGGTGTAACAAAAGAAAGGCAGTACAAGCCCGTTGCCACAGCGTAAATGGGCGGAATGCTGTCTATTCGTTTTGCCTTCTATCTCTGGATCTAGAGCGACTATAGACTTGGGTTTTTAAAAAAATGAAAGCTGAGAATCCAAGCCAGCTAGTGGGACCAGCTGATACTGGTGACTTGCTGACCCAGCCAACCAGGCAATATGGCAACCTTATTTGGAAGCTAATCTGGGTAGGTAGTGGGATGGTAAATTAGGGTTGCCAGCTGTGGGTTGGGAAATACCTGGAGATTTGTGGGGGTGGAGCCTGAGGAGGGCAGGGTTTGGAGAGGGGAAAGACATCAATGCCATAGAGTCCAATTGCCAAAGCAGCCATTTCGTCCAGGGGAACCGATCTCTGTCGCCTGAAGATCAGTTTTAATTAGGGTTGCCAGGTCCCTCGTTGCCACCGGTGGGAGGCTTTTGGGTCGGAGCCTGAGGAGGGTGGGGTTTGGGAAGGGGAGGGTCTTCAATGCCATAGAGTTCAATTGCCAAAGCAGCCATTTTCTCCAGGTGGACTGATCTCTATCGGCTGGAGATCAGTTGTAATAGCAGGAGATCTGCTACTACCTGGAGGTTGGCAACCCTACTTGTAATAGAAGGGATCTCCAGTCACCACCTGGAGGTTGGCAACCCTACCACGGCCACCAGCCGTTGGGAACCTCTTGGAGATTTAGGAATGAAGCCTGGGGAGGACAGGGACCTCAGCGGGATACAATGCCATAGAGCCCACCCTCCAAAGCATCCATTTCCCCCAGTAGAACTGATCTTTGCAGTCTGGAGATCAGTTGTAATAGCCACCACCTGGAGGTTGGCAACCCTACAGTAAATGCATTAATGGAAGAAGAAGAGGAGGAGTTGGTTTTTATATGTCAACTTTCTCTACCACTTCAGGAAGAATCAAACCGGCTTACAATCACCTTCCCTTCCCCTCCCTACAACAGACACCTTGTGAGGTAGGTGAGGCTGAGAGAGTGTGACTAGCCCATAGTCACCCAGCAGGCTTCATGTGAAGGAGTGGAGAAACAAATCCAGTTCACCAGATGAGCCTCTGCCACTCATGTGGAGGAGTTAAGGTTGCCAGGTCCCTCTTTGCCACCAGTGGGAGGTTTTGGGGGCAGAGCCTGAGGAGGGCAGTTTGGGGAGGGGAGGGACTTCAATGCCATAGAGTCCAATTGCCAAAGCCGCCATTTTCTCCAGGTGAACTGATCTCTATCGGCTGGAGATCAGTTGTAATAGTGGGAGATCTCCAGCCACTATCTGGAGGTTGGCAACTCTAGAAGCAGTGGGGAATCAAAACCAGTTCTCCAGATCAGAGTCCACCACTCCAAACCACCACCCTTAGCCACTACACCAAGCTGGCTCTCTAAATAAAAGTTGTAAAATTTGTCAATACTATCACTTTGTTATGTTGCCTTGTAATCAAATTTGAAAAATACATTGAAAATGATTGGAAAGCCACAGTTTAAAAGGAAATTTAATCTTCAGAATCTGTGGGGGGGTGGTGGATGTTTTTAAAGCCAGTCTGATGAATATGAATGAAAAAGGAGACAAGCTATGCAGATCAGAGCCGTGTTTCAGCAGAGATTCAGTTCACCAACACCCTTCAGCGTCGCACCCTTGCTAGACAAGCAACTGGGGAGCTAGCAAAATACCAAATTGGGATTCCGGCAGAATGCTGAGAATCAGATTCCCAATTTATCTCCAGTCAGATCTCGTTAATCTAGCTCAGTTTGCAAACTTCCATCATCGTTCCGATGTTCGTTTTAAATCTTCCTTTTAACTGGCACGGTGAAACTCCCAAATTGCAATTCAGAACACCCCATGCATGCCTAGACAAAAGATGAGCAAGCCAGTAATTTTTGTTTTGCAAGGGTGTTTGCTTTATGAATGAGTAAATCTTTGAAACTGGACGTTATTGCCGGAAAAATCTGGCATTTGCCAAGGCTGTGCCGAGAACCCGACATGACAAGCAAAACATTGCAAAATATATAAACGTTTTAGAAAGCTTCAATAGCTTCCTGGGTTCTGAAAGGTAACGCTGAGTAAAGACAAAGAGTTGATAGTTGCTACAATCTGGGCGCCAAAGTGTCAATTATTAATTTGAGATTGATACGGCAGCCACCCGAATGATGCACACAGATACGGTTTTAGCGGTGTTGCACATAGAGTCTACTGCGCTTACCAGTGGCACATGATCCTTCTGACACCACGAGGATTTCGCTTTGCTGCTTGCAAGCCGCCTGTCTCAAGTAGCACTCGTTCTGATAGGTATCGCCGTTGGAGCCACAAACAGGCACGTAGTCGCTGTTACACTAAAGAAGGGAAAGAGAGAAGTTGTGCAGTTAGTACATTGACCATGAAAAGGGTGTGCTTAATTTCTCTCCTTAGTCCTGATCACATACATTTCAAATACTTGATAATAGTGATGCTAGCCTCCTGGTGGGACCTGGGGATCCCCTGGAATTACACCTCATCTCCCGACTACAGAGATCAGCTCCCCCAGCGAAAATGGATGCTTTGGAGGATGGATTCTAGGGTACCCCCCCTTTGCACCCCCCTTTGGTCCCTTTCCTCCCCAGGCTCCATCGCTAAATCTCCACAATCTGGATCTGGAAACTCACCCCCCATCTAGCAACCTAGCAACTCCAGGAGATCTGGGGATGAAGCCTGGGGAGGACAGGGACCTCAGCGGGATACGATGCCAAAGAGTCCACCCTCCAAAGCATCCATTTTCTCCAGGGGAACTGATCTCTGTAGTCTGGAGATGAGCTGTAATTCTGGGGGATCCCCAGGTCCCACCTGAAGTCTGGCATCCCTAGATTGGGTACAGAAACACATGGTAATTTACTTAGGGTTGCCAGGTCCCTCTTTGCCACCTGCGAGAGGTTTTTGGGGTGGAGCCTGAGGAGGGCAGGGTTTGGGGAGGGGAGGGCCTTCAATGCCATAGAGTCCAATTGCCAAAGCTGCCATCTTCTCCAGGTGAACTGATCTCTGTCGCCTGGAGATCAGTTGTAATATCGGGAGATCTCCAGCTAGTACCTGGAGGTTGACAACCCTACTTGTGGGGTAGGTGGGGCTGAGAGAGTTCGGAGAGAACTGTGACTGGCCCAAGGTCACCCAGCAGGCTGCATGTGGAGGAGTGGGGGAATCGAACCCGGTTCTCCAGATTAGAGTCTGCTGCTACACCACGCTGGCTTTCTTAGGTTGTTGCAACATAACAAGAGACAGCTTAGCATCCTAACAAGTCTACTGTGGCACAAATTTCCATGCATTAAAGTCCACAATAAAAGTAATCACAAGACTCTTTCTGACATTTTGCTAAAGATCTTGGCAACCAAAACCCCCAGCCAGACAGAATCCATTTAGCCCAATACTCTCCCTTTCAGTTCAAAACAATTCTTATTTCTCAACAGAGCTTATTTCCAAATAAGTGTGCACAGGATCGCATCAGATAAGGTAACTGTCAAATCAAACCAGGCTAGGATCGCCAGGTCCCTCTTCGCCACCAGCGGGAGGTTTTGGGGGCGGAGCCTGAGGAGGGCGGGGTTTGGGGAGGGACTTCAATGCCATAGAGTCCAATTGCCAAAGGGGCCATTTTCTCCAGGGGAACTGACCTCTGTCGGCTGGAGATCAGTTGTAATAGCAGGAGATCTCCAGCTAGTACCTGGAGGTTGGCAACCCTAGGTTGCCAGGGGAAACTATTAGCCCTATTGCTGAAAGAGAGCAGCGCTCGCTTCAAGTGAGTTCCTAATTAAAGTGATTTAATGAATCCAGTTCTCATTAAAATGAAAATTTATTCTAGAGAAGCAAAAGGTGTCCTCCGAATATGTTCCGTTTGAGAATACAAACCATTAGATATATCTACCCATATGCATTCGGGCTTTACTGGAGGTTTCTATCAGGTTTTTTGTGTGGAATTAAACCAGATATTCTGAACCAGGAAAGAGGTTCCCCCCCGCCCCGATGTCATAGATTAGTAATGCTTCAAAAACCTGCAAATCATTTTGATCGAGGTAAAAAGGAATGAGGGTCCACACCATGAAAAACAACACCTCTGTCATATTGCCTTGGCTTTCTTAAACACTAATCCCATCACATTGGACGCTACTCATAGGGTTGCCAGAGTCCGAGATCAGTCCCCCTGGAGAAAATGGTCCTCCCCTCACAGAAACCCACCCTCCTCAGGTCCCACCTCCAAAATCTCCAGGTATTTCCCAACCCAGGGCTGGCAACCTTAGTTTTGAGTAAATATCTTTTTGTCCTAGGGTTTCCAGGTCCCTCTTTGCCACCAGCGGGAGATTTTGGGGGTGGAGCCTGAGGAGGGCGGGGTTTGGGGAGGGGAAGGGACTTCAATGCCATAGAGTCCAATTGCCAAAGCAGCCATTGTCTCCAGGGGAACTGATCTATATTGGCTGGAGATCAGTTGTAATAGCAGGAGATCTCCAGCTAGTACCTGGAGGTTGGCATCCCTACTCCTCTGACATTTAGGGGGAGGTGGTCAGGGGATTGTGTGAGTGATGGCAGGGCAACCTCACGCTTTTCTGAATGACACCTCTGCCCTTGACCCCTTTCAATATTGACTTCAGGCCTGGCTTTGCATCTGAAATGTGTTTAGCAGTTCTGGTGGAAATAGGGTTGCCAATCTCCAGGAAGTAGCTTGAGATCTCGTGCTATTACAACTGATCTCTAGGCAACAGAGATCAGTTCCGCTGGAGAAAATGGCTGCTTTGGAAGGTGGACTCTATGGCATTATACCCCACTGAATTCCTTCCCCTCCCTAAACCCTTCCCTCCTCAGGCCCCACCCCCAAAATCTCCAGGTATTCCCCTGTCTGGACTTGGCAACCCTGGCTGAACCACCTGGGCTGTAGAAGGTTTTCAGGAGCCTCCGTTTAGCTGACTAAGCATACAGGATCCCAATGAATTTCATGAGCTTGTGTTTAGTATCTTTCCTAATAAACCTTTCTTGTAGGCAAAGCCAGAAAAATGTTACAAATGTTGTGTATTGCTTACATAGATACAAATTGTTGGTATCAAAGAACGTAGTAGATCCCTTGGTTTTTTAAAAGTATTTGAGCCAGCTTTCCCGTCTAACTAGAAATTGATTTTGTCCTCATCACTCAATAAAGATTTTTACCAAAAAAAAAAAAAGACAGATCAGAAAGAAAGAAAGAAAGAAAGAAAGAAAGAAAGAAAGAAAGAAAGAAAGAAAGAAAGAAAGAAAGAAAGAAAGAAAGAAAGAAAGAAAGAAAGGAAGGAAGGAAGGAAGGAAGGAAGGAAGGAAGGAAGGAAGGAAGGAAGGAAGAAAGAAAGAAAGAAAGAAAGAAAGAGAAAGAAAGAAAGAAAGGAAGGAAGGAAGGAAGGAAGGAAGGAAGGAAGGAAGAGAAGAAAGAAAGAAAGAAAGAAAGAAAGAAAGAAAGAAAGAAAGAAAGAAAGAAAGAAAGAAACTTGATTTGAAGACAGTCAAGTTTGAGGACTGAACTGTTTGCATGTGGTTGTCAAATACATGTTTCAGGTACCACACTTGGCTGTGACACTATCATAGCAAATGTGAGACAGAACGATCAGTACGGTTACCAACCTCCAGGTTCTAGCTGGAGATATCCTGCTATTACAACTGATCTCCAGCCAATAGAGGTCAGTTCACCAGGAGAAAATGGCCGCTTTGGCCACTGGACTCTATGTCATTGAAGTCCCTCCCCTCCCCAAACCCCCCCTCCTCAGGCTCCGCCCCCAGAAACCTCCTGCCGGTGGCGAAGAGGGACCTGGCAACCCTAATGATCAGGCTTTGTACTGTCACGGCGGCAATCCACACTGGCTGCGGTATCCCATAAACAATGTGCAAAGGCTCGTTCAATTTTCAACATCAACTAATGTGTTAAGAGAGGAGGAGGGGAGATTTAAACCCTGAAAAGTAGAGGGTTGAAGCTGCCCTCACTGTGTTTTCCCTACAGTAGTATAGTTGATTTGAGGCCAACACAACCTGTGACCCATGAAGCCAAATACGTCCCACCTGCCATATATTATGGGCTGCCAGGTGCCTGATTGACAATCCCTTCTACATTTCCAGGCAGCAGCAAAATCAGCTTTCCTTTCCTGTTGAGTTGCAATGCCTGGCCGCTTCACCTTTGTGCAAGTTTGTGCTGTTGCCCAGACAACTCCGAAGGCCTAGTGAAACTGTGGAACTCCCTGCCCCAGGATGTGGTGATGGCTGCCAACTTGGAAGGCTTTAAGAGGGGAGTGGACATGTTCATGGAGGAGAGGGCAATCCATGGCTACTAGCCAACATGAATACTAGTCATGATGCATACCCATTCTGGTAGTGTCGTGCAAAAAACAAATTCAGCAAATTTAGGGTTCGGGTTCTTTGGGCCCTCTTTTTTCGGTAAACCCGGAATAAGCCGAATACCCACTTTAGGGTCAGGAAGCAATTTCCCTCTAGGCCAGATTGACCAGGGATCCTGGAGGGTCTCCCCCCCCATCTTCTGGGCATAAAATAGGGGTCCCTGGGGTGTGTGTGGGGGAGGTAGTTGTGAATTTCCTGCATGGTGCAGGGAGTTGGGCTGAGGGTTGCCTAGTGGATGGTTTCGGCAGGCAATTGCCCGCCAATCCACTGGTCTTCTCTGGAGCAGGGATAGCACGCACACGTGGCCGCGATGACATCACTTCCGAGTTTACGGCATTTTGAGGGTTTGAGTGCGAAAGCGCCCGCGGCGGTGCGGCACTTCCAGGGGTAAACCCGGAAATGACATCTTTGCGCCATGCATGGCCATGTGCAATCGTTCCAGCCCTGCCACCAAAAACCTCTGGCCAATGGAGAGGGGTGACTCAGGTGGTCCCTTACAACTCTGTGACTACAATTCTACGCAACCCCACTGAGTGGAGCTGATTGAGCCCTTGTTTTAAAATGCACACAGAACCAGACAAATGAAGTCTGCCGTCCTTTCGTAGCGTGCTACAGCCACGTGGCATAGCACCTGCAGTCAGTGATTAATCCACACCGTTCCAACCCACCTGAAATTCCAGCTAAGCGTTGTAAGCTATCATTCTTCCCTGCCTCCGTCGTAAGCTAAAAGGGCAGCTTCCTCCTTACCACCCTTTGTTCATTTTAATAAAAATAATTCCATATTGTAATGAAAATTAGGCAACCTACAGGGTGCAGTTATCGCACGATAATCACACTCGGCGGCATTAGAGATAACTTGGCTGTGCCCCGTACCTGATAATTATGCCTGGGATGTGATTATCTCATGATTACTGTACTCCTGATATGCCTCATTGTTTAATTAGAACAAATGTAATGATCAAGATTATTATTTACAAATGATCCCCTCTGTTGAAGACCTGGTTAAAAAAAAAAAAATCAGAAGGAAGTCACACTGCCAATTAGCTGTTCTGTGTGAAAATGTCTCAAGATGCGCGATAGGCAAGGTGAAACTGAGGCCCAGAAAGATAAACTTCAAAAAATGTCTCAGTATTAAGGGTTGATAACTCTGGGTTGGGAAATTCCTGGAGATTTGGGGGTGGAGCCTGGGGAGGGCAAGGTTTGGGGAGGGGAGGGACTTCAGTGGGATATAATGCCGCAGACGCTACCCTCCAAAGCAGCCATTTTTTCTAGGGGAACTGATCCTGATAGGATGGAGATCAATTGTAACTCTTGGAAGACTCTAGGACTCACCTGGATAGGGTTGCCAACCTCCAGGTACTAGCTGGAGATCTCCTGCTATTATAATTGATCTCCAGCTGATAGAGATTAGTTCCCCTGGAGAAAATGGCCACTTTGGCAATTGGAATCTATGGCATTGAAGCCCCTCCCTCTACAAACCCTGCCCTCCTCAGGCTCCACCCCCAGAATCTCCAGGTATTTCCCAACCCAGAGCTGGCAACCCTACGCTTGATTCAGGCGTGGCACAGGACATGCCAGTGGAACCTCACCATTGTTCAGAATGAATCAAGTGAAGATTTTAGAAGACACCCAAGATATTCCTGAATGGGAAGATGCATGGTATAGGTGGGCAATCCAGGAAGTTTTATGGCCCATATTGATTTTCTGCCTGAGGAGCCCCGAATAAGTTTCCAGGACCTGCCCCAGGGAGCCTAGTTCGGAAAGCCATCCTTCATCTGTCCACTCAGAAGCCTAAAAAGCCTGTTGCGTTTAAAACTGCCAGTGTCTCGTTTGGATGGATACATTGCCAAGCTGAACTGCTCTAAAAAACGAGGTGCCAGATATCGTCCAGAATCTCAACAAAGATTCCAACAGGGCCAGCAGTCTGTTCACACCGTGGCCAACCAGGTGCCTCTAGGAAGCCCACAAACAAGACCACTGCAGCAGCACCATCCTGCCTGTGTTCCACAGCACCCAAAATAATAGGCATGCTCCTCTGATCCTGGGGAGGATAGGTATACATCTCTTGGTCATCTTGGTAATAGCATTTACCCTAGGGGTAAATTAGTAATAGACTAGATAAACTCACCTCCTCCCAACCATGCCTCAGAGAAATAGCACATGTTTAAGCTACTTGTTCCTAATTTCCCAACCACTTATCAAACCTACAACTTGTCCAGATAGAGTTGCCAACCTTCAGGTAATAGCTGGAGATCTCCCACTATTACAACTGATCTCCAGTCAACAGAGATCAGCTCCCGTGGAGAAAATGGTCCCTTTGGCAATTGGACTCTATGGCATCGAAGTCCCTCCCTCTCCCCAAACCCCACCCTCCTTAGTCTCCACCCCCAAAACCTCCAGCCGGTGGCGAAGAGGGACCTGGCAACCCTATATCCAGACTGTTTTTGGTTGGGGGAATGAAACAAGAAAGAATAATTCCTCCAAGGGACAAGTCTTTGGCTTCCATTGCACTGTCTAGCCTTTCCAATCGATTACAAAATTCTGCTACGCTACTACCAGAATCGTTCCTCTTCAGCAAACAGTAATTCTCTAACAGAACATTCTCAGCAGCGTCACCAAAACTACATTTCCCAGGATTCTTTAGAAGCCGTGACCATTAAGTTTGTCATGAAGGTCAAATGTTAGAACGGTATTTATTCTTTTCCATTATTAACAATACGCTCCTTCGACCGGAGGTCTTGGGCTGTGCAATAAAATCGCAGGACGAATATCTATAACCGTTAACAGGATGATAATAAAAGAAAATTATGCCACTAGTAAAATTACAACATTGTCACATTAATACTTAGCAGGAAAATAGTCTTAATTCTCGCTTTCATGCGAGGGAACGCTGCCAACTGTTTTACTTGCTTAATATATTTTTATCCCACATCTCCAAGAAACTTGCTTCAGTACGCTAGTCAATAAAGATTCAAAAAGATGCAAATTCCACAATAAGCTTGATTTAAATCAAGTTAAGAACATAAGAACACAAGAAAAGCCCTGCTGGATCAGACCCGGGCCCATCAAGTCCAGCAGCCTGTTCACTCAGTAGCCAACCAGGTGCCTCTAGGAAGCCCCCAAACAAGATGACTGCAGCAGCATTATTACTCAGAATTCCCAACAGTAATATTTGCAGCTACAAATCCTTCTTATGTCTTATGAACTGTTGCTAGCATTTGAAGTTTCAGCAGTGATCTTTCCTGTACAAAAAGAAGGCCTCTTCCAATAGGGTTGCCAACCTTCAGGTACTAGCTGGAGATGTCCTGCTATTACAACTGATCTCCAGCTAATAGAGATCAGTTCACCTGGAGAAAATGGCCATTTTGGCAATTGGACTCTATGGCATTGAAGCCCCCCATCTCCAAACCCTGCCCTCCTCAGGATCCGCCCCAAAAACCTCCAGGTATTTCCCAACCTGGAGCTGGCAACCTATTTGCAGCCCCCCCCAAACCCCCACCTCTCCATCCAAAGTAGGGTTGCCAATTCCAGGTTGGGAAATTTCTGGAGATTCGGTGGTGGAGCTTGAGGAGCGTGGAGTTTGGGAAGGGGAGGGACATCAGAAGGGTACAATACTATAGAGTCCACCCTCCAAAGCAGTCCACGATCTCCAGGGGAACAGATCTCCAAAGTCTGGATATAAATTGTAATTCTGGGAGATCTCCAGGCTCTACCTGGAGGATGGCAACCCTAATCCAAGGTCTAAATTTTCCCATTGAGTTTTGTCAGGTCCGTGTTGTGTTTTCTGCTACTTTGGCTGATAAAATGTCATCACACTTCAAGCAAGACAGACAGAAGAGAGGGAAATGCCAAGCGGTTATTAAATTGTCAAGGTCTTTCCATCACAAACGACTTGGCATATAGGAGCCGGACTCCGCTTCTCTGGGATGCCGAGGTTCAGAGCGGCAGTGAAAGAACTAATCTCGCTAGATTCCAGAGCCGTCATATTTCCCCCCTAAACCAGAAGTACTTTAGGGGTCAAGGATTCTCAAAACATCAAGATTCTGATTTTGGCCAAAACTTCCATGAGACCATGAGAATGACCATGAGAAATGATAAACATCCCAAACGCATCTCAAATTCTATAGTCATTGCTCATTGGCACTGGTTATTTAAACAAAGATGCTAACACTGCGTATTTGATGAATGGAAATAGAAATCCTTCTGCTGTCTTGTTTACAGACTTCTCCAAACCTATTCCACAACATCCATATTTAGAAGAAGAACGACAATTTGTGTTCGATGGTTGTTTGCTGACCAGGAACAAACCATCTGGCTAGAAAAAAAGTGCATTTATTCACCTTTGACTGGGATTTGTTTTAGAGCCTGCTGGAGTTTACCCTTGGATCCACCAAAACCTGCTCAATTCCAGGCTGCTCCGCCATTGGAACTTTTCTGGGTTCTAGGTTTGCCAGCCTCAGGTACTAGCTGGAGATACCCTGCTATTACCACTGATCTCCAGCTGATAGAGATCAGCTCACCTGGAGAAAATGGCTGCTTTGGCAATCGGACTCTATGGCATTGAAGTCCCTCCCCTCCCCAAACCCCGCCCTCCTCAGGCTCCACCCCAAAAACCTCCCGCCAGTTGTGAAAAGGGACCTGGCAACCGTATCTCCAGGAGAAGTGAACTCTATAATCTGGAGATCAGTTGTCATTCCAAGAGATCTCCAGGCCCCACCTAGATGTTGGCAACTCTGTGCCTAAAGCAGTTTACAATAAAGTCAGTTTCATGACCAACACATAAAAACAATAACATTACTAAAACCTAGGGTTGCCAGGCACCCACGGGCAACCGGCAGGGGAGGGAGTAGGGCTGCCAACCTCCAAGTGGTGTCTGGAGATCTCCTGCTATTCAAACTGATCTCCAGCCAGTAGAGATCAGTTAACCTGGAGAAAATGGCCGCTTTGCCCATTGGACTCTATGGCATTGAAGTCCCTCCCTCCCCAAACCCCGCCCTCCTCAGGCTCCGCCCCCCCCAACTCCAGGTATTTCCCAAGCTGGCAACCCTAACATAGAACCTTCAACCGCACCTATGCTAGCTGTGCAAAAATGATCTTTCTCCTGCAAAAAATGCAAACAGACAAAGCCTATGCGTGTGCACAGAAGAGTCGATCAATGCTCAGAGGCTGGGGGTGAAAGATCAGCAAGCAACGATGCCAATTCTGTAGAAATCTGTTGTGTCAAAAAGGCCAAAGATTCAGGGCAAATAAAATTACAGGGCGATGACGTCAGGTCGCAAGTTGGCCGGCCCTGATCTATCTGTTGAACAGTGGCCTAACAGTCATGAATCTCCCAGGGAACTGAGACCACTTCCCCAGCTTCCAGGGCCCTGACACATTCAGATCCCTGACAGAAAATCACCTCTGGCTGGTGAGCTGGGTTGGGACCAGTGAATCATGACTTCTGCAGCCTTGAGTCAAGTAGAAGCATCTTTATGTCTCTATGTGATGGGGTGGGAGGGAACGCTGATTATTTCCATGTAGTAGTAGAAAACAGTAGGAGTCCAGTAGCAACTTAAAGACTAACAAAATTTCTGGCAGCATATGAGCCTTCGTGAGCCACAGCTCAGTTCTTCAGGTACAGATCGAATGTGAATCCATGTGCCTTTAAGCAGAGATGAGTGAAGAAGTTGGTTTTTATATGCCGACTCTACCACTTAAAGAAGAATCAAACAGGTTTACAATCACCTTCCCTTCCCCTCCCCACAACAGACTGCCTTTGAGGTAGGTGGGGCTGAGAGAGCTCCAAGAGAGCTGTGCCTAGCCCAAGGTCACCCAGCTGGCTTCATGTGGAGGAGTGGGGAAACCAACCGGGTTCTCCAGATCAGACTCCACTGCTCCAAACCACCGCTCTTAACCACTACACATACTGGCTGAATTAGACAAACAATGGTGATGTAAATGTAAAAAGAAAGTAAATGACATTAGCAGGCATGATTGGATTAGGTGTGACATGCAGAGGGGTAGTAGCTATGGAGAATGGTAATGAGACAGGAATCCTAGATCTCCATTAAGTCCCGGAGAATACATAGTTTTGAGCTTCATTATTAGTTGTAATTCAGCAGTCTCTCTTTCTAATCTCCCTCTGAAATGTTTTTGTAAGAGAACTGCTCCTCTTAAATCAGCAACTGAATGTCCTGGAAGGTTAAAAGGTTCCCCCATTGGTTTCGGAACATTGTGGCTTCTGATATTTCATTTCCACGTGTATGAGAAACCTACAGACGGCTGTGAGGTGTAATCGGGAGGGTAAGGCTGCTAAGAATGAACGCCCCGACGAACACACGGGACCATTCTCTACCCAAAGAAGGAATTAACGTCTGTTCTTTTGGAAGCAGATGTGTAATGGGAGCTCAGTAGAGAAATACGGTTCCCTCGCCGTATGGACTCAGTGGGTGCTTGGTGGTCTATGGGTTTGCAGTATTACCAAATAGCAAAAATGAGTTTCCTGGGACAAAGGCCCTGCTCAGATGGAATCCGAGCTCATTCAAGCAACCCCAAAGAGTCTGATCTGAATCAGTGTTTTGAGTCGATAGGATTAATTTTTTTTTAGCCTTCTGCTTCTGTTGGCTCAGACGCTGTTTGTATATGTAAAACCAAGGAGGAGTTTTGCGGCAACTTAAAGACGAACAGATGTATTGGGTTATGAATGAGAAGCATTTAAGTGCAGAAGCGGTAAGGACAGAAGGAGATTTCAACACTGGAAATTCATTATAAAGCCGTAAACATGTTGTTGTTGGCAGTAGGATTGCCAACCTCCAGGTGGGGCCTGGAGATCTCTCAGAATTACAACCTATCTCCAGACCACAGAAATCAGTCCCCCTGGAGAAAATGACAGGTTTAGAAGGTGGTCTCTTTGGCCTGAACTGACCCTAGAAGCTAAAATGACTCAACTGAGGCTGTCGTACTTTGGTCACATTATGAGAAGACAAGAGTCACTGGGAAAGACAGTCATGCTAGGAAAAGTTGAGGGCAGCAGGAAAAGAGGAAGACCCAACAAGAGATGGATGGACTCAAGTTTGCAAGATCTGAGCAAGGCTGTCAAAGATAGGATGTTTTGGAGGACATTCATTCATAGGGCAGCCATGAGTCGGAAGCGACTTGACGACACGTAACATACAAACTCTTTGGCACTAAAGCCAGCTGAACTCCCTCCCCTCCCCAAACACTGCCTTCCCCAGGCTTCACACCCCCCCCAAATTTGCAGGAATTTCCCAGCCCACATCAGGCAACCGTAGCTGTTGTTGTTGTAGTTTCAGGTGGCTAGCTGGAGATCTCCCACTATTACAACTGATCACCAGGAAGATAGAGATCAATTCCCCTGGAGAAAATGGCCGCTTTGGCAATTGGACTCTATGGCATTGAAGTCCCTCCCCTCCCCAAATCCCACCATCCTCAGGCTCTGCCCCCAAAATCTCCTCTGATCCTGGAGAGAATAGGTATGCATCATGACTAGTATCCATTTTGACTAGTAGTCATGAATACCCCTCTTCTCCATGAACATGTCCCCTCTTAAAGCCTTCCAAGTTGGCATCCATCACCACAACCTGGGGCAGGGAGTTCCATAATTTAACCATGTGTTTGTGAAGAAACACTTCCTTTGATCTGTTTTGAATCTCTCACCCTCCAGCTTCAGCAGATGTCCCCGCGTTCTAGTATTATGGCGACCAGTTATAATCCCAAAAGATCTCCAGCCACCACCTGGAGGTTGGTAACCCTATATGGATGGCATAAAGGCTGCTGACCTTGACAGACCTTTAGAAAGCTCAAGCTTCTATGGTACCAAAGTTATCATAATGAGCCTGGAGATCTCTAAGAATTACAAATGATCTCCAGACGACAGAGATCAGTTGCTCTGGAGGAAATACTTGCTTTGGATGGTGGACTGTGTGGTATGTGGGGTTGGACTAGACGACACTGGTGGTCCTTCCCAACTCTATGATTCTATGTTATACTCTACTGAAGTCCCTCCCCAAACCCCTCCCTCCCCAGGCTCCATCCCCAGATCTCCAGAGCTTTTCCAACCTGAGTTGGCAACCTTACGGGTGTGTTAAGGGAAGGAAGCTGGCTGAAAGATCCCATCACTCGGCGTATAGAGCTTGAAGAAGAAGAAGAGTTGGTTTTTATATGCCGACTTTCTCTACCACTTAAAGGAGAATCAAACAGGCCTACAATCACCTTCCCTTCCCCTCCCCACAACAGACACCCTGTGAGGTAGGTGGGGCTAGGAGAGAGCTCTAAGAGAATTGTGACTAGCTCAAGGTCACCCAGCAGTCTTCACATGGAGGAGTGGGGAAATCAACCCAGTTCACTAGATATGCCTCCGCTCATGTGGAAGAGTGGGGAATTGAATCCAGATCAGAGTCCACTGCTCCAAACCACCACTCTTAACCACTACACCACGCTGGCTTTAGGAACATGATTCATAAAACAGCTTTTGAAAATGTCTTCAGTCCATTGATGTCAGAGCTTCGGAGGGCCAAAGGGCTTTTATTTGCCGGCTCCAAACATTGCATAAATAGAAAGCATTTTCTTAAAAAAATGTTCCTTAGTTTCCTGCTTCCTGATCCCGTTTGCTGCCGGTGCCGCTTTGAGCCGGTGCCACCGAATGCTTTGCAAGACATTAACTTTCTGCTATAGTAACATAATTTTCCTGCCTGCCAAATGGCCCACCGAGGAGAAAGGAGGTTACACGCCCATTGTGCTGGATGTCTGCTGAGGTCAATGGATGAGTCGGGCTGTGCCAAAGTACCGGCGGTGACAGCGCCGGAGAAGAAGCGCATGAATTGCAAATCCGGCCGCTTGCTTGCATGGGTGCGCCCAGGATTCCTGATGATGCTGTTATGTAGTCCTTACAGATCATGGCTGCGGAGGGAGGGGCCTTTACTGGGGGGGGGGGCTCTGAGCAGAGCGGAAAAGGACAGGCGGCGAAGGGAGGGTTTAACAAGGGGAGAGGCAGGAAGGAGGACAACCAGGGCAGGCTGAAGCTCCCGTTCCGGTGCTCTCCATCCAATTCTCAAGGTTATAGGGACTCCTGAGTCCTGGCTACTGATGGAGAAAGGATGCATCACTGGAAGTCTTTAAGCAGAGGCTGGACAAACACTTGTCTGGGATGCTCTAGGCTGATTCTGCATTGAGCAGGTGGTTGGACTAGATGGCCTCCCTTGCCCCTTCCAATGCTATGATTCTATGATGTGAGCATATGATTTTCAGGGCCTTCCTGTCTCTTTCTGGTCATGAGGGGGGCACGACACAAGGCGTTTTCCAGTAGCACGAGGTGGTTTGGGATCTCCTTGACATGGAGAGGAGGTTGAGGGGGAACATGATTCCTCTCTTTGAGTATTTGAAGGGCTGTTAGAGGAGGGCAGGGAGCTGTTCCTGTTGGCAGGAACTCGCAATAATAGGTTTAAATTACAGGCAGAAAGGTACTGGCTTGATATTAGGGAAAAGATTTTTACAGTAAGAGTTTACAGTGATAGTGGAATCAGCTCCCTAGGGAGGTGGTGAGCTCCCCCTCACTGGCAGTCTTTAAGCAGAGGCTGGACAAACACTTGTAAGGGATGCTCTAGGGCTAGGCTGATCCTGCATTGAGCAGGGGGTTGGACTAGATGGCCTGTATGGCCCCTTCCAACTCTGTGATTCTGTGATTCTATGACTGCTTCACTGTTTCACTACTTCTTCCTGGAGATTCAGGGCTGAGACCCGTGGAGAGGTCAGAGTTTAGGGAGGGGAGGGATCTCAGCGGGATTTTGATGCTAGAGTCCACCCTCTGGAGCTGCCATTTCCTCCAGGGAAACTGATCTATCTCTGCAGTCTGGAGACCAGTGGTAATTCTAAGAGAAAACCATACACCACCTGGAGCTTGGTAACCCTACAAGCAGCTATAACTTCCAAGGAGAATTCCTAGAAGTGAATAGGGTTGCCAATCTTCAGGTGGTGGCTGGAGAACTCCTGGGATTACAACTAATGTCCAGGCAACAGAGATCAGTTCACCTGGACAAAATGGCCACTTTGGAAGGTGGGCTCTATGTAATTATGCACCATTGAAGTCCCGCCCCTCCCCAAACCCCGCCCTCCTCAGGCTCCATCCCCAAAATCTCCAGGTATTTCCCAACCTGGAGCTGGCAACCCTAGAAGTGAAGGGATGGGAGATGGAGATTTCATGCAGCCACCTACCATAATATCCTCAAACCTGGAACAATAGGTGATTTTCCTTATTTCCCCTTAAGTCTAGGCAGCCCAGGTGTTTAAGTCTAGGCAGCCCAGTTAGCATGGAGTTGGCTCATTTTAAATCGTTCTGACTTCCCCAGAGCATACTTGGAACTGTACTTTACTGAGGATGTTAAGAATCCTAAGACACTATTGCCCCCTCGAAGAACTGTAACACACAGGATGCCACAAATGGCATTCATGACAATTAGGGTCAACAGGTCCCTCTTTGCCACTGGTGGGAGGTTTTTGGGACAGAGCCTGAGGAGGGCAGGGTTTGGGGATGGGAGGGACTTCAATGCCATAGAGTTCAATGGCCTAAGTGGTCATTTTCGCCAGGGGAACTGCTGAAGATCAGTTGTAAAAGCAGATCTCCAGCTGGTGCCTGGAGGCTGGCAACCGTAGTGACAATGAACCAAACTGAAATGTCCAGAAGGTATTTATAAGCTGCTGTTTCTCTGTCACCCTCTCACAGTTAGGTCTGCCGACCTCCAGGTGAGGCCTAGAGATCTCCCAGCATTACAGCTTATCCCCAGGCGACAGAGATCAGTCCCCCTGGAGAAAATGGCCGCTTTGGAAGGTGAACTCTACGCTATTGTATCCTGCTGAGGTCCCTCTCCTTGTCAAACCCCGCCCATCCTAGGCTCCATCCCAGATCTCCTTCTTCACAGTAATGACAACCGCAGTCAAACGTATCATCATGAATATCCCCATTCTGGTCTTCAGAGTATACAGAACATTTAACCCAGCAGGATTACAGTATATCTTTTTTGGAAAAGTTCTCCAGTTCATCAAGAGTTAGAATAATAAAAACATGGAAAAGACCACTAGGGTCATCTAGTCCAACCCTCTGCACAATGCATAGGGTTTCCAGGTCCCTTAGCTCCACTGGCGGGAGCTTTTAGGAGGCATGGATGGGGCGTGCTCTAGCAATCTCCGCCAAAACTCTATGGGTTTCATAGAATTTCGGCGGAGGTTGCTAGAATGTCCACGTTGCTTCTGGGTAAACCCGGAAGTGACATGGGCGTGGCATGCAGGCACGCGTGCATACATTGCCCACTGACCCTCAGCTGGTCAGCAGGTAGCTGGGTGGATTGGTAGAATTTTGCCCGCCACCACCAGGCACTTGGCAATCCTAACAATGCAGGAAATTTACAAGTATATCCCCTCCCCACACACCCAGTGCCCCCTACTCCATGCCCAGAAGATGGCCAAAAAAAACCCCTCCAGGATCCCTGGACAATCTGGTATGGAAGAAAATGGCTTCCTGACCCTGAAGTGGCAATCTACATTATGCTGACTGAGCATGTGAGAAAAGGCTGTGAGAGCCAAGCACTGACGCAACCCTTCCTGCTCTCCCTCTCATGATCTGCCTAAGTTCACAGAATCAGCCTTGCTGTCAGATGACCATCCTGCCTCTGCTTAAAAATGTCCAAAGATGGAGAGCCCACCACCTCTCGAGGAAGCCTGTTGCACTGAGGAATTGCTCTGTCAGGAAGTTCTTCCTAACGTTTAGCGAGAAACTCTTTTGTAGTGCTATGGAACTAGGGTTGCTGGCGATCTCCCGCTATTACATCTGATCTCCAGCCGATAGAGATCAGTTCATGTGGAGAAAATGGCTGCTTTGGCAATTGGACTCTATGGCGTTGAAGTCCCCTCCCCTCCCCAAACCCCACCCTCCTCAGGCTCCACCCCAAAAACCTCCTGCCAGTGGCAAAGAGGGACCTGGCAACCCTGTAAGGAACACAGGCAGGATGGTGCTGCTGCAGTTGTCTTGTTTGTGGGCTTCCTAGAGGCACCTGGTTGGCCGCTGTGTGTGAACAGACTGCTGGACTTGATAGACTTTGGTCTGATCCAGAATGGCGTTTCTTATGTTCTTATGTTCCTTGGGCCTGTTGAAAATCTCTTCATGCAATGCGAAGTGACGGAAGTGACAGTCCTGAAAAGAATAATGGCCCATGTATTTAAGAAAGGCCATATTGCTGTCTACTCCACGTGAACTGTGAAATTCAATTCTTTGGATATCCATACCCCTCTTTCTCCCGATGGAGACCCAAAGTGGCTGACATCGTTTTCCTTTCCTCCATTTTATCCGCACAACAACCCTGGGAGGTAGGTCAGGCGGAGTGTGTGGGGGTCGCCCAGGGTCACCCAGCGAGTTTTACAGATAGAGTGGGAATTCGAGGCGGGCTTTCCCAGATCCTAGTCCAACACTCTAACCATTACACATGCTGTGTTCTCCTGAATCACGCGAGGGTGCTTCATGGACCAATTGTGTGAATCCGTAGGGAACTCCATGCCTTGGATTTTGTACATCCGAGAGTGAAGTAAACTATGTTGTGGACGCACCTCAAAGCCCTCAGTGCCGTATAATAACTCTACCATATGATGGATGAAGTTGCAGAAGTGGTTGAATTAATGGCCATTATTAGGGTTGCCGGGTCCCTCTTCACCACCATCGGGAGGTTTTTGGGGCAGAGCCTGAGGAGGGCGGGGTTTGGAGAGGGGACTTCAGTGCCATAGAGTCCAATTGCAAGAGTGGCCATTTTCTCCAGGGGAACTGATCTCTATTGGCTGGAGATCAGTTGTAATAGCAGGAGATCTCCAGCTAGTACCTGGAGGTTGACAACCCTAGCCATTAAGCAAGGGTGGAATAAACCTTAACTTTTTTTGGTAACTGGAGTGCAGAGGGAGCCAAGAACCCAGTTGGGTTTGTTTTACTCATTTCTGCACACTGTGTCATCCAACCATACAAACACCGTCCTCCAGCCACGTACAGTGGCCCAGCATTGAATTTTTGCAAAAAAAAAAACCCAGGGAGGTTGTCACACCTCAGTAGCACTGTGGGGCTTTTATCGGAGCTTGGTGGGTGATGAGTTGACCATCCCTGGCTGGATGTCCCACTAGGTGTTGTCTGCATTGCCAACACTGACCCGCCAGTTCTGAGTACTGCGGGGGACTCTATAACGGAGTTCCAGAGACAACTTGTTTTCTGCCACAGGCGTTGGGAATTCCCCAGCCATTGTAAGATGACGTCAGCTCTGCCATTTGCCCGATTAGCGAACTTCCAGAGTTTAATCACCCTCGACGAAAGGAAGGCCAGAGATACCAAGGGGCACAGATCGAGCCTTTTTGTTGTATGGTGTGCTGATCTCACGGAGGACACGTTTCTTATGAGGGGTTCTGTAGGCTGGAAGAGGCAGCGAGCGCAACCTAAAGTGCTTCCTGGCCGGCATAGACAGAAGAGCCATAATAAGCAAAAAATGTGCGAGTGGAAGGCGCTGTGATCTCCAGAACGCCTGCCATTCCATTTACATCTTATTTCTCTCTGTCTTCTAAGATCGTTGAACTGCCTGGGGGCAAAGGGTTGCAGCAAAGTGTAATGGACTATGGAGCAGATTTAGGACGCAGTTCCGTTTTTTAAACTTCAAAGAAGCTAGAGCGGTGATCTTGCCTCAACATTGTCCCCACGGGCATCATGGCACCCACTTTCTTCTCTCCTCCGAAGCAAAGAACCAGTCTCGGATTATCTCCACTTCGATGGAGCTTAGGGTTGCCAGATCCCTCTTCACCACCGGCAGGAGGTTTTTCGGGTGGAGCCTGAGGAGGGTCAGGTTTGGGGAGGGATATGACTTCAATGCCATAGAGTCCAATTGCCAAAGCGGCCACTTTCTCCAGGTGAACTGATCTCTATCGGCTGGAGATCAGTTGTAACACCAGGAGAGCACCTGGTGGTTGGCAACCCTAAGGGAACTGGAAGCGCTTCAGAAGATCCCGGGAGATATCAGCTTTACATTAGCAAGGGGCGCCCTTTCAGTCCATCATAGGAAGATGCTTGACTTGGACGACTCTGAACATTGAATCCTCAGGACCTAATGGCAGCCATTTTGTCGTGGCACCCACCGAGTCCCAGGGCTTTCGGCAGGGCCCAGGGCTGCCCAGTCCTCCTCATCACCTGCTTCCCCTGACACACATTCATGTTCCCTTCCCCTACCCATTCAGTGATGACGGCTGTGCCACCATGGCTCCCAGCTGCATGTGCTGTCTAATTGCATCAGTGAAAATAGCTGTGGGCAGTGAAGGCAACTGTGCGCACAGATGGTGGGAGAGCATGCAAGCAGGCAGGTGAAAGGGGCACACGCAGTTGGGGGCATGTGGGTGGGTGGGACCTGGTGGGCAGATGGGATGTGATTGGATAGAGCACGAGTCCCCGATTTCATAGAGCCTGATCTCTTCTGGAAGTGGGCAGGGGAGGTTTTGGGTTTCAGGGGGCCCTGGGAAGAAAGGTCTTGGGGGAGCCCTCTTAGAATCATAGAGGTGGAAGGGACCACCAGGGTCATCTAGTCCAACCCCCTGCACAATGCAGGAAATTCACAACTATCTTCCCCACACACACCCCAGTGACCCCTACTCCATGCCCAGAAGATGGCCAAGATGCCCTCCCTCTCATCATCTGCCTTGTTTGTGGACTTCCTAGAGGCACCTGGTTGGCCACTGGGTGAACAGACTGCTGAACCTGATGGGCCCTGGTCTGATCCAGCATGGCCTTTCTTATGTTCTTATGGATCTACACAAACAAGATCCCTGCAATATACAATATTCTATCTGTACACACAACAGTCCCTCATGACAGTAAATGTTTATCTAATATTACTTTTCAGGATGGGTTCAGGCAGGGCTGAGCTTGCCAAGATTCATCCCTAGGGTTTAGCCTCAGGATTCTTTTCTGGACCATCTATACAACTTTCTAGCCCGACCTTCCTTTAAGGGGTGGTTCCATGGTTCTCCCCACCTCGATTTTATGTTCAAAACAACCCTATCAAGGAAGTGAGGCTGAGAGAGAAACTGGCCCAAGGTTATCCAGTGAACTTTGCAACCGAATAAGGGTTGGAACTCAGGACCAACACACCGCACTGCCCAGCTGTACCCTACACTGTGCCTTTGACTTATCAAAGAGTAGCCATGGCCTGTCTCCAGACACTCAGGATAAAGGAAGAGGGTTTCTCAGGCAGATGGACTGGCTTTCAGAAACAATTCTCTTTTCAGTAATTAAACAGAGGTTGCTAATATCTGGACCCCTCTGGTGACTTAGCAGCATTTGTTCTGCGACTGCACCAAACCGCTCTCTCTTACACTGAACCGACTCAGAATAATTTACAGTTTATCCCTCAGTTCTTTTAGTTTGTACATTTTGGATTTCCAGCTGACCATGAGAGAACCAGGGATAAGATAGTGTTGTACGTTTAAACAAAGTCAACAAGCAACAATCCTTGTTCCTTGGGAAACAGCTCCTGTTCTCTCCTTGGCCATTATGAATGTCACAATGAATCCCTCCCATGTTCACCAACTTTAAACTAAGTGCAAAGCCAAACTGGAACCAGGCAGAAGAAACGGAGTGTACTCGGCGTCAGCTTTAATTTCACTGCCAGGGCCCCTGAATGTGCTGTCTTCTATACCCACCAGGCAGTGAGACAAGAACAGAGCATTAAATCAATCCCATGAGAAGAAACAACTCCCCAGCGCCGCGGATCTTATATACAGTCGACTTTTGTTCCTTTCTCCTTTCGACAACAACACTGTGTCCTTAATGCGATCTGATGCAGCTTTAGGGATATCTAAATAACGTACAACGTGCAAATAGAATTTCACTAGCGAGAACACCGACTTAATGCTAAAGCTGAATTTAAAAACGGAGCTGGTGCTGGTTATGAAACACCACGCAGACTTATTTCTGCCCAAATCTAATAACGTACTTTGCGGTATGTTGTTATTTTGACACTCAACACTGAATTCTTGTGACTTTTCTGATATAACTAGAGACGTGAGAGATCACACACGAGAATCCCTAAGGCCACAGAGAAGCTACCTTCAGTATACAGGCTCAATGTACATCAACATATGCAAGGATGTTACTTGAACACGTCAATATAACTCTGTGCCACACTACAAGTAAATATATCCCTGTCTCATGTCTTGAGAAGTAGTTGAGATATTATTTATCCTGCATTAGCGTTATATACATCCTGCATTGATGTTCCCTTATCATCTTACTGGGATATAAATTCATTGACTTCAAGAACACCTACTTCATATATGGTAGTGGAAGTGCGTACAACTAGAATTGGGGGGGGGGACTTTCTTCCAATTTATCAGATTCAAAACTTATAAAAGGAAATATTTCTTTACACAACGTATAGTTAAATTGTGGGACTCCCTGCCCCAGGATGTGATGATGGCTGCCAACTTGGAAGGCTTTAAAAGGGGTGGACATGTTCATGGAAGAGTGTAGTATTCATGGCTACTAGTTAAAATGGATACTAGTCATGATGCATACCTATTCTCTCCAGGATCAGAGTAGCGTGCCTATTATATTAGGTGCTGTGAAACACAGGCAGGATGGTGCTGCTGCAGTCATCTTGTTTGTGGGCTTCCTAGAGGCACCTGGTTGGCCACTGTGTGAACAGACTGCTGGACTTGATGGACCTTGGTCTGATCCACCAGGGCTTTTCTTATGTTCTTATGTACAGTTTTATCCATAATTCAAAGAGCCCAGAATTTTTTGGCCTGATCCCTTTTAAGACATCTAATCTCTTTAAAACTTGTGGGAATCTTGCCATACATTGCCAATGGATGTAGAAGATGGAACTCAACCAGTTCTAGTAAATATTTCAACTGTCCTGGGTTCTGAATTGGGGATTGAATTGGGGCCTGATTTAGCTGGGTGGTATATCCTTTCCCCCTTTTAACAAAGGAGCTTAGTTTCATAAAAAACACACATGAACACATGAAGCTGCCTTATACTGAATCAGACCCTCGGCCCATCAAAGTCAGTATTGTCTACTCAGACCAGCAGCGGCTCGCCAGGGTCTCAGACAGAGGTCTTTCACATCACCTTCTTGCCTAGTCCCTTTAACTGGAGATGCTGGCGATTGAACCTGGGAACTTCTGCATGCCAAGCAGATGCTCTACCACAACGATGTGCTGTCCTAGCATACAGCTGATAAAGAAAATCTGAATGCAACTTCTCCGTCATATCTGAATTTAACTACCCCATCAACTTATCACCGGTGCCCTCCCAAATGTATTAAAGTAACATCTGTATGATGGATGGATGTAGAAAAGGCAGAAAATCCTAGTTTCCAAAAGGGCCCAGCAATTAAACCGCACCTATACACCCTGAAGCTGTAGATTCCCCCAAGGCATTTTGGAATAACAACATCGACATTTTCCCAGAGAATCTTCTCTTTTCTTGTCACCAGTTGGCATTCCTGCCAGTTCTTTCAGACCTGCTGCCAGGTTTTCCCTCCCACTCCTCTGCAAGCGGAGAAATAAATTGCCGACCGATGGGGTTGGGAAGGGAGATCCCCCGATTTGTATTCTCATTAGCGAATTAAGGAAGGAGAGATCCATCTTCTTACCTTGAACTGACAGACGCAAGTCACCGTGTCTCCAATCCTTAAGCACTCCCCATCAAATTTGCAGGTATTGGTGTCACAGAGAAATAGATCGTTTTCTCTGTCATCATAACCTCAAATTGGGAGAAAAAAAAAACCACTGTCAGCTTCAATCTGGCTAAGGAAACGATACAGGTCGATCGCTTTCGAATGCACACAAGACACACAATCTTGTTGATGAAGGAGCATGCAGTCGAGACATGCTGTCTTGTCGTTTCCACTTTGGCCCTAGGAGTTTGTGACCCGTGTCATTTCCCCTGCCTCTCCCAGTCCTCCCCGCACCTCCTATTAAAGTAGCTCCCCTTTCCTCCGAATCAAGCATCTGGGTTGTAAAATTTAACACCCCTTTCTGCCCTCCCCCATCTGATCTTCTGGCCCCAAGTCTAAGGTGGGAATTTCTCCAAACGGAGCAGTAACAAAGCCCCTTAATAATAAAGATAAACAGGCCGTGTGCTTTTTGTGATAGGCCGTCTGATTCGAATGAAGATTGATCACCTCCAGGTTAATAGGAGGGGTGCCAGCTTCTACAGAGAACTGCTGAAGCCGCCCGGCTCTTTTCCTCCTGTTTTGACAGACAGGCTAACAGATCTGGCTGAAGATTCAGCTCACGGATGCCAGCTCAAATTTCAGACCTCGGCTAGCTGCCCTCTTCCTGGGTGTGCAGAGAGGACTGTTCAGCAAAAGAGCCGTATTTAGGTTCCGGATCCATTAAGCCTGAAATCCTATTGATTTCTGCGAACATGCTCATCTTCTTAGCCATATATTAGCTCAGTGTATTTACCAAACACACACAGAGAGAGAGACACACACAAGAAACATGCCAAGCAAAAGTGACTTATTGCTCCTACATGGAAGAATCACACACTGCGGAAGCATGGCATTCCCGTTCCACACCCTTAATTTCAGGAGCACTTTTGAACATCAAAGAGCTAGAGAGTCGCCTCCCAAAGACCATATTTTCTGCAGGGACTGTTCTAACGTGGAAGGTGACGAACTACCGGATTCCTTGTCACTTGCCCGTTCAGATTTTACTTCGAAATCAGAGAAAATCAATGAGCCGGAAGAAGCCAATGACTCAGATCTATATCCAATCGCTACTCCTCAGAGAGGAAATGTAGGGTGTGTGTGTGTTCTTTTAAGGGCAGAGTTACACATTGCTGTTAGCAAACGGCACGCTGCATTAAACCTCACTGTTGCATTTTGGAAACGCATCCGTGTGCATCTGGGTACCTCCAATGTTCCTTAAAAAAATAAGAACCATGGAGGTCGCTGAAAAGGGACTCTGCTGAACCTCTGCAAACTGGGTCTGCATGGGAAGCCCAGTGTGTGCTCCAACGGGAATTCCAATTAACCGACTGAGGCTGATCATACAAAAATACAACCGGTAGAGAGAAGCAATTAGTCCCTTCCTTATTCGATTAGTATTTTTTCCACCGGGGCTGCGCCTGGCAAAAGCCACTCCAAGCCAGGGCTGAAATGGAGCAGATAAAATATGTATAAAAGGACAAGGAAGCTTCCTTAATCACAGCCCTCCGGAGGGAAGGAAAGTGCTCAGGGGAGGCTGATTCTTGATCCTCTGCTCTGCCCCTTTGGGTTTTTTTTTTTGGGGGGGGGGGGTCAAACACTCCCTCCAGAAAGGGCAGGAGATATATATTCCAAAGTTATAAGAGAGTGGAAAGAAGCGTCGGCACCCAACAAAATCCCCCCCCCCTCAAAAATGAGAATGCATTAAAAGGTGGAGAGAGAAAAAAGAATTCTGCTTTTCGGGTTATCAGACTTTCTGATTCTTGGAAAGGGGCTCCAATCCAGCCGGGCTGGACGATCTGCATAGATATCAGGGCATCTCGGATGGTCACGACTTGATTTATTGCACTCCCCCCCCCCATTTCCCTTCCACTGATGCTCTATCTTTTGCACTTTAAAAAATCAAATAATGATGATGATGATGTTTTTAAAGAATCCTGGTTATAGATGTCCCTGTAGAAAGACCACCTGGAGCCTGAGCAATCACAGGTGTGTGTGTGGGGAAGTCGGGCAAGATCCGTGGCGACTTTTCTCCCCTGGCCTGCCCAGGGACTCCATGGGAATCAGGAGCGACCTGCAATTCCCAGCCGGCTCCATGCTGTGGGTCCCCCCCCCCCCACTCTTCTCCAGCGGAGCTTTGAGAAGATGCCACCCCCTAGCCAGGGTTGCTGCTAGCCGGCGCTCTCCCCCGCCAATCCCCCCGCTTACCGGAGCAATTCCAGCCGGTGGGCGTTTGGCAGTCGCTTAAGGAGGTAGGGAAGGCGGCGAGTTTCACCGGCCGGGCCAGGATGAGTACCAGCACGGGCAGGAGCGCCCAGCCCAGGCAGTCGCCCAGCGTCCAGCCGCCGCCCTGCCGAGCCGGGGCGGCTGCGGCGGCCAAGCCGGCCATGGCTCGGGACGTGGACTCCGGAGGGCGGCCCCCCGCAGCGGATCGGACGGCTCTGGGGCTGGCGGGGGGGACCCCTTAGCATCCCGGGGGGCCCGGCCGGCCGCGGCTCAGGAGGAGGCGGGCGAGCGCAGGCATGGCGAGGCGGCGGCGAGTGCGAGTCCGGGGGGCGGCGGCGGGGGGCGGCGGCGGGGGGCCCGGGCGGCCATCCAGGGGGCTGGGGCGGGGGGCGAGTCAGGGCGCCGCCGGGCCGGTCCTCCGCTGCTGCCAACGCCGCCGCCGCCGCCGCGTCCTGCCCTCCTCCGCCCGCTCCGCCGCCCGCATCCCTCTGGCGCTGCCCGAGCCGCGGGTCCCCCCAGCCCGCCGCCGGGGTCACGTGGCGCAGGCAGCGCGGCCGCTGATTGGAGGAGCGGGATGCAGGTGCCGGGGAGGGATGGAGGGAGGCTGGACCAAAAGATGCTCCGGCGGGCGGGCGGCGCGCTCTTCGCCCACCCGGCCGCTCCGCTCCGGCTGGGCTGGGCTGGGCTGGGAGACCCCACCCAGGGCGAGAGAGGAGTCGGGGAGGGGGGGAGGGAGGGAGGGGCGTCTTCGCCCACCCGGGCGCTCCGGTTCGGCTGGGCTGGGCTGGACTGGGAGACCCCACCCAGGGCAAGAGAGGAGTCGGGGAGGGAGGGAGGGATGGGAACGGGGAGGTTAGGAAGGGGCGTCTTCGCCCACCCGGCCGCTCCGCTCCGGCTGGGCTGGGCTTGGCACGGAGGCCCCACCCAGGGCAAGAGAGGAGTCGGGGAGGGAGGGAGGCGAGGAAGGGGCGTCTTCGCCCACCCGGGCTCTCCGGTTCGGCTGGGCTGGACTGGGAGACCCCACCCAGGGCAAGAGAGGAGTCGGGGAGGGAGGGAGGGATGGGAACGGGCAGGCGAGGAAGGGGCGTCTTCGCCCACCCGGGCGCTCCGGGTCGGCTGGGCTTGGATAGGCTGGGCAAGGAGACCCCACCCAGGGCAAGAGAGAAGTCGGGGGGGGGGGAAACGGAGGGAGGGATGGGAACGGGCAGGCGAGGAAGGGGCGTCTTCGCCCACCCGGGCTCTCCGGTTCGGCTGGGCTGGGCTGGGCGACACCACCCAGGAGACCCCACCCAGGGCAAGAGAGGAGTCGGAGGGGGGCGGGCAGGCGAGGAAGGGGCGTCTTCGCCCACCCGGGCGCTCCAGTTCGGCTGGGCTGGGTTGGGCTGGGCTTGGCTTGGCACGGAAGCCCCACCTAGGGCAAGAGAGAAGTCGGGGAGGGAGGGGGGCAGGCGAGGAACGGGCGTCGGCGGACTCGCCTGGCCGGGTCAAGGTCCCACCCACCTCCGGTCGCCCGGCGTTTCTGCAGCGAGAGGTCCAGGCGGCGCTCCCCCCCCCCACGTTGCCCTCCCCTGACGGGGGCATGCCGGGGGGTCCCAGCCAGGGATGCCAGCCTCCAGGTAGGGCCGGAATGACTGCTCCTCTCCGGACTACAGAGATCAGCTCCCCTGGAGGAAGCGGACGCTTCGTACTCGATGGCGTTGTACCCCGCTGAGGTCTCTGTCTTTCTCAGGATCCGCCTTGGGGTTGCCAGCCTCCAGGCAGTGGCTGGAGATCTCCCGCTATTACAACTGATCTCCGGGCGGCAGGGATCGGCTCCTCTGGAGGAAATGGGTGCTTTGGAGGGAGGACTCGATGGCGTTGCACCCCACGCGGCGGGTATCTGAGCTCCCCAGGCTCCGTCCCTAAATCTCTAGGAGTTTCCCGACCTGGATCTGGCAACCCTACAGCCCCCCATCCCCAACGGTGGTCTGGGGGACCTGGCAACCCCAGCCTGGCCAGGGGCGTGGAACTGTTACCGCGGTGGGCCCGCCTGCGCGGTATAGAGATGTGCTTATGTGTTGGGGGGGGGGGAGGAGGCGGTTTGAGAACTGCACGTGTGTACGCTGTTAGAAGGGCAAGTGGGTCGAGACACCTTCGTCGGGGGGGGGGTCGGGGGCATGACGCGGCCCTTGCAGGAAGTCCCGTGGATCGCCACGCAGGCAGGGTCGCCTGGCGGTGGAGGATTCCGGGGGGGGGGTCCCGATCAAGGAATTCAAAGTTCGGGGTCTCAATTTCAAAAGTAGTTTTGATTGGGGGGGGGAGATGGGGGGCGCGAGAGGAACCGCGGGTCGGAAGGGGATCAGTGCCGGGGACGATACCTCCCCCCCCAAAAGCAGCAGAAGATGGGTGCTCTCTCCTGTAGGCGCGACCCCCTCCCCCGTGGTACCCCCCTCTTGTTTCACACGGATCCCCTCCTTGGATTGAAGGTTTGGGTTAAGCCCCCACGGATTCCTGAACGCGGACCCCCTTAAGAACATAAGAAAGGCCCTGCTGGATCAGACCAAGGCCCATCAAGTCCAGCAGTCTGTTCACACCGTGGCCAACCAGGTGACTCTAGGAAGCCCCCAAACAAGACGACTGCAGCAGCATCATCCTGCCTGTGTTCCACCGCACCCAAAATAGGCATGCTCCTCTGATACTAGAGAGAATAGGTATGCAGCGTGACCAGCATCCATTCCAACTAATAGCCATGAATACCCCTTTCCTCCATGAATATGTCCACTCCCCTCTTAAAGCCCTTCAAGCTGGCAGGCATCACCACACCCTGGGGCAGGGAGTTCCACAATTTAACTATGCGTTGTGTGAAAAAAATACTTCCTTTTATCTGTTTTGAATCTCTCACCCTCCAGCTTTAGCAGATGACTCCGCATTCTAGTATTATGGGAGAGGGAGAAAAACTTCCCTGAGGAAGAAGGACCTCGAGGTTGACTGTTTCTAGACCAGACCCCAAAAGAGGGGACTCCCTCCCCCCCCAGAACTCCCCCTCCCCACATTTAGCTGCGCAGGCCCCATGTTGTGGTTGAAAAGGGGGGGGGCTTGTTTGGGTTCAGTCAAATTCTGTTTTGTCTGGTTTGCTTTTGAGAGTGCCTTTTCCTCACCCCCCCCCAAAAAAAAACCTCAGGAAGGAACTTTTCTCTTGGGTCAATGAATCGGTCTTGGATTGGGGCCCTCCTCCCCGCTCCTCTTTCCTAGAAAATGCCATCCTCCCTGACTCAGAGAACCAAACTGGAGATGATCTGGAAGAGGAGCTAACCCCCCCCCCCAATACTCCCCCCACCCATTCCCCCTTCTGCATTATCTTCATGCAAGAAAGCATCATCTGTCTAATCTAGGTAAGCGCTGCCACACATGCACACAATGCACGCACACACACGACTGCAGCAATTAAAATCACAGCTTTCCTCATTCTGAGCAGTGCTCTGGCTGCATCCTCCACAAAGACTGCATTAAAAAAAAAAACCCACCAAACATACACACACACCAGAGATCAATTTGCCCAGACGGCATCAAAGAATCGCTTGCTAGACACAGCAGCTTAAAGCCTTTAAGGAAAAAGAGAAGTACCCATTAAAAACATAGCTGTCGTCCAAAATCCCGGGAAGCAAGAAGCCAAAATAGGAGATCTCGCCTGCAGCTGCTGCTCTTGAACCAAAGGAAGGGGGGGGGATGTTCTGAGCGCGAACACGGATGGAGCTGCTTGGAATTTGCAGGCAGGCCGAAGGGTTCCCTCTTCCAGACCGGCCCGGCTGGCGGCTAATGGGGCTTACGTGAGAAACAAACCATGCATTAAACGAAATGCGGGCAAAGTGTTTATGGAACAACTGAACGCGAGAAAGCCGAACCTCGGGGGAGCTCAACGCTTGCGCTTACCACCGAAGGAACGACAAGGAAAGAGTGTGTGTGAGAGAGATTATCCTGGACTCTTTGTAACCTTTAACAGCTATAAAATGGATTTCTAAGTACATGCATAATAATCAGACAAGCGTGCATTATTATTTTTTTTAAAGTCTCCTGGCTGCAGTACAAACTTCGGAGGAGTTAATGGCTGCGAAGAGTTAGCCAGTGGATTTTTTAAAAACATCTAAATTATTGAACAACACACACACACACAAAAAAAAGTCACCCTCAGTATAATCGGTTGGGTTTCCCTCCTCCTCTTTGGTTTTGTTGTGCATAAACTACAGACCAAGGAGCACACACACAAAGCACCACCATGTGGCAGAAGAACATCAGTCACTGGCTATTGCACTATGGAAGAAGCAGTTAAATAAATAAACGACTGTTATATGCATCCCTAAACTTACATGCTGTCAGTAAGAGGAGAGGGAGGAGGGACTGGGGGGGGGGCGTTTCACAGGATTATGTTAGTGTCACAGGATTATGTTAGTGCTTTTTAAAAACGCACAGCGGTCTCTCTATTTTTTTTTTAAAAAAAACAGGGTTATTGATTGTGAGAACACTCTAGGAGCAAACGGCACAAGGATGAAGTGGTTTTTCTCCAGACAGTTTTGTACACAGTGCAACCATTTAGCTGTGGGGCTGGTCAATGACTGGAGCGGGACCTCCTGGGAATGCGATGAGAACATCAGAACACAAGAAAAGCCCTGCTGGATCAGACCAAGGTCCATAAAGTCAAGCAGCCTGTTCACACAGTGGCCAACCAGGTGCCTCTAGGAAGCCCACAAACAAGACGACTGCAGAAGAATTGTCCTGCCTGTTTTCCACAGCATCCAAGATAATAGGCCTGCTCCTCTGATCCTGGAGAGAACAGGTATGCATCATGACTAGTAGCCGTTTTGACTAGTAGCCATGGATAGCCCTATCTTCCATTTTGGTTTGCCATTGCCTTCCTCTGCATAGAGACCCTGGTATCCCTTGGAGGTCTCCCATCCAGGTACTAACCAGGGCCAACTGCCCTGAAGAAAAATGACCTTTAATAAACCTTTAATAGACATAAGAACATAAGAAAAGCCCTGCTGGATCAGACCCAGGCCCAGCAAGTTTGTTCACACAGTGGCCAACCAGGTGCCTCTAGGAAGCCGACAAACAAGACGACTGCAGCAGCACCATCCTGCCTGTGTTCCACAGCACCTAATATAATAAGTAAATAATACTATGCTCTAGGCAGGATGAGAACACTCAATGCCTCTCCAAAGGCTCAGAGGAAAGGCTGACACTGAGAGCAAGCTTCAGTAGAGAGCAAGCTACTAAGATGTCATACCCATTTTATTCAATGAGGCTTACTCTCAGAAAAGCATTCTTAGAAACACAAGTCTCCGACAGCAGAATTCAAGCCCAGTCGCACCATAAACACCAAGTAAATTTCCAGGGTATCAGCTTTCTAGAGACAAAGCTCACTTCATCAGGTGCAAATGAGGATGAAGATCCATCAACCCTTACATCTGGGTCAGAAGGTGTGTGTGTGTGTGTGGGGGGGGTAGTTACCAAGAAGGGACAGTTAGGGTTCGACAGTGGAATCAGCTACCTAGGGAGGTGGTGAGCTCTCCCTCACTGGCAGTTTTTAGCAGAGGCTGGACAAGCACTTGTCAGGGATGCTCTAGGCTGATCCTGCATTAAGCAGGAGGTTGGACTAGATGGCCTGTGTGGCCCCTTCCAATTCTATGATTCTATGTGTCAGGATGGAGAGGTACAATGCAAAATGGATGACCTCCAGTCTTTTGCATCTGAAGTCTACAGGCTTAGAAAGCTATACTCCTGAAGAGGAGAAGACTGAGAGGTGATATGATAACCATCTTCAAGTACTTGAAGGGCTGTCACATAGAGGAAGGTGCTGAGTTGTCTTCTGTTGCCCCAGAAGGTCGGACCAGAACCGACGAGCTGAAATTAAATCAAAAGAGTTTCCATCTAGACATTAGGAAGAACTTTCTAACAGTTAGAGCGGTTCCTCAGTGGAACAGGCTTCCTCGGGAGGTGAGCTCTCCTTCCCTGGAGGTTTTTAAGAAGAGGCTAGTTGGCCATCTGTCAGCAATGCTGATTCTATGACCTTAGGCAGATCATGAGAGGGAAGGCATCTTGGCCATTTTCTGGGCATGGAATAGGGGTCACTGGGAGTGTGTGTGTGTATGGGGGGAGGTAATTGTGAATTTCCTGCTTTGTGCAGGGGGTTGGACTAGATGACCCTGGTAGTCCCTTCCAATTCTATGATTCTATGATTCTATACCTCTACTTTGGATAGACCTGTTAATAACCAAACAGACAATTCGATCTGGAATCGCGGGCAGGATGTCGGAACGAGTGGGGGAAGCGCAGGACACTTTCCATGGAGCTAGCCCTGGGGAGTTACGGCCTCTCTATCTGCTCAAGCTTTGTTCTGAGGATAAATGGGTTTATTTCCAGTTTGCTGTCACTGCCTCCATAGAAAGCACATAAATCTGATCAGCAAATAGGATATGAAATCTGAAAAACCGTGTCCTTGGTCAAATATTCATCGTCAATGGTGCCGGGGTCATTACTCTTGTCAGGATAAACTCAGATATTGGCAGGAAGGCAACGTCTGACCCTTGCGAGATAGACTAGCAAGTGCTTTCCCACCCGTAAGTGATGAAGGTTGCATTTGCACCCCAAGAATCCCAATTTACCAATTGCTCAAAATGGACTAAAGCAGTTTAGCGCAACAGGTAAAGAGAAATCAATCCAATCAACCAATCAGGAGATGCTGGCTGTGAACGCAATGATTGGGAAGACGTAACCACAAACCCTAGGTTAGCTCCCTAAGAGAGCAAGCATGTTGTGGTGGTTAAGAGCGGTGGACAGGGTTCGATTCCCCACTCCTCCACATAAGTGGCGGATGCTAATCTGGTGAACCAAGTTGGTTTTCCCACTCCTCCACATGAAGCCAGCTGGGTGACCTTGGGCTAGTCACCGTTCTCTTAGAGCTCTCTCAGCCCCACCTGCCTCACAGGGTGTCTGTTGTGGGGAGGCAAAGGGAAGGTGAGTGTAAGTTGGTTTGATTCTTCCTTAAGTGGTACAGAAAGTAGGTATATAAAAACCAACTCCTCCTACTACTACTCCTCTTCTTCTTCCCTCTTGGCCACCAGTGGGAGGTTTTAGGGACAGAGCTTGAGGAGGGCGGGATTTGGGGACTTCAATGCCATAGAGTCCAATTGCCAAAGCGGCCATTTTCTCCAGGGGAACTGATCTATGTCTGCTGGAGATCAGTTGTAATAGAGAGAGATCCCCAGCCACCACCTGGAGGTTGGCAACCCTACTTATTGCACGTGAAGAAATGGGTTCTAGTCCATGAAAACTTCCACAGGAATAAAAAAATTCTAAGTTTCCAAGAGGCCTCGGTACTCCTGTTTTATTTTTCCACTCCACCTCTGTAATTCCAAGTGAACCAAAATGGCGGAAGGTTTCTAAATTGAGTATCAGTGTGTTCTAAACCTCAGGAAAGAAGGTCACTTTATAAGCCTGTTCCTGATTCAGAGAATCTTCATGCAACAGAAAGGTATTATTTTGGGGACTGTTCAAGCAAAGGTATATTATTAAGAAAAAAACATATGCAAGTGGAGAAGCAGAAGGCAGAAACAAATGAGCAAAAAGGCATTATCATTTGAAAGCATCATAGACAGTTCTAAAGCTATATCATTTTCAGTTAAAACATTTCGGGACTATTTTCATACTTAGGGCTGCACAAAATGCCCCTTAATTTTGAGGTTCAGGATTGAAACTGGTGATTTCGGTACAGCAGAAATATTTCATGAAAAATACCTCATACAGATATGCCCCAAATATGCCCATAATTGTCTTTCTTGGCGGCGGTCCTTCAGTGCCATTTCCTCTGCCCGGGTCCTACTTTCCCCCTCTGTCTAGATTAGTCACATGGGTGATTGTATCCAATCAGGAATCACATTATAAACAAAATGACATCAGTTTTATGTAGGGTTGCCACCAGTGGGAGGTTTTCGGGGCAGAGCCTGAGGAGGGCGGTTATTGGAGAAGGGAGGGAGTTGAATGCCATAGAGTCCACCTTCCAAAGCAGCCATTTTCTCCATGGGAACTGATCTCTATTGATGGGAGGTCAGTTGTAATAGCAGGAGATCTCCAGCTAGTACCTGGAGATTGGCAACCCTAGTTTTATTTCACCTGTGAGATTTGACTATGTGATGAGGACACTGAGTTCAAATTAAAGCAATTGAGAGTAAGAACTAAATTTATTGGAGGAAGTCACAGAGTGACCCCCATGTAGTGAATGGGATGACATCATAATGCTGCATAGACCATCAAGTTTGGCTATGTGATGATGTCATTGAAGGCAAGGGAAATGAATTAAGAACAGGTGCGAAAGAATGTGATCCAAGTAAGTAGCTGAAAATTTGCACAAGGAGTGCTGAAAACATTTATGGAAAACAAAGTAATTTTCAGCTCAGGCCTACTTGCTGATTTTTTAAATTATTTTTATGTATGGGGTACAGAAAAAAGAAAACAAGGGGAAAGGAAAAGGGGAAAACTGAAGGGAAAAATATGTCTGAGTCCAAGCTTCAATGTGATAATACATACATGCACCCTTCATCAGAATTAAACTTAAATTACTGGTTTCTCATACTAATTATTGATTTAGCATTCTTCTAAATTACCCACTGAAGAGCAAAAAGGTTGGAAGCACTTAATTAGTAATTAATAATCAAGTAATAACTATTACGATATAATGCATAAATACACATTTCTATATCAATTAACTAAAACTACAAACATCAAATGCTGAATACTAGTTTAGCGTTCTACCTCTTTGCACACTAAAAAAAAGAGCTTAGGGCACGTGAATATTTATCATATCATGGCTGCCATTTCAACTTAAAGCCATCTATTGAATGCATTTTCATCAAATGTGTTAATTTTGACATCAAAGCAAAATCAAATAATTTGCTGATTTTTAACAGATTATCCTTGGCTGTGACTGCTGACAGTGTAACCTATCAGTGGACTGTCACTGTAGATGTCTATAAAAGCTGTGCGTCTCATTGATTCAAAGGTTTCATATGGACAAGCCCAAAGTCAACCATCTTTTCCACTGGCTGCTCTATCTATCTATCTCAAATAGGGTCACCAGGTCCCTCTTTGCCATCGGCGGGAGGTTTTTGGGGCAGAGCCTGAGGAGGGTGGGGCTTGTGGAGGGGAGGGGCTTCAGTGCCATAGAGTCCAATTACCCAAGTGGCCATTTTCTCCAATCTCTGTTGCCTGGAGATCAGTTGTTATAGCAGGAGATCTCCAGCTGCCACCTGGAGGTTGCGGCACGGAGGCTCAAGTATGAAACACCACACTGGAATAAGTTCAAAAACAATCAAATTAATTGAAGCAAAAAATCATGCAGGCAATTAAACAAACATCACCCAAGCACTTCTATACGTACAACATGAGATCATAACCAAAGTGAAAACGAAAAGAACACATATGCACTCAAGTTGGGAAATAAATCAAAGCATTAAGTCATGCGAGCAAAACAGGTGAATATCACCAAGGCACTTCTTGGCATGTTACATCCAATGATATAAAACAAATAATTCCTCAAATTGGGCAGAAGTCTCCCGTCCAATATAGCAAGGTCCAAATAAAGAGCAAGGTCCAACGAGTACACAACCGAGGGAGAGAAAAGGAATTGGAGAACGTGTGGCTAGTTGTTTTGTAACATTTCAAAGGCTTTCTTCAGCTCCAAGTGTTTTGTGAATAATGATAGTCATTGTCCATTAGCCCATGGGCTTAAATAATATCACACATGATAAAGCGGTTGTTCCGGTGACCGTCAGCTGTAAACAAAACAAACGTCATATATGTCACACATAATATACATTATTTTAGAAAAAGGGGAAAGCAATATGGAGAAATGAAGTAATGAATCTACCTAGAGAATGCGTCTATATGGAATTCAAAAGCGCATATGTCTTCATGGAGGCGGTAAGAACAACAGGAAGTTAAAAGATTTTATAGCAGGCGGACATCCAATCGCGAGCGAGACTGGTGAAGTAGTGCTCTTGAATTTAAAGGGGTAGTAGATATTTATACAAAACAGGACAGATCAAACTCATTATTGAGGCCATTAGGTGTAAGGGTCCGGAAAGCATAGATCAGACGGGACTCTTATTGGAGTAAGATTTTTTTAGCATCCTGAATATGAAACGGTTTGGGTTTAAAATGCCACAAGACAAAGAACATTTTTTGGGGCGGAGCCTGAGGAGGGCATGGTTTTGGAGAAGGGAGGGACTTCAGTGCCATGATAGAGTCCAATTGCCAAAGCAACCATTTTCTCCAGGGGAACTGATCTCTGTCACCTGGAGATCAGTTGTAATAGCAGGAAATCTCCAACCAGCATCTGGAGGTTGGCAACCCGACTCACTGATGGAAGTGTAGAGTTCTACCCTCCAAATATCTGTCCACCACTTGGTGTATCATGATCTCAGGCTAGGAGGTAGTAATGTAGCTGACACAAGGTTTTCATCTTCCTCTGCCCCTGTTGTATATGGGCAAGTCTGGCAATAGGTTTGCTTCTACCAGCCACATGGGTTGAGAATATTTTTCCACCCTCAGGCATCCACCGGCACCTTGGACATCCTTTCTGAAATGTTTGAAGCACATCATTGTGGAGCACTCTGGGAAAGGGGATTCTGGGATGTTTGGCAAGTATGGTTCTAGTTCTGAAAGCAGCACTGACACCATCCAGCCTGCATAGTAAGGAGGGAGGGTTGACAGGTTTGGGTTGGGAAATACCTGGAGATTTGGGGGATGGATCCTGGGGAGGGCAGGGTTTGGGGAGGGGAGGGACTTCAGTGTGGTAGAATGCCACAGAATGCCACCTTCCAAAGTAGCCATTTTCTCCAAGGGAACTGATCTCTACAGTCTGGAGATCAGTTGTAATTCCAGGAGATCTCCAGCCACTACCTGGAAGCTGGTAGCCCTAGGAAGAGAGGTGTAAGACCAACATAGTGAATAACGAATGGAAAATTAGCAGCCTCGTAGCCCAGTCCAGCCTGATTTCACCAGAGTATGGGAGCTAAGCAGCCATGGTTAGTACTTGGTTTGGAGACCACCAAGGATGACAGCTGTTGCTATGCAGAGAAAGGCAATGGCAAACCACCTCTGTCTCTTGCCTTCAAAACCCTATGGGGGTCATAAGAACATAAGAAAAGCCCTGCTGGATCAGACAAAGGCCCATTGAGTCTATGAACACAGGCAGCTACCTTCTACTGAATCAGACCCTTGGTCCATCAAAGTCAGTATTGTCTACTCAGACCGGCAGCGGCTCTCCAGAGTCTCAGGCGGAAGTCTTTCACATCTCCTACTTGCCTAGTCGCTTTAACTGGAGATGCCGGGGATTGAACCTGGGACCTTCTTCTGCATGCCAAGCAGATGCTCTGACACTCAGCCATGGCCTCTCCCCGTCCAGCAGACTGTTTGCACAGTCGCCAACCAGGTGCCTCTAGGAAGCCCACAAGCAAGACAACTGCAGCAGTATCCTGACTGTGTTTCACAGCACCCCATAGAATAGGCATGCTTCTCGGATACTGTAGAGAATAGATATGTAGAGTATAGGTATGCATCATGACTAGTATTCATTATGACATAAGAACATAAGAAAGGCCCTGCTGGATCAGACCAAGGTCCATCAAGTCCAGCAGTCTGTTATACAGTGGCCAGCCAGGTGCCTCTAGGAAGCCCACAAACAAGACGATTGCAGCAGCACCATCCTGCCTGTGTTCCACAGCACCTAATATAATAGGCATGCTCCTCGGATACTAGAGAGAATAGGTACGCAGCATAACTAGTATCCATTTTAACTTATAGCCATGAATACCCCTTTCTTCCATGAATATGTCCACTCCCCTCTTAAAGCCTTCCAAGTTGGCAGCCATCACCACATACTGGGGCAGGGAGCTCCACAATTCATGACTAGTAGCCATGAATATCCCTCTCCTCCATGAACATGTCCACTCCCCTCTGAAAGCCTTCCAACTTGGCAGCCATCACCACATCCTAGGGCAAGGAGTTCCACATTTCAGCTATGCATTGCCATAAGTTGGTTGCCACTTGATGGCGCAAAAATATTTATTCTTAATGAAAAATGAGTAGACTTAATAATGAAACTAGCAAAAATGAATAGGGTATTTTTTTTTTTACTGAACTGAAAATGATTTGTTTGTTCTTGGGCAGACCACTGCTTCCCATCTTTACCCCCTTTGGAACTCACATCTCCTGTCCAGAGAGGACATTTCTGGTAATTCAAAGAGAAAACATTTATCTTTCTTACAACATGGAAGGCCTCACGTCACAAATGGAAAGTAACTTGACAAAACTTTTAACAACATTCCTGCTTTTGAGTCACAGTTGGTATACTACCAATCCCGGCAGAATTATGCAGTTAATAATTTACATTTCCTTAAAATTTTCAGAGGATGGTTTTCCCTGTTTAGACTTGGTTTCCTCAAGCGTGTGAGCTTATCCCCCCTAGAGGGACATGTGGAGAAAGATTCTGTGAGTTACATAGTGGATGGCCTGACAGGAAATCCACTTGCTGTTTCAAATGAGCTTTTGGGAGACGCGAACGTAAGAGTTTATAGCTTGCTCTAATTTTAATGAGTCAAGGCTCTAATTACTAAGGGTGCATTCCATATCTCATTGAAGTCTGTGGCGAAATCCCTAGTGAACCGGATGAGTCCGGATTGCACACGAGTCATGCCAAAAACCCTTAAAAATAAATTTCACGATCCTATTGGCTTGAGATTTTAATTCCCCAGCCCTAAATTTTGTGAACTGGGGGAAAAATAACAGTAGCAACAGACAAAGCCATTAAAAGTCATCCAAATATAATCTCTTCCAAAGCATCGGAGAGGTTTCAGAAGAGCACGTTCTCTGTTCAGAGAGCTGGTCCTAACATGATATTGACTAGATGAATTTGATAGCAATTAAATAAGACAGGGAAGAAGAAGAAGAGTTGGTTTTTATATGCTGACTTTCTCTACCACTTAAGGAAGACTCAAACTGGCTTACAATCACCTTCCCCTCCCCACAACAGACACCCTGTGAGGTAGGTGAGGTTGAGACAGTGTGACTAGCCCAAGGTCACCCAGCTGGCTTCGTGTGTAGGAGTGGGGAAAAAAATCCAGTTCACCAGATTAGCCTTGGCCACTCATGTGGAGGAGTGGGGAATCAAACCCGGTTTTCCAGATCAGACTCCACCGCTCCAAACCAATGTTCTTTATTGTTTTTTATAAAGGGATACAGAAGGTAAAGAGGGGAATAAGGGGGAAAGATTAAATCTATTTCTACTTCCGAGCATTGCTCAGTCAAAACTATTGTCAGATCTAAATAACATCAATAGTCATACGCATATGAACAGTATTATAAACATTCATTGAACAATTTTTAAAGTAAATCTCTAAACTCGTTATTTTTGTTACATATTCATGGCACGTGAATAATGATTGTGTAGAGGTTGCCATTTTATCCTAAACTCATCCACTGAGTTCATTTTTATCAAGTGAGTTAATCTAGCCATTAATGCAAAATCAAAGAATTTGCTGCTCCATTCTGTAGTAGCTGGTATTATGTTAGATTTCCGATATCTAGCGTAGACAATTCTGGCTGCAGAAGTTGCATATTGGTAAAGTTCTTTATTAACAAACCACCGTTCTTAACCACTACACCATGCAGGTTACTGGATAGGAGATGCTTTTAAAAAACTTCCTAATTCCTGGGCTTTGAGACCACCCAACCCCTTGAAATATATTTTCCCATCCTACAGCTGAGCCGTTATTTATGATATTTCCAGCATAGGGAGTAAAGGAGTGATTGCTGTCTAGCTAATTAGCCACAGAAAGTCTTCGCTGTATGTATCAGCGCTCATTAAGACGAGTGGAGGGGGAAAAAAAGAGAGAGAATGTAATTGTTAATCTTCCTCTCTCCTTCCCTGTAGGCACCTGAAGCTTTCTGGGAGCAAATAGCGGGACACTGTAATTGTTAAAGTCTCCCAGCATTCATCATTAGATTAATGATACATTTCACTTCTCCGTCTGACTGGTGAAAGTTGGCCTCGCGGGCGCCTGCCGCGTAGGTCCCCTGTTTTATTTGAAGGAAGGAGGTCAGATTGGGGCTTGTCTGGCGGCTTCAAGAAGACTATTCAACGGATACTCGGGGAAAACCACGCAAAACGGGTGTGTACTGATGTGTGGTACGTTGCCGCTCCAGCCAGCCACTGTCATGCACCACGGCCCTGCGCTAGATTTAATGAGCAGCTCTGAGAGAGCCTGAAATGAGCACAATCCAAGGCTGGTTGGAAACACAAGGAAACCTGGCTTTATAAAAAGAGCGGGATTGATCCGTAGGGTTGCCAACCTCCAGGTAGTAGCTGGAGATCTCTTGCTATTCCAACTGATCTCCAGCTGATAGGGATCAGTTCACCTGTAGAAAGTGGCTGCTTTGGCAATTGGACTCAATGGCATTGAGGTCCCTCCCCTCCCCAGACCCCACCCAAAAGCTTATACCCTGAAAATCTTGTTGGTCTTTAATAGGGTTGCCAGCTCTGGGTTTAGAAATACCTGGAGATTTGGGGTTGGGGGCTTAAGGAAGGTCGGTTTTAGGGAGAGGAGGGACCTCAGCAGGCTATAATGCCATGGATTCCACCCTCCAAAGTGGCCATTTTCTCCAGGGGAAATGAACTCTGTCACCTGGAGATAATTTATAATAGCTCGAGATTCCCAGTCACCACCTGGAGGCTGGCAACCCCTAGTCTTTAAGGACTTAAACCTTCCTCTTCTACTGCAAACCAACACTGTACCCACCTGAAACTATCCGAATATACATTCTGATTTTGGACCCAGGCGTCAGTAGCCAGAGCCTAGGCAACGTATATATATGGGTGTTAAACGAAGATGCTTATGGTTGGGAGAATGACTCAACATGCATATACATGCAGTTTACACGTGTACAGTGAGCATGGGTGGAATGTACATCCATGTGTCTGGTAACATCAACGGATGCAGATTCTTGTATCAATCAGCCCTTGTCTGATTCACATTTCTTTTTCTCCTGATAGATTCATAATAGCAGTTTGCACAAAATTTGCCACACACTGAGTTTCTTGGAGGAGTGGATATCTGTCATGCAACATGATCTTACACATGTTTACTCAGAAGTAGGTCCCACTGAATTCAGCAAGACTTACTGCCTAGCAACTGTGCTTAAGACTTCAGCAAATATACTGGTTTTTTCTCTCTCCCCCTTTGCAGTAGATCCATCCTGATAAAACAGGAGCAGATCGTTTTGTTGGGTTGTTGAGACCAGCCAGACTTAGGACAAAATAGCATTTATAAATCTAAATCATGGCTGTTTACTGAAATCATGGTTATTATCCTAATATTTTTTTTCTTGATACAAATATATAAAGCTTCCAGACTGTGAATAATCAAATATAAGAGGCTTGGTTAATGCTGTGTACTAGCGCAAGATATTATCTGGAAGACAGGAAGGTCATTAGCACCTTGCAAATATAATGCTAAAACAATCTCCCCTGGGATACCAACCCTGCATGGAAAATCCTTTTTAGCCCCACATTTTCTGAAAACGAGAGTAGCTTGTGCAAGCAGATGGATTAAGTCAATTATACGAGTTTGCGGCTCTGGGTTTGTGAAAGATAGGAAGGTCTGATAACGTCTCTTTTGTTCCCAAATAACAGTTGACTCATGGCACCATCCTGATGGAGCACTTTGATTAGACAAAGGATTTAGAAATTACTCTAATCCGGTTTTGCTTACAAATGGCATTCTCTGGGGGGGTTTCTTGGCAATAACACTGTAGTCCTTCTTAACAAAATAGCTCAATACCGGGTGACTGATGTGGATTTTTAAAACGGCTGTCGCTTGATTTTCTCAGGACACATAGCTAATAGTGCAATCCTCTGCAGAGTTACACCCTCCTAAACCCATTGACTTCCATGGACTTAGAATGGTGCAACTGATTAGAATGGCGCTGTTGCTCTTGGTACCTTTTGCACACTTGGTAGTTGTGAGTTCAAGTCCCACCTTCCCCCATATGAAAACTTGGATCTTTATTACAGTATTAGAACTCAATGGTAAAGGATGTGCAGAAAGTCACAAGTGTAGGAGGTCCCTAGCATCTTCACTTAAAGGGATCTCAGGTTGGAGGGTCTCAGTAGGGTTGGGAGAGGATGTCTGCTTGACCCTTCAGAGGATCTCAGTGGGGTTGGGTGAAGACATCTGCTTGAGCCTTTGGAAGATCTCAGTAGGATTAGGACATCTGCTTGAGCCTTTGGAGGATCTCAGTGAATTTGGGAGAGGACATCTGCTTGAGCCTTTGAAGGATCTCAGTGGAGTTGGGAGAGGACATCTGATTGACCCTTTGGAGGATCTTGGTAGGGTTGGGAGAGGACATCTGCTTGACCCTTTGGAGATCTCGGTAGGGTTGGGAGAGGACATTTGCTTGACCCTTTGGAGGATCTTGGTAGGGTTGGGAGAGGAGTCGAGGACATCTGCTTGAGCTTTTGGAGGATCTTAGTGGGGTTGGGAGAGGACAACTGCTTGAGCCTTTGGAGGATCTCAGTAGGGTTAGGAGAGGACATCTGCCTGACCCTGTCCAAAAGAGCTATGCCCTCACCTGGATAGTCCAGGCTAGCCTGATTTCACCAGATCTTGGAATTTAAGCAAGGTTGGCCCTGGTCAGTATTTGGATGGGAGGCCACCAAGGAATACCAGGGTTGTGACACAGAGGCAGGAGGGAGGCAATGGCAAACCACCCCTGAATGTCTCTTGCCTTGCAACGGGGTCACCATAAGTCAGCTATGACTTGATGGGGAAAAAACAACACACAAAACCTGTGGATGACAGCCTAATAAACCCATGTCCTTTAGTTCCATGTCTGTCTGTCTGTCTGTCTGTCTGTCTACCTACCTACCTACCTTAGTCATCCTTTTCTTATGCATTTTAAAGGAAGTTGCGGGAAATGAGATTTGCTTGGTGGAAAATTGCAGATTTCTGGACAAAGGACATCTCCCTGTCTAGCTTCTATGGTTTGGGAATTCACTCTAGGAAATGCTTCTCACTCCACTCCAACCACCCAGATGTTTCAACACAAAAAGCCATTAGCAATATCACTTTGTATTCAATTATCTCAATTTGCCTCTCATTTACTTTGGATTGTGTGTTTTTTCCCAGGGTGACCCAACGACCCCATTGGAATTCTCCCCTGGTGTAATTGAGACCTAAATTAGGCCCAATAGTTTTATAAAAAGCACACAGATGCTTCATAATGAGCCTTTTAGACATGATGCTCCAGTGAAATAACAATTAAGGACTATTAATTGTGCCACTTGGTACGGGGGGGGGGGGAAGGCACAACATCTCTACCCCTGTTGCTCTGTTGTCAAAGCTGATGGACTTTTTTTTTTAGCCCAACAGAACCAAACAAAGCAGATCTCTAGTTGCAAATTATATTTTTCACTCCTGTTCAAGAAGAACAATTTACGCAGTGATGGCAAAGCTCTCACATTTGATAAATAGAAGACCTATGGGAGAATTTCAGAAAAAAATGGAAGCTCTACTTTGACCTTGCTCAACTGAATTTTTAAGTGTTTATAGTAGATTATACTGAATGGGAATATTAATTTTGTTTAGAGTAGTAATAAATAGCAGGATAGAATTTAGGGGCGAGTTTTATAAACTCGAATTAACAACATTTAATCAGATTAATCATGGTATGTTAAGTCACGGCTGTAACTTATAAGCAGGGATCTATCACATAGAATTGCAAAAATCAGTTAAGAATATTGGTTTGTAGTGATAGCAGCTATGCTATTTTTTGAGAGTAACCTTTGTCATGCGGTTAGATTGCTATGAATATCTGACATCCTTTGAAAGGTATAATACATTGCATGAATGGTTGGTATGTATGTTATATGTTTTTCTCCCAATAAAAATTTATGGGGGAGAAAAGAACAACAATCCATGTTCAAATACAATGGCGTTGACTTCACACAAGTCGCCAAAGATTATATTTAAATCCTGTTATACTGATGCAAAAGGAACCCTGTGGCGCAGAGTGGTAAGCTGTAGTACTGCAGTCAAAAACTCTGCTCACAACCTGCTCTCCCTCTCCCTCTCTCTCCCCAGGCATTAAAAGAATGGTGTAAATCTGAATTATTCCGGAGGACATTTGTAGACATCTAAAGGCTAGACCTGAGTTTGATCCCAAAGGAAGTCGGTTTCAGGTAGACAACTCGAGGTTGACTCCGTCTTCCATCCTTCCGAGGTCGGTAAAATGAGTACCCGGTTTGTTGGGGGTAAAGTGTAGACAACTGGGTAAGGCAACGGCAAACCACCCCATAAACATAATCTGCCTAGTAAACGTTGGGATGTGACGTCATCCCATGGGTCAGTAATGACCCGGTGCTTGCACAGGGGACTACCTTTACCTTTTTTATACTGATGCAGTCCATGGAATCCAGTATGATCCAATAGGAAGATTAACTGAGTGATCTTCTTGGTCTGGTAGATCAGGGTGTTTACCAGATGTGATTTCATGCCAAGGGTCAGTAACGAGCCGGTGATTGCATAGGGGACCATCTACCTTTACTTTTATTTTTATGTACCTACGTATATTATGCACGGAGCACATTTTAAGTGCCCTCAAATTTGAGAGATGTTTCGGGAAAAAAAACAGGAAATATTTTTACTGCAGTCTCTCAGGATAGAAAACACATGTGATGCTTACTTTCTCCCCCAATAACAAAAAGGCCATTCTAAATGATTTTCTGTCAGCACAATGCACCTACTTCACTAGCTGGTTACTAGCCCTTACAGTTCACAAAAAAGCAACCCCCCCCCCCCCGCAATTCATCATTAACTGCATAAAGAGAGAGGCTGTACATTGTTTGGAGTTGTCTCTCCCATTGTGGCACAAAATGCTTCCTGAGATCTGTTACTTCCATGCATCTGTCTAGGATGAAGATTAGTTGTTCATGGAAGCCTTTCCCACTTTTGAATATTCACTTGAGATGCTCTAAAGGTAAAGGTCCCCTGTGCAAGCACCGGGTCATTCCTGACCCATGGGGTGATGTCACATCCCAACGTTTACTAGGAAGACTTTGTTTATGGGGTGGTTTGCCAGTGCCTTCCCCAGTCATCTTCCCTTTACCCCCAGCAAGCTGGGTGCTCATTTTACCATCCTCAGAAGGATGGAAGGCTGAGCCAACCTTGAGCCGGCTACCTGAAACTGACTCCCATCAGGATCAAACTCAGGTCGTGAGCAGAGCTTGGACTGCAGTACTGTAACTTACCACTCTGCGCCACGGGACTCCTTGAGATGCTCTAAGTGTTACAAACTCTATGGCTTGACTGTAGAGTTTTTGTAAAAGCTGGAGTGTCCCCATGTCACTTCTAGGGTTTCACCAGAAGTGATGTAAGTGTGCCAGTGTGACTCTGGTGCATGCACCTCCCCCCCATTTCCCCCTGCTGATGCCCAAAGGACCGATGGCAATAAGACTGGGTGCCAGGAAGCCAGAGGTCCTGCTATCCCTAGCTAGAGAGCAGCATATTCTGCTGCCTCTTCCGGGCATCCCTTCCATCAGGAAAGGGCAGATGGTGCCAGAAGCCTCTACCACATCACAGATGCCAAGAGAGGTCTGTCTCAATTTCTGGAGGGGGAAGCATTGGGAGAAATGGAGGCCCCATTCTTACGTGTTGTTATTAGATATAGTGGGGTGGACTAGATGACCCTGGTGATCCCTTCCAACTCTATGATTTTATGATTCCATGATTCTAATCTCCCCTTGTGTACTTGGGAAAGGTAAAGTCACAATCTATTATTTATTTTGTAAAATAATCCTGATAGTGCCGCTTGTCATGAAAACACATCTTCAGGATCTAACCCACTGCCTTGGGAAAATGAATCCTTTAATTTGTATTTTTAAACAGCTCTTTCAGAGCAAACAGCAGCCCAGGACATTTTCTTTAGATGGTTGTCAGAAAAGCAGGCATTTGACACAAGACAAAAAGCTACAGGGAGAAGGGGATGTTCAACTGAGACAGTGTTCAACTGTCTAAAGGACAGCCATAAATTCTAACCGAAGCACGCCATCATGTGCAAATTCTTGACCTAGAGACACATGGACACCAAACAAAGAAGGCGTTTGTTTTCTGCAGAACATCCAAGAAAATATTAGCAGGGCGTTTTGATGTAAGAAAGTTATTTGTTTCCCCTTTTAACTGATAATCTGCACGTTTTAGCAGTTAGTTGCAGTTCTAGCTAATTATTTCTGGCTCTTGGCTCGAGAAGAAGCGCCTCCACTTTATTGATAAACTTCTATTTACACCCACTTCTTAATCAATGTTGAGTTTTGCTTCCCTGCTGGAATTAGCTTTTGGTAGACAAATTCCCCCTTATCCATTTCCCTTATTTTTTAAAAAACCCCGAAGAATCCATAGAATGCTACCCATCATCCTGATGAACAATTAAAGCTAAATAATGTGGGCTTTTCCATAAGTGGACCATTTTATTTCCTTTCTTCCAGTCCTCCTCACAAAGTCCATTGTGGCTTTTCTAGTCTCATGATGTAAAGTGGTTCTACACAATGAATTCAGCTTTGGAATCTCAAGACAATGGTGCTGTTTGATAAAAGGGTTAAAAAAAAAAACAGAAGAGAAGGAAGTTCCAAAAAATAATAATATTAAGGGACAATTCTGGAATAGTGATCACTGTATTTAGTGAATATTGACCTCTATCACGTGAGCATCATTTATTTGTACACATAAAAAAGGGTTGTCAGCTCTGGGTTGGGAATAGGGTTGCCAACCTCTAGGTACCAGCTGGAGATCTCCCGCTATTACAACTGATCTCCTGCCAATAGAGATCAGTTCACCTGTAGAAAATGGCCACTTTGGCAATTGGACTCTATGGCATTGAAGTCCCTCCCCTCCCCAAACCCACCCTTCCTCAGGCTCCATCCCAAAAACCTCCCACTGGTGGCAAAGAGGGACCTGGCAACCCTAGCTGGGAAATACCTAGAGCAGAGGTGTCAAACATAAGGCCCGCGGGCCTGGTACGCCCCCTTGAGACCTCTTATGCAGTCCACGAGGCAGCCAAGGCAGTCATCACCCCCAATTCTGGTTTTATGAGAGGGGGAGAAAAGCTTCTCCCAGTCCTCTCTCTCCATACCTTGCATAATTTTATAGACCTCTATCATGTCTCCCCTTATTCACCTTCTTTCCAAGCGAAACAGCTCTAAGCGTTTCAACCGCTCCTCATAGGGGCTGTTGCTCTAGCCCCCTAATAATTTTGTTTGCTCTTTTCTGCCCCTTCTCAAGCTTTGCAATATCCTTTTTGAGGTGTGGTGACTGTGTAACTCCACTCATATATAAATTGGGGGGGGGGGTTCTTAAACTCTTCCTGGGAAACTGGAGAACATCCCAGAAGTGCATTAAGATGATTAGACTTCTCACATGGGCCCAAGGTCACCCACATGGAGGAGTGGGGAAACCAACCCGGTTCACCAGATTAGAGTCCACTACTCTTAACCGCTGCACCATGCTGGCTCTCTGGCAACCCTTTCAGAAATCTGGTACGCCTGCATTTCATTGTTTCTCATTGAGCCTGAAATGCCGCAGTCAGTGAATTAATGAAGACCTCACATCTTGCAGCTAATTTTAGTGAGACACAGTTTCAGTTCTCATAGCCCTGTTTTCTGTCTGAGCTCGAAATGTGCTTGCAGTCCGCAGATTGTGCTGCTTGATCCCATATTGGAGGTTTTGTCCATGGCATGCAGAATGGTGGCCTGCGCTTGGGGTGAGCCCCTCACGCAAGAAGGAATCATATGGCATCTCAAAAAAAACAACACACAACTAAAAATGCATTTGCGGCACATTTGTTTTTTAAAGTACGAACGAGCGGCAGCGATAGCTATTTTGTTTGGGTTGCTTCAAGGCTGACGTCTGTCTCTGATGATTTTAAGCCACTTGTGAGCCATGAACTGCCAGGCGCTGGAGTGATGAAGCTCATGGAGTTGTGGAGAAATGGGACTGATGGGCCGTTGGAGAACGAACAGTTGCTTCCAGTGCTGGGGGAACTGTTAATCTGTGACTGTGGACATTTTTCAGCAGTGGTGGCGGGGTAGGGTTGCTAACCTCCAGACGGGTGTCAGATTTAGCTGAGTAATATCTGATGTGAAATAAGTTTTTGGAGGAATGTGCTAGAGTGTCACCATCACTCTGTGGCTATCCCAAGGTCATTTCCTGCCGGGAAGTCACAGTTCTCTCTGAACTCTCTCGGCCCCACCTACCTTACAAGGTGTCTGTTGTGGGGAGAGGAAGGGAAAGCGATTGTAAGCCGTTTTGAGACTCCTTAAAGTCTTAAAGGTAGAGAAAAGAGGGGTATAAAAACCAACCTTCTTTTTCTTCTTCTTCTAATGGCTGAAAGCAGAAAGGGGAAATACCTGGTAGTTATAGTAGGAAAGCTGGAGGTGATGCATGAGGTAAGGGCAGTAAAATTGTGTCATACTGCCTAGTCATAATATTTTAGGACTTTGCTAGAAGTTTTGGAGAACTAGGAAGCTTACACAATTTGGTTAATTGGTTTGGATGGTCCTTAGGAAAGGTACTGTGTGTAAGGTGCCGTCAAGTCACATGAAGCCAGCTGGGTGACCTTGGGCTAGTCACTCTTTCAGCCCCACCTACCTCACTGGGTGTCTGTTGTGGGGAGGGGAAGGAAAAGTGATTGTAAGCCAGTTGTCAAAGTGTGACAAATGTGATTGCCCAGTAGTTTAGCAGGACAATCTGCACACAAGTCTTCCCATATCCATTGGTTGGCCTGTGAACATCCATGTGACCAGGTGAAAGGGAGATGATCACATTTCCTGCTAAAAAATCAGCCAGTCGGGAGCCTGGCACCAGGTTTCAATTTTCTCCATCAAGAGAGCTAAAGTTGTTTGCTATTTGTTCTCTTCCTGGCCATCATAGGTGGAGCATGGAGAGCAGAACAGGAACCACTTAGGTGGAAATAATGGATCTTAGCCATATAGGGCAGTATTAGCTAGTGGTTATATGTTAGCTTCAGAGGGTTTAAGAGGGTAACTTTGTTGGTTTGCAGTAGATCAGCTAGATTCGAGTCCAGTAGCACATTAGAGATCAACAAGATTTTGGGGGTATAAGCTTCTGAGGGTCAAAGCACCCTTTGTCAGATTATCTGGTTAAATGTTATGTTTTTTGTTTCTGTATTTTCCCTCTGGAAAAGAGTTGAGACTGCTCGGTTCTCACAATTAGAGCTGTACCTATTCCAGATGGGCCTTGTCTTGAATGAAAATGGAGACATGCTTCCACAGTCACTGGTAGGGTTGCCAGGTCCCTCTTTGCCATCGGCAGGAGGTTTTTGAGGCGGGCCTGAAGAGGGAGGGGTTTGGGGAGGGGGAGGGACTTGTATGTCATAGAGTCCAATTGCCAAAGTGGCCATTTTCTCTAGGTGAACTGATCTCTATTGGCTGGAGATCAGTTGTAATAGCAGGAGATCTCCAGGTAGTACCTGGTGGTTGGCAACAGTAGTCACTAGCTAGGGTTGCTAGGTCCCCGCTGGCCACTTGTGGGGGATGAGGGGGTAGGATTGCCATATCCAAGTTAGGAAACTCCTAGGGATTTGGGGATGGAGCCTGGGAAGGACAGGGACTGCAGTGGGGTATAATGCCATAGAATCCACCCTCCAAAACATCCATTTTCTCCAGGGGAACTGATCTCTGCAAGCTGGAGATGAGCTATAATTCTGGGGGATCCCCTGGTCCCACCTGGAGGCTGGCATCCCTGTTACTAGCTGTTCTACCCAACTGGTTGGAGACAGCTTGAAGAAGGCTGAAGAGTCTCGGACAAAGGCCCTACTCATCTGCCATTTTGTACGGTAGCTGAAGTCTCTTGGTTGAACATAAAGGAAAGATACTAAACAAATGCTACCCCTCAAGTCTGTGTTGCTGGCCAATCCTTCAGCAGACAATGTGTCTCAGAAGGGAAAGCAAAACGTAATACTTAAGAGTGATGGAAGCTTTATTTTATATTTCACTTCCAACTTGTAGATAGCATCTCTATTTATACCAGGCTCTTGGGTGCTTTGTGTTTAGGGATGCTAAAGGAAGAAGAAATTAATCTCAAGGATAACGTCCTTATTGCTATCCCCAAAATCTGATTTCACTGCTAAGAGTCTCCAAGGAGTTTGACTCCGTGTTCACAAAAAGCAGGGAAATGTGTTGGAAGAAATATATGTAAGCAGGTAGTGCGCAAAGGCAGAGGAGAGTTTGGTTGCTTGATTATGAAATCAAGGGGAGGAAAGACAATTTGCAAATATAAAGTGGATTTACGGGTAATAAAAAAGCATTTGAAAGCTTTTTTTTTGTTTATGAAAAACGCTTCATATCCTGTCAACCATGCCACCTTTGTTTACATGCATATATCTTGCTTGCAGCTTCAAATGAATGCTTCAAATACTTGAGCGATTCAGTGGTCATATGTCAATGACCCTCATTTTAGAGAATTCTGAACAGCCATCTTCGGAATTGGCTTGCCCAGTGAACATACGGCAACATGCCGGTACACAAGGAGGTTGGTGACAAGTTGCTTGCACAACAGCCAAGCCTAACTGATGGCTTAAATCCCTTCTCCTGCTGCTGTAGCAGAGCCAGCTGATGCTGATGAGGCTGAGTTCACAGGTGGTGCTTCAGCCCTGCTCTTCCTCATCACTGCTACTGAGGAGGTTCCTCTGTAAAGCCTTCAGTCTAGCACTCTGCCGACTCTGCTGCATTGCCAGACGGACCTGTTTTCCTCTCTGCTCCAGTGGCCTCGGCGAGGCCTCTGCAGACACTGCATGTTGCAAGGGGTCAGGTCCAACAGGAGTGTTGAAATGGCAGGCTGCAGGCATGGTGAGTCATCTGCTGACTTTGACTGATCCTCTACTCTGGCAGGCTGTGGTTGTTCCTATGGGACTTCTGCCTGAGGATGTCCCTCTGTTCTGGCTTCTATTTCCCCTTCATCAGAGGAGGTCTCTGCAGGCTGGCTCATGACACCCTCCCTCATTGCCAGCCAATGCACCCTTCCCCTACTCATAAACTCTCCTACTGCCCAGGCTTAGGGTTGCCAACTTCCAGGTACTAGCTGGAGATCTCCTTCTATTATAACTGATCTCCAGCCGATAGCTATCTGTTTGCCTGGAGAAAATGGCTACTTTGGCAATTGGACTCTATGGCACTGAATCCCTCCTCTCCCCAAACCTTGCCCTCCTCAGGATCTGCCCCCAAAACTTCCTGCTGGTGGCAAAGAGGGACCTGGTAATCCTACCCAGGCTCCAAGTCATACACACCACCCATACACCGGTCCCTAGGACAGAGCAATCAGCAGCTGCCCTATGAAGTGTAGCGCTTTCCTTACTTTTCCAGATTTCTTTGATCTGTGCTATATATTTTAGTCGCTGGAGTGACCTGAACACACACCTACTGAATCAGACCACTGGTCAATCAAGGTCAGTACTGTGCAATCAGAGCTGTAAAGTTGCCAATCTCCAGGCTCCAGAGATCAGTTACCCTGGAGAAAATGGTGGTTTTGGAGGGTGGAGACTCTATGGCATTATACCCCACTGAGGTCCCTCCCCTCTCCAAACCCCACCCTCCCCAGGCTTCACACCAAAATACTGCATGGTATAGTGGTTAAGAGAGGTGGTTTGGAGCAGATTCTGATCTGGAGAACTGGGTTTGATTCCCCACTCCTCCATATGAGGGGCGGATGCTAATCAGGTGAACCGGGATGGTTTCCTCACTCCTACACATGAGGCCAGCTGGGTAACCTTGGGCTAGTCACAGGTCTCTTAGAGCACTCTCAGCCCCACCTACCTCACAGGGTGTCTGTTGTGGGGCGGGGAAGGGAAAACAATTGTAAGCCAGTTTGATTCTCCCTTAAGTGGTAGAGAAAGTTGGTAACTTTTCTTCTTCCTCTTCCTCTTCCTCTTCCTCTTCCTCTTCCTCTTCCTCTTCCTCTTCCTCTTCCTCTACTTCTTCTTCTTCTTCTTTCCCTTCTCCTCCTCCTTCTCCTCTTCCTCCAATTAGTGTGGCTCTCCAGAGTATCAGGCAGAGGTCTTTCACATCACCTTTTACCTGATTCTTTCAAGGGAAGTTGGTGAGGACCGAACCAGAGATCTTCTGCAAGCTCTTCCACCGATCCACAGCTCCTCCCTGAAAAAAAAAAAGGGGGGGGGACACACGGGGAACTCTTCCTTGCCATTTATGAACCATGTGGTAAGCTACCCAGCACATTCAAGAAAAATTAAAGCAGGTAGGTGTGTTGATTTAGCTAATTGTTCCCCCTCAGGACCTCATTTTTCTGAACAGTGTGCAGTTGATTTAATTTTTGCTAATGACACTAGATGGTTCATCACCAAACTGAAAGCTTCAGCATCCCGCAATTTGCAGTTCCATCTAATCTAAACACGAACACCATTTTTCTTATAAAATGGGCACTCGCTGGCACAGTAGTATATTGTTATGGCATATGGACCTATTAGCGTTGTAAATTTATCTCTGTGCATGACACGAGAGATGCATTAACATCCATTAGGTTCAGGTATAGGCAAAACATTAACAGCTACTGTTAGAGCTCCCTGGTAGCTCGGACTCCTTCCAGGAATGGGCAGGATGCCTTTGAAGGGAGATAGTTCTTGAGATGGGAGCGATTCAGAACTTAATTACATATTAATTTTGGCCCACTTTGATGCCGAAGACAAAACATGAGATTTAGCACCCACGGTTTACATGCATCTTCTTAACAACAGCCAGTTAAAGTGTGTAAATTATTCCTTGCCTCTTTTTCTTCTCTCTGTTTTTTTTAAAATGACAATTTACTTTTCTCCCCTTTTGCAGATACTCCAGGGAGTCTTCTTGAGGTCTTTCACCCATGTTTGGAACATATGAAGCCACCTTACATTGAATCAGACCCTTGGTCCATCAAAGTCAGTATTGTCTACTCAGACCGGCAGCGGCTCTCTGAGGTCTCAGGTAGAGGTCTTTCACATCCCCTACTTGCCTAGTCCCTTTAACTGGAGATGCTGGGAATTGAACCTGGGACCTTCTGCATGCCAAGCAAATGCTCTACAAACTGAGCCACAGCCCCTCCCCTGATAGAAGTGAAGAGGCGCTAGTGATTCCAGGGAAGGGGTTCCTATCCTTTTTGAGCCTGTAGGCACATTTGGAATTTTAATAGAAGGCGGTGGGTGCAGCCCCCAAACTGGCTGCCACGGGAGGAAGACCCAAGCACAAAACGTCAGGGAGTATGTTTATGCATAACTGTGACTAGCCCAAGGCCACCCAGCAGGCTTCATGTGGAGGAGTGAGGAATCGAACCTGGTTCTCTAGGTTAGAGTCTGCCGCTCATGTGGAGGAGTGGGGAATCAAACCCATTTCTCCAGATCAGAGTCCACCACTCTTAACCACTGCATCATGCTGGTGGTGATAGAGAGGGAGAAAGAGAATCTTACCTAAACACATTAAGGAAGTTGAGATGAAATTTGAACTGAACGGTGGGCCTCTCAACAGCCCATTCACACAACCATTACACAAACTTGTGTTTGTTGGCCAGATGTGTGGAGCCGCTGTCTGACTTCTGTGTAGGGTCACAGATGCTGCTGAAATCAATGCGAGGACAGAAACATGCAACATGAAAATAGCCCTGCTATTCTTTGGTGACTTATTTCTTAAAATCACAGTTTAGAAGCAAATAGAAAAGATAAGGTCCCACATAGAATCATAGAGTTGGAAGGGACCACCAGGGTCATCTAGTCCAACTCCCTGCACAATGCAGGACATTCACAACTACCTCCCCACCCCCACACCCCCAGTGACCCCCTACTCCATGCCCAGAAGATGGCCAAGATGCCCTCCCTCTCATCATCTGCCTAAGGTCATAGAATCAGCATTGCTGACAGATGGCCATCTTGCCTGTGCTTAAAAACCTCCAAAGAAGGAAAAAAGTCTTTAAGGACAATATCAGTCAGAAAGAGAGCAATCAGTTTCTGCATTCTCAAGACATGGTACGCATACTGTGGCACAAACAGCAGTGGTTATTGACGCATTTTTAAGCATGTAAAATGTTTGTGGGGGATTTGAAGGCTAAAAATGATCCTCAGCTAATTCAAGCACTTAAGGCAGTTCTCGAACAAAGCCATTCTTTTCCTTTTTCCTCTGCCAGTGTTCAGTTTGTCATTTTCACGGCTTGGCGAAAGCCCCTGAGGAATATGCCGCATTTCAACTCTGCCACCCACAATATTTCTGGTGTTTAGCTGACTATCTAGACAAGCCTCGCACATTTGCCTAGACGGGAAAAAGAGGTGCGATGCGGCTGGCAATGCAGACGTGCCACACGCTGTTTCAAAGGCTGCCTCAGAAGCGAACCCTGTCAGGAACATAGCAAACCAATGGAAAGTTCCAAAGCGTGGGAGACAACCTCCATATTTCTGTAGAGACCCCACACATGGTGGGGGAGGGGCCATTGGCTCAGTGGTAATCTGCTTGGCATGCAGAAGGTCCCAGGTTTAATCTCCGGCATCTCCAGTTAAAAGGATCAGGTAGGAGGTGATGTGAAAGACGTCTAACCTGAGAACCTGGAGAGCCACTGCCGGTCTGAGTAGACTAGGGTTGTGCATATCAATATATCCAACCAAAAATAAACCCAAAATTAGCTGATTCAGCAATATTCGGGTTTTGGGTCAACTGAATACCAAAACATGGGAACCTGCCCGAAGCCGAATAGAAAATTCCCAAAAAGCCAAATAAATATTCGGCTTTTGGGGTTTTGGCTATTCACCTTCTGCAGAATCTCCGTTTTGTGGCCCTCGTTGTGCTTAAAGAAGAGCTGTCTCTTTTCTTCATATTTTAGGGCAGCAGGAAAGAGGAAGCAGGCATGTTGGAGTGACCAATAGGAAGGTTCACTGGAGCTTCTTATGTGGCCAATGGAAGCAATGCATTTTGCATTGCTGCAAAGCCAGCTGGTGCAATCTACCTGGATTGCAACAGAGGACAACTAGGAAGAGGGAGGAGGGCCAGGAATTCTCAGTAGCCAATAAAAGCCCAGGTAAGGAAGAACAGTGTTCTTTCACCAATCACAGATGGTGTTTTTGGGCTGGAATTATTTTCAAACTTTTCTGTGCTTGGCCAAAGACTATAAAAGCAGGTCTGTTTTCCAGACTAGGCCATTTGAGAGAGTTTGGTGGCATGGCTTGGCTTTAGCTCCTGCTGCCTGATTCTCCCTCTGTGATCCTGGATCCTGGGGCCTCATCCTGACCTGCTGGATTACAACCTGCTGCTTGGGTTAGATTCCTTCCTGCCTGCTGTCTGGAGTAGGGCTGTCAAAAAAAAAAATTCGGTAAAGTTCGGATTCGGCCGAATTTGGCCCTTGTGGGTTCGGTACGTGCCGAAGTCCGAACTCCCCGACTTCGGATCCGTTCAATTCGGCGGGAATTCAAAGTTCGGAAACAAATTCGGCCGAATAAAGCCATTAAAAACACAACAGCGCCTTTCCGCGGCTCTGGGGGGGGGCATTTTTGGGCTTAGAGGTCCCAAACTTTTGGCAGAGCTTCAAAGGACGTTTATTGAAAGACTCCCCAAGTTTTGTAAAGATTGGGTCAGGGGGGGCTGAGATATGGGCCCTGAAAGGGGTCCCCCCCACCCTTAATGTTGTGCATCTCTCAGCAGAGCTTGCCGCCCACGCACAAAGCTCCCAGCCCGACAACAGCGGAGAAATTAGCAAAACAACTGCAAACACAACCTTGTTAAACAACACCTTTGCAACACACAACTGAAACCTCCCCCCTCAAACCAGGGAGCGAGAGACTTGAGGGGGAACACACACCCCAGGCAGAACCGACGAAAGCCCCCTTTGGCTCCCCCCCACCCACAGAAACTGCTCCCTCCCCACACACACACAGACTCTGCTTTCCCCCCCACACACACACACATACACAGGAGAAAAATTATAGATTAAAGCCCCCAAAGGGGTCTTACTGTGGCTGTCTTCTGTTCCATCAGGACGGGCTGTAATCCAAGATGATTCCAATTAGGCACGGAACGTTTTGCTCTGGAGAGATGCACACAGGATCGGATCGGCTGCCCCAATCATCCCAATAGGGGAAAGGGGAAAGCCCATATCTCGGGACCCCCTGACCCAATGTTCACAAAACTTGGGGGGTTCCTTAAGAAGCTTAATCTAAAGTTCCAGTGAAAGTTTTGTGTGTGCACCCCCAAAAATGCGCCCCCTGCAGCCATGGAAAGAGAAAAGGGGGGGAGGCGATATTTCTGCCCCCACTGAACCCATCTTTACAAAACTTGGGTAGTATCTTAAGAATAATTCACTGAAACTATGCTAAACGTTTGGGGGCTATATCCCCAAAAAAGCGCCCCCTGCAGCCACATAAATGGAAAAGGGGGGGAGGGAAAAGGGGGAGAGCCCATATCTCGAGACCCCCTGACCCAATGTTTACAAAACTTGGGGGGTATCTTAAGAACACTGGTCTGAAACTCCGCTCAAAGTTTGGGATTTGTACCCCCAAAAATGCGCCCCCTGCAGCCATGGAAAGAAAAAGGGGGGAGCCCATATCTCGGGACCCCCTGACCCAATGTTTACAAAACTTGGGGGGTACCTTAAGAAGCTTCATCTGAAGTTCCAGTGAAAGTTTTGTGTGTGCACCCAAAAAAATGCGCCCCCTGCAGCCACAGAAAGGAGCGAATGTGCACAAGCACCCCCCCACACACACACGAGGATTTCGCTCTCTCTCTCTCTCTCCCTGGCCGGGCCGCACATCAGCTGATTCCTCCAGTACTCAATCCTGACTGATTGGCCAGAAGAAGACCCAGCTTGCCCAGCGATTGGCCGGGGGAGGAGAATGCTGCTTACTGACGGTTATGCTGCTTACTGACGGCCGAATTGGCCGAATTTATTCGCGAACTCCCGAACTCGCTGAATTCGCCCCCCCCCCCGGTTGCCCGCCAGTTTTGAGTTCGGATCCGTCCGAACAGAAAAGCACCGAATCAGGGGAAATTCGGTTGATTTTCAGTTCGGACCGAACCAAATTGACAGCCCTAGTCTGGAGGAGAAGACAGAGGAGGGTATGAGATATCATCATTTTCCTTTTAAACAAGTTGCTTACTTTCTAAATTTTGCTAGAAGCCAGTGACCTTGGCCTGTTGGTTGGGGGGGAGAAGTTGCTAATTTGAGGGGGTGATTTGATTATTTTGGGTGAGAGGCCCTGCTTCCATTTCTCCACTGCTTGCTGTTTCAAAGTTGCATTGTTTGAATTTTGGGGTTTTCTCTGCTTCAGACCTTGCTGGCTTTTACCTGAAAGGAGGGGGTGATTTGATGGTTTGGGGGGGGGCACTGCTTTGTTGTCGTCATCATCATTCTCATTACTGAATTTAGAGAGAGGGTTTTTTTTTGGGCAGGCTATATTTTCCTATGGGGAATGGGGGCAACCCCTTTGAGACCCCATAAAATTTGACTCCCTGACCCAATCTTTATCAAACTTTGGGGCTCATGCAAGAAGAGTTCCTTCAAGCCACCCTGAAAATTTGGGGACTCTACCTCCAAAAACACCTCCACAGGAGCTTCGAAATCTTTCCCCATAGATTATAATGGGCCTGAATTTTTTCATTAACGGAAATAAACCAAATACTGATATTTACTGGTATGGGTATTCAGCTTATTTCAGCTTTATAAAAAAAAATTAGGCCCAATAAACCTGTACCTGAAATTTACTGAATTGTGCGTGTGTGTACAACCCTAGAGTAGGCAACACTGAAATTGATGGAGCAAGAGTCTGATTCAGTATAAGATAGTGTCATCTACTCTCATGTATGCTCACATACTTTGTTGCCATCTTCTAGGCATGGAATAGGGATCACTGGGGGTGTGGAAGGGAGGTGGCTGTGAATTTCCTGCATTGTACAGAGGTTGGACTAGATGACCCTGGTAGTCCCAACTCTATGATTCTATGATTTTCCTATGATTCTATGACTTTCTCTTCCACCTTTCCATACTGAGACTCTGAATGCAAACAAATGGCAGAACATTAATCCCTCGCACACAGGAAAACTAGAATAAAAGCGTTGAAAATTCTATATTTTCTTCTCTAGTGTGAAAAGATACCTGAATCACAACTGCAATTACTTGAATTATACCTCCAGAAAATGACAATCCACTGAAGAACATGAGGAACGACATCTTCTTAAAGTGGAACTGGGCCTTGGAGTCTTATCCAGGTTTAGTTTGGTGTCAGCCAGGTGTTCAAGGTGCCTCTCTGAATTCTTTCATGATGTGTGTGTTACCTATTTTTGAAATTTCAGTGGGGAAGGTATTTAAAATTAATCAGAGGGAAAGAGACAGAGACAGAGAGTGAAAGAGAGATGTCTTCTGTTGAAAGACATCTCTGTTATGTGCAAGCAGCGGAAAATCCCATCGATGCGTTTGGCTGTCTAGAAAGGTGCTGCTAATGAAAGACAAGTCATTCCCTGACACATTTCAACACTGTTTTTTTGTGCCTTGTGATCCCACAAGGCAAAATAGGTCAGTACTTCTAACTCCTGCTCAGAAAATTATGGCTTGAGTAAGCCAGACTCCAATTTATTGTGAACCTGCAGGATGAAAATTCCAGGTTGTCTCAAAAATTAACTCTTAGTGGCTCAAGATCGGCTCTCCCAGATTCCTCCTTCCACCGTTCCCTCATGAGAATGCTCTTAACTTCTTAGAAGTTAAGCAGCTCTTAGTAACGGTACACAAATATTCAAACAGATATATTAAAGGAGGATGGGTATTAATTCTCAATCGAATGAATTTCTTGAATGGAAGACCCCCTCTGTGATGTTTTAGATCAACAGTATCTAGATAATATACAATCTTCTGTACTATGTTCAAGATAGGACTGATAGGTTCAAGTCTGGAAGCACCTTAGAGACAAAACAAGTTTTGGGGTATAAGAGTCAAAGGTATCTGATTAAAGATGCTTTGACTGTTGAAAGCTTATATTCCCAAAATCTTGTTGGCCTCTAAAGTGCTACTGGACTCAAATCTAGCCATTCTACTGCAGACCAACATGGCTACCCTATGAAGGAAGAGGAAGAAGAGGAAGAGAAGGAAGAAGAAGAAGAGCCCCAAACTGAACACAATACTCTAGGTGAGGACTAACCACAGCAGAGTAAAGTGATACCATCACTTCATGTGATCTTGATTTTACTTCTACTGCAGTTCTGCGCTGCAACCACTAGGTGCTCAGAAGGGCAGAGCACAGTAAACCGCAGAAGCTCTGACTATCTGCCTGCCATGCCTTTCTGCAATGTTTACTACAGGGAGGGAAACACTTGCATATTTTGCTTAAACCTGTTGACCAGGCCAGTGTTGGAGCAAAACCAGACCAGCCAACACAGTATATGGCTGCTATAATCATTGCCAGGATGCAGCCTCCTAACAAGGTTGCAGTTTCCAGCAGTCTGTTTCCCACTTCCTTTCCTTCCACCCAGTTCTATAGCTTTGTCTGCTCAGCCAGAGAATAAAACAACCTTTTCTCTCTTCTTAATGTCGGGGGTTACCGCACTTTGTATTCCCAGCGATGTGTTAAGAGTTTGAAAATGTTATAAAAAACATCGCTTTAAAAGGGTTTTTGAATACCACGGCTTATAAATGGTTGGAAGACATCTTCACAGCTAAAGGGGCCAAACAAAGTGCAAACAGTTTTTTTATAATGTTTTCAAACTCTTAATACATCTGTGGGAATACATAGAAAGTGCGAACAGTATTTTTTATAACATTTTCAAACTCTTAATACATCGCTGGGAATACAAGTGCGGTAACAGCCGTCGTTTCCTCTTTTCCACACTTTCCTCCTCCGTCATTTTGCTCTCTTCCTTTTAGAATATGCATTTCCCTCTTCCCCCTTTGTCAGTCTGAAGTCCTTCTCATCCCTGGTTGGCAACTTAGAACATATTTAATAGTAGTATAGTAGTAGTATAGCAGCAACCCCTCCTCAGGCTCCACCCCCAAAATCTCCAGGTATTTCCCAACTTGGAGTGGGCAATCCTACTGCTGCGGCAGCCATTTTGTGGCAGCCATTTTGTTGCTGTGGCCACCAAGCCGTGTTAAAATCCCAAAGGTGTCCATGGGCTAAAAAAGGTTGGGGACCTCTGTTCTACTGCAAGGAAGGTCACAGTGCAGCAAGGGCAGGAAAGCTTTGACCAGGAGAAGCCTGACTACCAGGAAACTTTCTTTGCCACAGTTTTACTTCCCAGCAGCTGTGTAAACATCCTAGAGAAGATGCCCATTCCTGATCTTCCTCAACAGGTATTTAAGCCAAAAGTATTTCCTCTCAAACTCATGTTTATAAATTAGCAGAAGGAGAAGAGTTGGTTTTTATATGCCAACTTCCTCTTCCTCTCCACACAACAGACACCCTGTGAGGTAGGTGGGGCTGAGAGAGTTCGGAGAGAACTGTGACTAGTCCAAGGTCACCCAGCAGGCTTCATGTGGAGGAGTGGGGAAACCAACCCGGTTCACCAGATTAGTGTCCACTGCTCACATGGAGGTAGGGTTGCCAGGTCCCTCCACCACCGGTGGGAGGTTTTGCGGTGGAACCAGAGGAGGGCAGGGTTTGGGGAGGGGAGGGACTTCAATGCCATAGAGTCCAATGGCCAAAGCCACCATTTTCTCCAGGTGAACTGATCTCTATTGGCTGGAGATCAGTAGTAATAGCAGGAGATCTCCAGCTAGTACCTGGAGGTTGGAGAGAAAAACGGCACCTCAGTTGAGACCTTTGGAACTTCCTCTATATATTTTTGGTACTCAGTTGAGACCTTTGGAAATTTCTCTACATTTTTTGTGTGAACTGTACATATTGTATATAATTGTGTTGTATATATGTCACATATATGGTCTATGTTTCACCTCAGTAGCTTATAAATATTTGCACTTTGTGTATATACAGTTTCCTGTACTGTTTTTCAGTACCTGGAGGTTGGCAACACTACATGGAGGAGTGGGGAATCAAACCTGGTTCTCCAGATCAGAGTCCACTGCTCCAAACCACCACTCTTAACCACTACACCACACTGGTTGGAGAAGGCAGCCAACGGGCTGTTTTACTCCTTCCATGGGAAGGAGAGGTGAAGAGAGCAGCTAGAGGAGTTCGATTGTTTATAGCGGTAAAATTGGTTGATGATCACAATTTACGATTGTGACCATCACCCTCAATCGGAGCAGGTACGGTTTGACAAGAGCCTATTGTAACAAGGATTGACCCCCGCCGGGGCTGCTTCTGACCGTTAAACATAAGATGCTATCACTGAAAACTAATTGCTAGCCCTTCCTTTTTATGGATGGCACAAGACCTGGGTTGCTATGGCAATGGTGCTTGTTTCGTCTTTTCAGGCCGTAGGTGAAGGAGCTGGGCTATCCCGCAATATTTGCCAGGAATGTGGTCACAGACCCTTTCTTTTCTCCAGTCCCTTGGCTCCTGTGCGCCTTCCCGACGATTTTTGCAAAGTCGCGTTTGAACGTGACGCAGTGCCATCCTCGCCGAACAGACCTTGGATTGCTGTCGACGGCTTTGAAACGTTAAATTGGTACATACGATTACAAGCCGAACCTGCCTCACAATCATTACTAAAGTGTTGAATTCGCCAACACTTTCGATCTAACGCCGGGAAACATTTAACGGAGGCGTTTATTACTCGGAGACCCTTGAAAAATAGCTTCGGAGCTTGTTAAGGATATGAATTAAAAGTCAGGGCTGGATTCCCCCCCCCTCGCTTTCCAGTTGGGAGGAAGACTGAATAGATCTTCTTAGTATCACTTGTAAAACTGTAGTGGGTGTGAAAAATATTCTAAATTATAACAAAGGATGTCTCTCCCCCCCCCCCCCCATGATAAAGATACTGGTCCAACCCGTGCAAGACTGTATGAAACACTGGCCAGCGAAAGCACTTTTTCCTAATGAATTACTCATCTGCAGGCTTGGACGAGTAACAAAGCCGAGCTCCTATTTGGACTGAGGTTGCCCTTTAATTTGCTTTCCAGTAAACCATTCATAAAATCCATGGCCACAGCTGAGCCCGGTTACTGCACTGCCTTTTTGTCCATTTCTTTGGAAAGCCTCTCTCATCCCGTCTTTTTGAAGAACATCGCTTGACTCAAAACAAACAACCTGCCATATGTTCACATCCTCAGATGGACAGGGTGAAGGTAGTAGCTGCAGATCTCCCGCTATTACAACTGATCTCCAGCCGATAGAGTTCCCCTGGAGGAAATGGCAGCTTTGGCAACTGGACTCTATGGCACTGAAGTCCCTCCCCTCTCCAAACCCTGCCCTCCTCAGGCTCTGCCCCCAAAATTTTCAGGTATTTCCCAACCTTCCAACCCTGAGGTGAGACAGTAACCAGGGCCCAGGACTTCCTGGGTCATCAACCCTGGAGAGCCACTGCCGGTCCAAGTAGACAATGCTGACTTTGTTGGACCAAGGGTCTGATTCAGTAAAAGGCAGCTTCATGTGTGTTCATGTGTACTGAAGATTAAACTAGAGCACATGCGTGGAAATAGCTATCATAGCAGGAGAATATAGATCTAAGGCAATAAAAGGAAAACCACAATCTAAGTTACATTACAAGACAGTGATCTTAGATGGAGCAAACATCTCCCTTCTGGGGTCCCCACCCTTCCAAAGCTCAACATCCAAAATCTCCAGGTATTTACCAACCCAGAGCTGGCAACCCTAATTTTTGCATTTTTCATGCAAAAGGCATGAACATTTAAGTGTCTTAACCGTCCCTTTAAAAAGCTATTTATTGTAAGATTTTTAAGCACTGCAAATAATAATTCAGCTGAAATGGACATATTTTTTTTTGAAACATCCATCTGTAGGGTTGCCAGGCCCGTCTTCACCACAGATGGGAGGTATTTTTTGGGGTGGAGCCTGAGGAGGGAGGGGTTTGGGGAGGGGAGGGTCTTTAATGACATGGAGTCCAATGGCCAAAGCCACCATTTTCTCCAGGTGAACTGATCTCTATCAGCTGATCAGTTGTTATACCTGGAGGTTGGCAACCCTGGCCATCTGGATTCCTAAATATATTAAACGGGAGATCAGTTGGTGAAAAGGTTAAGAAGCAGACTCAAAAAAATCTACAGACATGACATCTGAGCTTGAGAGCATAGTAACCAGTTTTCAAGTTCATAAATATTTACCCATTTTTGTTTGCGCTGTTTGTACAGCCTGAACGTTGTTATTTTCTGCAAATGTAAAGCACTTGCAGTGGAATCCTATGTAGAGTTAAGCTGCAACCCTCCTTGGGTTGCATACTTGGCTTCTTGATGTTTCCTTTTGGACCATCGCAGCCCTAACACTACTGGGATTCAGCCCCATTGAATTAAATGGGGCTTACTTCTTACCTGCTTCAGGCTGTGTTTTACACACCCCAAGTGTGAAACTATGCCTAGGATTGCACCCTAAGAAGTTACCAGGACACATTTAACAGGCCTTTCCTTTGATGCCATACTTCATCCAAAATAAGTACACCTAGGTTTTTTTCCAACCACTTCCTAACAGACAGTGTTCTTTTGGAATGAAAATGTGATTCCATAAGAGATTATTTTTGAATACAAAGTGCAGAACTGCTAATGTATCGTCACAAAGAAGTCGGGCCTCTTCTTCATTGTGGGAGTTTTAATGGATAAATTGTTCACTGCAGAGATTATGGGTTCCTTTTATATAAAGATTATCCAGTCGCTTCTCATCACTTTCTATTCCATACCTCAGCACCATAAAATAAATGGCATTTGCTTCCTTTTTAATTCTGTGATAATTTTTTTTAAATGGCATTTGCACAAAACAGGGTTAGTTGGGGAGCAGAGAATGCCGCTACATATTAAACTGCAATCTTAAGGACACTTTCCTGGGAGAAATCCTCATTGAATAACATGGGGCTTGCTTCGGAGTAGACCTACTTAGGATGACTCCCTTTAGTATGTAGTGGTAAGGATCATAGACTGCGGGTCTGTGAAGAGGTGACATATACATGTTTAAACAAATAACAAATACAGCCTATATCTATGGGAGATTCCAGAGCAGGACAGTTGAAAAGGGGTATAACTTTGCACATACTATAAAGCCAGAAGTTACTGCACTGCCTACCTTTAAAAATTCTGCATTTATTTATTCCATGAAAAGCATTCATAATGTTCACATTGCTTTTCTATGGAGAAAGGGGCGACCCCTTCAGGGGCCCATAACATTGGATCCCCTGTCCCAAACTTTACCAGACTTTGGGGTTCATGCAAGGAGAGTCCCTTGCAGCTGCCCTAAAATTTGGAAAGTCTACTTCTAAAAAAGCCCCCACAGGAGCTTCAGGGAAAAAAATCCATACGCTAAAATGGACCCAGATTTTTTCGGGAAAACCTTAAAAAAGCTGGAATACACATTTACCCATATAGGTATTCAGCTTATTTCGGGCTTAAAAAAAAAAATCAGGTCCAATAAAAATTGGGTGGTGAGAAGTGCCAACAAGTCACAATGGATTTATGGTGACCCCTCGTGGAGTTTTCAAGGGATGAACTGAGGTGGTTTGACATTGCTTGCCTGTGCATAGCAACCCTGGACTTCCTTGCTGGTCTCCCATCCAAGAACCAACTGGGGCTAAGCCTGCTTAGCAGCTGAGATCTGATGAGATTGGGCTAACTTTGGTCATGTAGGACAGGGCTTGTGTGTGTAAAGTGCCGTCAAGTCGCAGCCGACTTATGGCGACCCCTTTTTTGGGGTTTTCATGGCAAGAGACTAACAGAGGTGGTTTGCCAGTGCCTTCCTCTGCACAGCAACCCTGGACTTCCTTGGTGGTCTCCCATCCAAATACTAACCAGGGCTGACCCTGCTTAGCTTCTGAGATCTGACGAGATCAGGCTAGCCTGGCCCATCCAGGTCAGGGTGGACAGGGCTTGTAGGGCTTACTAATACCTTACTGTGGGAATACTCTTTTAATGCTTTTCATAAGAAAGGCCATGCTGGATCAGACTAAGGACTGATGGGTTGTGCCATGGATAAATGGGAAAGCAGAAGAATGTATAAGAAAAACTGAACTTTCCACCGAACACCTATACAGAGAGTATATTTTGATGTATAAAACATGTCAGAGATGATGCCTGTGCCATTTTACTCAAGAGTTCTGATCTGTTTTTCCACCTCATGATTTCATCCAGATACATCTCCACTTTGGAAACATGGGTCTTGAAACCATCAGGAAACGCAAAAGAGGCTCTGAGCTAAGAAAGAAGTCTGGAGAGCCAAAAATCCTATTGTTACTCTTCTTGGAAACACCTTGGGCCAAATTTAGAAACATCCTAGCTATATGTGTAACTAGCATCCAGTTCACAGTAGTGGCTCTTTTATTCAACAGGGTGTGTTGAGGATTGTGGCCTTAGTTTGTATGGAGGTAAGTGTGTACTAAAAGTCTCTCCAGTAGGACTTCCAACTTAGTGTTTATACCTGGCAAGATCGTGACTTTTGAGAGTCACTGAGCTCTTTTGCTAGTTTGGTCCCAAGTTGAGGGGTTGTGTCTTTAAAAAACACTAAACAAGTACACAGCATTCGTATCCTGGCACTAGGGTTGCCAACCTCTATAAATGATAGCCCTTTGGTCCCTTCTAGCACCACAACTCTATGATCTCAATCCTGGAGTATGCCAAGCAGGATTTAGACGAATTCAATTTGCTCTATGTTTCTGACAGAATATTTCCATGAAAAAAAATTTAGTCTAAGGAAGGTTTTTTAAAAAACAAAACAAAATGCTGTGTCAGGAAATGAGACATCTGTTGCGGCTAGTTTTTGGCAAGAACAAGGGCTTTGTGTTGTATTATTCAGTTGTATAATTGAAACATCCAACCTCTAGTGCGTACCCACTGAAAGCATATCACCTTCACTGCTATTAAAATTAATCCAGTCAGAACACTTCTTGTCTAATCTTGCCAGTGGTGAATACTACCCCCTATATGGGAAATGCTTGGCTGCAAGCTATACTGTCCACAGGATCCAACTGACCACAGAACCTGTGGAGACAACTGTATTTGTACTGAGTGAAATGATGAGATTCATTTCCTTTCTGGGAACAATTTAGAGGCAGCTTTCCTTCCAACACCGCAATATTAGCTCGCAGGCTGTATCAAATATAAACGGCAACACTGGTTTTCCAGATAGGAGCAGCTGTTTGGATTCTGCGAATCTCATTTTTCACTTCTCCTTGTCGAGGTAAACACAGTTCAGCGGAAACAAATCAGCCTTTTGGAAATCAAAGGAAAATGACCAAGAACAGTGCTTGTTATTTTGGGTCTATCTAGGAATTATTTTACTAAAATCTTTCTTCGAGGCCGAACAAAAAGCCATAACAACGTGTCCTTCAGCTCATCAAAATCAGATCGTCATTGACAGTGTCCTTGAACCTAATGCCATACCATGGGTATTCAACAACCTCCTGGCAAATTCTTTGCAGAACATTTTGTTCACATATCGATAGCGATCTCATCAGTCAGGGCTCTTTTTAAACCTAATTAAAAGCATTTGGGTAACATTTCAAACTGGATAAAGACTTAGAGGCAAGTCATCATTAGGACAGGAAAAGTCACTTGATGGCTAAGAGCAAATTTACACTTAGCAGGGAGCGTCTAGCTGGAAGAAGGTCCTCACCTGCTAGGTGGATTTTATGGATGTTTAAGATCATTTTATTTATTTTATTACATTTTTATCCTACCCCTCCTTCTAAAAGGGAATTGGGGTGGGTAACAACATTGCAGTACAATAACAACAACAACAACAAAACCTTCTCAATACAATCCAATTTAAAAGCTCGGCACACAGCAAATGAACTCTTTTGGCATAAAAACCCAATAGCGTTGATGGTAGCGTCCACCAAAATTACATTTGCGAAATGCCTGGTGGAATAACTCTGACTTACATGCCCTGTAGAATGCAGACAAGTCATGTAGGTCATAAGTCTCCTCAGCCAAGCATTGGTTCCTGACAACTCATCAAGCCTCTCCTATCTTATTGTTGAAACCCCGGAAAAGCAATCAATTCTTTGTCTCTGGCTTTCCTGCCAGTTTACCTCATACCACCTCAGTACCCATTTGGGGGTATAAATATTGATTATTTGGCCATTCAGAGGGTGTGTTTGTTCTGAATCCTTGAGCAAATCCCCACTTGCGTGGGGGCTCTTCTTTTTCTTCCTGGAAACGCTGGTCATTTTCCTCCTCCGCGCTGCTTTCCCTGGATGTCCCATCAAGACTGGTAACTATCACCCATCCCTGAAACCCTATCCAACTTCCTCCCCTTTCTCTTAGTCAGGTCTTGTATCCTTCGTGTGTATGCTCATTGCCTGGGATGTATTTCTTATTTTTATTACTTAATTCTTTAATTTCTTTTTTAAAAACCTTTCAACTGTACAACAACCTGCTGATTTGAGAGTTTTCAGCCAGGACTATCCTAGTATACATAGGTTACAGATCCTAGTTACCCCCTTTCGCTCTTTGTCTCCAGCTAATTCTCCCAAAATAAAGTGGAGACTACCTACTTAGAGTAACAGCGTGCACAAGAAGTGATGCCACTGCACTGTCAGCAGCATTGTTGTGCTGCCAATCTAGGCCTGGTTGGGGACAGGGGATCTCTCACCCTTGGCAGGGGCCTGGAAACCCTACATTGTGCTCGTATTATGAGCAAATCCGGACACAAAAGGGTACAACTCATCATAAGATGCAGTTCAGTTACCTTTCTGGCATTTTCTAGATTGTACAGAGAAATTAGGACTGATATGGGGAGGGCTGAATATGACTCCTTTGTATACCAGCCTCCGAGGGTATAACTCAAAAGCAAAGCGATGTCAGAAGCATTCCACTTGGCACTGAAATAGCTGATGGGGTGTTTGAATGAGACTGCATGACAGGAAGATATATTAACAAGGTTTTTCTATGTGTTATCACATGTCTGGGTGTGTGTGATTGTGGGTGGGTGGGTGGGTGCATGAGTGCATGGGGTGTATGATCCTGGATGCTGAATGGTTTATAAATCATGCCCCAAATCAATAAGCAAAAACTTATAAAAGCTTTGCTTCATAGAATCCTTAATCTTTCTAATGGCATTTGCAGAAAACCCTTATGTGATGAGCTGTTATCTTGTCTGGCTTGGTTCAAACACAATAGATTCTTTGTACTTAAATATGATCACTTGGCTGGGATCCTCCTCCTCAAATCCTGAAAAAAAAATAGTTTTCAAATGAAGCACTTAGAGGAGGAAATGACAGGTAAGATACTTTTATCCTGCAGAATCACCTTTTCTATCCCATGCAAAGACACCAGTGGTGGAATTAGATCACCCTTTCCCGTCTCCGACATTTCAATATCCTTTTATTTATCGCTAATCTCTTTTCCTATCACATTCACCTCATGAAGACACACAAGCGGCAGAACTCTGCGGAGTCTCCAAGCGTTTACCGAAAGCTTTTTTGCTCTCTGTTCAAATGAATAAGAATAGCAAATTCCCTCTACAAATGGTATCCTAACTAGTTCTTGGAGATTACAGTATCGGTAGTGCTAACTTCTCTCTGAAAAAAAAAAACTTTCTTCTTCTTCATTCCCACTCATTTCATGCAATTTCTATTACCTCCTACTCGCCGCAAATGATCTTCACATTCACTTAATTACACTTTGCCTTGGTACTTAGTTCTCACTTAATCACAAATAATTTTATGATTAGCGTTATTACTGTATTAATATTTTGAACTCCTCGCGAACAGTGTGGCTGATGATCCCTTAATGCTCTGAGAACAAGAAACATTAAAGCCAAGCAATGCGTTGGTGATGGCATTAGCATTATTCTGGTTTTGTGGAATGGAAGCAGAGGGGAAAATCATACAGCCATGTTTGATTTTGAGGCCACCAATGTTTACTATAGGGGGGCTTCAACCGTGGCACGGTGGTACAGCGAGTGCAGAATGTTCTGTGTTGAATTCCTTTCATCTGGTGAAATGATCTGTTGCTTGCAGGATCAGGAAAGACATTCACGTCATGTCTTTATGGGCACATGAATCAGTTCTTATACAATAGTCCTTAGGACACTATTCAACAGAACACGCTTCTGTGCAAATTAATTGTTTTGTTAGAAGAAGGAGAAGAAGAATTGGTTTTTATATGCCGACTTTCTCTACCACTTAAGTAAGAATCTAACTGTCTTACAATCACCTTCCCTTCCCCTCCCCACAACAGACACTTTGTGAGGTAGGTGGGTCTGCGAGAGTGTGACTAGCCTAATGTCACCCAGCTGGCTTCATGATTAGGGTGGGGAAAGAAATCCAGTTCACCAGATTAGCCTCCGTCGCTCATCATAGGATCCTTTCATATGGCTAATGTTTTATTTCCCCAAATACATAAGCCCTGTTCGCGAGTGACAGTGAACACATGTACAATCCACATACAGTGTCGACTGCTCTTTGTATCTTCTTTGTGCACTGAGTCATTCTCACATTATAGTCACCACATATACTGCTGAGTGTGAGATGCAAATCCCGGAACTGGTCCCTGATTTCATTCATTCATTGGCTCTACCTTACAACCAGATGTAAGTAGCTGTTGTAGAAAATTACTTTTTTTACTAGTGCAATTAGGGGTTGCATTCAGCTAAAGCCAAACAGAAAACACACCAAAAAATACCAAAAAGCAGTAGGGATCTGAACACCCCAGCAGCGCAGAACTTCAGCTCTGAGATGCATATTTTTGGGTTCAGGTTTAATAAACCCAATTTTTTAAAAATCGAAAAAGCTGAATCCATTATGTTCAGCTTTTGGGATTTTAAAACAATTTCCAGATTTATGAAACCTGAAAAATACTGGGAAAGGTACACAGCCCTATGCACAATACCTTTTTTATTAGGATCAATCAATGAAACTGTCCTAAAGTAAAGTGCAAACTTACAAATTTCTCAGAACTTGAAAAGATTTTTCTTGTTGAGACAAATCGTGGGAGATAATATAACAAGTATTCGTAATATGGGCAAAGTTTCAAAGCCTTAAGGAATTGAAACTCGAACTGGAGAAAAAAATATGGGTTCAAAAACAGAAGCTGGAGATGAAGACAACCATTCTTAGCTTGGATAATAGATTGAGGATGTGCAAGAAATAGACCGGGCCCCAATTAAATGGATCGGTGCAAAGAGCAATCTATAATAGCCTGTTAGAGGCTGATGGCTTGTTCTCTATAGCTATAAACTCTGTGGCTTCTGAATGCACAAATGTGCATAGGTATTTATCATGGGAAAATCCAACACAGATAAAGAACATTGTGTTAAGAATGAACTTTTTTTTTTTAACAACTAGCACAAAGTCAAGCATAGTGGTAAGAAGGAGGATTGCAAAATAAAAGTTAAAAAAAACCCCAACAACTTCTGGCAGGCAAGAGTTACCTGCCGTGTTTAGAGAGCCAATGGAAATCCACTCTGTACCCTTGGAACATTCTGTTATCATTCGTTCTGTTAACCCCAATGTTGACTTAACCATTCAGTCATAGGGGTGCCAGCCTCCAGGTGGGACCTGGGAACCCCCGGAATTACAGCTCATCTCCAGGCTACAGAGATCAGTTCCCCTGGAGAAAGTGGATGCCATGGAGGGTAGACTCTGTGATATTATACCCCACTGAGATCCCTGTCCTCCTCAGGCTACACCCCCAAATCTCCAGGTGTTTCCCAACTTGGAACTAGCAACCCTACCCAACCCCCGGGCATTGGCCCAGGGGGGCCAGGCAATCCTATTCAGTCCTCAGCTTGACTATGTTCCCCAATCAAAATGTTATGTTGGAATGTGGCAGGGTGGTCTTCCAAGTTTAACTGTGATAGGGTTGCCAACCTTCAGGTACCAGCTGGAGACCTCCTGCTATTACAACTGACCTCCAGCCAATAGAGACCAGTTCCTCTGGAGAAAATGGCTGCTTTGGCAATTGGACTCTATGGCCTTGAAGTCCCTCCCCTCCCCAAACCACGCCCTCATTAGGCTCTGCCACAAAAACCTACCGCCGATGACGAAGTGGGACCTGACTACCCTAACTGGTGAAGATACTAGGATAGTGTTATCTGCGTTTGACATTATATTCACCCAGGAATCCTGGATGATGGAGAAGATATATTTTCCTGGTTATTAATTTTTTTCCAAAGAGTGCAGCCAAAGTCCTTTGGCCCACCCTCGAGGAGGGTTAGCCTGTCTAATTTTTACAGCCCTGCCTGTCTACGACTCGGAAATGATTATGGAGCAGGGTTTTTTATTTTAGTGATTAACACTGGAGACTCACTCTGGAATTTTAGTCACAGTTTATACATTGCATAAAACTGGACTTTCCTTATCCTTCCTTCACTCATTCCTAAGCAAAAGAGCATACCTATTCCAACAGCAAGAATATAGAAGAGTTGGTTTTTATATGCCAAATTTCTCTAACACTTCAGGAAGAATCAAACCAGCTTACAATCAGCTTTCAGGGGCAGTGACAAAATATCTACTGGGCACGCAGAAGGTCATAAGAACATAAGAAAGGCCCTGTTGGATCAGACCAAGGCCCATCAAGTCCAGCAGTCTGTTCACACAGTGGCCAACCAGGTGCCTCTAGGAAGCCCACAAACAAGACGAGTGCAGCAGCACCATCCTGACTGTGTTCCACCGCACCCAAAATAATAGGCATGCTCCTCTGATACTAGAGAGAATAGGTATGCAGCATGACTAGTATCAATTCTAACTAATAGCCATGAATACCCCTTTCCTCCATGAATATGTCCACTCCCCTCTTAAAGCCCTCCAAGCTGGCAGGTCCCAGGTTCAATCCCTGCCATCTAAGGTAGCAGGTGCTAGGAAAGGTTTTTCTTCTTCCTTTGCCTGAGATACTGAAGAGCGCTGTCAGTTTTGAGCTTAACGGACCACTTGTCTGACCGAGTGCTGTGCTGCAACCCTCTATAAACATGTAAACCAGTCACATATTCTGATTTATTCATATTATCTCTTTTGCTGTCAACTCTTCCAGAAGAGAACACGCATTTTTACGTCAAAGTGTCTTCACTGAATAGGTCATACGGATGGGACGGTTCAGGAGAGGTATTGCTTGTGTTGTGTCTGAGACTCAGAAACAAATATACCGAGATGTAGATGATTATCCATAAAACCCAGGGCAGACAATTTGAAATGCAGGGATGACAGAAGAAAGACTAAGAGCAACAAAGATATTGTGGTAAAATGTCAGCCCAGGGTTTTTTGTTTTGTTTTTGCTTATCTGTCATTGAAAATTGTAGGTTTGGTCGAGGAATTCTGTTTTCTGTGCTACTGGCCACCGTTGGTAATGTCTCAATACTCTGTCTATAGATGTTCACTGAAAGGGCCTGAAGCAGACTAGCATATGTCCAGCCAGAAGTACAGTTGCCAGCTCTAAGTGGGGAAATACCTGCAGATTTTGGGGGAGGAGCCTGGGGAGGGCGGGGTTTGGGGAGGGGAGGGACTTCAATGCCATACAGTCCAATTGCCAAAGCAGCCATTTGCTCCAGGGGAACTGATCTCTGTTGCCTGGAGATCAGTTGTAACAGCGGGAAATCTCCAGCCACCACTGTTGGCAACCCAAGCCAGAAGCCAGACTATCCCGTTCCAGCCAAATCCCATCACAGAGCAAAGATTGGTCAATTGTAGGCTGCCTGCCAACCCTCAGCTGGTTGGTGGGTGGAAGAGGGCCAGCTGAAGGGGGGAGCGATCATCACTTCCCGGTTTACCCAGAAGTGATGCAGACGCTCTAGCAAAGCCCCCCCCCCCCGGATTCCGTCTATGTAGTGAAAGTTGGCTAATGGAAAATTCCCATAATAGGAAACAAAGGGGGTCCAGTGTGATGGGCTCTGAAGAGTTCGCCTCTCCCTCCTCCATAGACAAGCATTAGCCGATTAGCGAACAGAGAATCTCTTACCTTCCAATGCTTGTGTAAGGAGGTGGGAGGGGGCGACCACTTCCAAACCCCATAACTTCGGTCCCCCCAACCCAATCTTCACCAACTTGGGGGATCTTGCAAGGAGAGTCCCTGAAAGCTACCCTGCACATTTGGGGGCTCTACCTCAAAAAATGTCACCCCCCGGAGCTTCGCAATGCCTGGGGAGAACCCAAAAAAGCCAGATAATTAACTATTTTTTCTGGGAATGGCAAATTCGGCTTTGGCTTTCCCCACCCAGGTTTTGCAGTTTGGTAAACCTGAACCTGAAATTGACTGAAATGGCTTTTGGGGGGCTTATTTTCAGTTTGGGTTTATTGCTATGCACAGCCCTAGTTGCCAACCTCCATGTAGTAGCTGAAGATCTCCTGCTATTGCAACTGATCCCCAGCTGACAGAGATCCGTTCACCTGGAGAAAATGTCCACTTTGGCAATTGGACTCTATGGCATTGAAATCCCTCTCCAAACCCTGCCCTCCTCAGGCTCTGCCTTTAAAACCTCCTTCCGGTGGTGAAGAGGGACCTGGCTATCCTAAGACTAGACCCCCCCCAAAATCCCCTTCCAGTTACCCCCTTTACTTTGCAAGAACTTTCCCAAAACACTGGTAAAGAGAAAGAGCAGTGTAAGGCAAACATGCATCCATCTTATCCCACAGATACATGCTGTGTGTGAAAAATTGGAGAGAGTATATGATTTACGGCTTTGATCAAGGATTAGACAAAGTCATGGGAAATGGGTCTATCAATGGCTGTTATCCATCACATCTAATGACAAAACCTCTACGCTTAGAGGCAGTGTGCTTCAGACAAGCAAATGCTTGGGACCCACAGAGGAGGAGGAGGAAAAGAAGAGTTGGTTTTTATATGCCAACTTTCTCTACCACTTAAGGGAGAATCAAACCTTCTCTTCCCCTCCCCACAACAGACACCCTGTGAGGTAGGTGGGACTGAGAGAGTGTGACTAGCCCAAGGTCACCCAGCTGGCTTCATGTGTAGAAATGGGGAAACAAATCCATTTCACCAGATTAGCATCTGCTGCTCATGTGGAGGAGTGGGGAATTAAACCCGGTTCTCTAGATCAGACTCCACCGCTCCAAACCACTGCTCTTAACCACTACACCATGCTGGGAAGTGCAGGGGTTTCTGGGTGACAGAGCAGGAGACAGAATAGTGGACTGGATCTTTCCTTCCGTCCGTCCGTCTGTCTTGGTCAGGTCAGGTCAGATAAGGGTTATGTTCTCAATAAGGCTGTGCTAAGAACTTGATCTCCCCTGACCTGCATGAATCAGGCTAGCCTGATCTCATCAGATCTCAGAAGCTAAGCAGGGTCAGCCCTGGTCAGTATTTGGATGGGAGACCACCAAGGAAGTCCAGGGTTGCTGTGCAGAGGAAGGCACTGGCAAACCACCTCTGTTAGTCTCTTGCAATGAAAACCCCAAAAGGGGTCGCCATAAATCGGCTGTGACTTGACGGCACTTTACACACACACAAAAGATTATAATATACTAAAAAAATTAAGCAATTTAAAATGAGAATATCCAAAAGAAACTAGATGATGACTTTCACATTGGTGTTGGTGGCAGAACCCAACAATTAATCAATTTAAAACCAGAAAATCCAAACGAAACTAAATGACGCCTTTCGTATTAGTGTTGGTGGCAGAACCATCAGTGAAAGGAGGGACAGACATAAATAAGGATGGAACGAGACGGAAGAGGGAGGCCAGCTTAAGATAGCACCTTTGCTGCCTTCAAACTTAGGCCTGGCGGAACAACTCCATTTTACAGGCCCCATGGAATTGACTTAAGTCCCACAGGGCCTGGGTCTCATTTGACAGAGAGTCCCACCAGGCTGGGGCCTTAGCCGAGAAAACACTGGCTGGATATTTCTTGGGCCGGGGACCACTAATAAGTAACATAACAATGGGTGTTGTGCATGCCAGTTAGGGTTGCCAGGTCCCTCTTCGCCACCCGCAGGAGGTTTTGGGGGCAGAACCTGAGGAGGACATGGTTTGGGGAGGGAAGAGGCTTCAATGCCACAGAGTCCAATTGCCAAAGCGGCCACTTTCTCCAGGGGAACTGGTCTCTATTGGCTGGAGATCAGTTGTAATAGCAGGAGATCTCCAGCGAGTACCCGGAGGTTGGCAACACTAGTGCCAATACCATGGTCTGCTGGCATTTGTAACTGAGGTTGGAGATGGAGAATATTTTTAATACAATGCAAATCCATTTGCTATAGATTGTAGTGCTACATACAGGTTGAACTGTATAAAAATCTTATTTAATGTACAATGGTGTGATGCCCTCTGGGGGTGGGGAAACATTGTACCTGGAATCCATTGGGTTTTGAAAGCACCGGCCCCATCAATGCTTTCTTGTACATGTTGTTTATTGGAAGTTGACCAATCCAAGCATTTGAAGTTGTGGATAGCTTTACTTACCTAGGGATGCCAGCCTCCAGGTGGTGGCTGCAGATCTCCCGCTATTACAACTGATCTCCAGGTGACAGAGATCAGTTCGCCTGGAGAAAATGGCCCCTTTGGAAGGTTGAACTCTATGGCATTATATCCCACTGAAACCCCTCCTCTCCCCAAACCCTGCCCTCCTCAGGCCCCATCCCAAAAATCTCCAAGTGTTTCCTAACTCAGAGCTGGGAACCCTACACCCATCTCAAAGTTACAATGCATTACTGGCTGGGGGCAGAGACATGGGAGGAAGTGACATCATGGATGTCTCTACATTGCTTTCAGGGAAAAACTGGAAGTGACATTCAGTAGTGCTAGGAATCACTGGAAACTCTATGGTAAAACCATAGACAAAACCCTGCAGTGATGGAGGGCAGTTCTAGGAATTAGTACTAACAGCTCGTGAATATCATTGGCACACCAATCTGTGAATGGATTTTCATTTCTTATTTTCCAGCCTGGCTGTATTCGCTGAATGTTACTCTCAGTATAAAATGGAATCTACTTTGACCTACTTAACATTGCTCCATTTGAAGTCATGAGCAAGTCAACTAAGTCATCCAAGAATAAGCAATGTATTGTATATCCTCTTCTAACTTTTTTTTAAAAAATCAACATTACTTACTGTGCATCCCCTGGGGTTGTGTAAGAGCTTTATTCAGTTTTAAGTCACTATGTTCCAGCAACTAATGAGCATCATTATATCTATCTAGTTTTGAAGAATGGCCTCAAACTGGGAATCAAAAAGTCCACAACTTGTACATATTTATGTAAGAAATGTGTAACTCATACATAGAAATTTTGGTTTTAAATTAGTTGTTTAAATTGGCCTGATGTAAATCAGTTCACCCTGGCTGTAGCCATATCCTGAAATGTCCTAATTCATGTAAAAATACACAGGATTTGTCAATCGGTGTGAAGGACAGAATGCCCTACATGCTACGCCGCTGTGGTGTCCTCACAAATAATGCACAGAACCAAGCTTCCTATTACATTCGGTGGGTTCCTGATCTGGAAACGGTTGTACTATAGGCTCTTTGAAAAAATTTTTTGCTATCATGTTTCCTGAGTCTAGGGTTACCAACCTCCAGGTATTAGCTGGAGATCTCCTGCTATTACAACTGATCTCCAGCAGATAGATATCAGTTCACCTGGAGAAAATGGCAGCTTTACCAATTATAGAATCATAGCATTGGAAGGGACCACCAGGGTCATCTAGTCCAACCTCCTGCACAATGCAGGAAATTCACAACCACCTCCTCCCTACACCCCCAGTGACCCCTACTCCATGTCCAGAAGATGTCCAAGATGCCCTCCCTCTCATGATCTGCCTAAGGTCATACAGTGAGGGGAAAAAGTATTTGATCCCCTGCTGAATTTGCCCGTTTGCCCTCTGACGAAGAAATGACCAATCCATAATTTGAATGGTAGGTTTATTGTAGCTGTGAGAGACAGAATAACAACAGGAAAACCCCCAGAAACCCAGAAGACAAAAGTCAGAGATTGATGTGCATTATAATGAGTGAAATAAGTATTTGATCCCTTTGCAAAAGATGACTTAGTACTTGGTGGCAAAACCCTTGTTGGCAATTACAGAGGTCAGACATTTCTTGTAGGTGGCCACCAGGTTTGCACACAACTCAGGAGATATTTTGTCCCACTCCTCTTTGCAGATCCTCTCCAAGTCAGTAAGATTTCGAGGCTGATGTGTAGCTACTCGAACCTTCAGCTCCCTCCACAGATTTTTGATGGGATTAAGGTCTTGGGACTGGCTAGGCCACTCCAGGACCTTCATGTGCTTCTTCTTGAGCCACTCCTTTGTTGCCTTGGCCGTGTGTTTTGGGTCATTGTCATGCTGGAATACCCACCCTCAACCCATTTTCAATGCCCGGACTGAGGGAAGGAGGTGCTCACCCAAGATTTGACGATACATGGTCCCGTCCATCGTCCCTTCGATGCGGTGAAGGTGTCCTGTCCCCTTAGCAGAAAAACACCCCCAAAGCATAATATGTTCCCCTCCATGTTTGATGGTGGGGATGGTGTTCTTGGGGTCGTAGGCAGCATTCCTCCTCCTCCAAACACGGCGAGTTGAGTTGATGCCAAAGAGCTCGATTTTGGTCTCATCTGACCACAACACTTTCACCCAGTTCTCCTCTGGGTCATTCAGATGTGCATTAGCAAACTGCAGACGGGCCTGTACACGTGCTGTCTTGAGCAAGGGGACCTTGCGGCCTCTGCAAGATCTCAGTCCTTCATGGTGTAGTGTGTTACCAACTGTTTTCATGGTGACTATGGTCCCAGCTGCCCTGAGATCATTGACAAGTTCCCCCCGTGTAGTTCTGGGCTGCTTTATCACCGTTCTCATGATCATTGCAACTCCACGAGATGAGATCTTGCATGGAGCCCCAGACCGAGGGAGGTTGACAGTTAGGGTTAGGGTTGTCACCTTCTCACCAAGCTGCTTGGCAATAGTCTTGTAGCCCAGTCCAGCCTTGTGCAGGTCTACAATCTTGTCCCTGACATCCTTGGACAGCTCTTTGGTCTTGGTCAGGGTGGCTAGTTTGGAATCTGATGGATTGATTGCTTCTGTCGACAGTAGAACCCTAACCCTAACCCTTACCCTAACCCTAACCTGGCTGGTTGATAGGGGATCAAATACTTATTTCAATCATTATAATGCACATCAATCTCTGACTTTTGTCTTCTGGGTTTCTGGGGTTTTTCCTGTTGTTATTCTGTCTCTCACAGCTACAATAAACCTACCATTAAAATTATGGACTGGTCATTTCTTCATCAGAGGGCAAACGGGCAAATTTAGCAGGGGATCAAATACTTTTTCCCCTCACTGTAGAATCAGCATTGCTGACAGATGGCCATCTAGCCTCTGCTTAAAAAAGTCCAGGGAAGGAGAGCTCACAACCTCCCGAGGAAGCCTGTTCCACTGAGGAACTGCTCTAACTGTTAGAAAATTCTTCCTTATGTCTAGACAGAAACTCTTTTGATTTCATTTCAGCCCGTTGGTTCTAGTACGACCCTCTGGGGCAACAGAAAACAACTCGGCACCCTCCTCTATATGACAGCTGTTCAAGTACTTGAAGATGCTTATCATATCACCTCTCAGTCTTCTCCTCTTCAGGCTAAATATGCCCAGCTCCTTCAACCTTTCCTCATAATTGGACTCTATGGCATTGAAGTCCCTCCCCTCCCCAAACCCCGCCCTCCTCAGGCTCCACCCCAATATATATATATATATATATATATATATATATATATATATATATATATATATATATATATATATATATATATATATATAGTAGAGCAGTTTCCCTCAGTTAGTCACACAGCGGTGGTTCCAGACAGTGTTGGTAACATTCTGCGGTTCTAATAGTCTTTCTCCATTAACGCCCAGATTCTTCCAGGAACTGATTTGTTGTGATTTTGGTGCACGTGGTGTGAAATCGAAGCTCGTTTCCCATGGTGAATGGGTGGTCTTTGAGCTGCTGTTCTATAATCGGCACTCTCTCTCATCTTACCTGCAAATTTGGGGCCGTCAGAGTTGCCGTGGTTGCAATTTCCCTTTTTCCTTTTAAAAAAGCACTATAACTGTTAAGAATTATCACCATATTCCGGTGTGTGTTTTTGAAAGGGGAAAAACGTTTCTGAATGGGAGAGCCTGGAGTTTCTAGCTAGCGTTATCTGAGGTTGGGGTGTAGCTTATTAAGGTGTGCACAGGGGTGGTTGTCCAAATGGTTCCCTTGGAATTGGATTCTGGATTATCTGCTGAATAAATGTGGGGACGGGGAAACAGTGATAAGGTACCATAAAGTAATAGTGCAAACTGGGTTCCATACTATTTAAAAAATGCATCTCCGAGGCATGCCTCTATTGACAATGGGCAGTGGAAACAACTGAGTCACTATCAAAACAGAAATATGTATGTGCGTAATGTGATGGGCTGCCAGTTCCAGGCTGGGAAATACCTGGAGATTTTAGGGGTGGAGCCTGGGGGAGGCGGGGTTTGGAGAGGGGAGGGACTTCAATGGGGTATAATGCCAAAGGCCATTTATGCATGGGTACTTTCAGTCATACAATCATAGTGTTGGAAGGGACCACCAGTGTCATCTAGTCCAACCCCCTGCACAAAGCAGGAAATTCACAACTACCTTCCCCTCACACCCCCAGTGCCCCTTACTCCATGCCCAGAAGATGGCCAAGATGCCCTCCCTCTCGTGATCTGCCTAAGGTAATAGAATCATCATTGCTGACAGATGGCCATCTAGCCACCAAGGAAGTCCAGGGTCGCTACACAGAGGCAGGCAATGGCAAACCACCTCTGGACATCTCTTGCTGGATATTCCTGTACCCGTTGTGGATTGTATTTAGTCTAGAGCACTAAATTGTGCCATAGATTTGCTTGCTCTACTGCATGATGTAATGCTTTTCATTTCATTTCATTTATCATTATGCTTGTTGACTTTATGCCTATAAATATTGTCTACACATTCAGAAGTGCTTATATGATTTTTTGCACAGTTTGCATGTTCATTGTTTGCATCATTATTTTGCATTTTTTACCCAGTGTGGTGTTATACTTTTGAGCCCTTGTGCTACCAACCTCCAGCTAGTGGCTGGAGATCTCCCGCTATTACAACTGATCTCCAGGCAATAGAGATCAGTTCCCCTGGAGAAAATGGCTGCTTTGGCATTATGGACTCTATGGCATTATACCCCATTGAAGTCCATCCCCTCCCCAAACCCCGCCCTCCTCAGCCTCCACCTCCAAAATCTCCAGGTATTTCCCAAGTCGGAGCTGGCAACCCTATAAATGACTATGTCGCCAATAACCTCATTGTGTGTCCTATATATGTGTGTATGTGTGTGTACAGTGCTGTCAAGACACAGTTGTCTTATGGCAACCCCAGCAAGGGGCTTTCAAGGCAAGTGAGAAGCAGAGGGGGTTGGCCATTACCTTCCTCTGCAGAGTCTTCCTTGGTGGATTCCCTTCCAAGAATCGACCCTGCTTAGCTTCCAACTTAGGGCCATTCCAGCAATGGTAGGGTTGCCAGTTCAGGATTGGAGAATACTTGGAGATTTTGGGGGTGGAGCCTGAGGAGGGCAGGGTTTGGAGAGGGGAGGGACTTCAATGCCGTACAGTCCAATTGCCAAAGCGGCCATTTTCTCCAGGGGAACTGATCTCTGTCATCTGGAGATCAGTCGTAATAGAGGGAGATCTCCAGCCACCACCAAGAGGCTGGCAACCCTAAGCAAGGGGCTTTCAAGGCAAGCGAGAAGCACAGGTGGTTTGCCATTGCCTTCCTCTGCAGAGTCTTCTTTAGTAGTGTCCTACCAAGTACCTACCTTGCTCGGCTTCTGAGATCTTATGAGATCAAGCTATACCATGCTGCCTTCCCTCCCACACATATATAAAGTGGATATATGCTCGATTTCCATTTCATAATGCATTGTTCTGACCTGAGATCAGGCTACTTTTTAAAACAAATGTTTCCATCTCCTTTCACTAGACAGTGATTTAGAGTGGCTTCTAGAGATCATTAACAAGAAGACACTATTTTGGTATTATGATTTAACTTTGTTCCCATTTGCGAATACCCCTAAGGTATATACATAAGAATAAAATCGTTAAAATGTAAATGGTTCACTTCACTTTAATTTGGTGGGTCAAAATGTGTTTAACTTCTGTCATTCGTAAAATCCTCCAGCTCTGGTTCATTATTGCTTCTCCAGGATCAGTGTCTTCTGCCTCTGCCAAATCCAGGAAGGTTAGACAGAAGTATTTCAGAAAGATGTCTACTCAGCTTCCCCCCGCCCCTAAATTCATCAAGGAGTTTCAACTGAGAAGGTGATCTCATAAGGAGGAAACGTTTTTTGGTGGTCCACCTAAATCTACCTTTCCCATAAGTTTAAAAACATTAATTCTTGTTCTGGCTTTTCTTTTTAAACAGGCAAATCTACTTTTTCCTGAGGTTGATTAAAGTATTTGAAGATTACTTATCATGTCTTTAATGTCTCTGATTTTCTCTAATTAAGCAAGTCCTGTTTATCGCCCTTTGCCTGCATAGTTCTTTCTTCTCTCCTGCATTAAAACACTTTCCATTTTACCCTTCATATCTGATGGAGCTTTGACTCTTGAAAGCTTATAGCGTGGAAATCTTGATGCTTTAAGGTACTCATGGACTCACTGAGAGCCAGCGTGGTGTAGTGGTTAAGCACAATGGTTTGGAGTGGTTTGGAGTGGTGGACAATGGTTTTGATTCTCTACTCCTCCACATGAGTGGCGGAGGCTAATCTGGTGAACCAGGTTGGTTTCCCCACTCCTACACATGCTTCTCTATGGAGGAGGAGGCAACCCCTTTGGGACCCCATAAAATTGTACCCCCTGACCCAATCTTCACCAAACTTCAGAGTGTCCCTTGAAGCTACCTGAAAAATTTGGGAACTCTTCTTCCAAAAATGCCTCCCCCAGAGCTCATTTTAAAAAATCCCATGGAAAAAGCTAAACCCCCAAAAAAGCCAAATAATTATTCAACTTTTTCGGGAATTGCCTATTCAGCTTTGGGAAGATTCCCAGGTCTTGGCATTTGGTAAAACCAAAACCCGGATATTGCCAAAACAGCTAAATTAGGGTTTATTTTCGGTTTGGGTATATCGATCTGCACAACCCTAGGAAAGGTTAACAGATTTAAACACTCTGGCATACTTTGTGGGGAAATACCCCAAAAGAGGGTGGAACAAACTGTCCGCACTCTATTGTGCTCTTTATTGCGATCTAAGAAAATTAAGCTTTTTAAAAATCTGAGCTTTTCTGCACCCATTTTTCTGGTTTTTGTGTGTTCTGCACTGTTTTAAGGCGCACCAAGACACTCTCCTTGATACCACAAATGTGGTGTAAGTAGGTCCAGTCTTAGCTTTCTGAGTGGCAAAAACATGTGATTCGTAGGGTTGCCAACCTCCAGGTACTAGCTGGAGATCTCCTGCTATCACAACTGATCTCCAGCCAATAGAGATCAATTCCTCTGGGGAAAATGGCTGCTTTGGCAATTGGACTCTATTGAAGTCCCTCCGCCCCCCAAAACTCCCACCAGTGGTGAAGAGGGACCTGGCAACCCTAGCGATCCGGCCTTTTGCTCCTAAGCGACGCAAAGGTCGTTTACAAACAGTTTCGAGAGAGATGCCCTGCGCTGCGTGCGTGCTTTGCGCCCCACCTCCTATTTTAAGCCCAGAGTAAAAAAACACAAAACAAAACACGGAAGTTATCTCCTAATGAAATTTATTAGTAATCTGCATCCCAGGCTTTTAAAAATAAAGCCGTCACAAATCATCGTGCGCGATGTCTCTGGTGATTTCTGTTCTCTAATTACCCTGATAACTCGCTTGATGAGTACCGTGCTCCGCACAGTGACTGCGGATGGAGCCGAGCGAGATTTTATTTACTTCAGAAGTGCTCTGGCTGTGATTAGCAGGGGCGCATAAACAGACGTTAATGTGGCAACTAATCAGGCCCGTGGACAGAAACAATCTATATTGTATTTCCCCAGTATGTTTCTATTGGAAAAGATTCTTTCCATAGCAAGGGCCGCTGAGGTATTTGCTTTAATTTTCCAATGGCCTTTTGTAATTGCCAGTAGATGGATATCCCGGTTTCTCTAAATGAATTGTTTTTGTTCGGCCGGCTGGCGGAGAAGAATGTCCTCTCGGTAAGCAGATAATATTTCCTGTCACGCGGTACATTTTTTGAAGGAGGTTTTTGGGTTTTGCCAACAAAGCCCTTGACTCAGCTTATGACTTTTTATTCAGAGATACCTTACAGCTGTCCTTCTGCATTCCCGTTAAGACTATCAATGATCGTGTTCAGTGACCTTCAACCTTCCATGACCTAGCCCTCGCTTTTCACTCTAGCCTTAAACGTGGGGTCCATTTTAATCTTCCGTAATGTCTTTTAAGTTTGTGTAATCCATCTGCCCTCTTCTTAGGGTTGCCAGCCTCCAGTGGCAGCTGGAGATCTCCCCTAGTGCAACTGGTCTCCAGGCGACAGAGGTCAGTTCCACTGGAGAAAATGGCCACGTTGGAATGTGGAGTCTATGGCATTGAAGCCCCTCCCTTCTCTAAACCCCTCCCTCCGCAGGCTCCACCCCCAAAATGTTCAGGTATTTCCCGACCCAGAGCTGGCAACCCTATCTCTTCCCCTTTCTCCTCTCCTCTTCCCCCTTCTCCCTGTGAGGCTTTCTTTTACCATCTCTAGTCTTCTCTCTTTCTTCTCATTTTCCTTACGTGTTACCAATGTCACACGCAACTAGAGCTCTCTCAGCCCCACCTACCTCACAGGGTGTCTATTGTGGGGAGGAGAAGGGAAGGTGATGGTAAGCCAGTTTGAGTCTGCATTAAATGTTAGAGTAGGCATATAAAAATGACTCTTCTTCTTTATTGCACACAGAGAAACCAATCTCTTGCCATCTCTGAGGCTGCAACACCTAGGGGTCATTGTCGACACCAGGAAGAACAAACTATTCCAACTTTAGGAGAAGATCTACAAACTAAGCAGCCTGTGCAGATAGACAGTCAGGTCACGTCTGCACAGATCATGAACCTGATTCGTCCCTAAGGGTTCATGGTTTCATGCTTAGGGTTTGAGCCCTGGTTTCTATTGCACGCCAGGCCGCTGCAGTGGCTCCTTCATCCCTACCAACAGGCAATGAAGAAGAAGAGGAGGAGGAGTTGGTTCTTATATGCTGACTTTTTCTACCTTTTAAGGAGAATCAAACCAGCTTACAGTCTCCTTCCCTTCCCCTCCCCACAACAGACACCCTCTGAGGTAGGTGGGGTTGAGAGAGTGTGACTTGCCCAAGGTCACCCAGGTGGCTTTGTGTGTAGGAGCGGGGAAACCAACCCAGTTCACCTGATCAGTGTCCACCACTCATGTGGAGGAGTGGGGAATCCACCCCCAAAACATTCAGGTATTTCCCAACCTGGAGCTGCCAACCCTACTTATGCAGAGTCAAACCCCTGGTCTATCAAGACCTCCTCAGACTGGCAGCAGCTCTCCATTGTCTCAGGAGGAGGTCTTTCACATTACATTCTACTTAATCCTTATTACTGGAGATGCTGGGGACTGAACCTGGGACATTCTGCATGCCGTGCCGATGCTCTACCACTAGTGTTGTCAGCCTTCAGGTGGTGGCTGGAGATCTCCCGCTATGACAACTGATGTGCAAGTGATAGAGATCAGTTCACCTGGAGAAAATGGCTGCTTTGGAAGGTGGACTCTATGGTATTATACCCCATTGAAGTCTCTTCTCTCCCCAAACCCCGCCCTCCTCAGGCTCCACCCCCAAAATCTCCAGGTATTTCCTAACCCAGAGCTGGCAACCCCATCTACCACTGAACCACTCCCTGCCTCAAATGGATGGCTGGACCCCACACACAGGCACATGAAGTTTACTGATGGGGAAGGAGCCAAATCATTGGATTTGGCCATTCTTATCTTCACGTGAGTTGATGTAATACATATCCTGATACGCTGGACATCATATACAAGGTGAGAGCCGAAAGCCATATTATGAGACACAGGGACTAACTATATTTTACACAGCGCCACACAGAATAAAAGGCTTTTATTTTTTTCTTACCTTCAACTATTTTTCTGTATATGTCAGGATGTGTATTGTGAAATTGTGTATATATGACCACTGAGGAAGGCCTCTAAAAGGCCAAAACATGTCTGGTCAGATTTTATGTATTAACATCAACCGTGTATAGGGTTGCCAGGTCACTCTGCGCCACCCGAGGGAGGTTTTTGGGGTGGAGCCTGACGAGGGGAGGGTTTGGAGAGGGGAGGGACTTCAATGCCATAGAGTCCAATGGCCAAAGCGGCCATTTTCTCCAGGGAAACTGATCTTTATCAGCTGGAGATCAGTTGTAATAGCGGGAGATCTCCGGCTAGTACCTGGAGATTGACAACCCTAACTGTGAAAGTGTTTGTAATATTTGTCACCATTTATTTGTGCTTTTTAGGAATCCTGCATTTTAGGCCCTGTGTTTTTAAGTACAACTGTGCACGTTATACAATAAAAGTATATTTATTTGTTGTTACATTAGATAGGGCACTTTCAAACATGCCAAATAATGCACTTTCAATCCACTTTCAATGCACTCATGAGAGGGAGGGCACCTTGGCCATCTTCTGGGCATGGAGTATGGGTCACTGGGAGTGTGTGTGGTTTTTTTTTCAGAATTTCATGTATTCTGCAGGGAGTTGGACTAGATGACTCTGGCGGTCCCTTCCAACTCTATGATTCTATGATTCACTTTGCAGCTGGATTTTACTGTGTGAAACGACACAATCCACTTGTAAATGATCATTAAAGTGGATTGAAAGTGCATCATACAGTATGTGTGAAAGTGCCCCTAGAGTTTAGCTCAACCCCTTTGGTTTCCCCTGACTTTTAGGTTGAGTTTCTTTCCCCCTCCTTTTTCTTTAGTTGCCAAATCATTGGAGCCAAATCTCAAGTTAAGACTTTATTTTCCTCTCCCCAGGTCCTGCCACGAGTTACTCGAAGGAAGGAGAAGCTTCCCTGCGAGAGGTAGACAACTGGCAGAAGAAAAGCTTTGGATCTGAGCCAATAGCTCTGTTTTCGCATTCCCCCCGCTATCTGACATGCCTGCCAGTGATATCATGTCATTTGCCTTTTTCTATTTAGTCTGCAAAAAAAAAAAAAAAGAGTTCTTGTGTACGGCGTACATGGCTCGACTGATTCTGAAATAAAAAGAAAACAAAAACCTGCAACATTGGGAAAAAAAATAACAGGCGAATCTTGACAGAATGACAAGCCACGATGAACTTTCTCCGCCTGAACAAATCAGATTGACAAGTTCCTTTTCCCCCTGCCTGGTCTCTGGAGCAGCAGAACAAACACACTTCTTACTAATTCAGTTTCCATAAGATATGCAGCGGTTTCTCTGTTTCCCTTCTTCTCATTAGTCAGGTTTTCTTTTTATGGGCGAGGGTCACAGTCTTCAGGGGTTCTGCAAAACCACCACTTTCCTCAGCAAAGGGGCATTTCAGTATGCTCCCTTTTCGTCCGAATGCTTTGAAATGAGTTAATTTGTGAAGGGATGTAACCCTCTATCAGAATCCGGCGGAGCTCAAATGCTTTCCTTGGGCATGTGCTACCCATTATGCGGCAACAGCAGATGTCGAAAAAGATGAAAGGGGAGCTAAAATCACAATGTATATTAAATTAATATTCTTGAGTGAGTTAATCATAAAAAGATGTTTGATGATTAAAAAAAAATAAGCAGGCTTTGGGAGTCCACGGCAAAATGTGGCCATGATATGGATAGAGAGAGAAGTGAAGGGCAGCTGCTGCTTTGGTTATCGCCGTTGCTTTTCCCTCACTCACCCAGGCAAGTGATGGCAGCCGTCACTGCTCCTTGAGGTAAGAGAGTGGACTGTGCTGTGCAGCTAGGGTTGCCAGCCTCCAGGTGGTGGCTGGAGATCTCCCACTATTACAACTGATCTTCAGGCTCCTGATCTTCAGTTCCCCTGGAGAAAATGGCTGATTTTGAAGGTGGACTCTATGGCTTTATAGCCCATTGAAGTCCCTCCTCTCCCCAAACCCCACCCTCCTCAGGCGCCACCCCGCAAAATCTCCAGGTATTTCCCAACCCGGAGCTAGCAATCCTAATCCTGCATGTATCTGAACACCTGTTTGTAAGAAAGAGCCAATATGTGTTTGCTTGGCAATTGAAACCAGGGACCAGTACCTAGATCAACTTGAGGTTTCAACCACATGTTCTGGCTATGGCTGTGGAACTGATGGGCCGCATAAAAAGCCACATGGCTTTGGAAATATGGAGCCATGATGCCAACCCTCGTCCAATTAAACCATTGGGACTTCAGGTTTTGGGGTAACGTATTCCTGTTCTGTTTTGTTCCTGACAGCATTAATTCATGCTTAATTGTTGATGTTGTGGTAATAATCAAATCTGGCTACAGCAGTTAGAAAAGCCCTTCACCTTGGAGACCACTAAGGAAGTCTAGGCTCCAGGGTCGCTACTAGGACCTGGTTAGACCCAGGTTCAAATCCCTACTCATGCCTGATCGGGTGGAAAAGCGGCATACAAATGTTTTAAATAAATAAATAATACCCTATCCATCCAGTGTACCATGGATGAAGTTTTGAACCACTCAACGTTCTTCTTGTTCCTTGCCCAGAAAACATTTTATTATTCCAGAGCTGTGCATTAAACATGTCAGATTTGTCTAAAAGATTAATGAGCGACTTCGAGAGACTCCTTGTGACAAAATAAAATCTGTCATTATGATCTCTCTTTCCTTGTTTCGCGTCGGGCCTCACTTTCTCCGGGTCACAATGTGAAGCTCTTATCAGTGTGTTGCTTTCATGCTCTGCCACATTGTCTTGCGTGGGGTCTTTGCGTCTTCGCTCAAACAGACAGGGGCCAGAACGGCAGGCAAAGTGAACATGGAATGAGCAAATCCCATTCTTGGCAAGAGATAAAGGCACATTGTTTTGAATGATGTGTCTGTGAGACTATGTCTGGGGTCTGGGGAAGAGCAAAATTTCCTGATTTTGTTTCTTTTAAAAATAAAATTCATCAATAGTCTCCCTTTGACCCTTGCACGGCTCAATGTTCTACCTTCAGCCCTCCTGGATGGCAGGTATCACCACATTCCTCTTTCCCAATGATTTTGTCCAAGCAGAACAGGAAAAGTGGAAACCATTGAACATGTCTTGCTGCATTGCCCTTTTTACAACAATATTAGATCTCAGTATATTGTCTCTATTCTGTTAACCTTTCCCGGAAGAACGGAATAATTTTATATTTCCTTTCTCCTCGCAGACTCTCCTCGGGAGATAACCATCCAAGAAGCCAAATTCTGTCCTGTGGGATATGAAAATGGCTGACTGAGACTGCGGGTGGAGCCTGAGGAGAATGGGGTGTGGGGAGGGACTTCAAAGGGGAAGAATGCCATAGAGTCCACCTTCTGAAGCGGCCATGTTGTCCAGGGGAACTGAGCCTTGTCATCTGGAGATCAGTTATAATAGCAGATCTCCAGCCGCCACCTGGAGGTTCACAACCCTAATTTAGCCCCACCCCAGTCTATCTGCTGTCCTGACCAAATGCCAGAGCCACTTTCTTCATTTGCCTCTATTTATGTGCAGTTGCCTATAGGTTTGCCAGCTCTGGGTTGGGAAAGACCTGGGAATTTCAGGGGTGGAGTATGAGGAGGGTGGGGCTTCAGGAGGGGAGGGACCTCAACATGGTATAATGTAGGGCTGCCAACCTCCTGGTACTTTCCTACTGTTACAACTGATCTCCAGCCGATAGAGACCAGTTCTCCTGGAGAAAATGGCCGCTTTGGCAATTGGACTCTATGGCATTGAAGTTCCTCCCCTCTCCAAACCCCACCCTCCTCGGGCTCCACCCTCAAAACCTCCCGCCGGTGCTGAAGAGGAACCTGGCAACCCTAGTATAATGCCAAAGAGTCCACCCACCAAAGCAGCCATTGTCTCCAGGGGAGCTGATCTTGGTCATCTGTTGTAATAGCAGGAGATCTTCAGGTGGCACCTAGAGGTTGGCAAGCCTAGTTGCCCATTCGATTGGCTTGGCACTTATTAGATCACAAAACATGACCTCGGGAACAAAATCTCCTAACCCAAGAGCTTGGAGGCCTTTTTATATGAACGCTTTTGACTTGATAATGACTTTACAGTTACCCACAGCTCCCTCTTTTGTTCCATTACAGCTTAATAACACTACTAAAGAGGGGCCCTTCCATTTTCAGCTAATTAGAACAGCGATGAGTAAAAAGCTTTTTAGAAAATGACTGCAAGAGTAGATCGGCTTCGTAACACCGGAAGATTAAAAAAGAAAAGTAAAAGAATACCTCTGCTTTCCTTCTTTCTTCTTACTTTTCCATTTTTATTTTTTTTGGTTAAACTTTTCAAAATAACACTTTTTTTCTGGGGGGGCCTCTGCCTCATGTCTCAGATATATTGCTAATGCGTATGCTGTGCTATATCTTTCCCAGAGACAATTGACTGTAACAAGGTTTCTCCTTCGGCTGGGCTCTGATTAGCGCGGAGGCGATCCATTTGTCAGGGAAGCTCAACCTGGTTTAAAGTTACCTAAAGATGAAAAATTAGGGTATCCGCTCGTAGCCAAAAAACAGAGACATGAGGTGATACGAATGCTGTAGGAGTGGGAAAGCTCTGTCGATGTCTTGACCGTGGAGACCTGAGAAAAGCACTACCTCCAGGAATATTTTTTTATATTTCATTTTATACCCCACCCTAGGGTTGCCAACCTCCAGGTACTAAGATATAAGAACAGCGCGAGGGGCTCTCTTAACAGAAAACGAACAAGTCTATGAAAATGCATACATCATCAATTTTTATCTAGTTCCCACAGAGGGGTGTAAAACCTAAGTGAATTTTCTCAATATAATTATTAAACATATCACAGTGTGAACAAATCAATAGTTCATAACCTCTCAACTTAGTACATGAAACATAAAGATTGTTCTTCAAAACGGAACCAAGGAAAACCAATCTAAAAAGATTATATTGTGTGCGACCACGATAATACAGTGCACATACAGTCCAGGATATTTTCTTCAAAAAGGCAAACACCTGCCCAATGTGAACTCCGGGTCTGGAAATGGCAAGGACGTGTAATCGACTTTACCCACGCTTCAAGCTTTCTTCAGGTTTTTCTCCATACCCCATTCGTGAAAATGACATTGTGCGGTTCGTTATACATATTGAACGACCAACTGCTGCAACTAACTTCTGCGGAAGATGAATTAACGTTTGGGCAAGCTGAAGAAAGCTGAAAGGAGTGGGGAATCAAACCCAGTTCTCCAGATCAGAGTCCACCGCTCCAAACCACCGCTCTTAACCACTACACCATGCTGGCTCTCAAGACCTAGGAGGTGGTAGCCTAGGGTTGCCAGGTCCCTCTTGCCACTGGCAGGAGGTTTTTGCAGTGAAGCCTGAGGAAAGCGAGGTTTGAGGAGGGGAGGGACTTCAATGCCATAGAGTCCAATTGCCAAAGCAGCTATTTTCTCCAGGGGAACTGATCTCTGTCGCCAGGAGATCAGTTGTAATAGCAGGAGATCTCCAGCTTGTACCTGGAGGTTGGCAACCCTATGGAAGCCCTACAAAGGCATTAGTAATCAAACAGACATTGGATATTAAGACATTTAGCAATTTTTTTTAAAAAAATTACACTTGTCTTATCGACGCAGAATTTCATCCTGTTTTGGCCTAAAATTTCCAACATGGAGGTGCGTGGCATTTGTTGAGTTTCTAACTTTAGTGGCCTTGATTTACGACCAATAGTATTACAATTGTGCAAACTTGCTTTCTATTGCATTTGGGCTATTATTTTTGAAAGCAGGATAAGCTGCTTTTAATAAATAAAATATACATCGATACCACCATTCATTGTGCGATAGTCTTGGAACTGGGGCAATAATGGTCACCTGGGACAAATTAAGAGGATCGGTCAGACTAGGCTGAGAGGGCATAGCTGCCTGAGCAGAACGCTGAGGGTTGTTTGGCTTGGAAAGGGGAGACATGAAAGAGGTCTATAAAATTATGCATGGTATGGAGAGTGTGGACTGGGAGAAGCTTTTCTCCCTCTCAATACTACAACGCGGAGTCATCTGCTGAAGCAGGAGGGTGAGAAATTCAAAACAGTGAAAAGGGAGTATTTCTTCACACAACACACAGTTAAATTGTGGAACTCCCTGCCCCAGGATGTGGTGATAGCTGTCAACTTGGAAGGCTTTAAGAAGGAAGTGGACATGTTCATGGAGGAGAGGGGTATTCATGGCTACTAGTTAAAATGGATACTAGTCATGATGTATACCTATCCTCCCCAGGATCAGAGGAGCATGCCTATCGTATTAGGTGCTTTGGAACGCACAGGCAGGATGCTGCTGCAGTCGTCTTGTCTGTGGGCTTCTTAGAGGCACCTGTTTGTCCACTGTGTGAACGGACTGCTGGACTTGATGTGCCTTGGTCTGATCCAGCAGGGCTTTTTTATGTTCTTAACATGTAAACAGAGGTATCCAGAGCACCAGCTAGAATGGTCCCGCAATTCTGACAACCCTTCTACAAAGAGGCTTTACGGAAATGTTATTCATGCCACTCATTGTTTTTGTCAACGTGAGAGCAGAGTGCTTTCAGAAACATGTTCCCCCCCGCGAAAGCGCACTTGCTGTTTGCCATCAGTCATCTGTCTAGATCCACAGTCCTGCTGAAGTCTATTTTTGTAACTTGAAGGAACTTTGGGTTCACGGTGGCAAAGTCGCTGGATCTTGATGAATGTCACACAACCGCCTCCCCCGGAGCCATAAGATATGGCACATTTGCCGAGTGACCGAATCAGAAGCTTAAGCGTCCAAATCATTTCAGATTCAGCCTGTTGAATAACTTGAGCGGATAAATTGTTGTGGTTCTCTCTCTCTCTCTCTCTCTCTCTCTCTCTCTCTCTCTCTCTCTCTCTCTCTCTCTCTCTCTCTCTCTCTCTCTCTCTCTCTCTCCCCCCCCCATATATTGTAAATCAGTCCCCCTGGCATGATATCTTATTGCAATTCCTTTTTTTGCTTCTGAACAATGTTATAAAAGAGTCTGTGGGTTTTAAGATGCCTTCCCCCCCCCCCCCGGAAAATTCCAATCCACTTTAAAAGTCAAATCTCGAGATAAATGGTCCACTTAGAAAGAACAGAGGCTTTATTGATAGATGATCTGGGGATAGTTCGACTTCAGCGGTAGTTTTAAAAAGGCTGAAGTCCTTTTGAGGATTGTTTCTGAACCTTTGGAATGAAGGAATTCATGCAACTGACCACACTCCAGAGTATTTGGCACAACTGTAGCAAACAACAGGTAATCGGGGCACACCGTAAATAACGGTTCACAAAGTTACTTGAATAAATTATTAGGGACCGTGGCTCAGTGGTAGAGCATCTGCTTGACATGCAGAAGGTGCCAGGTTCAATCCCCAGCATCTCCAATTAAAAGGACCAGGCAAGTAGGAGATGTGAAAGACCTCTGCCTGAGACCCTGGAGAGCCGCTGCCAGTCTGAGTAGACAATACTGACTTGGATGGACCAAGGGTCTGGTTCAGTATAAGGCAGCTTCATGTGTTCATGTATTCAGGGGCTATTGTGTATAGCTTGCTGTAAGTAGGATCCTACTACAGGTTGAGTATCCCTTATCTGGACTCTTGGGACCAGAAGCCACCCATATTTCGGATCACAAAATCACACAAGGTTGGAAGAGACCACAAGGGCCATCCAGTCCAATCCCCTGCCATGCAGGATCCCACAATCAAAGTGCTCCCGACAGATGGCCATCCAACCTCTGCTTAAAGACCTCCAAAGACGGGGACTCCCCCCCCCTCCCCCCGAGGCAGGGCATTCCACCGTTGAACAGCCCTCACTGTCAGAAAGTTCTTCCTAATGTTTAAGTGGAATCACTTTTCTCTTAGTTTAAATCCATTACTCCGTGTCCTAGTCTCTGAAGCAACAGAGAACAATCTAGTTCCCTCATTAACATGGCATCCCTTCAAATATTTAAACATGGCTATCATGGCACCCCTTAACCTTCTCTTCTCCAGACTAAACAAACCCAACTCCTTAAGTCTCTCCTCATAGGGCATGGATTCCAGACCTTTGACCATTCTGGTCACTCTTCTCTGGACACGCTCCAACTTGTCAACATCCTTCTTAAATTGTGGAGCCCCAAACTGGACACAGTATTCTAAGTGAGGTCTGACCAATGCAGAATACAGGATCTTTTCGTATATTGGAATATTTTGGAATTTTTGCATATATGTAATGAGATATCTTGGAGATGGGACCCAAATTCATTTATGTTTTTATATACTCTTTCTACACATAGCCTGAATGTAATTTAAAACCATATTTTTAAAATAATTTTGTGTACACTGAACCATCAGAAAGCAAAGGTGTAACTATCTCACCAGAATTCCTGCATAGCAGCTGTTAAACAAGAGCAACAACAAGCGGCAAACAAACTCACAATGGCAGGCTTTCAGTCTCCACCTACGATGCTGTGTACACTGTATTTTATTGTTTTAGGTGAGAGGAAACGTTGAGAGGGGGCATGGGGGAAGAGGGGGAGAGAAGCATGGGTCTGGGGGGGGCAAAAGGAGCCACCATTGCTGCCCTTGGGCCGGCCAGCTGCTTCTTCCAGCGGGAGTCGACTCAGATGCTTAACGTTCTGGCGAGCTCTCACGTTTTCTACGGGGCTTGGTTTAAAGTGGCAATAAACCAAGTCCCCAAAACACGGGGAAGTTCCGGGATTGGGTGGGTCAAACATGTTGGCCAGAGACGGCCATGCGTGTTGACTGGGGCGATTCACAACATGTCCGGGAGATTCGCCAAACAAAATGGCCATGCGATAATGGCCCGCGTATGCTTCCGCCTAGGTTGTGGTCCAATTTCCTTCTGATAATTGTATGTCTTTCTCCCCATGTTTTCCGAGCACTAATGAACCTTCGCACACACAAATCAAAGCTTGATATTTTCAGGTGCTCCTCTTTAACTTTCTTATTTAACAGTCCACCAGAGGCCTTTGGATTGCTTCTGTCTTTCATGTACCTCTACTTGTGAGGAACCCAGAATCCTTTAATCTTTAATTCCCCTTCTGTGCAGTTTTTGTGTATGTGACTCAGACTTATCCACTTCAGTTCACTGAACTTCTTTCTTCGGGTATTTTCTTTTCATTGTTCTCTCTTTGATACTCTTATTTACTGACTTCTTTTACTAAAGGCATGATCATTATTTCAGACTTGGATGAATGAAAAAAATGTTGCAACTACTGGTGACTGGAATATTTGAAACTTGAGTTTTATAACATCTTTTTTCATCTATGTCATCTTCCCGCCCGCCTTTTCAAACTTTTTCAATTACTGATGAAAGGAACTGTATGATACTTTGCTAACATTCCTGAAAGAAAGAAAAAAAGATTTTACACACACAGAGACATACTTTGCCATTTCTATACATCTGTTTTCCAGGTTTATATGACCTAGCGGTGTTCAATATATTTTTCACATTTTTTTCATTTCTTTTTTTTTCTTTTATGGGTCTTCCTTTATAGTTCTTTTATGGCCTGGTGGTACAGAGTCATTTAGACTCTCCCTAAGCCCCTCTGACCAATCTCACTTTAAATGTCGTGAAAATATATTGTCCTCTTCAAAATGACAAAATACTTGTGCAGAGTAAAGGACATTTCTCATTTTCTTAATTAACTTTTTATTGAAGCTGTAATGCCTGTTCATTTCATCAACTGCAGCTCCAGTTGGAAAAAGTGATGGTAAAAAATGAGCAACGCGGGATCTTGTGTTTATTGTCTTTCAATGATTTCCAGATCAAACGTTCCCAGGTCTGTACAAAAGAGATGATTTCTTATATATATATATATATATATATAGAAAGAGAGAGAGAGAGAGGAGGCAGTCTTGCAAAGTCTATCAGATCTAAATCAAACTGGTTACTTAAAAAAAATATCTGTCTCAAATGTGTGTCTACCATGACTGGCATAAGCACCATGTTTAAAACAATGCACGCCCACTAGAAGGTGTGGAGGACAAAGAACACCAATTAACAGGGTTTCGCACATTGCATGCAAAATGAAGATTCACCAACACAAGATGGAGAATACGTATGAAACAAAATGTTTCATACAATGCCTGGTTAATATTCGTAGTTTCCTAATGATGTGGAATATGACTGATCCTCAGGTGCAAAATATATGCATTGAATGTCCTGTGAATGCATTGCCTGGTTGTACACAGTCTCCAAGTTCCCTTAAGCACCAGACAACCCCTCTTTCATTCTGCTAGCATGTGTTTAGATTATGGTCCTTTATGCATCGGTTCTTTCACTCATGTTCATCCCTGGACTGACTCAGTTGTTCCTTGGAGTTATGCATGAGTTTTCTGTCCTTTAGTGATGACCTCGTGCCCAGCCCTCACAAATCCTGGGTCTTCCTGTTCCTATTATAACCCAGTTCTTCAATCTCCCCTGTGATCAGCCCTGGTGAAATCTCCATGCGTAAGGCAAAGTGCGGGACAGGGGAGCTGTGTGTGTGTGTGTGTGTGACGTTTTCTCATAGTTGGCACTACAGCCAATTACAAACCAGTGTTTCAAGGGGCAGGGACTCAAATGCTTCCTGCTTTTTGTCTCCCACATGGAGACAGACATTGTCTCATAAAATGGGTTTTAAAATGACACTTGGGATTCCGCCGGGAGGGAGGGGAACTGGATGTTTTTTCTCGCAGTAAGCACTACAGCCAATTACAAAGCAGAATTTTCAAGGGGCGGGGACTCAGACACTTCCAGATTTGAGCTTGGTGATTTTACTGGTGCATGGCAACTTTTGGATTCGTAACACAAAAGTGTGGGTCGAGCGAGCATCAAACCCAACTAAAACTGACATGCAAAAACGACCTCTTTGTGTCTTCGTGTAAATGTGCACAGTTCTTGCGATCTGTGCCCATTTGCCACTCAGTTGATGCACATAGGGCAAGTTACGCACTCTCAACCTTGACCTTGGCAAGTATTTGGATGGGAGACCACCAAGGATTACCAGGGGCATAACCTGGAGGCAGGCAATGGCCAGTCATCTCTGAACGTCTTTTGCCCTGAAAACCTTCCATGGGAAAAAATAGCCTAATAGACAGAGATTTTCAGCCAGGATGTCAGACAAATATGACATCTAAGGGTGTTTGGGAAACTCAGTGCAAGCCGACCATGAGAAGCATATGCATGCCATGATGTGCGGAAGGCCTCATAAGAACATAAAAAAGGCCATGTTGGATCAGACCAAGGTCCATCAAGTCCAGCAGTCTGATCACACAGTGGCCAACCAGGTGCCTCTAGGAAGCCCACAAATAAGACAACTGCATCAGCATTATCCTGCCTGTGTTCCAAAGCACTTGATATAATAGGCATGCTCCTCTGATCCTGGAGAGAATAGGGATGCATCATGACTTGTATCCATTTGGACTAGTAGCCACGAATAGCCCTCAATCCATAAGAGTACTTGACCTCTCATCCCATGGCTATGAAGTTTGATTAGCAGTCTTTGGTAGGGGACTTTGTCAAAAGCCTTTTGGAAATCCAAATACACAATGTCCACAGGCTCATTCCTGTCCACACATGCTTATTGACACTTTCAAAAAACTCTAAAAGGTTAGTGAGACAGGACCTACCTTTTCAGAAGCCATGTTGGGTTTTGCTCAGCAGGGCTTGCCCTTCTATATGCTTGACAATTCTATCTTTAATTGTGCTTTCCATTAATTTACCTGGAACAGAGGTTAAGCTAACTGGCCTGTAATTTCCTGGGTCCCCCCTGGAACCTTTTTTTTATAAATGGGTGTTACATTGGCCATTCTCCAGTCCTCTGGTACAGAAGAAGAAGAAGAAGAGTTGGTTTTTATATGCCAACTTTCTCTACCACTTAAGGGAGACTCAAACCGGCTTACAGTCTCCTCCCCTTCTCCTCCCCACAATAGACACCCTGTGAGGTAGATGGGGCTGAGAGAATGTGACTTGCCCAAGGTCACCTAGCTGGCTTCACGTGGAGGAGGGGGAAACCAACCTTGTTCACCAGATTAGCCTCCGCTGCTCATGTGGAGGAGTAGGGAATCAAACCCGGTTCTCCAGATCAGACTCCACCGCTCCGAACCACCGCTCTTAACCACTACACCACACTAGCTCTACACACTGCTCTAAGTGACAGGATGACTTTTCAAAGATGACTGCTGGTTCCCTTCACTGGGAGCTCTTTCGGCTGTTCGTTTTGTTTCCCTTTTATAATACTTTTGCAAAAAAATACATTACGTTATCTTGCAGCCCCATTAAACTCCATTATACACGCCAGCTTGTCATAATACCTACTTATTATAACGGCATTTTTTTAAAAAAAGGATTGTCTTTTAATTAAACCCGGGTATGTTTTAATCTGACTAACTGCAAAAGGAAAAGGGGGAGGGGAGAAAGACCAACATAAAAACATCACGAATTAATTAATTACAAATGCTCTTTGCCAGTGCCTGAGAGAAGCTTCCTTTTTTGTTGTTTTGACTTTAATCGATTGGGGACAGGAGAATTCAAAAACATGGAAATTAATTCTGGGCTGTTAGAATTACGAGCAGCTGCGTTTCTTTTTCAAGTCCCCTAGCATAACAGAAGAGAAGATGCAGCAGTGAGAGGAGTTCTTAGTATCAGTGTTCACATCTTGGAAAATTGCATTGCTAGCCTTTTGCCGAGTCAACTTCCTTCAGCTTCTTCCACCAGCCAGGCCTGGGGTCATGGTTAAGAGAGTGTAGTGGTGTAGAGATATAGTGTGGTGTAGTGGTTAAGAGCGGCGGACTCTAAACTGGATAACCGGGTTGGATCCCTCATTTGTCCACATGAACAGCAGACTCCAGTCTGGAGAAATGGGTTTGATCCCCTACGCATGAAGCCTGCTGGGTGCCTTTTGGCCAGTCAGAGTTCTCTCTGAACACTCTCAGTCCCGCCTAACTCACAAGGTGTAGTGGTTAAGAGCGGTGGTTTGGAGCGGGGGACTTTAATCTGGACAACCGGGTTTGATTCCCCTCTCCTCCACATGAGCGGCGGAGGCTAATCTGGTGAACTGGATTTGTTTCCCCACTCCTACACATGAAGCCAGCTGGGTGGCCTTGGGCTAGTCACACTCTCTCAGCCCCACCTACCTCGCAGGGTATCTGTTGTGGGGAGGGGAAGGGAAGGTGATTGTAAGCCGGTTTGATTCTGCCTTAACTGGTAGAGAGAGTCGGCATATAAAAACCAACTGTTCTTCTTCATAATCATACCCCATGTTACCAGTTACCATGTTATCAATCATACCATGTTATCAACCAGTTACCATGTTGATCGCTGGATAAGAAATTTATGATCAGAAACTCATCATCCCTTTCTCTATCCCTGTGTGACCTCCAGGGACAACGATTGAACACATGAAGCTGCCTTATACTGAACCAGACCCTTGGTCCATCAAAGTCAGTATTGTCTACTCAGACTGGCAGCGGCCGTCCAGGGTCTGCCGGGGATTGAACCTGGGACCTTCTGCATGCCAAGGAGATGCTCTACCACTGAGCCACAGCCCCTCCTCCTCATCTTCCGAGGAGCGAAGAAGAAAAGAAACCCGGGACTAATCGCTGCTCTGAGAAACCAGCATGCAAAACTCAGAGGTGAAGTAACAGAGGCAGAGAGCAGAGGTTAGGCCTGCTTTGAAAAGATGCGGTGCCAGGATGCTCTTTCTTCTGACCCGTTAATTCTCAGACTCCCCGCGAAGGGCAAAGGTACCTGCTTATGAGGATCTTATTGGAAAACGGGAGCTCCATCCGTCACCTCTCGACACAGTGACCCGGACAATTTTTCTCTTCTGGCTCGCATCCTTTTTATTCTTGCGACAGGTGATTGAGAAAGATGAGGCCATCTGGAACCCAGAGGAAAACTTCTGTTTGTTTCATTCCTCCCTAGGCCGGAGCGAGGCGGGTCGAGAGTTTGTACAGGTTCTTGTGGATTGACGATCTGTTCCTCGCAGCAAATAAAGGGCAGGTGGGGATGCAGGTTATTGAGGTGGGGTCCGTTTGCTGGCTAATTGCCGGAGGGAAAGCAAGGGGAAGGGGACAAATGCGAAGCCCGGGATTCCCAGCTTAAAAAATAAAGAACCACTTTGTTCCCAGTTCCATCACACCATATTCATTGAGGTGCATCCCCCCTTGTCTTTCAAAAAGTCCTGATATAAAAGGACAGTCAGTTGGTGGCATGTAGTGTCTATACACTGGTTGTAAACAGTGCCAAAGGAGGAGGAGGAGGAAGAGGAGGAGGAGGAGACGGAGACGGAGACGATGAAGACGAAGACGACGACAACGAAGACGAAGAAGGAGAAGAAGAAGAAGTAGACGAAGAAGAAGGAGGAGGAGGAGGAGGAGGGTTGGTTTTTATATGCTGACTTTCTCTACCGCTTAAGGAAGAAGCAAACCGGCTTACAGTCACCTTCCCCTTCCCTCCCCGCAAGAGACACCCAGTGATGGAGGTGGGGCTGAGAGAGCTCCCTCCCCAACCTTTTTGGTTTTGAACCAGGAAAAAAAATAGACTCAATCTGTCAGCACCTTCCATGTAATTGGCGGCTGGAAGACTCTCGCCAGCTCACCTGTGGCTAATTTAAGTATCCCCCAGTTGATGCTATTCAGCAGGAATCGGGGAACTCTGGGTAATTCGCTCCTTGGCAGCACAGGCTGGCATCAGATGCCTGCAATTTGCTCCAGGCAGGACAGGGGCGAATCCTGTCCTCGTACTTAAACTTGGTGCTACTTAGGAGCTGCAAACACGGGAGACACGATTTTTTAGCATATTACTGCTTTTAGCAATGGGAAGATAACCAAAGTTTGTTTTTTATGGTTGCTAATGTATTTTAAAATAATTTGTTAGGGTTTTTTTGTTTTGCATTTGTCTTTAATTTTAAAAATTGTTCCTGCAGTGTAGTGGCTTGGAGACTGTTGTGATCTATGCAAGCCTGTTGTTTAGCTTGGGGCAGGCAAGGGGATAACACAGGCAGCACTTTTAACACCAAGTTTTATCCTTCTGTCATTTTTATAGCCCTTGCTAAGGTTGCCAACCTCCAGGTGGGGCTTGGGGACGGATCTCTCAGATTTAAAACCGAACTCTAGACTACAGTAGGGTTGACAGCTCTGGATTGGGAAATACCTGGAGGATGTTGGGGTGGAGCCTGAGGAGGGAAGGGTTTGGGGAGGGGAGGGGAGGGACTTCAGTGGCATAGAGTCCACCCTCCAAAGCAGTCATTTTCACCAGGGAAACTCATCTGGAGATCAGCTTGAACTCAGGAAATAGCATTAGAAAGCAAAGGTGCCTCATGCTCATTCTTAGGCTTGCCACTTCCTGGTATTCACGCCAATTGACTGCTCTGCCTGCTAACCCTCAGCTGATTGGGAGAAGGAGAAGGAGAAGAAGAAGAAGAATTGGTTTTTATATGCTGACTTTCTCTACCACTTAAGGAAGAATCAAACTAGATTATTATCACCTTCCCTTCCTCTCCCCACAACAGACCCCCTGTGAGGTAGGTGGGGCTGAGAGAGCTGTGACTACCCCAAGGTCACCCAGCTGTCTTCGTGTGTAGGAGTGGGGGAAACAAATCCAGTTCACCAGATTTGCCTCCGCCGCTCACGTGGAGGAGTGGGGAATCAAACCTGGTTCTCGGGATCAGAGGCCACCGCTCCAAACCACCGCTCTTAACCACTAGACCACACTGGCTCCCTGGAGGTTAACAACTCTAAAGCAGGTAGAGCAGATAATGGGAGAACCCTTATTTCAGTCCGTATAGCTCTCTTATACCACAGATACGTTCCACTACATCTGTATAATTGTTAGGGCAACTTTCCTAAAAACTGAAAGTTCACATTGGCATTCATTGAAATGATTCGTAGAACTATATTATCAATCAGAGCAAGGAAACAAAGTCCTTAATTTGCACCCTGCTTGCAATTCCCTAGAAGAATGCACAACTTTTTCATTATACAAGCAGCAAATGATTTCGGCACCTGCAGAAACTTGGCTTTGGCCTAGAAGTTTAAGCTCTTCAAATGGGTGCTTTCCTGATCTTGCTTCACGGCATGAAATGAAGGAATGGAGAAATATAGCTAGATACTGCTTTACACAGGGGCAGATCACAGCAAAGCAAACTGCAACAGATGTCAAATTGGTAGTGTTGCTAATAATGAGAACCTCTTCCCCGCATCTCTTTTTTTGGTTCGTAAATTATGAAGTGCAAATTAATCACTTGCTCTACTATTTTGTGAGATGAAATTAGTCTTATTTGCATAGAAGGACTGGTTCTAGACTCCCACACTGGGAAACATTTCTCTGGTAACCATAGCTACTTTGTTATGTACTGTTCAAACCGAGCAAATATTTCTAATCCTTGTTGTGGACTTTCTTCACCGGTCTTCTATCAGTTCCTTTCTTATTTTGAGAAGAACTGTCATGTTGCATCACAAACCTGAAAATAAGTCAAATACCGAAATTGACCGGTGTGGGTATTCAGCTCATTCAGCCCAATAAATCCAAACCCAAAATTTACTGAAAAAATTTTTTTTGCACAACCCTAATCACAACAGTAGCCATGCTGGATCGAACCAGTGGACCAGCTAAATTAGTTATAATCAGGATCTTGAAGCCTTCCCCTGTTACTCCTCTGTGAATTTGTTTTGAAAGGGTTACTGCCCCTGAACAGGGAGGTTCTAGTTAGCCACTGCACCTAACAGCCATTAAATACACCTGTCCTTAGGGTTGTTAACTCTTGGTTGGAAAATTCTTGGAGATTTGGAGGGTGGATCCTGGGGAGGGTGGGGTTTGGGAGGGGAGAGACCTCAGCCACAGAGTCCACCCTCCAAAGTAGCTCTTTTTGCCAGGTGAACTGATATCATAGAATTATAGAGTTGGAAGGGACCTCCAGGGTCATCTAGTCCAACCCCCTGCACGATGCAGAAAATTCACAACTACCTCCCCTCCACACACCCAGTGGCCCCTACTCCATGCCCAGAAGATGGCCAAGGTGCCCTCCCTCTCATGAACTGCCTAAGGTAATAGAATCAGCATTGCTGACAGATGGCCATCTAGCCTCTGCTTAAAAACCTCCAGGGAAGGAGAGCTGACCACCTCCCGAGGAAGCCTGTTCCATTGAGGAACTGCTCTGTTAGAAAGTTCTTCCTAATGTCTAGACGGAAACTCTTTTGATTTAATTTCAACCTGTCGGTTCTGGTCCGACCTTCTGGGGCAACAGAAAACAACTCGGCACCACCCTCTCTATGGCAGCCCTTCAAGTACTTGAAGATGGTTATCATATCCCCTCTCAGTCTTCTCCTCTTCAGGCTAAACATCTCTAGCTCCTTCAACCTTTCCTCATAGGACTTGGTCACCAGACCCCTCACGATCTTTGTTGTCTGGAGGTTGGCTGTAATTCCAAAAGATCTCCAGGCCTCATCTGGAGATGGCAACCCTATTGGTTTAACCCCCTTTCACAAGGCAACTAGACAAGTCACCTATCACAACACCTTGTTTTAGTGCTGTGGGGGCAGCTGCTGCAAAGCAGCGCAAAGAAAATGAATTCGCCAAACTTGTATTCACTGGTTCATTGTTACACCTCAATAAATATGAGAGTTTTTAAAAAATTCTTTTAAAAAATAGTTCGGAAACAAGAAGAAGAAGAGTTGGTTTTAATATGCTGATTTTCTCTAACTTTTTAGGAGAATCAAATGGGTTTACAACCTCCTTCCCTTCCTCTGCCCACAACAGGCACCTGGTGAGGTAGGTTAGACTGAGAGAGTTCGAAGAGAACTGTGACTAGCCGAAGGTCACCCAGCTGGCTTCATGTGGAGGAGTGGGGAATCTAACCTGGTTCTCTAGATTAGAGTCCTCCGCTCCTAACCACTGCACCATTCTGGCTCTCACATATTAAAAACCATTATTCTCCACATCAAATTCTAATTTTCAAGCAAATATTCACTGAGGGTATTTTCACACAAACTGAATAATGCACTTTCAATCCACTTTCAAAGCACTTTAATGAGTTCTTGTAGGTTATCCGGGCTGTGTGACCATGGTCTTGGTATTTTCTTTCCTGACGTTTCGCCAGCAGCTGTGGCAGGCATCTTCAGAGGAGTAACACTGAAGGACAGTGTCTCTCAGTGTCAAGTGTGTAGGAAGAGTAATATACAGTCAGAAAGGGGTTGGATTGAGCTGAATCATTGTCCTGCAAAAAGTATCAAAGGTAATGTGCTAATCATTGTCCTGTAAGTATCAAGATAATGTGCTAATGAGGGTGTGGTATGTTAATGTGGAACCATTGTATCCTGAAGTGATCTGTTAACATGTGGAATCCAAAGCTAATCTGCATGGCTATTGTGGACTGTAGTCCACAATACTGTAGTCCACAGCCCGGATAACCTACAAGAACCGATGAACTCTGACCGTGAAAGCCTTCGACAACACTTTAATGAGTATTTGCAAGTGAATTTTGCAGTTTCACACAATAAAATCCAGCTGCATTATTCGGCATGTCTTCAAAGTGCCATAGTGTTTTAAAAAGAGCTTGAACTTCTTCCTGGGTAATCAGTGTGGCCTCTTTAATGTCCACCTTGGCGTAGTCCATGTAATAGACATCTAGGGTTGCCAACCAACCTCCAGGTGGGGCCTGGAGATCTCCTGAATCACAACTCATCTCCAGACTGCAGAGATCAGTTCCCCTGGAGAATATGGCTACTTTGGAGGGTGGAGCCTATGTAGGGTTGCCAAGTGCCCAGTGGTGGTGGGTAAAATCCTGCCAATCCACCGGGCTTCCTGCTGACCAGCTGAGGGCAGGCAGGCACCACGTGCACGCGTGCACGCACTACGAGCCTACGTCGCTTCAGGGTTTACCCAGAAGCAACGTGGATGCTCTAGCAACTTCGGCCGAAACTCTGGTTTCTTTAGAGTTTTGGCCAAGATTGATAGAGCGTCTGAATCACTTCTGAGTAAATCGGAAGTGACGTAGACACACGGGCGCATTGTGCCAGGCGCACGTGTGCACCACACGCTCAAAGAAACCTCCCGCCCATGGACCAACAGGACCTGGTAAGCTTAAGCCTATGGCAATACACCCCGCTGAGGTCTCTCCCCAAACCCCAGCCTCCCCAAGCTCCACCTCCAAATCTCCAGGGATTTCCCAACCCATAGTTGCCAGCACTATAAGACAGCTGGCTATCGGATCACAGATTTCCCATATAGACCTTAAGAGGAAACTTTGGTCCTGAATTGTGGCAAGCCGAACTTCTTTCCTTTCAGACTTCTTGAAAGAAAGCAGCTTTATTCTTGTCAAAATCCCCATGTCAATAAGGCCGAGGAAACGGAAGAATAATTAAAAGAAGTGTCCATTGTCCCCATCTCGCCAGAAATATCTTTGATCAATAATGCACTCCTGGGTTCTTCAGAGGTGCCGGCTAGACAGCGAATGGAGGCCCCTGTCGTCGTCTTTCTAACGCCGCGGCTCTTTCCTCAGGCACGCGCCCTGATCGTACCTTGAGGGGAGGCCACGCTGAGGTAATTTAGATGTCAAAGAAAATTCATAAAGCTGTAACGTGTAGGTGTGTGCCGCGATAATTAAGAATTTGCATACTTGACTGCAGACGCTATTAATGCACAAATACCCAGTAGCAGACTGCTTTACATAATGGTTATGGGGGGGGGGTCAGGGAGGAACCCCTAGCAACAGCATTCCGCACCCGAAGTGATGGAAGACATTAATAAATGTTGTCACAGCGTGTGTCCTTCATGCAGGATGCGGTGACAAATGCCGGCGCTGTTACAAACAACACGACACCACATTGTTTAGTCCCTCGGGGATTGGCTTACCAATTCCCTATCATTTATTTTGAACGGTCCGCACTGGGTGTGCTTGGCGTGATCTTAACAGAAGGTCACCAGACGGGGACGTTGCTTCGCCCGACCATTTGCTGGGTTTCCCTGACGGTCGTCTCTGCTTTTCCAAAGGCCTTTGTTGTGCTGTGCTTTGCAGATGCTCAGTGGCATTCCAAGAGTGTCCGGGATCATAAGGACATAAGAAAAGCCCTGCTGGATCAGACCCAGGCCCATCAAGTCCAGCAGTTTGTTCACACAGAGGCCAACCAGGTGCCTCTTGGAAGCCCACAAACAAGACAACTGCAGCAGCATTGTCCTGCCTGTGGTGTAGTGGTTAAGAGCTGTGGTTTGAACTTGGAACAGTGGACTCTGATCTGGAGAACCGGGTTTAATTCCCCACTCCTACACATCAAGCCAGCTGGATGATCTTGGGCTAGTCACAGTTCTCTTAGAGCTCTCTCAGTCCCACGTACCTCACAGGGTGTCTGTTGTGGGGAGGGGAAGGGAAGGTGATTGTAAGCCAGTTTCATTCTTCCTTAAGTGGTAGAGAAAGTCGGCATATAAAAACCAACTCCTCCTCCTCCTCCTCCTCCTCCTCCTCCTCCTTCTTCTTCTTCTTCTTCTTCTTCTTCTTCTTCTTCTTCTTCTTCTTCTTCTTCTTCTTCTTCTTCTTCTTCTTCTGTGTTCCACAGCACCTGATATAATAGGCATGCTCTTCTGATACTAGAGAGTATATGTATACATCATGACTAGTATTCATTTTGACCAGTAGCCATGGATAGCCCTCTCCTCCATGAACATGTCCACTCCTCTCTTACAGCTTTCCAAGATGGCAGCCATTACCACATCCTGGGGCAGGGAGTTCCACATTTTTCCGGCTTTTCTTCCCGTGTGATTGCTCTGATATAATTTTTCCCTTTCATTTTGCCCAAGCACTCACATGAATGATGTTTGAGAAGGTATGTTTGTGGAGAAGGCGGTGAGGTTTTTCTCAGAAATGCTGGCCGAGCAACCACCATTGAGATAACTATTTGTAAATCATTCATGTGCGGACTCTGATAGACGACAAACTGAATGGAGAGGGGGAGGGGCATAGTAAGAGACTGGTAGAAACTAGACTTGCCATTTGTCTGCCTGCAGGGGGTGAACCCCTGCCCTTAGCACAAGTCCCCCACGGCAAATTGAGCAGCAGGGAGTAAAATGGCCTTGATAGTGACACTCTAGGAATTTTTCCATGTCTCTACGGGCTTTACTATAGACCAGGGGTGGGGAGCCTTTTTTCTGCCAAGGGCCATTTGAATATTTATAATATCATTTGCGGGCCAAAGAAGATTATCAACTTAAAAATTAGCCTGCTATATTCTTGGGCGGTCCTAGCAGCTCCATAGCTAACGACTCTTCTTAAAGGGGGGGGGAAGGTTCCTTTTCTCGGCAAAACAAACTCACATCCATCTTGAATAGAGGCTATTCCTGTCCTTGGGAGGGGGCGGATCACCAGTCTTAGATCCTTCTGAGTTAGAGATCTGCCAAGACCCACGAAGGGCCAGACCAAATGAATTCGCAGGCCTTATACGGCCCCCGGGCCTGACGTTCCCCACCCCTGCTATAGACATTAGGGAAAGCTCCTAGGCCATTTATGCGTGGCTGTTTCCTCGCGGTCACCCCGCCGACTACTTCGGAGTTTTGCTTTGATTATGCTTGCCTTTTCGACCGTCAGAGGTCGCCTTGCTCTCCCCGTGTGTTTGCCCACGTTTTCTGGATTTGTGTTTAGCCGGCATCCAGAAAAAGCAAGGAAAACATGCAGGGAGAGCAAGGCAATCTCTGATGAGCTTGTTAGAGGAAGGGTGGCAATGTGATTTAAGTCACAGAAAAGATTTTTAACATTCTCTGCAGGACGTAGCTTAAACAGGTGGCTATTCCCAGCACTAACTGGGACTAAACTTCTGCATCTTACACCATGCTGAGTAATGCTCTTTTTCTCCCTCTAGTAACTTTGTATGGATTCTGATTAAATGAACTCAAGCGTCGAGGCTCCCGAGGTGTTCTTTTACAGTAACATCTCTTTCACTGTTTTTAATCTCTTTTTTGATTACATGTGGTGGCTCTGATAAGTCTGAACTCGAATGGTGTATTTGGACCTATTAAAAGGCCGCAATCCAATTTTCCTGAGCTTTTGTTTACTGGGCGAAGCATTACACAAAGATCAAAGCCACCTGCTCAAAACCGAGATGGCCGCATGCAGTCAAACTTATTGAATGTAATGTCAAAGAAAAGAAAGTTCGGGGCTGTTCATAATTTTTAGAAAGGTGCTGAATGTTAGCAATAAAATATTAATTAAAGCTAGATTCGAGCCCAGGAGCACGTTTTCGAGGTATGAGCTTTTGAGAGGCAAAGCTCGCTTCGTCAGATATCTCAGCTTTGACTTTTGAAAACTTTCCTCCTGAAGATCTTATTGGTCTCTGAAAAAGAGAGCTTTGACTCTCGAAAGCTTATATCCCGAAAATCTTCTTTGTCTCTAAGGTTCTCCTGGACCTGGTCTGCAGTAGAAGTGCTAGATCCAACACGACTACCTTCTGAAAATAATAACAAGGGCCTGAAGAGAGAGCCAGCATGGTGTAGTGGATAAGAGCGGTGGAGAACATGGCTGCTTTGGCAATTGGACTCTATGGCATTGGAGTCCCTCCCCTCCCCAAACCCCACACTCCTCAGGCTCCACCTCCAAAATCTCCAGGTATTTCCCAACCTGGAGCTGGCAACCCTAAATCCAAGTCTGATTACGAAGTGAACCCCAAAGACGCTGAAAGCCAGCATCAGTAGAAGATTGTACTGGGTTTTGATTTGAGTGAGGGAAAGTGAAAAGCACCCAGTAAATGTTCAAGTATTGGATTTCATTTCCCCCCTTTACAGTTTTTTTAAAAGAAATCCTGGAAAGCACACTGTATATATTGCCTTGTACCTTTACTTTAAGAAGTGTGTATCTCTCCTATCCAAATTCCATTTGATGTGACAGTTGCTACGGTAACACTCCTTCCTCCTTTTAAGGGCGAAGTAAATAAGAGTATAAAATTCTCATGCAGTGGATTGTCAGTATGGAAGTTACTGTTGCCCCGAGGCTGAAATAATTTACAAAACCTTTCCTTTCAAAAGATTGCTATTTACTTCTTCACACATGACTGTGGTGTACGTCTGTGTCAGCAGAGCTTTAAAAAAATTTGCTCCAGTGATATTATTGATTCCAGTTGATGTGGATGGATAGTAATTACTGAGCAATATCATGGAGGTGATGGAAGACCTGAAGGAATGGAACCCCCCCCCCCCTTTTCAGGAAAAAAAGAAAGTATATATGCTGGAATACAAGAATGAATTTCTGATTGCTAGATATCAGACCTAACCCTGTGACAGATTTTTGAGTCTTGTGGAAAGCATCTTTGCATTTGTGCATGTGTGTATGTGTGTGAATCCTTAAGGACTGTTCCTCCAGCCCCGGGAAAATTGGTGTCTCATCCCTTTCGAGTTCGTGGTGATGGAAATTTCTAGAAGGCTACAGTCAGATGGGTTTTCGCCGCGACTCACACCGAAATCAGCTCGCCAGTTTCAGTCAGCAAGAAGAAGCCGTTGCGACTGTCAAAACTTCTCTCTCTCTCCCCCCCACACACTTATTCTCTCCAGAATGACTCAAAAGTTACCTAGGGAGGAAAAAAAAGTGGAAACTGTATTTATTCTATTTCCATGAGTGTAATCTCACTCCTTAACAGCTGTGACATTTTACTGCTGAAATGGGTTCTTCACACAATTAGTGGTGTGAATAGAAGGATTATTGTCTTTCCACAGTAGGTTCCTCACTATGAACAGTTAATAATTAGTGACACTTGGTGCTGATACAGACAAGCACAGTGCAATATATATATATATATATATATATATATATATATATATATATATATATATATATATATATATATAACAGAACATTTGCGATCCTACAAAGAAATCCCAGCATAAATGGCTGGGGATTCAAAATGAATAAATACTGTCTGAGGTGAGAGAGGGTTTCAGTGCGGGGTAGATATTATTTTCTAAAAAAGATCAAGCCAGGTATCCTCAGGAGGTGATAAGCTCTCCTTCCATGGAGGTTTTTAAGAAGAGGTTAGATGGCCATCTGTCAGCAATGCTGATTCTGTGACTGTAGGCAGATGATGAGAGGGAGGGCATCTTGGCCATCTTCTGGTCACTGGGGGTCTGTGGGAGGGGGAGGTAGTTGTGAATTTCCTGCATTGTGCAGGGGGTTGGACTTGATGACCCTGGTGGTCCCTTCCAACTCTACGATTCTATTCTACAACACACCCTTCAACTGCAAGTAAGCCACTGCATCATATCCACAGATTTTTGATTTCACATAAGAGCAATGGTGTACAGAAAAGATAAAAATATTGCAGAAAAAATAGTAAGTGTTGTAGGAATATTCTTCTTACCTATATCTGCTTTGCCTTTGAAATCTCTTCTATTCCCACCTCTGTCCCCAACACCAAAGCTGGCGACATCTGCCATTTCATAATGGAATCTATCCGCCCATCCAACCTCCCTGTTTTCTGAGGGATTCTCTGTGGTCGTTCTCTGAGTTGGGAAATACCTGAAGATTTTGGGGGTGGAGTCTGAGGAGGGCAGGGTTTGGAGAGGTGAGGGACTTCATTGCCAGAGTCCAATGGCCAAAGCGGGGATTTCTTTCAAAGCTCCTGTGGGGGCATTTTTAGAGGTAGAGTTCCCAAACGTTCTGGTTAGATTCAAGGGACTCTCTTTGCTTTTCTATGGAGAGGCGCACCCCTTTGGGAACACCATAAAATTGGATCCCCTGACCCAATCTTCACCAAATGTTGCGGTTCATGCAAGGATAGTCCCTTGAGGCTACCCAGAAAATCTGGGAACTCTACCTCCAAAAATGCCTCCACCAGAGCTCATAACAAAACATTCCCATAGGGAAAAGCCTGGGGAAAGCTGAAGCCGAAAAAAGCCGAATACCTATTCAGCTGATTCGGCTATCGGCTATGTGGCTTCGGCTTTACTCCCAGTTTTAATATTTGGGTTAAATCTGAAAGAAGCCAAAAAAGCCTTTTATGGGTTTATTTTCAGTTTGGGTTTATTGGTATGTCCAGCACAGGGAACAGATTAGCAGATTTCTCTTCAGGGCGCCACTGGGCAATCACAGAACTGATACCTGTTTTTCCCTTACTGACTCTGTTGAGTTTTAATTCCAGGTGAACATTTTAATTTTTTCCCCTCAAGCTCTTGGTGATGTTTAAATTTGCTTTCCGCTGCTTTTCAATCAACTCTGATTTGGCTGTCGCCACTGCTGTTTTGTTGCGAACGATAGGGTTTTATTAGTTCCTATTTATTTGGGGAGGTATTGTATTTTTAGGATTGTTGGAAGCTGCCGTGAGAACTCTACGTGGAGAGGAAGGATGCAAATATTTTTAATCAAATGTTTTTTTAAAAAAATGCTCTCCTGCATACTCAAAGAAACTTCCCACCAAGAAGGAAATGAGGACAGCAGGCATCAGGTTGGTGGAGAATTGCTGGTCTCCTAGCAGGTTGAATCTCTTATTTACAGGGATGGAGAGACACAATCCATTCTGCCACCTCAAAATTATGTCACTCTGTTCACACCGTGGCCAACCAGGTGCCTCTAGGAAGCCCACAAACAAGATGACTGCAACAGCATTACCCTGCCAGTGGTCCAAAGCACCTAATATATTAGGCATGCTTGTCTGATCCTGGAGAGACTAGGGATGCATCATGACTAGTATCCATTTTGACTAGTAGCCATGGATAGCCCTCTCCTCCATGAACATGCCCACCCCCCTCTTCAAGCCTTCCAAGTTGGCAGCCAACACCACATCCTGGGGCAGGGAGTTCCACCATTTAACTATGAGTTGTGTGAATCCTTCCTTTTCTTGTTTTGAATCTCTCACCTTCCATCTTAAGCAGATGAGTCCACATACTGGTATTATGAGAGAGGGAGAAAAGCTTCTCCCTGTCCGTTTTCTCCATACCATGCATAATTTTATAGACTCCCCTTAACTGCCTTCTTTCCAAGCTAAACAGCCCTAAGTGATTGTAACCGCTCCTCAGAGGGTTGTTGCTCTATCCCTCTGATCGTTTTGGTTGCTCTTTTCTACACCTTCTCAAGCTCTGCAATATCCTTTTATTGGTGTGGTGACCAGAAGTGAACACAGTTTTCCAAGTGTGGTCTCACCATAGATTTGTACAAGGGCAGTATGATAACAGCAGTTTTATTCTTTATTCCTCGTCTAATTATGGCCAGCACGGAATTTGCCTTTTTCACAGCAGCTGCACATTGGGTTGATATCTTCATCGAGCAATCCACTACCACCCACTACCACCAAGCCATCTCATCTCTGTGTCAACTTTTCACCATCAAAGGTACAGGCAGAGGTATATGAATTCCTGGTGTTTCCTAGCACAGTCTGAACATGCCAGGTCCCAGAGTGGAAAATTGGCGGCTCACACAATGCCTGCTTCCAAGCTGGGCACTGGATTGGCGGGCAATTGACTGCCAATCTAAGCGACCTAGCAACCCTAACAAGCTGGGACCTAGCACCCCTATTTATATGGGGTCTTGATGTTCATGTTCAGAACTCTGATGGTCAGCATGGCTTACCTTAGGTTTTGTATCCTCACTGCACAGTCAACACCAGGGACAGGCTTAGCTGGTCACTTGCTGACCAATGAAAGCTGTGCAGTTTCTTGTAAGTGAAGGAGGGAGTCCAGAGGAATCCACCGGAATGACAGCCCCTGGGAGTAGCAGATATGTTCTGGGCCAGAGCGCCAGTTCCCAGAGTGGAATGATGGCCCCTGTGGTTGAAATCAGTGTAAAGCAGGGGTCCCCAACGTGGCACCTGTGGGTGCCATGGCACCTGCCAACACCTTTTCTGATGCTTGCCAAGTGTTTTTAGGAAGTGGTCAGGGCCTAGTAGGGGTTTTTGCCAAGCAAGGCTTTGTTGTGGTGGGGATGGAGGGGGTGATCAGTGCAATAGCATCACTTATGGGTATACCTTGGAAGCGACGAGGACACTCGAGCACATTCCTCCAAAAACTCTATGGAAACCAAAGAGTTTTTTGGAGGGGTGTGTTACAGTGTCCCTGTCACTTCCGGGGTAAACCTGGAAGAGACATTAATCACCTCTCCTTCCGCTGGCCTGCTTCCCTCCCACCAGCCAGCTGAGGGGTGGTGGGCCACGCTCTTAATTGCCAGGCAATTGCCTGCCATCACCAGATATCTGGCACCCCAAAATATAAACTACACATTGTATATTTTGGAAAGAATCCTCTCGAGCAATGAAGACTCCCAACTTCAGTGGGGAGAACGAGTCGATTTCCCTTCAGTGGCCCTTATGGAGCTTTTTTTGATTTGGAAGCCGTCGGCTGTGATTGAAGGACTAAAATTTGATTACAGGTACTTGTAGGAAAATGCTATTTTATTGTTGCCGTAATGATGGTATTATAAAATTGTTTATTGCTGCTTGTAGGGCCATTTCATAAATACGATTGGAAGGGTACTTCAGAGAAAATTAAAAGGATGTATATGCATACATATAGGAGTGATCTGGAGTTTCTCAAAGTATTCCCCGCAAACCACAAACTGTGTTTTTAAACCATTTTGATTCTACTTGTAACTATTTTTTTTATACCGCACGTCTTCCAAGAAACAAAGGGATGTAGAGAACGGGTTGGATCTAAGGATTGGCAGACAAAAAGGATCGCAGATATGTCCCATGTTCATGACTAGTTCATGCATCATGGCTAGTACCCATGCATTTTGCCTAGTAGCCATGGATACACCTCTCCTCCATGAACATGTCCACTCCCCTCTTAAAGCCTTCCAGGTTGGTGGACGTCACCACATCTTGGTGCAGGGAGTTCCACAATTTAACTATGCAATGTGTGAAGAAACACTTCCTTTTATCTGTTTTGAATCTCTCACCCTCCAGCTTCAGTAAATGACCCCGCATTCTAGTATTATGAGAGAGGGAGGAAAGCATGGTAGAGCTAGTATTATGCGAGAACATGTCCACTCCCCTCTCAAAGCCTTCCAGGTTGGAGCCCATCACTACATCCTGGGGCAGGGAGTTCCAAAATTTAACTGTGTGTTGTGTGAAGAAATACTTCCTTTTCTCTATTTTGAATCTCTCACCCTCCAGCTTCAGGAAAGAGGGAGACAAAATGGTCACCGTAGAAAACCAGGTGTCTGCAGTGGTTTTGAGTGTTTTTACCAGTTTCAGCTAGTGCCTCAACTGCATTCATTCCTGGTTCAGTCAGATCCAGTCAAAGTGATCCAAGCCTTAGTTTCATCCAAAGTGGACAACTGCCATTTGCTCCTCTTGGATAAGTGTTCTCTTGATAGGTGTTCAGAGGCTGCAGCTAGTGCAGAATGCTGTGGCTAGACTGCTGGTTGGAGCCAGCTATTGGGAGCACGTGACCCCGATATTACAACAATTACACTGGCTACTGATCAACTCCTGAGTCCAATTCATAGTGTAAAAGCCCTACATGGCCTGGAACCAGGGTATCTGAAGGACCATCTTCTCCCATACTTTCCTGCCTTGGAGTTAAGATCATAAGGAGAGGCTCTCCTGACTGTCCCATCAATCATGGAAGCTCATTTGGTGGGTGCACGAGAAAGGGCCTCTTCAGTGGCAGCCCCACAATTATGGAAAACTTCCTCAGTTTTAGTTTTGTATGTTTTTAAAGTATTTTATACGTTTTATTTATGTTGTAAGTAGGGTTGTGCATCTGAGCAAAGGCAAATAAGCATTTGGCTTTTTTCGGAATTGCCTATTCGGCTTCAGGCAGATCCCCAGGTTTTGGTGTTCGGTAAACCCAAAACCGAAAATTACTGACACAGCTAATTTCGGTTTTATTTTCAGTTTGGGTTTATCAATATGCACAACTCTAGTTGTAAGAGGAATAAATAAATGTTTAAATAAATAAATAAATAAATAGATGGACCACTGCACGCAGCAGGATTCTTCTTAGGTTCTTAAGAGGGGCTGGGCTGGGCTGGGCTGGGCTGGAAGGGATTTTGAGAGCAATCTTGAGCTCGACTCAGATGGAAACACCTGAATTTCCCCTTTTAACATTTGGCCGTGTTAAAAGATTAGTGATTTGCATCTTTGTGCTGCAAGCGGTGACCGTTCTTCCTCTGTCTCCTGCTGTTTTTAAAGCGGCTCTGCTGAGCCCTTCCCCCGTCTCCTCGCCATTAATTCATAATGCATCTGTCTGAAAGAGACGCTCCTAATGACCTCTCAGCGAACATTTCATGTTGCGTAGAGCAGTAAGTGCTCCAGGAAGTTTTCTGGAGATGCTCTCTTGTGGGGGAAGAAGCTGCCCCATCATGCTTTTCAACATCGCCCTGCCTTGGGACTTAGCATAGGCAGCATATATTTCAAAGTGACGTGAGATTAATTTTATTTATGCCACTGAAGCAAACTGGCTTTGTAATTAAATTCATTTTCAGTTGTGTGTGTTTCTTTGATTGGATTTCATTTATACATACACTTGAAGGTTATAAACACACCAGCCCCTTCCTCCAAGCAAAATATTGTACATTACAATTAAGGAAAATGATAAATCCTTTGAAGAAAATAATGTCTTTTAAAAACTTTATTACATTCTAAATAACAATACATTTCTTCAAAATATTGTACATCACAATTAAGGAAAATGAAAATCCTTTGAAGAAAATAATGTCTTTTAAAAACTTTATTACATTTTAAATAACAATACATTTTGATATAACATCCATCTTACATCAAGCTTTCTTAAAGTATGGTCGTTTATACATGGGTACTTTCCCACATGTTCACCCCCTGTCTATCTTGGTCGTTCCTTGGAGTTATGCATGAGTTTTCCCTCCATAAGAGATGACCTCGCTGCCAGCCCTCACAAGTCCCAAAACTTCCCGTCCCTTTAGTAACCCTATTCTTCCCTCTCTCCTGAGCTCAGCCCACTTGAAATCCCCATGCATAAGTGCGGGACACAGAAACTTGGTTTCTCTCACAGCAAGTAGTACAACCAATTACAAAGCAGCATGTCAAGGGGTGGGGATTCAAATCCTTCCTGCTTCCTTGGAGTTCTTTCTGAGCAGAAGGCTTTTAAAAATGAGGCTTGGGTTTCTCCCCCCCCCTTTCAGATAGCTCTATTTTTGTTTTTGTTCTTAAAATGCACTTAACATGCTTTTTTATGCGGCAATTGGGTTTTGGGGACTTTTCTCTCACTACAGCCAATTACAAAGCAGCATGTCAAGGGGCGGGGATTCAAATACTTCCTAATTTGAGCTTGGAGACGGCTGTTGGGTGCATAGACTCCCAACAGGAAAGTGTGGGTCCAGCGAATAACGAACCTCAGGTAAAATTTCTATGCATAAACGACCAATATTGACTTTAAAATTAAAAGGTGAAGAAGGATGCAAGGGTGTGGAGAAAGCTCTACAGAAAATAGTTTCATAGGGGAAGTAGGGGAAGGGAACATTTTATTTTTATCATTATTATTTTTCAATGCCAAATCCAGGCCTTAAAACAACACATTGTATACAGAATGCCGCAAAGGGAAAAGAAATAATTTGTTTTCTAAATCTAAACTGTCGGCAACTGGTGGAAAAAGGGGGACCTACACTTAGTATAATGCAGTCCCCTTGCATTTTGCACCTTAACCTGATAAGAGAAAGGAAATACCTTAATGTAAAGATAATATTCATAAGAGCCGCTCTAATTCTATCACTTCTTAGTGCTAGCAGTGGGACTTGATGGGCACTTGGCAGCATTAAATTAAGGAAGAAGATGTTATTAAACCACATTATGCATGAATCTGGCGGCTTTTTCTTTTGAATGCTTACTCCATGCTTTTGCATTTTCTCCTTTGGAGATCACTGCTGTCCTTTGTTGAAATGGTGGGTAGAATCATGTCCATTGAAGCAGACAGTGGTTCAAATTGTCCAATTATTTGCCTGTGCTGAGTGGATAATTGCTCATACAAATTATTATGTGGGCAAGCAAACATAAATTGAAGATGCCCCCACCCCGCACATTTAGATTTCTGCTGATTTAGATGGGGAGGGGCTGTTGCTCACTGGTAGAGCATCTGCTTGGCATGCAGAAGGACCCAGGTTCAATACTTGGCATCTCCAGTTAAAGGGACTAGGCAAGTAGGTGATGGGAAAGACCTCTACCTGAGACCCTGGAGAGCCACTGGTGGTCTGTGTAGACAATACTGACTTTGATGGACCAAAGGTCTGATTCAGTATAAGGCAGCTTCATGTGTTCATGTGCTTTCTGAAAATCTTGCATGATTTGTGTATGTGGTATTTAACACAAAATATTTGCACAAAGGAGAGTCTTTGTGAGTGGCGGAGAGCTATGAGTGGCAGAGAGTTGGTTTCCCTGGGGGCTCATGCCTAGGAGCATACCCTACTGCATTCCTGATAAGCTGGGGGCCTGATCTACAACAAGCAGAAGACGTAATCAGTAAATCTAACTGAATTTGGGGTAAGTGAAATTTGTCTGACCCAGAAATAAGACTGGTCAATCAATATTATCAATTGCACGTTATACTTCTTATGATTCACTGGCCATGGCATATGAGGAGTGCAGTAGAATTGATAGGTGAGCTAAAAAGACCAACCTAGGATTGCCAATTAGGAAATTCCTGGAGATTCTGGGGGTAGAGCCTGTGGAAAGTGGAATTTTGGGAGGGGAGGGACCTCAGCAGGGTATAATGCCACAGGGTCCATCCTCCAAAGCAGTCATTTTCTTTAGGGGAACTGATCTCTGTTGACTGGAGATCAATAATAATTCTGGAAGATCTCCCCACAACAGACACCCTGTGAAGTAGATGGGGTTGAGAGAGCTGTGACTAGCCCAAGGTCACACAGCTGGCTTCATGTGCAGGGGTGGGGAAACTAATCCAGTTCACCAGATTAGCATCCGCTGGTCATGTGGAGGAGTGGGGAATCGAACCCGGTTCTCCAGATCAGAGTCCACTGCTCCAAACCACCACTCTTAACCACTATACCATGCTGGCTCTCACAGTTTGATCACAGTCAAACTGCCCAAGGAAAAATTGACCCCCTGCTCATAACCGGAGAACAGAATGTGAGCAGAACTAGAGAATACTTTAGCATCCCTAGTTCAGGGCCTGCTTTGCGCTTGAGTTTTAAGAACGGTAGCATTCACCTTAATCCTATGGAGAGCCAGAGTTGTGTAGTGGTTAAGAGCAGCGGACTCTAATCTGGAGAACTCCTCCATGTGAAGCCTGCTAGGTGACCTTAGGCCAGTCACAGTTTTCTCTGAACTTTCTCAGCCCCACCTACCTCATGAGGGGTCTGTTGTGGAGAGGGGGAGGGAAGATGATTGTAAGCCACTTTGAGACTCTTTAAAGGTAGAGAAAAGATGTGTATAAAAAACCAACTCTTATTATTATTATTCTTTGGACCTTTGGAACCCTGTCTTTGAGAACATAAAGCCGCTTTTTTTGGGCTGACTTGTTTGGGATGATTTATTGAAATGAAAGAAGTGCATGTCTTTTTGTTACAGGAAACTTGCTACCCACTGCCTATCGGCATGCCAGTATTCAGCGCTAAAGATGCATTGTACCCAAAGTGTAATGAAAATACCATCTTGTGCACGCTTTTGTTCATTTTAATAATAGCAGAAACCTTTGTTTAAAAGCCGGTCTAAAAAGGGAAGAAAATCTGCTGTACACAGTAATTGCCTGTGCCATGTCTGTTCAGGCCTGAGCCCATGGAAATTGGGGGCTGACTTAACAAATGACTCACTCTAAATAAAGGTTGCTGCGCCAAATAAATATGCCATCTTGCTCCTGAGAAGTATTTGTTTTCAGGGCGTGACGATAAGGGCCTGAAGAGGTCTCAGATTTCTGGTGGGCAGCTTGGTTAATACGGGAGATTGCATTTTCCAATGAGAATGATTACACAAAACAGTGTGATAAACTCTACTAGACAGGAAAAAAAGTCAGTCTGCTCTGAGTTTTTAATCCAATTTCTTTTGCAGAATGGGAAAGGTTATCTTTTGTCTCGAACAACTTGGGGAAAATAAAATGAATTTTAATTAGAAGAAGATTACTGTGGTGACATGCCCATGAAAGAAACAATAACCCAGTGCGGGCAAGCTGGTAGACAATTCTGAGAAATGCATTCTATTATTTTTTATTGTAAAGGAAATTAATGAGTCTCGGGTAATAATGAAGGACAGATCGCTTAAATTACATTGTTTTATTGCAGATGAGCATTGTGAGGGAAACGGGGTTTTGTTTTATTTCAAAAAAGGAAAGCACAAGTATACACATATATAAATGCACACCCACTCCCATTTGTGCAAGACATTGAATAATGTGGTGACTCAAATGTTACTGGGAAAATCTGGTGTTGGGAGAAGTGGAGGCGATACCCCCCCCCCATTCTCAGCCCCTCCAGAGGGTCAAACCTGGCATCTACCAGGCCCAGTGGGTGGGCTTGTGCCTATTGATAAACATGAACCAAAAATAAACCCCAAAAATGCCATTTTGGTAAATTTCAGGTTCAGGTTTACCAAATGCCAAAACCTGGGGAGAAAGCCAAAGCCGAATTGGCCATTCCCGAAAAAAACCAGGTGTTTATTCAACTTTTTCAGATTTGGCTTTCTCCAGGATTTGTGAAGCTCCTGGGGGGCATTTTTTTGAGGTAGAGCCCCCAAATCTGCAGAATAGCTGCAAGGGACTCTCCTTGCCTTAACCCCCAAGTTTGGTGAAGATTGGGTCTGGGGGTCCAGTTTTATGGGGTCTGGGTGGGGTTGTCCCCATCCTCCTCCATAGAGAAGAAATAGTGAGGTGGCTGCGGTCAGATTCTCTATTATGAACTTCTCTATGCTTCTCTATGGAGGAGCCTGGCAAACTTTCCCATCGTTGAAAGCGATGGTGGTTCTGTTTCAGCCAAGCAGTGATTTTTACATCCTGTTCAGCACAGTGAAGCAAAAAAGATTAGGACTTACTTCAGAGCAAAGAAGGATAGGGTCAGAATGAAAGCTGTGTGGGAAAGGTGGTTCGCTTATTGCTCTTCCCACAGGAATGGTGTGAATTGTGGGAAATCAATCAATATTTCCTTCTTCCTTTAATGGTACAACTCCTAGCCAATAGGATGTGAGCTAACCACACTGAACTGCCAGGCAGAGTTTTTCAAATCCTTTTATTTTATATAATTTATTTCATTGTATATATGTTCTTTAGGAGCCCCGTGGCACAGAGTGGTAAGCTGCAGTACTGCAGTCCAAGCTCTGCTCACGACCTGAGTTCGATCTCGACGGAAGTCGACTTCAGGGAGCCGACGCAAGGTCAACTCAGCCTTCCATCCTTCTGAGGTCGGTAAAAGGAGTACCCAGCTTGCTGGGAGTAAAGGGAAGATGACTGGGGAAGGCACTGGCAAACCACCCCATAAACAAAGTCTGCCTAGTAAACGTCAGGATGTGACATCACCCCATGGGTCAGGAATGACCCGGTGCTTGCACAGGGGACCTTTACCTTTATATATGTTCTTTAAATTATTCTCGTGTCTCTTAAATTCAAATAAACCCAAAATAAATTTCACTACTGGAACTGTGATAGCTGGATCACAACCACCCAGCAGAAATTGTAGCTTATTAGCTACAGGCATGTCTATAAGCACTTAAGAACACCACTGATCAATCAATAAGTGCAAACAAGCAGACTGAAGGCTGGACATGATATTTTTTCCCCTCAGACAACTCTTTTTCCCCACAACCACAAAAGCAGGATTGCCAATGTCCAGGCAGTAGCTGGAGATCTGCCGGGATGCTATGACATCATACCCCATTGAAGCTCCTCCCCAAACCATGCCCTCCTCAGACTCCATCCCCAAAGTCTCTAGGTATTTCCATAACCTACGGTTGTCAACCTCCAGGTACTAGCTGGAGATCTCCTGCTATTACAACTGATCTCCAGTCGATAGAGATCAGTTCACCTGGAGAAAAGGGCTGCTTTGGCAATTGGACTCTATGGCATTAAAGTCCCTCCCCAAACCCCGCCCTCCTCAGGCTCCGCCCCAAAAACCTCCCGCTGGTGGCGAAGAGGGACCTGGCAACCCTACTGGCAACCTTAGTATAAACACATATGCACCATTTTATATTTCTCTGCAAATCCGCGGTTTACTCCAGGCTCACAAAAACTACTACTCTACCCTCGGGTGTTTTTCATTTCCAAAGCAGGGCCACCATGGGAATTAGATATAAGATAGTCTACATACAACATTTTAAGCTGTTTCTTAGAATATACATGCGGGTTAATAAATAAATGCTCCAATATTTGCTTTAATGATGGCATTCTTTCTCATAAAGAGGAAGAACCCCGTAAGATGATACGATCTTCCCCTTCTTCTCCCAGTTTTTTAAGTTTATCGCCTAATTTATGCAGTTTCCTTCATTCCTTTCCAGGGCTTCCGTCTGAAAAGTGCACACTGTCTTGTTTAAACGAAGCAAAGGCACACAGCTGTGAAATTCAATAAAACCTGTTATATATGGCCTTCGATCAACTTGCAGAACACCTACTGACATCACAGCCAGCTTCTTCACAGACTGAGTTTACCATAATCTTATGAGTTTTTTTATTTTAAACGCTGCATTCGAAAAAGGGTTTGCTTAGCAAGCGGCCTTCCTTATATATGACATGTTTTTATGATGTATATTTTTGAATCTGTTAGCCTCCTTGTTGTCCCTGATGGGGTAAAAAAAAAAAAAGGTAAAGGTAAAGGTCCCCTGTACAAGCACCGGGTCATTCCTGACCCATGGGTGACGTCACATCCCGACGTTTACTAGGCAGACTTTGTTTACGGGGTGGTTTGCCAGTGCCTTCTGTAGTTGTCTACCCCAGCAAGCTGGGTACTCATTTGACCGACCTCGGATGGAAGGCTGAGTCAACCTTGAGCCGTCTACCTGAAACCAACTTCCGTCAGGATCAATCTCAGGCCATGAGTAGAGCTTGGACTGCAGTACCACAGCTTTACCACTCTGTGCCACGGGGCAAAAAGGAAGGCTTTAAATTTTATAAATAAATAAACTTCTAAGAACTAGGTCTAATTATTCAGATTCCCAACAATAACAGTGTGGAACAGGTAAAAAAAAAATGTCCTTTTCAAAGTCAATCTGAAGAAAACCTCCCCAAAATTCTGCTCAATCTCAATGGCAACTAGAATCTCTCACATTTCCCATGTCAGTGCAGAGGGTCAGTTTGCTATTGAGGGAAAGGAAGAGATGATGTCACTAGGGTTGCCAGCTCTGGGTTGGGAAATACCTGGAGATTTTGGGGGTGGAGCCTGAGGAGGGCAGGGTTTGGAGTCGGGAAGGACTTCAATGCCATAGAGTCCAATTGCCAAGGTGACCATTTTCTCCAGGTGAATTCATCTCTATCACCTGGAGATCAATTGTAATAGCAGGAGATCTCCAGCTAGTACCTGGAGGCTAGCATGCCTACCTGGAGATCAACTGTAATAGCAGGAGATCTTCAGGTGCCACCTAGAGGTTGGCAACCCTCATTGTCACTAGGATTAACAGCTCCGGCTTGGGAAATACCTGGAGATTTTGTGCGTGGAGCTTGAGGCGGGTGGGGTTTGGGGAGGGGAGGGACTTGCATGGGGTATAATGCCATAGAGTCCACCTGCCAAAGCAGCCATTTTCTCCAGGTGAACTGTCTGATATCTGTCGCCTGAAGATCAGATGTAATAACAAGAGATCTCCAGCCACAACCTGGCGTTGGCAATCCTAGATATCATACCAGTTTAACTCTTTGGACTTCTGCCAAAGGATTATGGGATTTGTATTGTGAAGTCCTTCACGTTTGTTGTCAAAGATCACAAGCTCTCTGCCCCAAAAATACAATTGCCAGAATACCTGAAAAACAAAGAATTACTGTCAAGCTGTCTGCCCCACTGGCGTGCCATGCAAATGAACCAGAAGGATTAAGGAAATTCTGCAGCATTGTCAAAACTGTTTTGTCTCTGACGTTGCTAATTTGCATCTAATCCACCAGTTACAACCAGAGACAGATATCCTGCACTGGCGTGATTAAATATTACTTTTGACAAACCCGCAATATGTACTGAGTAAGTGAACATCTGTATTTTTTTTTAGTAAATCTATGATGAAGATGATAAATATTTAATCAAAAAAAAAACCCCTTGTCAGATGAGAAGACAAAAGTGTTTCACTATCCATTTTAACACTCTAGAGGTTCGAGAGAACACAAATGAGACAATTTGGGGAGATGATCACATACAGCTTGTAGCAAGCAAAGGATTTCATGTTCTTTCGGGGAGGAAAAAAGGCCTAGAAAGAGCCAGTTTGTTTGAACTCGATTCAGTGTCCAGGGACAACGGTTTGCACACAGCAAAACAAATTGTGTATATTTCAGAGTCAAATATGTTTCTCATTTCCCCTGAATATGATACATTGGTCGCATTTCCCATGCCTGTTGGCTGAATGCACAACATAACGCAGCGATGTGGGGAACAGATTGTCGGATTTGAACCTGAGAGACCCAAGTTCATGTCTTTGCTCATCTGGAAGCCTCATTCTGTGACTTTGAGCAAGTCACTGTACTGTACTCTGAAAGGTTATTTTGAGACCAAAAAAAGGGGGGAGAGAAGTGGCAGAACAGCCCCCACCACACACACACACACATATGGTGCCCTGTCCTCCTTGGAAGGAGGGCGGGATAAAAAAAAACAGAATAAATACATAAATAAATGTGAAAAAATACTAAATAATGTTTTTAAAGGGCTTGAAAACTGAAAGCTGGTACTCACATTATAGGTAAAGGTCCCCTGTGCAAGCACCGGGTCATTCCTGACCCATGGGGTGACGTCACATCCTGACGTTTCCAAGGCAGACTTTGTTTGCGGGGTGGTTTGCCAGTGCCTTCCCCAGTCATCTTCCCTTTACCCCTAGCAAGCTGGGTACTCATTTTACCGACCTCAGAAGGATGGAAGGCTGAGTCAACCTCGAGCCGGCTACCTGAAACCGACTTCTGTTGTGATCGAACTCAGGTCATGAGCAGAGCTTTTGACTGCAGTCCTGCAGCTTAACACTCTGCGCCACGGGGCTCCTTGGTACCCACATTACTTGCTAATAATATGTATTCAGTAGGATTGTTTTAAGGAAGGACTTCCAGACCGTTAGAGGGGTTCTTCAGTGGAACAGGCTTCCTGGAAAGGTGGTGGGCTCTCCTTGGGAGGTTTTTAAGCAGAGGCTAGATGGCCATCTGTCAGCAATGCTGATTCTGTGACCTCAGGCAGATCATGAGAGGGAGGGCAGGAAGGGTTACGTCAGTGTTTGGCTCTCGTGTCCCTTTTTTACATGCCCAGGGTAATGCCGATTGCCACTTGGGAGTCAGGAAGTAATTTTCCTTCAAGGATCCTGAAGGATTTTTGGGGGGGGTCATCTTCTGGGCATGGAGCAGGGGTCACGTGGAGAAAATGGCCACTTTGGCAATTAGACTCTATGGCATTGAAGCCCCTCCCCAAACCCTGCCCTCCTCAGGCTCCACCCCAAAAACCTTCCTCCGGAGATGAGGAGAGACATGACAACCCTAGGCTCTACCCCAAAATCTCCTGCTGGCAGCAAAGAGGGACCTGGCAACCCTATTGCCACATGACCTGGGGGTAATGGTCAGTCCTGGGTCTGGCGAGATGGAAGACCATTGGGTTAGAAAGAGTATCCAACCGGGATGAAAGAAATGTTTTTTCCTCTTAGATTATGTGGTGATGTAGGGATGCCAGCCTCCAGGTGGGACCTGGGGATCTCCCCGAATTGCAGCTCATCTCTAGACTACAGAGATCAGTTCCCCTGCTTTGGAGGATGGAATCTATGGCATTGTATCCCACTGCGGTCCCTGTTCTCCTCAGGCTCCATCTCCAAATCTCCAGGAGTTTCCCAACCTGGACCTGGCAACCCTATGGCGATGCCATTATGTCATTTCCAGCAAATACCATAGAGTTTGGGGGCACATGCTAGAGTGTCACCCCCTGCCATGATGTTATTTCCAGGTGGCACCGGAAGTGATTTCACCAGGGTGAAGTTCTCTCCTGTTGCCAGCTTTGGGCTGGCAACCCTATGACGATACTGTTAATAAAGTGTTAATGTCTGAAGGACAGGCTCTCTGCCTCCTTGTGGTGTTGAGGAAGAAGGAATTCTTAAGATGGCTACCTGGGTTGATGCCATTGGGGCCCTGAGCCCCAAGGTCTATAAAATGTAAATAAACCCATTGAGTTCTTTCACAAGCAGCTGGGATCAGTTCTTTGGGGAACCCGGAGGATCTTCCTAAATTCACATTATAATATCATTATTGTTATATGGAATATGTATACACTGGGGCTCTAGAGACTTGCTGAAGGCAGTTCACAAAATGCAAACAACACAATAGTTATAAAAAATTGCATACAAACTGTGAATAATAAATCAAGCCATTAGAAGCAAGCCAAAGGCATAAAACAACACACAGCAGCCTGAAACAGTATCCCTAAAATGATCCACAGGCTACAAGAAGAAAAGGGTTGGTTTTTATATGCTGACTTTCACTACCTTTTAAGGAGAATCAAACCAACTTACAATCGCCGTCTCTTCCTCTCCCCACAACAGACACCTTGTGAGGTTGGTGAGGCTGAGAGAGTTCAGAGAGAACTGTGACTGGCCCAAGGTCACCCAGCTGGCTTCATGTGGAGGAGCGGAGAAACCAGAGTGAGGAATCAAACCCAGTTCTCCAGATTACAGTTCACCACTCTTAACCATTACACCACTCTGGCTCTTAACCACCAAAGAAAGATGGAACCCCTCAGTTTAAAGCCTGAGAACAGTAAGGGATCAGGTGAGCTTCAATGGGAAAGGTATCCAAAGGCAAGGTGCTACTACTAACAAAGCCCTGCTTCTTTCTGGTGGCCACCCAGCACACCTCTGCAGACAGGGTTGCCAACAGTCCTGGCCCCATGCTTGTGTGTGTGTTAAGTGCCGTCAAGTTGCTTCCAACTCATGGCGACCCTATGAATCAATGGTTCTCCAAAACGTCCTATCTTTGACAGCCTTGCTCAGATCTTGCAAATTGAGTGCTGTGGCTTCCTTTATCGAGTCAATCCATCTCTTGTTGGGCCTTCCTCTTTTCCTGTTGTCCTCAACTTTTCCTAGCATGACTGTCTTTTCCAGTGATTCTTGTCTTCTCATAATGTGATCAAAACACGATCTCTTTCTATAAAATGCCATGGGACCAGGTCAAGTGGAAGCAGTAGAGACACGTGAACTCCCACCAGTTTGGCTCGCATCCTATTCACCAGCCACAAACAAAGAGCCGATTTTTCAATGGTCTGTTTGTTTGGTGACCTGAGAGCCAGCATGGTGTAGTGGTTAAGAGCAGTGGTTTGGAGTGGTGGACTCTGATCTGGAGAACTGGGTTTGATTCCCCACCCCTTCACAAGAGTGGCAGACGCTAATCTGGTGAACCGGTTTGGTTTCCTCACTCCTACATATAAGCTGGTTGGGTGACCTTGGGCTAGTCACAGCTCTCTCAGCCTCACCTACCTCACAGGGTGTCTGTTGTGGGAAGGGGAAGGAGATTGTAAGCCGGCTCTGATTCTTCCTTAAGTGGTAGAGAAAGTCAGCATATAAAAACCAACTCTTCTTCTTCTTCTTCTTCTTCTTCTTCTTCTTCTTCTTCTTCTTCTTCTTCTTCTTCTTCTTCTTCTTCTTCTTCTTCTTCTTGCTGTTTGGCAGGTTGCTTCACTGTATTCCTTTCTTAAGAGTGCAAAGCAGTACAGTAGAAAATGCTCTTTGCACAAGTTCATTCTCAAGCAGACCAGTCGATTGGGGCGCCCCTCATCCTAGCTGTATTACTGCTCTGTGGAAATATTTAAAATAGGGGGGTCTGGTTGTCCCTGGTGTGAACTGCACATTGCGAACCTGATATAAAAATAAAATGTATAGATGAAACAAAAGTAATGAATTATGAAAGTATGGTGTAGTGGTTAAGAGTGGGGGACTCTAATCTGAAGAACTGGGTTTGATTCTCCACTCCTCCACATGAGCAGTGGACTCTAATCTGGTGAACTGGGTTGGTTTCCCCACTCCTCTTCATGAAGCCTGCTGGGTGACCTTGGGCCAATCACAGTTCTCTCCGAACTGTCTCAGCCCCACCTACCTCACAAGGTGTTTGTTGTGGGGAGAGGAAGGGAAGGCAATTGTAAGCCTCTTTGAGGCTTCTTAAAGGTAGAGAAAATTGGCATATAAAAACCAACTCTTCTCTTCTTCCTTTAAAAAACTTAAGTGTGGATAATTCTACTTCATTTTATCTTGGGAAATAGTTCTTTAAGTGGGGTGAAGAGAACTGTCCATGTGTTTATCTGTCTAGAACAGCTGGTGCTAGCTATTTAAGAGTTCAATGGGGGGGGGGAACCCAGAAAAAGAAAGAAATAGAAGGGGAGGCTGGTAAATATAAGGGTATGGTCCCTTATTTAAGGCAGAGCCTGTCCCTCGATCTCAGATGAACCTACCCCATGGGGTTATTGTGAGGAGAAAATGCATGCCATTCTAGGCTCCTGGATGGAAGCATGGAATAAAAATCTGAGCGAAAAAACAAACAAAATGAATTCCTACTTCAGAAAAGCTCTACAGAACTGTGTTTTAGTAGCGCTGTCCCAGGGAAATCAAATCTCTATAAGCCTGTGGGCTAGGGTTGCCAAACTCCAAGTACTAGTTGGAGATCTCCTGCTGTTACAACTGATGTCCAGCCGATAGAGATCAGTTCACTTGAAGAAAATGGCCGTTATGGCAATTGGGCTCTATGGCATTGAAATCCCTCCCTTCCCCAAACCCCACCCTCCTCAGGCTCCGCCCAAAAAACCTCCCACCCAGGCAAAGAGGGACCTGGCAGCCCTACTGTGGGCACTTCCCAAATGTTGAGTAAATGTAGCGGGTGCTGCCACAAAATGGCGACCATAGAAAGAGGGGCCAATCACAAAAGGTCGGATGGTTCCAAGACAAGCATCCTCCAATGATGAAGGAAGCTGTTTGCTACAGATGCATCCTGGGCATAAGCACATAAGAAAAGCCCTGCTGGATCAGACCCAGGCCCATCGTCTTATCACACAGCGGCCAACCAGGGTCCCCTAGGAAGCCCAGAAAGAAAATGACTGCAGCAGCATTATCCTGCCTATGTTCCACAGCACCTAATACAATAGGCATGCTCCTCTGATCCTGGAGAGAATAGGGATGCATCATGACTGGTATCCATTTTTACTAGTAGTTTGCTGGTCAAGGACCGTAATAAATTGAATTGAATTACTAGTAGCCATGAATACCTCTCTCCTCCATGAACATGTCCACTCCCCTCTTAAAGCCTTGCAAGTTGGCAGCCATCACCACATCCTGGGGCAGGGAGTTCCACAATTTAACTATGCGTTGTGTGAAGAAACACATCACCACATATTGTTGAACCCAAGAACACATGAAGCTGCCTTGAACTGAATCAGGCCCGTGGTCCATCAAAGCCAGTATGGTCTACTCAGACTGGCAGCGACTCTTCGGGGTCTCAGGCAGAGAGGTCTTTCACTTCGCCTACTCGCCTAGTCCCTTTAACTGGAGACGTCGGGGATTGAACCTGGACCTTCTGCATGCCAAGCAGAGACTCTACCATTGAGCCAAAGCCTCTCCCCTGTTGATACTCAAGGATGGTAATGTCTAAATAATATAGTTGTGTCAGGAATTTCTCTCCTGCTGCATGATAAAAAAATACAAAGCAAATCTTGATAAAACTGCCGGGTGTTTGTGAACTTTCTTAAGCAGTAACCTTTTCTATTTTAAGAAAGGCCGTTTGTAGTTGAAAAGGCAGGAAGGATAAGCTCCAAAACGTTCTTAACGAAAATTCTCTCAAAAATGGCTTCAGATTCCTTCCCCCTTACAATTTCTGTAGTTGGGCATGAAAAAGATTTCTTTCTATTTTATTTTATTTTATTTTAATACTGTATAATCTGCCTTTCTCCCTGAGACTCAAGGAGGAATACACAGTGTAGGTCGATGGACATCCAATAAACAATCTGAAGGACTGCCTACTGCTGAAGGAACCTACCCATAACTCCCGTGATATTCAGAGGCCCTGTTTCTAGTGCTACTGCCATAGGGTTGCCAACCTCCAGGTACTAGCTGGAGGTCTCCTGCCATTACAACTGATCTCCAGCTGATAGAGATGAGTTCCCCTGGATAAAACAGCCGCTTTGGCAATTGGACTCTATGGCATGGAAGTCCCTCCCCTCCCCAATCCCCACCCTCCTCAAGCTCCGCCCCAAAAATCTCCAGGTATTTCCCAACCCTATCTAATACATGTGTAAAAAAGCCCTCCTGTAACCTAACTCAAAAAGAATGTGATTTATACATGTTCTAACTGCGTGAGCCCAGCAAATTCTCTGTTTTTACCTGCATATAGTTTCAACTCTCTTTGCAGGATAACCTTTTATTCAATCCAAGACTTCAAGCCTCAGCTGGGAATTTACGCTTTCAGAAACTATTTAGAGCTTGTCCGTCAGGCAGAGGTTGGAGTCGAGACCACACAGGTCAAACTACACAGCACACTACCCCTTTTTTAAATAGCATTTAAACCCGACCTTTACACTAGCCTGTCTATTAGTTGGTACTAGAGTTGCCAACCTCCAGGTAATACCTAGAGATCTCCTGCTATTACAATGGATCTCCAGCTGATAGAGATCAGTTCCCCTGGAGAAAATGGCCGCTTTGGCTGTTAGACTCTATGGATTTGAAGCCCCTTTCCTCCCCAAACCCCGCCCTCCTAAGGCTCCGCCCCCAAAACCTCCCGCCGTTAGTGAAGAGGGACCTGGTAACCCTAGCTGGTGCTGCTAGGATGCTTTGTTGGGAATGGGGTTGTCAGGTATCCCCTGGCAACTGTCACCTATGACAGACCTAGGTGACGAGTTGACGTCACTTCCGGGGTGCACTGGAAGTGACACCATCACAGAGGCAATGACATGGGTACTCTCTGGTATTTGGGCAAAAACTCTATGATAACAGCCATTTTTTTTACCATAGAGTTTTTGCCCAAATTCCAGAGAGTACCCACGTCACTGGTGGTGTGATGACATTACTTATGGTGAGGGCTGGAAGTGACATTGACATGTCAGTAGTGACAGAGGCCTCGGGCTCAGTTTGTTGCTGGCTGAAGGGCAACAGGGTAGGGCTGCCAACCTCCAGGTACTCACTGGAGTTCTCCCACCATTACAACTGATCTCCAGCCAACAGAGATCAGTTCACCTGGAGGAAATGGCCGCTTTGGCAATTAGACTCTATGGCATTGAAGTCCCTTCCCTCCCTGAACCCCACCCTCCTCAAGCTCAACCCCAAACCTCGATAGCGAAGAAGGACCTGGCAACCCTACACCGGGGAGAGGGTCTCCAAAGCATTGTGGGATTAAACATTGAATCCGTATTCTGGGCCATCAAGGACAGGGGACTAAAGTTTTACCAATCTGGATGCTTTGAAGTGCAGCAATAAAATAACTGGATGGCTTTGCGCTAAGGTTGCCACATGCTCTGTGGCACTCCAGTGGCTGGCGGGAGAGTGAACATTAAAAAAAAGTATGCTATCAGTGATGACGTGACATTTTTTCTGGGGAAACCCAGAAGTGACATCATACCTCTCTAGGAATCATTGGCAACTTTATGGTTTTACCCTAGAGTTTCTGGCGATTCCTAGAAAGACGTGACGTCACTTCTGGGAAACCCAGAAACCGATATGTCACTCTATCCCTGACTGCCAGCTCCCCGTGTCCCCCCCACCCTGGTTTTCCAATGGTTGCCACGCCGGGCCTGGTAATCCTGCTTTGAGACAGGAAAAGTATTATTATCTGAAAAGTACTATTTCTGTAATAAACAGCCTATTTTGTTATCCTGAAAATGAAATGAATTGATCAGGGGTTCCTGACCTTTTTCAGCTATGGGCACTTTTCGAATTCTGACACAACAGGGTGGGTGCACCCACAAACTGGCCGACATAAAATGGCTGCCAAAGGAGGTGGAGCCAGCCACAAAATGGCTGCCACTTTCAACCACGCAGAAAAGATCTTGTGGTGACAGCCTCTTCCAAGGCACCGTTTATAAAATCTGCTGAGCTAATCAAATCTCCAATGCTCAGTCAGAAACCTTGCTGGTCAAAATCCCTAGTTGGCCATGCCCACTTTTTAAAACACTTGGTGGGTGCCAGAAAAGGTGTCAGCGGGCATCTTGGTGCCCACAGGCACCATGCTGGGGACCCCTGGAGTAGGTGTTCTCTATCCATACATTGAGATAGTGATCTGCAGCAAGTATTCTGGAAAAGGAATCTTCCATGGTCTACAGTGATATAATGCTTCTTGGATTTTGCTGGAAGAAATTATCGCTTGGATTATGTTCTGTACTTCAACATATTCATAAAAGTGTACTTTAAATGTTTTATTAAGACAATCAGTGTATAAAACCATGCCATGAAAAAAAACATTATTGCTTTGGCTACGATATTGCATTTTTAAAAAACATCACAACTTGTTTGGGCTCCAGTACATCTTGGAATTATATAGTATTATATACCAGTTCAAGCTTGAGATGTGCTCTTTCGTATAATTTTGAAGTCATTCATCTATCCTGTACATTTCAAGAGACATTAGGTTTTATACAGAAGAAAGAGGGGGGGAAGCAAGATGGATGTAATAACAAGCCTGTGAAGGAGTCTGTAAAGATAGAGCTATTTTCCCTGAATATTTTGGTATACGAAAAAGTTTCTGGTAATCAGTTGGAAGTTTAAATTATTTTGTCTGGTACATATCGATGGAATTCCAATGCAGCATTTCTCTGGCTTTATTTGTTTGTTTGTTTATGTGTTTGTGTTTATTTATTGTATTTCTTGCATTTATAGCCCGCCCTCATCCCGGCAAGCTGGGATCAGAGCCATCAATGATGGCGTGACATCATTTCTAGAGAAACCCAGAAGTGACATCCTGCCTCTCTAGGAATCATTGAAAACTTTCTGGTTTTGCTATAATATACACGTGGGCGATGCATGAGACTGGAGACGGCGTTCCAACACAACTGCTTTATTGACAACTAGAAGTGATTTGAACTGGAACTCTGAACTGAACCCTCCCAACACCCTGGCTTATATGCTCACCCAACCACCAGGAGCCACGCCCGCAAGTCCATGATTGGCTGGTTGTAAATCCATCGTCCAATGGGAGCTCAGGAGCAAGCAAAGTCTGTGATTGGGTAGCTTTAGACCACTGTCCAGTAGGAACACACAGGCGAGGAGCCTGGAGCAGACTTCAAGCTCAACATCAGCCTTGCCTTCTGCTGCATACGTAACAGTTTCATTGATGCTTTCCTTCATGGGTTGCTGGAGTAGAAGTTGCAAAATACCGCCAAGTCACAGCTGACTTATGGCGACCCCATAGGGTTTTCAAGGCAAGAGAAGTTTGGAGGTGGTTTGCCATCACCTGCCTCTGCGTGGGCTGAGAGAGTTTGGAGAGAACCGTGACTGGCCCAAGGTCACCCAGCAGGCTTCATGTGGAGGAGTGGGGAATCGAACCCGGTTCTCCAGATTAGAATCCGACGCTCTTAACCACTACATCACGCTGGCTCTCAATAAATGTTCCTCTAAAGTGCTGCTCGACTCCTGCTCAGTCTCTACCAGGTTGTGGCTGGAGATCTCCTGGGATGACAACTGATCTCCAGGTGACAGAGATCAGTTCCCCTGGAGAAAATGGCTGTTTTGGAATGTGGACTCTGTGGCATTATACCCTGTTGAAGTCCCTCCCCTCCCCAAACCTGTCCCTCCTCAGGCTCCGCCCCCAAATTTGCCAGGTAGTTCCCAACCTGGAGCTGGCAGCCCTAATCATGAGCATGATGACGTTACTTCTGGCTTTTTACCACAGAGTTTCTGGTGTTTCCTAGAGCTACCACTGTCACGTCTGGGTTCTTCCCAGAAGTGACATCATCATGCTCACCCCTACCGTGTCCCCACCCCCAACCCTCTCACTGGTTGCCAGGCTCAATGATTTAAGTCAGTCCTAGTTGCTTTCTAAAGGCCAAGTGCCACAAAGATGGGGCAAACCCTGGTTTTTCGTCCAATTATATTTTCAACTTTCATTCGAAGTATTCCCTGCCTGCCAAAGGGATCGCAGTGACTCTTATATTCATACTGTGCTGTGTAAGGGAATTATATGAAGTTTGCTCTCCCCCTCCAGGGAAACTGCGTGATGATAAGTTGACAGAGGATACAACAAATGGAAAGGAACACATGAAAAATCTCATAAATGTGTTGCAAATTAAGAACATGGGAAATAAAAGTATTTCGAGCTGACCTTCCTTGGAGAGAAATCTTCATAGAAGGAGAGTGTTGTCTAATAATGAAAGAAAGATGGGGTGTGCCCCTGAGCTTGCGTACAATGCCGTTTTATGTCGTAGGTCAATATTTATCCCGCTATTGCCGCTTTTATTAAACACGTGCCCACTATACTAATGTATCAACCCTTGCCATTAATATTCAGTGTCAGTAGCTGGCATTAAAAGGGCAGTTGCCCAGGGAGCATTACATTATACAGTGGCACAATATTAGCAACAGGGGTGCATCACAGCTGGTGTACAAATAAGGGTTGCCAACCTCCAGGTACTAGCTGGAGATCTCCAGCCGATAGAGATCAGTTCACCTGGAGAAAAGGGCTGCTTTGCCAATTGGACTCTATGGCATTGAAGTCCCTCCCCTCCCCAAACCCCGCCCTCCTCAGGCTCTGCCTCAAAAACCACCCGCCGGTGGCAAAGAGGGACCTGGCAACCCTTTAGATGTCAACAGTGCAAAGGGCAAATGCTGCTACAGATTTCACATCCTTAAGCCTCCATACTGAGACGGGGCAGGAACGATCACAACAACTTATCTCTCATTAAGAGGGTGCGCCCCAGGCACCTAATGGTTCCTGATGGGTTCCTGTCAGCACTTGGGGATTTTCCCACCTCGGTTGCTGACAATTCTGTGCAGGCTCTGACCGCTTTCTGGAATAGGGAGGTGGCCCAGGCTATTACAACTGATCTCCAGCAGACAGAGATCAGTTCACCTGGAGAAAATGGTCACTTTGGCCAGTGGACTCTATGGCATTGAAGTCCCTTCCCAAACCCCGCCTTCCTCAGGCCCCACCCCCAAAACCTCCCGCCAGTGGCGAAGAAGGATCTGGTAACCCTACCTCCAAAGGAGCCATTTTCTCCAGGGGAACTGGTCTCTATTGCCTGGAGATCCACTGTAATAGTGGGAGATCTCCAGGTCCCACCGGGGTTTGGCAACCTGACACTGAACCCAAGTCTCTTTCTCCCTCCCTTCTCCTTTTTGATAAGTTATAGTGTGGTGGTAAGCGAGAGCTGCCATTCTGATGACGCCGAAGCCGAGATTGCTTATGCCACTTCAACATTCATAATGGGCACTCAATCACTGACGCAGCTGCATGGGTACCAGTTAACACGTAACGATTCCACTAAGTACCTCTGAGAAAAGAGTCTCAGTTGGCCCTTAGCACTCTCCTGTCCCTAATGGCGAACTACAAATCATCTCCTGTGACATAGCCCAAAGCTAGAAGATGAAAAAAGAGAGAGAAAGAAATGAATACACCAGCACTTTCTTTTTGACAATGATTTGACACCCGGCTGATGGAAGGAGCTAACACCCCGACCTCTAGACTCTACGTTCTGCTTAGAGAGAGATTTGCTTGAAGCACCCCTGGGGATTCGGATTCCTGCTAATAGCAGACAATGGGAGGTCTGATAGAATTACGGCCGAGCAGAAAAGTTCTCTCAATTAATTTCCCATCCCGGCATAGCCATTAGCAGGTGATGCCATCTACAGAAATGCGGTTGGAGTAAGGTGGCCAACCTCCAGGTACTAGCTGGAGATCTCCTGCTATTACAACTGAGCTCCAGCCAATAGAGATCAGTTCCCCTGGATAAAATGGCCGCTTTGGCAATTGGATTCTATGGCATTGAAGTCCCTCCCCTCCCCAAACCCCGTATTAGCATCTGTATTAGCATCAACTGTGTATGTGTTTGTAATATTTGTAATGATTTATTCTTTGTGCTTTTTAGGAAGCCTGCATTTTAGGCCCTGTGTTTTTAAATGCAATTAGACTCTATGGCACTGAAGTCCATCCCCTCCCCAAACCCCGTCCTCCTCAGGCTCTGCCCCCCAAAAACCTCCTGCCGGTGGCAAAGAGGGACTTGGCAACCCTACCTCTAAAAGGCCCAAATGCATTTGGTCAGATTTTGGTCATTATCTGTATTAGCATCAACTGTGCATGTGTTTGTAATATTTGTAATGATTTATTCTTTGTGCTTTTTAGGAAGCCTGCATTTTAGGCCCTGTGTTTTTAAATGCAATTAGACTCTACGGCACTGAAGTCCATCCCCTCCCCAAACCCCGTCCTCCTCAGGCTCTGCCCCCCAAAACCACCTGCCGGTGGCAAAGAGGGACCTGGCAACCCTAGGTTGGGGGGACAGACGCAGGGGGAGAGATAAGAATAATTCTGTGCTTTCGAAAGGACTGCTACCTAAGCGTGTTACAGAACAGCACAATTAGAGCACATTTTCTGCATTCACCATTCCGATGAAACTTTGATGTTCTCGATTGTCACTTTGGGCTGGAAGAGGCACATGAGAGGAGACAGAGAGAAACGCTCACCAAATTCTATATTGCCATTTGCTACAAAAATCAAAGTACGGCTCAAAATATAATGAAAAGCTTAAGGCTAGGATCCTAAGTAGCACCTGCAGAAATGCAATAAAACATGTGAAGCTGCCTTATACTGAATCAGACCACTGGTTCATCAAGGTTTTTCACATCACCTACCTGCCTAGTCCTGTTAACTGGAGGTGCCGGGGATTGAACCTGGGACCTTCTGCATGCCAAGCAGATGTTCTCCACTGAATCATGGCCCTTCTACTACTGAACCACACTATTTTACTCTGGATGTGAAAGACCTCTGACTGAGGTCGTTTTTGCATGGGAGCTTTACCTGAAGTTCATTGCTCGCTGGACTCACACTTTCCTGTTGGGAGTCTATGTACCAGTGGTCTCCAAGCTCAAATCAAGAAGCACTTGAGTCCCTGCCCCTTAAAATGCTGCTTTGTAATTGGCTGTAGTGAGAGAAAAGTCCCCTCTCCGAAACCCAATTGCCGCATTAAACCCAATTGCCGCATTAAAAAAAAAAAAAAGAACAAAAACAAAACGGATGGTGGGGAGGGCCTGTGGCTCAGTGGCAGATTATCTGCTTGGCTTGCAGAAGGTTCCAGGTTCAATCCCTGGCCTCTCCAGTTAAAAGGACCAGGTAATAGTTAATATGAAAGACCTTCGTCTAAGAGCCGCTGCCAGTCTGAGTAGTAGGCTTATCAATTGCCAGGTGGGGGCAGGCAAAAGCCCGCCAATCTACCAGGCTGCCCACTGACCAGCTGAGGGTCAGCGGGCAAAAGAGGGGGAGGCACATTATGTGCGCATGTGCGACTTGTGTGCTGCGTCAACATTGCTTCCAGGTTTACCCAGAAGCGACGCGGAAGCTCTAGCAACCTTTGGCAAAATTCTATGAATACCAAAGAGTTTCAGTGGAGGTTGCTACAGCGTCCGCATCACTTCTGGGTAAACCCAGAAGCGATGTCAGCATGTCATGCGGGGCATACGCGCGTTGTGCAGGGTGTCCACGGGTATCATGCGCTCCCAGCCATGCAAAGCTCCCAGCCATGCAAAGCTCCTGCCGGTGGAGCAAAGGGACCTGGCAACCCTACTGAGTAGACAATACTGACCTTGATAAACCAAAGGTCCAATTCAGTGTAAATCAGCTTCAGGTATGCACATGTGTGAATGGCTTAATTGGCTTCATTCCCTGACCAAGTTAACGTCAGGGCGGATATTTCACCCTCCCCCACTTTCTGCCCTCCCAGTCCCCAAACAGAAATGGTGTCTGCCATCTCCACTCCCCTGTGCAGTTCACTGAGCTGTGATTTTCACTTCAACAGACAAGACAGACTGATGTTGATGTGCCGAAAAGAAGTGAAGAGGAGAACTGGCAACACTCATCTGTGGTGCCTCCGTTAGAGTCTCATTAGGCAATATCCAGGAACGTTAGGCGTTATCGATTTCTTTAAAAAAAAGACGATAGGATAATAATTTGAAAATGGTTGCAGGTTTCAATTATTTCTGCAACTCCTGTGCAGTGAAACTGGTAGATCTGTGTTCAGAATCGGTAACCAGATTAGGCAGGATGCGAGCGGCGGTGCGCGAATTCCTAACAGAGCTTGACAAGTCCATTACCTCTCAGATGTGTTTGGACTTTTATTGCTCTGATCCGAGGGGAAAGGAAAGGATTCCGGAGGCGATTTGAGTATGTTGATGCATGCACATGCATAAACAGAAAGCCCTTCTATGTAAGAGAAAGCAGGAAACCCAGCGTGCCGATTCTCATGCTTTATTGACTACTTCAGCAAAGTTGGGGGAATATATAAATACTAACTACCCTGAAATTCTTGAGTGGAAAAAGGCACTATTTGGAAGGAAAGGGGAAAAGTCATCTTTCAAAGTTACACAGCGTAATCCTAAGAATGCTTTTCTGGGAGCCAGCCCCATTGTGTTCACCTGAGTGGGATTTTGAGTAGGCCGGCAGAGTTGTTACACATGCATTTCATGTTAATTCATCTTATCTTTCATATCTTTAATGGTACTCCAATGTGAATTAATATATCTTCCTAATGTTATATTTTATATACATATATCTGAGGAAACTATCATATTGTTAAACGTTTAAATGGAGAAACTATGAATTTGTTAACTTGTTAGGTATTGTGAATCTTGTTGTATGGTGAAATATTATGAATTACCCCCCCCCCATCTTATTCTCCTATCTCTTTTCCTGGTTAAACCAGGTTTGCCAACCTCCAGGTGGTGGCTGGAGATCACCTGGGATTACAACTGATCCCCAGGCGACAGAGATCAGTTCCCCTGGAGCAATGGCCACTTTGGAAGGTGGACTCTAAGGCATTATACCCCACTGAAGCCCCTCCCTTCCCCAAACCCTTCCCCACACCCATAATCCTGGTAATTTGGCAAGTTTCATTACAAGCTTTGGAGACCTTGATAGAAATTCCTTCGGTCCTTTTTGAAATTGATATGATTATTACAAATCTTTCTGGTAAGACATTTTATATAATTATATATTTATATTCTTGATGGTATAGTTGTTTTATTATAAAGAATTATTGTGAAATAAGTGCTTAATTTTTAATAATATTATTACATTGTTATTCATTGGAAAAAAGTTTTTTGTACTAGCAGGGTATTTCTTGTATATTATGATATGCAGATATGCTTAGCTGATGAAGCCACGTGCAAAACGTGTGTAGGATCTAGACGACACGTCCGGACACCTCCTCTTGGCACCTCCTTGTTGTGGTCCTCTTTTTGACATCTCGTGTCCAGCTACTTTGAAGCACAGGAAAGTCTCCCATGGACAGTGACATTGTTCCTAAATGACTCATTGAACAAATTTTTCTGTCATATTGCATATTTTGCTGGACTGTTTTGCTTACTGTATAGATATTGCTGTTTGTGTTTCCTTTGTATATAGTTTCACTTTTTTGCACTTCTGCACTTAGATAAACTTATTTCTGGTTAAAATTATTTTGTAGTGCTGTTTGGATCTTTTCCACTACCTGGAGGTTGGCAACCCTACTGTGGTTCCATGATAGCATTCAGACTGGAAAAGCCAAAGGCAAAAATCTCCAAAAATGCAACTCAAAGTATTCAGTCGCTGAAGCCTGGCACAAATGAACAGACAAATGCTGAAGAAATTATGAGCAAATCAAAGGAATACAGCCCAAAAAATAAAAGGAAACAGTAAAATGAAAGGGAACAATGAAAAAATTAATCAAACATATGTATTCAAACTCAAAAGGGTGCTCACGTTCAGACTATACTTGATGCTTTGTGTCTGGAAACATATCCTTCACCTCCAAAGGGGAAAATTACATTAATCTTTTATCTGTTTTCTGCTCAGTCTGTACTCTGTAATTCAATATTTATTTTATCAGCAGAGGTTCACCAGGAATGCATGGTCGGTGAACAAGATTGTAAGTTTATTTACAGAGGAATCAGTAATGCTAGCCTACCTTGTGTGACCAGGGTAAGTGGGCAGAGAGCTGAAAAGTCCCAAGATAATTATCTGCAGGGTTGCCAGGTCCCTCTTCACCACCATTGGGAGGTTTTTGGGGTGGAGCCTGAGGAGGGCAGGTTTGGGTAGGGAAGGGACTTCAATGCCATAGAGTCCAATTGCCAAAGTGGCCATTTTCTCCAGGTGAACTGATCTCTATCGGCTGGAGATCAGTTGTAATAGCAGGAGATCTCCACTTAGTACCTTGAGGTTGGCAGCCCTAAGTCTCTGACCATTGCCCAACCACCTCTTCAGTCCCGGTCTACACAGATAGAAAAATGAAGTGCCTGTTTTGGGGATGGGAAGGGAAGGTGATTGTAAGCTGCTTTGATTCTTCCTTAAGTGGTACAGAAAGTCGGCATATAAAAACCAACTCTTCTTCTTCTTCTTCTTCTTCTTCTTCTTCTTCTTCTTCTTCTTCTTCTTCTTCTTCTTCTCAGAAGACCATTGGTCTTCCTTGAGCATTCACATAAAATCTAATTCTATACCAACCTTGAAAAGCTGAAGTTTTTTTCTTCCACAGATACTGGGGGTGAAATGTCATGTTACCCCACAGGGATTCAAGATTTTTGAGACATTATTGTGCTGGAATATTTTCCTGTGTTTTTTTGTGTACTGCCTGTGATGTATTCCTTTCTCGTTGGCTAGTTACAGCTGTCTCCGTTCCCTGCCAGCCTCTTTAGTGCTTTGCTGGATATTCTTGGAGAAGAAAGCAGTAATTATTTATCATTATCCACCATGCCGGAGAATTCACCTGTCTTTCATTTTCTGTTATTTAAATAAAAGGGTTATTTGTAAGATTTCCAGGAAGGGAATGGAAATTATCTTAATATCACCCCTTGATCTTCTCCGTCCCTGTCCATTATTATACTTAGGAGAACCTCTTGTATTCATAGAATCATAGAATTGGAAGGAACCACCAGGGTCATTTAGTCCAACACCCTGCACACTGCAGGAAAGTCACAACTACCTCCCCCACACACACCCAGTGACCCTTACTCCATGCCCAGAAGATGGCCAAGATGCCCTCCCGCTCATGATCTGCCTAAGGTAATAAAATCAGCATTGCTGACAGATGGCCACCTAGCCTCTGCTTAAATACCTCCAGGGACGGAGAACCTACCACCTCTCGAGGAAGCCTGTTCAAGATGAGCCTAAGCACAGAGTTTGCACTCTTGTCCATGCATAACTGAGAGGAGAGTGGGAATTGTTTTTCACAGTACAGTCCCCAAATAAATGATGGATTTGGGGAAAACAGGAACCCATCTGTTGAACAATTTGGTACCCACAGAATGAACTTTTATTTCCGCCCCTCGTTGTGACTCTTGGGTAGCCAAGTGTTGTTGAATCATGACAAGTGCAAAAAATTAGTCATCTCATTTGTTCTCACTTTCTTTCTCATTTTTTCCCCTACAGCATGATCTACCTATTTGTTTCAAGATATTTTTCAAAAAGGGCCAGTCCATCAGTTGTTTATGGTGGTCATAGACGAGCAATATAAAACATTTCCCCCCCATCAAAACACAGATGACTTATGGTGACCCTGTAGGGAGAGCCAGCATGGTGTAGTGGTTAAGAGAGGTGGTTTGGTGTGGTGGTCTCTGATTTGGAGAACCGGGTTTGATTCCCCACTCCTCCACATGAGCGGCAGAGGCTAATCTGGTGAACTGGGTTGGTTTCCCCACTTTTCCACATGAAGCCAGCTAGGTGACCTTGGGCTAGTCACACTCTCTCAGCCCCACCTACCTCACAGGGTGTCTGTTGTGGGGAGGGAAAAGGAAGGTGATTGTAAGCTGGTTTGATTCTTCCTTAAGTGGTACAGAAAGTCGGCATATAAAAACCAACTCTTCCTCTTTTCAAGGCAAGAGATGTTCAGAAGTGGTTTGCCATTGCCTGCTTGCATGTCATGACACTGATATTACTTGCAGGTCTCCCATCCAAATACTAGTCAGGACTGACCCTGCTTAGCTTCTGAGATCTGACGAGATCGGGCTAGCCTGGGCCTATCCAGGTCAGGGCAATATAAAAAATGCAACTCTCAAAAAGGTCACTGTCTTTCATTGTTCAACCACTGTTGGAAAGAAGCATCCATGGGTCATGCTTTGGAGGCAGGAAATGGAAGCAGAGAAAGAGGTAGGGATGCCAGCCCCCAGATGGGACCTGGGGATTCCCTGGAATTACAGCTCATCTCCAGACTACAGAGATCAGTTCCCCTGGCTCTATGGAATTGTACCTTACTGAGGTCCCTGTCCTGCCCAGGCTCCATTCCCAAATCTCCAGAAGTTTCCAAACCTGGAACTGGCAACCCTACCCCCCAAACCCCCACCGGTGGGCAGGGGAGACCTCGCAACCCTAGAAAGAAGATGTTGTATGATGGTTGCTGAATAAAGACAAATTTTCACCAGGCGGTAAGTTATGACAGTGATGTTTTCACATGATGAAGAGAACATTACCACTTTCCTGCTTGTCCGGATTTCTGATTAGGTGAGAATGGGTGGGAAAGCTTTCCTTACCATGTGACCGAATGCTACAGATGACCAAATTCCCATGTGATTACTTGCTGTACTCTGGAGAACCGGGTTTGATTTCCCATTCCTCCGCATGAGCAGTGGTGCTAATCTGGTGAACCGGGTTGGTTTCCCCACTCCTACACATGAAGCCAGCTGAGTGACCTTGGGCTAGTCACAGCTCTCTTAGAGCTCTCTCAGCCCCAATTACCTCTCAGGGTGTCTGTTGTGGGGAGAGGAAGGGAAGGTGATTGTAAGCCAGTTTGATTCTTTCTTAAGTGGCAGAGAAAGTCGGCATATAAAAACCAACACTTGTTCTTGTTCTTCTTTTTGTTTTTGTACTTCTTCTTCCAATGTTTCCTAATTGTTGCCTGCCCAACAACCGCAGGAAAATCCCTATACGGGCCTAATATAGCAGAGCCACTCATGCTCCCAAGGATGATATTTGACTTTTGAGAAGGATACAGGCAATAGCGATATGCAACCATGGCATGGCACAAACAGTGAACTGCAGGCAATTGTCTGTACTGCAGGCAGAAACAGCTTGGTAATTCTACCCTCCAGTCCCTGAAAAGCTATTATCCCTGCATGAAAGGAGACCTGACAATATTCTTCAAACTGATGCCTTAAGGAGAACAGGGCACCGTCGTTTTCCTTACTCACGTTGGACAAACAACAAATAATGGTCTCAAAATGAAACTTTAACAGAAATAGATTTAAGCTGAGCACGAGAATGACTTTCTAAGTGGAAAGGTTGTTTAAGACGGTGGTAACAGAAGAACATAAGAAAGCCCCCGCTGAATCAGATGAAGGTCCATCAAGTCCAGCAGTCTGTTCACACAGAGGCCAACCAGGTGCCTCTAGGAAGCCCACAAACAAGATAACTAGGGCTGTGCAAAAAAAAAAAAAAAGTTAAATTTCAGGTTCGGGTTTATTGGGCCTTATTTTTTCCAGGAAACCTGATATAAGCCGAATACCCATACCAGTAAATATGTGCATTCGGCTTATTTCCGGGTTTCCTGAAAAAATTCGGCCCTGTGGGGGGGTCATTTTTGGAGGTAAAGCCCCCAGATTCACAGCATAGCTTGAAGGGACTGTTCTTGCACAAACCCCAAAGTTTAAGAACATAAGAAAAGCCCTGCTGGATCAGACCAAGGCCCATCAAGTCCAGCAGTCTGTTCACACAGTGGCCAACCAGGGGCCTCCAGGAAGCCCCCAAACAAGATGACTGCAGCAGCATTTATCCTGCCTGTGTTCCACAGCACCTAAGATAACAGGCATGCTCCTCTGATCCTGGAGATAACAGGTATGTATCATGATGAGTATTCATTTTAACTAGTAGCCATGAATACCCCTTTCCTCCATGAACATGTCCACTCCCCTCTTAAAGCCTTCCAAGTTGGCAGCCATCACCACATTTTGGTGAAGATTGGGTCAGGGGTCCCATTTTATGGGGTTTGGCAGGGGTCGCCCCTCTCCTCCATTGACAATCATTGCAAAGTTTGTATTAACTGGTATTAACTAGTTAATACCTGGTATCTGGGCTGAAGACTGCGGAAAATTAGCTATTGTAGTGAGATAAGGCCCTCAGCTGGATAGCCCCAGGCTAGCCTGATCCTGTCAGATCTCAGAAGCTAAGCAGGGCTTGTCTTGACGAGTATTTAGATGGGTGACCTCCAAGGAATACCAGGGGCATGGCAAACCACCTCTGAATGTCTCTTGCCTTGAAAACCCTATGGGGGTTGTGACTTGATGGTTAGGGTTGCCAGGTCCCTCTTTGTCACTGGCGAGAGGTTTTTGGATGAGAGCCTGAGGAGGGCGGGGTTTGGGGAGGGATTTCAATGCCATAGAGTCCAATTGCCAAAGCAGCCATTTTCTTCAGGTGAATTGATCTCTTATTAGCTGGAGATCAGTTGTAATAACAGGAGAGCTCCACCTAGTACCTGGAGGTTGGCAACCCTATTGATGGCACACACACACACACACACACATGAGATAAGAGTCCTATGTCCATATTTAGCCCTGGGGGAAGGGGTTCATTTTTTTGAATTTGGGAATGAACTCAATTTCAGCAATCTCGCGTTGCCTCCATTCCTACTTGTATCTGACAAAGGGAGCTTTGACTCTCAAAAAAGCATACCCTGGAAATCTGGTAGGTCTTTCAGCTGCTACTGGATGGGAATCTTGCTCTTCTAGTGCAGAACAACACCGCTACCCACCGGAACTATAAAGAGAAAGGTGACCCCCAAGCCAATGAAAGAATGATGAACCATCTTGTAAATTAATTCAGGGGAACTAGCGCTGTGGTGTCTACAACAATAAGTCCATTGGGCTAGCAAAAGAGACCGCCAAGAATCTATTTCATGACATAGTTATTCAGTAGCTAGAACACAGTAAAGAGGTGATACCCTGGTGGAATCTGGTTGGTGTCACCAAGTAATGTATAAAACATGTCTCTTCTGATGACTGTCAGAAGCCATTGGAAGTGGGTGGGAAGAAGGGGCTGCCTAAAATCCCAAATTTCTGAAAGCCCTCCATTTGCCACACAAAGTTCTAAAGGCCCCCCAAGATTTGTAGATTGTCCCTGGATGAAGGCTGTTTATCTTGGAAAGAAGGCAGTTAAGGGGAGGCATGATAGAGGTCTATAAAATTATGTATGGTACACAGAGAGTGGTCAGGGGGAAGCTTTTCTCCCTCTCTCATAATGCTAGAACGCGGGGTCATCTGCTGAAGCTGGAGGGTGAGAGATTCAAAACTGATGAAAATATTTCTTCACACAACACATAGTTCAATTGTGAAACTCCCTGCCCCAGGATGTGGTGATGGCTGCCAACTTGGAAGGCTTTAAGAGGGGAGTGGACATGTTCATAGAGGAGAGGGGTATTCATGGCTACTAGTCAAAATGAGTACTAGTCATGATGCATACCTATTCTCTCCAAGATGGGAGGACCATGCCTATGATACTAGGTGCTGTGGAACACAGGTAGGACAAAGTTGCTGCACTTGTCTTGTTTGTGGGCTTCCTGGAGGCACCAGGTTGGCCACTGTGTGAACAGACTGCTGGACTTGATAGGCCTTGGTCTGATCCAGCAGGGCCTTTCTTATGTCCTTATGGTCTTATGCCCCCTGCCAAGAATCACTGATCCAGATTTTTGTGCCACTTGCAAAAATCTCTGTTGAGCCAGTCACATACTCTCCTGTGATCTTTCACATCATATTTGCCAACGAATTATAAGCTAACATTTCGTGGCAATTACAACTTGAAGGTTAAAATAATCAGTGCGGTAGCTGTTAAATGTATGTACTTTCTTCTAAAGAGCAACTGTGTTTTGTCCTTGATTTACATTAGACCCCAAAGGCCTTTGCACTACTGATATGTAAAATCAGTATGGTTTATTGGCTTTCTTCACGTAATTATTACATTTTTACTGTGACTTTCCTCTAAGGAGCTCAACATGTCGTAAGGGACTGGATGGGACCAACGGTTCATCTAGTCCAGCATTCTTTTTCCAATAGTGACCGGTCAACAAAGTCCAAAAGATGGAATATTCTATGGTTATTTTCATCGTCTTCAAACTTGAGAGAACAAATAACAAAAGAAGGCGGATACAAGAGAGAAGGCAACTTATGAATGAATATTTCCTGGAGACTTAAGATATTTATTAGAGAAAAATTATAAATTGCTAGAAGAAGAAGAAGAAGAAGAAGAAGAAGAAGAAGAAGAAGAAGAAGAAGAAGAAGAAGAGTTGGTTTTTACATGCTGACTTTCTCTACCACTTAAGGAAGAATCAATCCAGTTTACAATCTCCTTCCCTTCCACTCCCCACAACAGACACCCTGTGAGGTGGGTGAGGCTGAGAGAGTGTGACTAACCCAAGGTCACCCAGCTGGCTTCATGTGTAGGTAAGGTAAAGGTTCCCTGTGCAAGCATCGGGGCATTCCTGACCCATGGGGTGATGTCACATCCCAGCGTTTCCTAAGCAGACTTTGTTTGCGGGGTGGTTTGCCAGTGCCTTCCCCAGTCATCTTGGAAATGTCATAACCCAGATGCAACATTTTATTATATCTGGTTGACATGTAAGAAAGCAAGAAAATATTGGATAATGATGCATGATGAAATGCAAAAGATACTGAAATTTAAATCCCTGTTGTATCTGAAAGATTTTATAAACAGTGTGATGTGAGGACTACAAGGTACAAGATATTGCAGTAAATTGGTAAGATGATACCTAGAATGAAATATTGCAATCAGTTGCAATTATTATTCTCTTATAAAAGCGCCCTCCTGGAGTGGTCCACTATATTGCAACTTGGATCCCTTTATAAAAAACGTCCCCCTGATCTTTTCTGTCTTGCATATTCTACAGAATGGTTGAAGTGCGGATTCCTACTTTTGAGTAAACATTTGCTGCCCAATAACCATGAGAAGCAAGCCACCATTGCTGATATTTTCGCTTTTAAATTAGGTGATGTGTGGGTGTAAAATGGGCCCCACATTGCTTTTAAAGGTGACTACAGATGTCCCAAGTCCAAGTCATGCAAAACTGGAGGACAAGCCAGTGCAACCAGTCTAGATCCTTGAAAACTCCATTTCACTGTAGCCTAGTTAATATGTATGCAAGTGTTGTCAAGTCATAACCAACTTATGGCAACCCCAGCAAGCGGCTTCCAAGGCAAATGAGAAGGAGAGGTGGTTGGCCATTGCCTGCCTCTGCAGAGCCTGCCTTGGTGGTCCCCCATCCAAGTAGTGACCCTGTTTATCTTCCAAGATCTGACATGATTGGGTTTATATATAGGGTTGCCAACCTCCAGGTATTAGCTGGAGATCTCCTGCTATTACAACTGATCTCCAGCCAACAGAGATCGGCTCACTTGGAGAAAAAGGGTCACTTTGGCAATGGGATTCTATGGCATTGAAGTCTCTCCCCTCCCCAAACCCCGTCCTCCTCAGGCTCTGCCCCCAAAACCTCCCACTGGTGGTGAAGAGGAACCTGGCAACTCTATTGCCCACTGATGTCACTTCCGGACGTGACATCATCACGCTGCCAACGATGTGGGAGACACTCTAGTATTTGGGCAAACAGTTTCCACCATAGAGTTTTTGCCCTAATACCAGAGCTTCTCCCATGTTGTCCGTGATGTGATGATATCACTTCCGGAAGTGACTTCAATGCACTGACAGTGTCGAGGCCTAGGCCTCATTTTGCACCCCCATAAGGGTTGCCAGCTCTGGGTTGGGAAATACCTGGAGATTTTGGGGGTGGAGCCTGAGGAGGGTGGGGCTTGGAGAGGGGAGGGACTTCAATGCCACAGAGTCCAATTGCAAAAGTGGTCATTTTCTCCAGGGGAACTGATCTCTATCGGCTGGACATCAGTTGTAATAGCAGGAGATCTCCAGCTAGTACCAGGAGGTTAGCAACCCTAACCCCCATCCCTCCCCCGCCAGTTCCCAGGGGTTACCTGTCTCCCCTAACCAAACTATTGCACATCCCAGCCCAGTTTATAGCAGGTTTGCAAATCTTTTGACTCACCTAGACAAAAACAGTTCGCCACATCTGTGGGTGGGGGGGCACCTAGGGTTTCCAGGTGACTGTTAATGGGCATCAGTTGTAGGCCTGCCTGCCACCCTTCAGTTGGCTGGTGGGAGGAAGCTGGCCAGCTGAAAGGGGTGGTTTGTCCAAGCAGTGGAGCACGACAAAATAATGTCCTTTCCGGGTTTACCGCAGAAGTGACAGGAACCCTCTAGAGTTCTGGGAGAAATGTGCTAGAGTGTTCCCTTCACTTTTGGGGCAAACCAGGAAGCGACGGGGATGCTCTAGCATATTCCTCCACAAATTCCGCAAGCTGACAGAGATCAGTTCTCCTGGAGAAAATGGCCACTTTGACCATTGGACTCTATGGCATTAAAGAGCAGTGGCTTGGAGTGGTGGACTCTGTTCTGGAGAATCGGGTTTGATTCCCCACTCCTCCTCATGAGTGGCGGAGGATAATCTGGTGAGCTGGATTTGTTTCCCCACTCCTCCACATGAAGCCAGCTGGGTGACCTTGGGCTAGTCACAGCTCTCTTAGAGCTCTCTCAGCCCCACCTAGCTCATAGGGTTTCTGTTGTGGGGAGGAGAAGGGAAGGTGATTGTAAGCAGGTTTGATTCTTCCTTAAGTGGTAGAGAAAGTCGGCATATAAAAACCAACTCTTCTTCTTCTTCTCAGGCTCCACCCCCGAAATCTCCAGGAAATTCCCAACCTGGAGCTGGCAAGTATAGTAAACACCCCCCCCACACACACACACACACACTGAACCTCCCACCGGTGACAAGTGGAGATCTGGCAACCCTAGGCCCACCAGGGGCTCTGTAAACATAAGGGTTGCCACGTCCCCCTTTGCAACCGGTGGGAGATTTTGGAGGCGGAGCCTGAAGAGGGCGGGGTTTGGGGAGGGGAGGGACTTCAATGCCATAGAGTTCAATTGCCAAAGCGGCCAGTTTGCTCCAGGTGATCTGATCTCTATCGGCTGGAGATCAGTTGAATTAGCAGGACATCTCCTGCTACTACCTGGCAGTTGGCAACCCTAGTAAACATCCTGGTGACCACCTGGGCTGAGGAAAGTTCTGAGATGGGGAGGGGAGGGATTACTGAGAGTGTCTATTACATGGATGGAGACAGCGATTGCAGCTCCTTAAACCCACTTTTACACTCAGTTCATTTGTTAATGTGTGCAATGTAAAGTGGGAAGGGGAGAGGGGTTATGGAGCATATGGCAGTGAAGTTGTAAAGTGCTGTGTACTGTGGAGAATCCCAAAGGGCTCCAGTTCACACTACCCAAATGCTTTGTTGGATATTCTCGTTCCAGCATTTGCTTAAAACAGAACATCCTCTTCAGCAGGCCGTTTCCAAGATTTTGAAATGAATCTTGAGTGTGTTTACTCGGAAATATATGTCATGGATTTCCCCGTAATTCTGATCTAGCCATCTATATTAGACACCGGAACCCGTTGTATTCTCAAAGCTTCCCTTCGACTAGGGTTGCCAGGTCCCTCTTTGCTATCGGCGGGAGGTTTTTGGGGTAGAGCCTGGTGAGGGTGGGGTTTGGGGAGGGGCTTCAATGCCATGGAGTCCAGTTGCCAAAGCGGCCAAAGTGGCCATTTTCTCCAGGGGAACTGATCTCTATTGGCCGGAGATCAGTTTGTAATAGCAGGATATCTCCAGCTAGTACCTGGAGGTTGGCAACCTTGGGGGGAACACAACCTTGAGAGAGATTCTCTATAATAAACCTTCCCCCCTTGTTCCGTTATTTACTTACATATTTGCAGCTTCTATCTCATACTGTGGAAATCCAACACATATATCCCTGTCCCTCTTAACCGCTGTCTCTTTCTTTATTGGACTGGCAGCGTTCAGGTACTCTGTATTGGTTCAAACAATGGCCGTAGGTAGCAATATACTGTTCTTGTTAAGTTCTAATTTCTGGACTGCAGCGGCAATTCCTGGGAGACTTCAAGTTTCTCCAGTTGCCGCTACAGCCGTCCTTGCCTGAAGCACTAGGTTTGGAAGGAGAGCAAAGTGTTTCTTAAAGGAACAGAACTTCTCCCTCCAAAGGCTAGGCCTTTGGACCACTTTGTATTACCAATTCACTTATGAACTCATAGGCAGCGGTTGCATCAATTCTATGGCCATTTATTCATGGCTGTTTCCTTGCGGTCACCCTGCCGACTAATTCGGGGCTTTGCTTTGATTATGCTTGCATTTGCCAGGCAAAATGTGTAGAAATGTGCAGGGAGAGCGAGGGAACCTCTAAATGTTGGAAAATGCAAACATAATCAAAGCAAAGCCCCGAAGTAGTCATCAAGGTGACCCCGACGAAACAGCCATGCATAAATGGCCTATGTGATCTAAAGATCCAGAAGAAGAAGAAGAAGAAGAAGAAGAAGAAGAAGAAGAAGAAGAAGAAGAGGAAGAAGAAGAAGAAGAAGAGGAGGCGGAGGCGGAGGAGGCGGCGTTGGTTTTTAAATGCTGACTTTCTCTTCCACTTAAGGAAGAACCAAACCTGCTTACAATCGCCTTGCCTTCCCCTCCCCACAACAGACACCTTGTGAGGTAGGTGAGGCTGAGAGAGCTCTAAGAGAGCTGTGACTAGCCCAAGGTCACCCAGCTGGCTTCATGTGGAAGAGTAGGGAAACCAACCTGGTTCACTAGATTAGCCTCCACCGCTCATGTGGAGGAGTGGGGAATCAAACCCGTTTCTCCAGATCAGAGTCCACTGCTCCAAACCACCATTCTTAACCACTACGCCACTACATTTTGACTGTGTGTGTGTGTTAAGTGCCGTCAAGTCGCTTCCGACTCATGGCGACCCTATGAATGAAAGTCCTCCAAAATGTCCTATCCTTGACAGCCTTGCTCAGATCTTGCAAACTGAAGGCTGTGGCTTCCTTTATTGAGTCAATCCATCTCTTGTTGGGTCTTCCTCTTTTCCTGCTGCCCTCAACTTTTCCTAGCATGACTGTCTTTTCCAGTGACTCTTGTCGTCTCATGACGTGACCAAAATACGATAGCCTCAGTTTAGTCATTTTAGCTTCTAGGGTCGGTTCAGGCTTGATTAGTCCCTTTTCACAGCCTATGCGCTTTTGGGATGCTCATTTTGGGGAAGGAGGAGATACAGGAAAGAAATTCCATTTGCACATGGACCTCTGGGCACGGTGAGATGTTCTCTGTGGGGTTACCCTTCATTGCTCTGATCAGGTGAATCTCAGATTCTCCAGTCACCTTGTGTTCTTGAATGCCTTTGGGCATGTGTTCCCATGATTCTTGTCCTGGGTGATAAACCCATTGTGGGAGATAATGCGTTTCACAATATTTATACTGGGTTCCGAGCACAAGATTGCCTCCTGTAATTTGCTCAATTTATAATCGGTCGAAATTGTACCGATCTGAGTATTTCAGTTGCTGGCAGTATTTCGCCCTGAAATTTTTATAAGTCTGCCATGTGCTGGATAATCTCCCTATAAAATATCTTAACCATATAAACCGTAGGAGGGTTGGATCAGAAACAGCATATTGATCATAGAGGCTGTAAATATAACACGACAGAGAGATCAATAGCCTGTTATGTGCACGGCTCCAGTCGAGAGTGAGACTGAATCATTTTTACCCCTTCACACCAGAAGTATGGTTTTCATTGTTTAAAGTTGGAGAAAAACACTTCTACATTCAGTGACTATGATTTTATAAGGAGAAATCGGCAATGAATAGAGCCCCATACACATCATTTCTGTCCTGAAAGCACTGCCATATTACCTCGTAGTCGCTGGAAGCCCATGTCTCCTGCTATAACGCTTGAGTGGCAACTGGAGATAGGAATGGTTTCTCTCTTTTTTCCACCCGTTACATGCTTTCAGTTCAGTGCTTTTCTTGTGCATATCTAGAATTATAGTTACTCTCTTTTACAGAACTATGATTATCAAGGCCACTGGGCCAGGCCGTTTTGACGCTTGAAGCAGATTTTTTTTTTAAAAAGTCAGCCTTCCTGAGGCAAAGATAGAGTTGGCATCTCTGGATTGGGAAATTCCTGGGGATTTGGAGTGTGGAGGCTGGGGAGGGGAGAGTTTGGGGAGCAGAGGAACCACAGCAAGTACAGTGTCATAGATTCCACCATCCAAAGCAGCCATTTTCTCCAGATCAACTGATCTCTGGAGATCAGTTGTAATTCCAGGAGCACTCCGGGTCCCACCTGGAGGTCCACAGCCCTAGGCAAAGATATAATTTAAATAACTGACAGTTTGCCAATCTTTAATGGTACCCCAAATTTGCTATTCATGGCCCAAGCTGTCCCAAATTTGGCACAATTGATTCCAGTTGATAGCCCCATGTTGATAGCAGAGAGGTAAACTGCAGTACTGCAGCCCAAGCTCTGCTCACGACCTGAGTTCAATCCCAATGGAAGTCGATTTCAGGTTGACTCAGCCTTAAATTAAAATATTCAGGATTAACAAACCCGAACCTGAAAAATACCAAAGAATTTGGTGCATACCCCTATGCAGATATCTATTTGTCTCTTTCCTTGACAACCCTATGGAATAGCTATAAGTAGGCTGTGACTTAAGGGCAACCCCCTTCCCCCCCAAAAAAACACCTGACATCACTTTTGAACATCATGAGTTAAGGAACAGGAAGCACAAGGCACACTTTTCCTTTTCCTCATCTCCACTATGTGCAAGATCTTTTGCCTCTCTACCACCAGGAATAAACACAAATACTGGAAATTTCATTTTTCCCACTAAAGATGATAGCCATATTGCATGACCAAGAAATATGTCAACTGTGCTACCTTTTCCTTTTATATGACTGTAAACCTGGATGGCACAGGCTAGCCTGATCTCATCAGATCTCAGAAGCTAAGCAGGATGGGCCCTGGTTAGTATTTGGATGAGAGATCACCAAGGAATATTAGGGGGCATTTATGCATGGCTGTTTCCTCGCGGTCACCCCACCGACTACTTTGGGGCTTTGCTTTGATTATGCTTGCATTTTTCGACTGTCAGACGTCGCCTCATTCTCCCTGCACCTTTCCACGCATTTTGCCCTCGTTTTCTCAATTTGTGTTTAGCCAACATCCAGAAAACAAGGGCAAAACATGCGAAACCGCATGGGGAGATTGAGGCGACCGCTGTCAGCCAGAAAATGCCAGCATAATGTAAGCAAAGCCCCGAAGTAATCGACGGGGTGACCACGAAGGAAACAGCCATGCATAGATGGCCAGGGTCTCTATGCTGAGGAAGGCAATGGCAAACCACCTCTGCATGTCTCTTGCCTAGAAAACCCTACAGGGTCGCCATACTCCGGTGGTGACTTGAATGAATGAATGCATAAATAAATAAATAAATAAATGGATAAATAAATAATTAAATGTCCCAAGCATTTCTGGCCAACTCCAAATTTATAATTGTCTTTTAGTTCCATTCCATTCCATAAACCTTTAATGGCATAGAATGTTTTAGTTATGTGGGATTGAAATTCATCTTCAGAAAAACAAACAAAAAACATCATATAACCTTCTATGGCGGGGAAGGGGAAAAAAACAAGTTAGCGTCATAATTCTAATTTTCTCCTCCTTCTACAATATTTATTACTAACTTTCCTTACGTCAGCGACCCCTTTGTCAATCCTCACCGCTTTGTATGCTATCAGCGGTGAAGAATAAGAAATGTAAATGTAACATTTAGGCCATTGGAAATGTTTTCCTGGGGAAAAAAGCAGTTCAAAGAGACCATCAGCTTGAAGCTATTGGTTGGGTGGTGAAATCGGAGGCAGGGGACCGAACTGTCATCCAGCTTCAAGGCATCTTTGCATGGGGCTAATTAAAAAAAAAGCCATCGGACTGGTATTCATTAGCTGTTTACGTTTTTGATGAAACGTTCGGAAGGAACGTTTTGATCTCTAATTAGAGATGGCCTCAATATCCTATAAGCAATTCTTTTCCTGCACTTCCCACAAGAAAAACCTAGGAGATATCCATTCACGGGTTTCATATAAATGCCATAATTCTCTTTGCTCTCCCCAGAGTAGGCACTTTAGGAAAAGAGGTGGAAGCAGGGAGGGAGGGAGGCGGAAAAGAGAAATACCGGATCTACGAGCAGCTGCCATTTTTAAGTATTCCAATCTGAGACGAGTAGGAAATAATTTCAATTTTAAACCACAATAAATCACCCTCTTGTCTCTTCGATTCTTCATAACCTGTGCTGAAGAATTAGCAGCTGTTTGTAAAGAAAAAAAATATGCCCAAAGGGAAGCAAGTTATGATTGATCATTTTTTGACATGCCAGGGTGGGAAAGATAATGTTCTCTCTAGCTATTGATGCAATTTGATAGCATCCTGTTGCCTCAGTACATATGCTTTTTCTTTAGATGAATCATCTTTGGCTTTTCTTAACAGAGAATTGGATGAGAACAGACCGGTTGGTCAGTGTATCAAGTTTATTTACGGTCAAAGACCAGCAACAACATAGTTCCAGCCATATTAAAATTATCGAATATCACCATTACAATAATACAGCACACATCTGCACACAATTTGTTAATATATTGCATTAGCAAAAAGTCTATTTAAAACACCTAAATATCTATACATTAATTATAATTAATAAGAGTGTTTAAAATTTAAGCTACCCTCTTCTGTCTTATTGAGCATGCCAGTGCACAAAATTTTGCCACCTTAAGTGTGGTTTCATTGGAGCAGTCAGCAAGGAGGAGATCAGTATAAAAGGAATTTAGTCTACCTGGATATTTGCACAATATTGGGCTGATAAACCTAGATCTAATTTCCTGATAAAAGCAGCAATCCAGTAAGACATGTCCAATGGTTTCTTTCCTGCCTGACTGGCAGGGACAGAATCGCTGGGTGTATGGAATACATGCGTATCTCCCTTCAACAAGGGCAGATGGGAGTACATTGAATCGGGTACCGGTTGGTCCATAATCTGGTGAGACTAAACTACTGGTTTTCTTCTGGTCTGTGGTACAAGGCGTATTTTTGGTTCCTGAATGTGGATATACATGCCATAGAGCTACGATTAAACTAAATTTCAAACCGCTTCCAATTACATCACAAGTTTCTACAGTCTAGGGTTGCCAACCTCCAGGCGGCACCTGGAGATCTCCCACTATTGCAGTTGATGTCCAGGCGACCAAGATCAGTTCACTTGGAGAAAATGGCAGCTTTGGAAGGTGAACTCTGTGGCATTGTACCCCACTGAGGTCCCTCCCTTCCCCAAACTCCACCCTCCCCAGGCTCCAACCCCAAAATCTCCATATATTTTCCAAACCAGATTGGGAACCCTATGTGCAAAGGCTTACACCTGTTGACCACCAATAAAAAGCAGCTTTGAAGTTCTTACATCATTTTACTTACTTAATTTTACTTACTTACTTAATGTCCGTAAAAATTATGAACAGGTGGTAACCCAAAGAACTGGATTCTAGTGTCACAATGTCATAGAGTCCAGTGTCCAAAGAGATAGCTAGTGTGGTGTAGTGGTTAAGAGCGGTGGTTTGGAGGGGTGGACTCTAATCTGGAGAATCAGGTTTGATTCCCCACTCTTCCACATGAGCGGTGGACACTAATCTGGTGAACCGTTTGGTTTTCCCACTACTACACGTAAAGCCAGCTGGGTGACCTTGGGCTTGTCACAGTTCTTTGCAAACTCTCTCAGCCCCATATACCTCACAAGGTAAGGGGAAAGTGATTCTCAGCCAGTTTGATTCTTCCTTAAGTGGTAGAGAAAGTCAGCATATAAAAACCAACTCTTCTTCTTCTTCTTCTTCTTCTTCTTCTTCTTCTTCTTCTTCTTCTTCTTCTTCTTCTTCTTCTTCTTCTTCTTCTTCTTCTCGTCCATTTTATCCAGGGGAACTAATTTCTGTAGTCTGAACTGAGCTGTGATTCCAGGGGATCCCCAGGTTCCACCTAGAGGCTGCCCTCCCTATATGATACCCAAGTGAGGTCCCTACTCTTCCCCAAACCCTGCCCTCCCCAGGCTCCACCCCCAACTTTCCAGATACTTTTGTGTGTGTGTTAAGTGCCGTCAAGTCGCTTCCGACTCATGGCGACCCTATGAATGAAAGTCCTCCAAAATGTCCTATCCTTGACAGCCTTGCTCAGATCTTGCAAACTGAAGGCTGTGGCTTCCTTTATTGAGTCAGTCCATCTCTTGTTGGGTCTTCCTCTTTTCTTGCTGCCCTCAACTTTTCCTAGCATGACTGTCTTTTCCAGTGACTTTTGTCGTCTCATGATGTGGCCAAAATACGATAGCCTCAGTTTAGTCATTTTAGCTTCTAGGGTCAGTTCAGGCTTGATTTGATCTATAACCCACTGATTTGTTTTTGTTTTTTTTGGCAGTTCACAGTATCCGTAACACTCTCCACCCAACACCACATTTCAAAGGAATCTATTTTCTTCCTTGTCAGCTTTCTTCACTGTCCAGCTTTCACACCCATACATAGTAATAGGGAATACGATGGCATGAATTAATCTAGTCTTGGTGGCCAGTGACACATCCTTACACTTTAAAATATTTTCTAGCTCCTTCATGGCTGCCCTTCCCAGTCTCAATCTCCTTCTGATTTCTTGGCTGCAGTCTCCCTTTTGGTTGATGGTGGAGCCAAGGAATAGAAAGTCTTCAACAATTTCAATTTCCTCATTGTCAACCTTAAAGTTGTATAATTCTCCTGTAGTCATTACTTTTGTTTTCTTGATGTTCAGCTGTAGTCCTGCTTTGGCACTTTCTCTTTTAACTTTCAGCAGTAGACGTTTCAAATCTTCACTATTTTCTGCCAATAATGTAGTGTCATCGGCATATCTCAAATTATTAATGTTCCTCCCTCCAATTTTCACTCCTCCTTATCTAAATCTAATCCAGCTTTCCTAATTATATGTTCTGCATATAGATTGAAGAGCTAGGGAGATAAAATACATCCTTGTCTGACTCCTTTGCCAATTGGAAACCAATTGATGCTGGACAGTCAAACCATTTTCCGAGTAATTAAACAAAGACAGTTTGACCATGAAAGACAAAAAATCTTGCCTGCAATGCCTCCATCTTGTCCTCCATCCAAATTAGGTCTATCTTCCAATTTTGGTTTGCTCCAGGGCTATTTCTACTCTTTAAGTGATCCCTCCCTTCATAGGGCTTTTACGCTAGCAAGACTAAATGCTTTCCCATCGGAGGTCTTATTTGGGAGATTTAATAATACCCCCTTGGAAAGGAGAACCTGCTGTTGCGGCATGAATCAGATAGATTCCATTCATCATATTTTATTGGAGTGTGAAATGTTAGTCGATTTACGCACCAAACTTTTAATGCCGTTAATTGTAAACAGGAACTCTTCTCCTCATTCCCTTTTTAGATTCCTAATGAATGGTTACGATTCAGAAATTTCAGAAACAGTAGCTGTGTTTCTGAAGTACGCCTCAATGATTAAGATTAAATCAAAAATACAATAGCTGACATCACCATTTGTCTATTTTAGATACCTATTTTATATGTATTCCAAATTCATTTTATTTCGGCATACTCCATTTTATCTATGTCTATTGATATTTTATTATCTGATTAACCATGGAATGTCCTGAATGACTCGCTATGCCTTCCAATTTAACGAACTTGTACTGCATTTTGTACCTTTTAATTAAGTTATATTTATGAAATGCAAATAATTTTATTAAGTTTTTTTTAAAAAACCGCGGTGTCTCAACAAAATTTCCTCCCTCTTCCTTTATTTGGCCCCCTTTTAGAGGTAAGAACAGGTTTTAATGAAACAGAGTAAATTTTCTCCTCAATGCCCCAATAGAGATAATAAAACAAGTGGCCAGGTCTTGCAGACGGGTGTATCATTAGAAAGGCCAATTGAGTCACACTTTTACACCTGAGCCGGATAGGGCCTTATTGTTTTAATAGGCAGTCCTTTTAGAATTAATATCTGTTTGTTTGTTAAGAAGTGCATGAATTTTAAATAATAGTGGATTTGTACATTTCATATGGGGAAAACTGAATGTTGTAGAGTTTTAAAATTTGTGTTGAACTGGTCTTTTGACCACAATAAATGATTTTGACTTTGACTCGCTATGCCAATAAAGGTTTTTGAATTTGAATTTGAATTTGGAAACCATTCCGTTTCTCCATATTCTGTTCTAACTGTGGCCTCTTTTAGATACTTTTAGGGATGTCCATACTCCCAAACCTCCCACCAGTTACCAGTCACAGTTAAACCACAAACAGTTGCTCTACTTAGAAATCTTTTTTAAGAATAATATTTCACCTAGGATTCTGAATCCTCTTTTATTATTATGGCACACATTCCGATCATTTAGTTGATTTCAGAGGATCTGCATGGAGTCTTCCAGCAGACACATTATTTAAATTAAACAGAGATAACAAGACTCCATAGTTGAATGAGGAAACTTTTACATTTTTATGGGCTTGGCACAGATTCCATAGCTCAGGCAAGCAGACGAAGGTCCCATTAATATTCCAAGAGATTTTAAGCAAAAAGCTATTTAAATTAGTCCTGCTCCTGTCTGAGCTGTTAATTTCTTCAAGAAACTAAAAGGAAAAGGCCTCTGGAGTCTGTGCATGTTGCCTAATTCCAGCATAAGCTCATTTTGCTTAAAGATGCAAATTAAATAAAAATAATCCCCCAACTACACTATGGCTTGAACTTCCAGTATGTTCTAAAAGCTACAACTTAAACATCTAAACATAGATGTTTAGAGCATTTACTGTGCATTCCTGAGCCACACCGGTGGCCAGGATGAAAGGCCTTTGGAGGCCGGCGAAAGTCTGCGCTGGTGCAAGGGCCCACAACGCTGGCACCCAGGCAGCGTATGCTGGTGTTTGTGGCTCCAACGCCGCTGTGAAGGCCTGGATGCCGGCTGCTGGCCACGGGCGCAGCAGCGCTGGGCTGGGACGCCAACAGAACCTTTCGCCGGCTTCCAGACACCGGCAAAGGCCGTGGCAGCATCCCGGGAGGCGTTCCTGGGGTGTCACAGCGCCAGCCTTTGAGCAGGGCTGCTGTTAGGCGGCCTCCTAAGCCGTTACGGCTCATGAACACCCCCTTCTTTTGTTGAGATATGCCACCTGCTGCGTTGCCTCCTAAGCCCGGCACAGACATTCCCCTCAGGAATGCACGGGTAGAGTCTCAAACAGAATGTTCTGTATTATGTTTTTACTTTTACTTTGCAAAAAGCTTTGCAGATCTTCACTGGATGGGATCCTGTGCTTGTGGGAGTAGAAAGCACCATCTGTTTTGGGACCAGCATACCTGAAAGAAACCCTAATCCCGTATGAACCCAACTGATCATTATGGTCATCTTTGGAGGCCTCAGTTCAGATGCCTCCACCTTCTGAGGTTAGAAGAAGAAGAAGAGGTGGTTTTTATATGCCGACTTTCTCTACCACTTAAGGCAGAATCAAACCGGCTTACAATTGCCTTCCTTTCCCCTCCCTACAACAGACACCCTGTGAGGTGGGTGAGGCTAAGAGAGCATGACTTGCCCAAGGTCACCCAGTTGGCTTCGTGTGTAGGAGTGGGGAAATAAATTCAGTTCACCAGATTAGCCTCCACCGGTCATGTGGAGGTGTGGGGAATCAAACCCGGATCTCCAGATCAGACTCCACCACTCCAAACCACTGCTCTTAACCACTACACCACGCTGGCTCTTAGGCGGGTGTAGGTTTGCCAGTTCCGGGTTGAGAAATACCTGGAGATTTTGGGGGTGGAGCCTGAGGAGGGCGGGGTTTGGGGAGGGGAGGGACTTCAATGCCATAGAGTCCAATTGCCAGAGCGGCCATTTTCTCCAGGTGAACTGATTTCTATGGGCTGGAGATCAGTTGTAGGAGCAAATCTGCAGCTAGTACCTGGAGGCTGGCAACCCTAGCCTCTCATCTGTTTTGCTTAAAAGCCAGCAAAGTGCAGGAACCTTGTACTGGGTCTGTGGATACTCAGACTGAAATGCTCACTCAGCCTGTAACTCACTGGGAGACTTTGAGCCACAGTGACTGGCTCTGGTTGCCAGTTCCCCCCTGGCTACCAGGGAGGGGATGGGGGGGTAGGATTGCCAGATCCAGGTTGGGAAATTCTTGGATATTTGAGGATGGAGCCTGGGGAGGACAGGGACCTCAGCGGGGTACAATGCCACAGAGTCCGCCCTCCAAACATTTTCTCCAGGTGAACTGATCTCTGTAGTCTGGAGATAGGGTTGCCAGCTCTGAATTGAGAAATACCTGGAGATTTTGGGGGTGGAGCTTGAGGAGGGTGGGGTTTAGAGAGGGTATAAGGAGGTATAATGCAATAGAATCCTAACTTCCACAGAGGCCATTTTCTCCAGGTGAACTGATCTCTGTTGCCGTTGTAATAGTTGGAGATTGCTAGCTGTTACCCAGAAGTTGGCAGCCCTATCTGGAGATGAGGTATAATTCCAGGGGGTCCCACCTGGAGGCTGGCACCCCTTTGACTGGCTTCAACCTACGCAACTTCACAGGGTTGTTCGGAGGGTAAAATGGAAGAGGGAGGAATTATGTAAACCCTCAACTCCATGGATAGAGTTGCCAGGTCCCTCTTCACCACCAGCGGGAGGTTTTTGGGTGGAGCCTGAGGAGGGCGGGGTTTAGAGAGGGGAGGGACTCCAATGCCATAGAGTCCAATGGCCAAAGCAGCCATTTTCTCCAGGTGAACTGATCTCTATTGGCTAGAGATCGGTTGTAATAGCAGGAGATCTCCAGCTAGTACCTGGAAGTTGGCAACCCTATAAGGATGGGCAAATGTGCCATAAACCAGCCAACAAATTCTCATGTTACTAACTAGTGGCATGGGATTACCCAATGGGAAACTGCTTCATTCCACTGCACTCTGTGTCTGCGTGGTCGAGGCCTCCTTGCACTGTGAGAGCCATTTTGCTCTCCACGACAGGGAAACTGCTAATCACCTGCCATTTTTCTTCTGCTTGTGGGCAGGTAACTGTCCCATTAATCACTGCCCTTGAACCAAGGGGAGTTCATAAAATGCCTGGGGATCCTTTGAGGTAGAAGGAAGTCAGGTGATATTAAAAATGTAAGAAATCTTGAGATAATATCGTTTCACCTTACACTTCCCCTGGCACCTTTCATCTCCATGGATCTCAAATTGCTTCATAACTATACATAATGGGTGCCATTAAAGTTTTTATGCTCCCTGCAATGCGGCTTTCACCTTCCTCTACTTCTGAGTGGAATATTCAGCTTAATGACTGGGGGGGGGGTTTAGTCTAGCAGGAGACATTTGGGGCTGTGTTTCTCAAGAAACTTGCTTCTTTAGGAGTAGCCCTTCAATCTTCTATGCAACAGCACTGGAATTTAGTGGGTTCTGAGGGACTGAAGTCAGAGCACTCATTCTATAGCCTTAAGTACATAGAGGAGCTGGACTGTTTGTGGGTATAATACAGGATACCAAATTATCTCAGAGTTTTATCCAGGACCAGACTGGCTATTGAACTTACCAGGAAAGTTCCCTTCGCCTTGGCCAGTGGTGCGGGGTCTTGACCCTTGACTAGGGTTGCCAGGTCCCTCTTTGCCATCGGTGGGAGATTTTTGGGATGGAGCCTGAGGAGGGCAGGGTTCGGGGAGGGGAGGGACTTCAATGCCATGGAGTCCAGTTGCCAAAGCTGCCATTTTCTCCAGGCGAACTGATCTCTATCGGCTGGAGATCAGTTGGAATAGCAGGAGATCTCCAGCTAGTGCCTGGAGGTTGGCAACCCTATGAAGTTGGCAACCCTATATTGTGTTGGTTGCTCTTAAATTCTAAACACTCTTTTTTTCCAGTAATGTTTTTGCAATGAAAATTCTTTCAGAAACAGATCTCTGAAATTATTATTATAGTTTAATTGTTGAGAGAATGAAGGTTTTTTTTTTGCTAATCACAACCTGTCACGATTTTTTTTATTGCTTCTTTTCACATAGCAGTTAGCAGAAAACTATTAAATAATAGCAGGATATCTCCAGCCACCACCTGAAGGTTGGCAACCCTACCCTTAACCTACAGTTGCCAGGTCGTTTGGATCCATCGGCTGGCTCAGGAGTGGGGATTGCACATGCATGCAGCTGCGCCGATGCGCTTATGTCACTTCCGGTTTACACCTGGAAGTGCCCAATTATAACAGGCTCCTTTACCAGTTAAGCCCCCATCAAGTGCAATCAAGTCACAGCTTGACCTATGGCCACCCCGTAGGTCTTCAAGGCAAGAGATGTTCAGAAGTGGTTTGCCATTGCTTGCCTCCATGTCACTACCCTGGTATTCCTTGGAGGTTTCCCATTCAAATACTAGCCAGGGGCAATCCTGCTTAGCTTCTGAGATCTGATGAGATCGGGCTAGCCTGCGGCTACCCAGGTCAGAGTTTACACATCTCTAGTACTGATGATTTCTGCGCGTGTCATGAATCCAGCAGATCACATTTATGTGGGTCACATTTATGTTGGTGAACAACCCTAAATAAATGCCTGGACCCACTTTAGATCAGAAGCCATGTGGTTTTCATTGTAGTGGCAGTTGTAATCAACGTTGCTACTAATTGGTGGTGGAAAGTGCTGTCAAGTTGCAGTTGACTTATGATGACCCTCTAGGGTTTTCAAGGCAGGAGACAAACAGAGGTAGTTTGCCATTGCCTTCCTCTGCATAGCAACCCTGGACTTCCATGGTGGTCCCCCATCCAATTACTAACCAGGGCTGACCCTGCTTAGCTTCCAAGATCTGAGGAAGCCGGGATAGCCTGAGCCATCCAGGTCAAGGCAAGAGATGAACAGAGATCCTTTGCCATTGCCTGCCTCTGCGTAGAGACCCTGGACTTCCTTGGTGGTCTCCCATCCAAGTTCTAATCAGGGCCGACCCTGCTTAGCTTCCAAGATCTGATGAGATCAGGTTTGTTTGGGGCATCCCAGTTAGGGCACTGATGCTTTAGTAGATGAATATTGTGTTGGTTGCTCTCTTTTCTGTGATATCTGTTGAATTCTAAACACTCTTTTTTCCAGTAATGTTTTTGCAATTAAAATGCTTTTCAGAAACAGATCTCTGAAATTATTATTATAGTTCAATTGTTGTGGGAATGAAGATATATATATATATATATATTTATTAATCACAACCTGCCATGATTTTCTTTTTATTGCTTCTTTTCACACAGCAGTTAGCAGCAAACTATTCAATATTTAGTTTAGACAGTCTGCCAAACAATACTTGATAAGCAAAAGTAAAAAAGAAAACTCACTCTGCAAATGTGTTTAGAATTCTTTTGCAGCGGATGTCCAAAAGCCCTAGCATTTGTCAGGATTTTTATCAACTAAGAAGGGTTGTTGACTAGACAGAAACAGAAAAAGGACTCCCAGTAGGCAATATTATTGAGCAGAAAGAAATGGTGAGATTTTTTGCGGGGAAATGTAGGGAAAGTCAAAACATTCAAAGTGTATGGTTGGATCCAACAATCTGTCAGAAGAAGATATGGATTTTTTCCCTGGTTCTGCTCCTCGCAGAAGTCCTTGTGGGAGCTGTTGATGTGCCTCAGTGCTAGAGAATCTACTTTGCATGCAGAAGGCCCTGGGTTCAATCCCTGGCATCTCCAGTTTAAAAGGATCAGGCAGTAGGTGATGTGAAATACCCTCGTCCTTCATTTATCATCCGTGCTGCAATGGGTTGAAACAAGCTATCTGGATTTGCCATTTCTCTCTCTTTTTTGTATTCAACAAGCTAACTTTCAGGGACATTTCCAGACATCTGTCTCCATGCTAAGGCATGGCTACTCCTTCCTGCTAAAACAGACTGTCTTGTACTTTGGTGATTATGCCAAAAACTCTTCTTCCCTTTCAACGTACGGCAGAGGATAATAGGTGTTGGACGGATTTTTGTTAATGCTTCATTTATATGCAGGGCCATGAGCCCGACCATGTAAGCATGAAATGAATGAAAGGCATTCCTTCATATTTAAAGGCTTTCTCTGACACCAGAGAGATGAGTGTTTTACTTAAAGGGATGCCATCTCATCTGTTCATGCACAGAGATTATTGGGGATCGCTGGTATCAACTTGGGCCAGTAGTTGTTAACTGAAGGGGGGGAAACCCCAAAAGACAGAAATGCAGAGAACCCAAGACAGAAATGCAAAAAATAAATAGAGTAACTATGTATTGTGTAATTCACAGTGGGTAGCCGTGTTAGTCTGTTTGCAGTAGTCAAAAAGGGCAAGAGTCCAGTAGCACCTTAAAGACTAACAAAAATATTTTCTGGTAGGGTATGAGCTTTCGTGAGCCACAGCTCACTTCTTCAGATACCTTCTTCTTCAGGTATCTGAAGAAGTGAGCTGTGGCTCACGAAAGCTCATACCCTACCAGAAAATATTTTTGTTAGTCTTTAAGGTGCTACTGGACTCTTGCCCTTTTTGACTTATGTATTGTGTGAAGTTCTTCATTCAGGAAATGGAATTGATCGCCCAGTTTATGCACAGTCAGGAAAAGATTGATTAGCGATGCTGGAGAAAATGTTGTACAAAGAGCAAAGGTCCTGGCATTTCTGGCTCCATACATTGATGCAAACATTAATGAATCACACTCAGAAGGAGTTTTTTGGTGGTGTTTTATCAATGCACAGATGCAGATCAGAAGCAGGAGTGGACTGGGGTGGGGAGATGCGAGGGAATCAAGGAACGTTGCGGCAAATTGCACATACACAGATTTCCAGAATAAATTTCACATCCCCACCCCTAGCGAAGCCAGAAAAAAGGAGAACTGAGATCAGTGTCAAGTAAACTTCCCAAATGATAAAAGAGCAGAGCCAGAAAAATCATCTGACCCCTACTTTGGGTAAATTTTGTTGGAAGTGAAGGACTTTGCACTGTCTCTTAACCTCAGACTCCAGAGGGCGACAAGACTAGTGAGTCAGAGAGATAGAGGGGACAAGACACTGGGGCATCCTTTTCTCTACTGATCTGACCTATCCCTTTAATACGTAGATTGCTACTCTTAGGGAAACTTCCTTCCTTCCTGTTTCTTCCCCACCTCCTCACACACACTGGCACCTCTTCTCCATCTTGCCACCATGAGGGAAGGACACATGTCCTGGATCTCCCTCCATCCTAGTTAGTTAGAATAGATAGGCAACTATACTTTGGGGGTTACCACACTTTGTATTCCCAGCGATGTATTAAGAGTCTGAAAATGTTATAAAAACATCGCTTTAAAAGGGTTTTTAGATACTACAGCTTATAAATGGTTGGAAAATGTCTTCACAGCTAAAGGGGCCAAACAAAGTGCGAACAGTATTTTTAATAACGTTTTCAAACTCTTAATACATCGGTGGGAATACATAGAAAGTGCAAACAGTATTTTTTAAAACGTTTTCAAACTCTTAATACATCGCTGGAAATACAAGTGGTGTAACCCCCTTTATCTTATCCAGAAATGGATTTCCTACAGTAAATGATGTATATTAAATAGACAAAAGGCTCGTAGCAGAATAGAAGAAGAGTTGGATTTTATATGCCGACTTTCTCTACCCCTTAAGGAAGACTCAAACCGGCTTACAATCACTATTCCTTCTTTTTCCCACAACAGACACCCTATGAGGTAGGTGTGGCTGAGAGTGTGTGACTTGCCCAAGGCCATCCAGCTGGCTTCACGTGTAGGAGTGGGGAAACAAATCCAGTTCACCAGATTAGCATCCGCCGCTCATGTGGAGGAGTGGGGAAATCAAACCTGGTTCTCCACTGCTCCTAACCACCACTCTTAACCACTACACCACAGTGGCTGTATGCTGGAGATACAAAGAGAAGAAGAAGAAGAAGAGTTGGTTTTTTATATGCCGACTTTCTCTAAGCAATTCGGCTAACATAAGGGAGACTCAAACCTGCTTACAATCACCTTCCCTTCTTCTCCCCACAACAGCCACCCTAGGTGGGGCTGAGAGAGCTCTAAGAGAGCTGTGACTAGCCCAAGGTCACCCAGCTGGCTTCGTGTGTAGGAGTGGGGAAACAAATCCAGTTCACCAGATTAGCCTCCATTGCTCATGTGGAGGAGTGGGGAATCAAACCCCGTTCTCCAGATCAGACTCCACCGCTCCAAACCACTGCTCTTAACCACTACACCACACTTTCGATACAGATCCTGGGAGACATATAAGAGACGTTCATTTATCAAATATTGTTCCACTTCATCCTACTTGATGAAGTCTTCCTTGAGATGCTGATAGGTTTCACAGTATCTCCCCCTCTCCCCGGCCCCTGCCCAGGGATGGGATTGAACAGGTAGTTGATATTTTTATCCCACTCTAGGTGTTAATTATCTTGCAAACTTCAGAATCCCGTTATACTGTAGGTGATAACCAGCATAGCATCATAAGTGATTGGTCTCGATATTTTCCTAGATTAGATTTGCATTTTGCCCAATTGCATTTCATGGCCCCTTTACTTTCCCACCATTACACGTGTTAACTCTCTTTGAATAGCTAGTGATTTGTCTCTGTGATTTTTGTAATTAGAGTTGAATTGTATACGATTGCATTTCGCATGGCAGAGAGCCAGCGTGGTGTAGTGGTTAGCAGCAGTGGACTCTAATCTGGAGAACTGGCTTCTATTCCCCACTCTTCCACATGAGCGGCAGACTTCAATCTGGTGAACCAGGTTGGTTCCCCCACTCCTCCACATGTAGCCTGCTAGGTGACCTTGGGCCAGTCACAGATCTCTCCGGACTCTCTCAGCCCCACCTACCTCACAAGGTGTCTGTTGTCAGGAGCGAAAGGGAAGGCGATTGTAAACCTGTTTGAGACTCCTTAAAAATTTGAGAAAAGTGGGGTATAAACATCATAGAATCATAGAGTTGGAAGGGACCACCAGGGTCATCTAGTCCAACCCCCTGCACAGTGCAGGCAATTCACAACTACCTCCCCCCTACCCCCAGTGACCCCTACTCCATGTCCAGAAGATGGCCAAGATGCCTTCCCTCTCATCATCTGTTTAAGGTCATAGAATCAACATTGTTTCTTCTTCTTCTTCCCCCTGTGGATCACCCAGGCCACGTCTATAGGGTTGCCAGCCTCCAGGTACTAGCTGGAGATCTCCTGCTATTACAACTGATCTCCAGCTGATAGAGATCAGTTCACCTGGAGAAAATGGCCGCTTTGGCCATTGGACTCTATGGCATTGAAGTTCCTCCCCTCCCCAAACCCCGCCCTCCTCAGGCTCTGCCCCCAAAACCTCCTGTCGGTGGCGAAGAGGGACCTGGCAACTCTACACGTCTAGCTTGGCCTGAAGTCAATAGAAAGATGGATCATTCAACTAGATTAAACAACGAGGCTCTGTTTTACGTAGGAAGACCAGACAGGAAGCTTTGCCTTCGATGACACAAAAAGGACCAAATCTTGCTGCTACACTGGGACGCCCCCTGCTCCTTTTAACCTGAATGCATGCCACCTTGAGTTAATATGTACCACCGAGACAATGTTCTTTTCTTAGCAAACAGTAAAGTGAAATTCAAGGCTATTAGAAGAGTCTTCAAGTGACAAAAACGTCCACAAGGAAATTACACCGCAAGGCAATCAGACTGCATTACATTGTTCGGGTACACATGAATTAGCCCGTTTTATTGATAATATGGTTTTCAATTTTTCCTCTCCCATTTTTTTTTTACTGGCGTCTCTTTTAATTGGAATGGTCTCTCTTCGAGGGGAATTACAGAGATTCTGTTCGGCCTCTGGTCTCAGTTTTGCAAGTCCTTTCCCTGCTCTTTGCATTAGCAGACAGGCCAGTGAGTTTTACACTTCTGAAATTCTATTATATGGATCATATCATTTCATTTGTTTCGAGAGAACTGAGCCCCGCGCCAGGCTTGTGATATATCCAAGAGTCGGAAGAAATGGCTTTTACATCTCATTCATTCAAGTGGAGTTACAAGTACCTATTTAACCTCTAAATGTGGTGGTTTATCAAAGTATAAAAAGCTTTCCACAAACTAGGCTGAAAAGATTTAAGTCCTATATTGTTAAGCATGAGCCAGGATTATTTTTTATTATTATTATGGCTGGTGCCTTCTGCTAGATGTATATACATATGTGTGGTTGCTAATCTAATAAGATGAAGGCTTGTAAATTGTTCAGTGACCACCAGTGCAAACTATCATACTGGCAAATGATATCCGACATCTCAATTTTTTTTTTTTTTTACAAAAATCCCAAGAATAAGGAAAAGTAGACATTCCTTTTTTGTTTTGTTTTTACACCTGGCTGAAGATGCAACTGGCATTTTCAAACTAAAATTAAATAGTACAGAAGAAGAAGAAGAAGAAGAAGAAGAAGAAGAAGAAGAAGAAGAAGAAGAAGAAGAAGAAGAAGAAGAAGAAGAAGAAAGTGTTGGCTTTTATATGCCGACTTTCTCTACCACTTAAGGAAGAATCAAACCGGCTTACAATCACCTTCCCTTCCCCACCCCACAACAGACACCTTGTGAAATAGGTGAGGCTGAGAGAGTTCTGAGAGAACAGTGACTAGCCCATGATCACCCAAATATAGTAAGGCTTGGCTTCCTGTCCTGAAAACCTCCAGACTAACAAAGACTACAGTCCATAATAGCCATGCAGATTAGCTTTGGATTTCACATGTTAACAGATCACTTCAGGATACAATGGTTCCACATTAACATACCACACCCTCATTAGCATATTATCTTGATACTTACAGGACAATGGTTAGCACATTACCTTTGATACTTTTTGCAGGGCAATGATTCAGCTCAAACCCAACCCCTTTCTGACTATATATTACTCTTCCTACACACTTGACACTGAGAGACACTGTCCTCTGGATATACCTGCCATAGCTGCGGGCGAAACGTCAGGAAAGAAAATACCAAGACCACGGTCACACAGCCCGGATAACCTACGAGAACCAATTAAATAAATGTTTTAAATGACCACAGCAGGCAGGGTTGCCAGGTCCCTCTTTGCCACTGGCGGGAGGTTTTTGGGGCGGAGCCTGAGGAGGGTGGGGTTTGGGGAGGGGAGGGATGTCAATGCCATAGAGTCCAATGGCCAAAGCGGTCATTTTCTGCAGGTGAAATGAACTTCATCTGCTGGAGATCAGTTGTAATAGCAGGAGATCTCCAGCTATTACCTGGAGGGTGGCAACCCTAACAGCAGGGAGACCCACCTCAAGAGATTCCATACTACTAAAGTAAAGGCGGTTGGGGCTACATGTGCGGAGATTTCCCCTCATAAAAGCACCGAATCCTCCCATATAATGTTTCCTCATGGACTGAGGCTCTCATGGAGTTGAAAAACCAGGTGGTTTATTAAAGTCTGTTTATAAAATACAGAGGAATAATAAAGTGGTGTGAAATTCACCATCAGCGTATTGGGAAAGCGGTTTTGTGCCTGGACCAAGAAACCAAAAAAAAGAACAAAGGCCCGGATGAGCTAATGTTGGAATAATATAGTGTATCAATATCAACCGGTGCATTTATCTAATCAAATTGATTATTTTCCTCTAAATGAACTTAAAATAATATATCTCAGCATAGCTAACTTAATTATAAATCATGCATGTTAGAAATGTAACAAATAAATTATTTATTGATTGGGCTTGCAAATGAAATAAAAGGTGGAATATTGCATGCTAGAAGTTCATTCTATTTGTTTGTTTGCCTTATTTAACCCATTATTGGTAATGAAAAATATTCAACTTGGCTTCATTTGCGTTCAAGAGAGGGACTCGTTTGTATTTATTTACTTCAAACCTCACTTATCTCCCAAATGGGGACCCAAGGTGGCTTCCATATTTCTCACAGAATGATAGAGTTGGAAGGGACCCCAGGGTCATCCAGTCCAACCCCCTGCACAATGCAGGAAATTCACAACCACCTTCCCCACACACCCCAGTGACCGTTACTCCATGCCCAGAAGATGGCCAAGATGCCCTCCCTTTCATGATCTGCCTAAGGACATAGAATCAGCATTGCTGACTGATGGCCATTTAGCCTTGGCTTAAAAACCTCCAGAGAAGGAGAGCTTACCACTTCCTGAGGAAGCCTGTTCCACTAAGGAACCCATCTAACTGTTAGGAAATTCTTCCTGATGTCTAGACGGAATCTCTTTTGATTTAATTTCAACCCATTGGTTTTGGTTTGCCCTTCTGGGGCAACAGAAAACAACTCGGCACCATTGTCTACAAGATAGCCCTTCAAGTACTTGAAGATGGTTATCATATCACAGTCCTCCTCTTCAGGCTAAACATACCCATCTAGTGTACTGGACTCTTGCTCTTTTCTGCTGCTACAGACAGACAAACATGGCTACCCATTGTGATCTATCACATAAACATAGGTAGGACAAAACTGCATAGATTTTACACAATTGAAGAGATGAACTCTAAACATGACCTTTCCAAGTCTAATATTACCGTTTGACTGGCTAGTATTCTTACATTTTCATGGTGATGGCATACTAGGTACAAGGAAAGGGGAAAAAACAGGGCACAGAAAAAGCAAAATTTGTGATCCTTGGTTTTATTGCTAAGATCAGAAAGAAAAGTGCTCTTGTGTTACACAGGAGAAGAGGGGCTGTGGCTCAGTAGTAGAGCATCTGCTTGGCCTGCAGAAGGTCACATGTGCAGCTGGCATGCGCAGCAAAACCGGGACCATGCACACGCACCCCCCCCCCTGCACGGGGATCTCTCTCTCTCACACACACACTCATCCACAACTGATTGGCCAGAAGAAGACCCAGCTTGGCCACCTATTGGCTGCAGGAGAATGCTGATTCGGGGGCGCCAAATTTGTACGATTCGGCTCGTCGTTTTCGGCTCGTCGTTTTTGACTTTGGTTCTATCCGAACTAGAAATTGCCGAATCGGGGGAAATTCGGCTGTTTTTCAGTTCAGATGGAACCGAATCGGCAGTCCTAATGTAGGGCTGAAACTAAGCTGATTTGGGCCGGTACAAAGTAGGGGTCTGTGCATTCAGCAAAGCCAAACTGGGAAAACCCGAAAAATACCTTATCGGTATTTTTTGGGGGGGGGGGTTTATCCCGAAAAGTGGCAGCGATTTAAGGGAGCTGAAAAGTGGAGCCTGAACACTGACAAGTAGACCACATCTTCTGGATTTGACAGGAAACCTAGATCTTCGGTCAGGTAGCGACTGGCCTAAGGACTCTAGGGAACAGTCCTAGAGTAAATTAGTTTCCTTTTTAACCACCTATCTGCAGCAGAGGACAAAAGTGTCCCTTACAGACACTGGCATGCTGATGCCCCTATTCTAAATGCTCATGTTCTGACCTCTAGAGAAGGCCTTAGGAGCCAGATCAGGGTTGCCAGTAGGGTTGCCAACTGCCAGGTACTGGCTAAATCTCCTGTTATCACACAGTATTTCAACACGCAGCCACAAAAATTCCTTTTGTTATTTTTATAAGTATTTTTCTTATGCTCACATAGACAAGTACTTCCAGTTCACAGAATCATCATTATAAACAAAGAAACCTTGTAATATTACAACTAACACAAGCTTATCAAATAACTATAAAGAGACAGGATCGAATTACTGTTCATCAGAGTCACACAAGTCTCTACAGCAATACATTCACTTGCTGCAATCCTCTGTGTTGTATAAGCACTGGGCTCCTCCGTAGTCAGCTGATGGGTAGTTATCATTATCATGATGGCTGCCTTAATGATAACTACCCTTCGTGGGAACTAACATGCATCCAGTATTTTGAAATTTAATCTTTAAGATGTGCAATATTAGAGGAATCTATATGAAGGACTGATGAAGAATTCTACCCATAAGAATTTGAAACGGCCATATCCTCCATCAAGTTACTCCTCTAAAATTGGTATTTCTGCTAGATTTGCACACTTACCTGCATGGGACTTATAGAAGAATGCAGCACCTTGCCAAAGACCTTGCATTTTTGTGAATTTTGTTAGTGTCTGTGTCACCATCCATGTGGACTTGTTTGGTTGTGCTTGTTATTTTTGTATGCTTGTACATAACACTGTATGTTTATATGTATAGTTGTATTTAGACACCATAGGATAAACATTGGTTACACTTAACAGTAATTGTTATTGTACATTTTTGTCGCCCCTGTACTGATTTCCTAAGTACCTGGAAGTTGGCAACCCTACCCATCGAAATCCCGCCCTGCTCTCCTCAGGCTCCACCCCCAAAATCTCCGGGTATTTCCCAACCCAGAGCTGGCAACCCTATGTTCCATGGGATTTAACAGTGGAGTCCTAAACAGATTTACACCCTTCTGGGTCCTTTGAAGTCAGTAGGCTTTGAAAGGTGTTACCCTTCCTGGTCCTTCATTGGAGCTGCCTAACTTAGCACAGTCCCGGAGCCCCGGTCATGTCTGTTTATTCTGAAATACAGGGTACGCTATTGTAATTTCAAAGCCAGGCCTTCCCTCCATTTTAAGCCGATCTCCATTACCACAGCGCTGATACTCTTTGGCATGCTGACATTTTGCGGGAGGCTGTTATAAATTACCCTGGCTCTCCACTCTTGCATTTTACTTTTTTTTTAATTTCCTGCAAATCTGGAGCCAAAGTAAGTGTCAGGAATAAAAATGCACCAAGCCAATAGCATTCTAACACAGCCCGCAGCCTTATAGAAAAGTCTTGTAGGCTGCCCTTAATAAGGAAGAAGCTAACAGGGTTTTCTCACCCCCCCCCCCAGAAGTTAAATTACATCTGGATTCATTTCATATGTAACATCCCTTTCTGCAAGAACCTGAATGGTTTCAATGCTGACATCTAAGTCTCTGTTAATAGCACTAAAAAGGCCCATTAGAAAAGCTGTAATTTTCTATTAATCTTCCTATCAATTCTCTTTAAATGCTACGTTGGGAACTGCTTTAGATTCACCTCCATGAACTTCGACATGGCATATTCATCTCTGAAGGTGAATGATCTTTTATACTTCATTTACACTTTAACGGACCACAAAAAGAGCCAATGTGGGGCAGTGCTTGAAATGTATGACTAAGATCTGGGAGACCCAGGTTCGAATCCTGACTCTGCAGTGGAAGCTCCCTGGGTAGCCCTGGGGCGAGTCATACCCTCTCAGCCAACCTACCTCACAGAGTGGTTGTGAGGATAAAAATGGAGGGCAAGAGAACGACGTCACCTGATCTGGGCTGGTTTAAATAAAGTAAATAGCGACTTTTGTAGGTATTCACTGAGCAAACATTGAACCACTATGAAATCTGCAACAATATGGAGGGATGATGAAGGAATGATTCTGGTATTGGGTGTGATATACCCAGCTCCTGCGGTTTCACAGACCCTCTCATTGTAAGCTTACAGAAATTAGGGGAATTCTAATTTTCATTAATCCAATCTTTATATGCATTTAAGGTAGGAAAAATCAAATGCATAATTATAGGATGGGGGAGACTTGTCTTAGCAGTAGTGTGTGCAAAAAGGATCTTTGGGTCTTAGTAGACCAAACACTGAACATGAATCAGCAGTGTGATGTGGTAGCTAAAAAGGCAAATGTGATCTTGGGCAGCATCAACAGAAGTATAGTGTCCAGATCACTCGAAGTGATGGTATTGCTTTATTCTGCTCTGATTAGACCTCACTTAGAGAATTGTGTTCAGTTTTGGGCACCGCAATTTAAGAACGATGTAGACAATCTGGAAAGAATCCAGAGCAAGGCAACAAAGATGGTGAGGGGGTCTGGAGACCAAGTCCTATGAGGAAAGGTTGAAGGAGCTTGGTATGTTTAGCCTGAAGAGGAGAAGACTGAAAGGTGATATGATAACCATGTTCAAGTACTTGAGGGGCTGTCATAAAGAGGATGGTGCTGAGTTATTTTCTGTTGCCCCAGAAGGTCGGACCAGAACCATTGGGTTGAAATTGGATCAAAAGAGTTTCCGTCTAGACATTAGGAAGAACTTTCTAACAGTTCAAGTGGTTCCTCAGTGGAACAAGCTTCCTTGGGAGGAGGTGGGCTCTCCTTCCCTGGAGGTTTTTAAGCAGAGGCTAGATGGCCATCTGTCAGCAATGCCGATTCTATGACCTTAGGCAGATCATGAGAGGGAGGGCACCTTGGCCATCTTCTTGGCATGGAGTAGTGGTCACTGGGGGTGTGGGGGGGAGATAGTTGTGGATTTCCTGCATTGTTCAGGGGGTGGGACTAGATGACCATGGTGGTCCCTTCCAACTCTATGACTCTACATGCTGCAGAATGAGATGCTCATGGACAATAGAACAGACTTGGCTACTTCAAACTTCAGGTATGAAATTCTGTTTTTAAATTATTCTCTGTGTTTAAAGCTCCTAGCAAATAGAGAGAGACAGACAGTCAGGCAGGCAGGCAGGCAGGCAGAGAGACAGAGACAGAGACAGAGACAAAGAGAACCAGCCCAAGAAGAAGTGGAATGAGTAGAACTCCCTGGAGGGCTGCCCGACCTCCCACAAGGCCGGAGGCCTCCAAATGGCAGTCCATGTTGCCTGCCACCGCTTTGAGTGGCAGCAGGATTTTTAAAAAAATGGCTTTGTCTATGCCATGAAGTCTCTTTGAGGGAAAACCCGGGAAGCTCTAGGAATTCCTGGAAATGCTATGGTTTTACATTGGAAGTTGGACTCTATGGTAGTATACAACACAGAAGTCCCTCCCCTTCCCCAAACCCACCCTTCTCAGGCTCCACCCTCAAAATCTCCAGGTATTTCCTAACCCGGAGCTGACATTATTGTTCAGCATTAAGTGATTAGTTAATGAACTAATACAGTTAATAATAGGGTTGCCAGGTTCCTCTTTGCTACCAGTGGGAGGTTTTGGGGGTGGGGCCTGAGGAGGGCAGGGTTTGGGGAGGGGAGGGACTTCAATGCCACAGAGTCCAATTGCCAAAGCAGCCATTTTTCCCAGGGGAACTTATCTCTATTGTCTGGAGATCAGTTGTAACAGCAAGAGATCTCCAGCTAGTACCTGGAGACTGGCATCCCTGGTGAATCAACCGAGATTTCTTTAACTCATATGCTTGAAACATAATACTCATTCAGAGTGGTTTATTGACTTGCCGTCAAACAATCCGGTTGCATTCTGGTCTGACTTTTACAAGACGATGCAACGAATGCTTTTCCATTCTTTGTTGACCCTGGTAGATGTTTTTAAAAAAGAAATGTACCTTGCATACAGGTCAAGAAGGATTTGGCTCTTCATGTTTACAGCTTGCTTGACCCGTTACAAAACATTCCTGGAATACATCCAAAGACTGCTGTATGCTGAAGAAAAACATTTGAGAATAGCCTCTTCAGTTACAGGGTAAGGTGACCCAGAAAAGAGTTTATGTAACATGGCAAGGGCTGCACCATCTAATGTATTTTAAAAGCCAGAACCAAGACAAGGAGATAATGCAGTTGAAAGTAGAAAGTTGTCCTTTGGAGTTAAACAAAAAAAAAGAGAGAGATGTGCTTGCCTTGAAAATTTAGGAAGGAAGATAGTCCCTAGGGAGAACGATGTGTGGTACCCCTGCATCTGCCTTCTGCCATTTTTGGACTATTGACAGGGAGGAAATCTCATGAGTGAATGAGCCTCTCTGTCTCTTAAAGGAAATCCTTGTCCACAGAAAACCAACATGACATCTAGCTCATGACCTGGACATCTATAGTTCTAGAACTTCACCACATTTTTCTGCCCCTTCCTTCCAGTACAGATGACAGTATGAGAGAGGAGGGAATGATGAGAAAATATATAATATTAGGGTTGCCAACCTCCGGGTAGTAGCCAGAGATCCCCTGCTATTACAACTGACCTCCAGCCGATAGAGATCATTTCCCCTGGAGAAAATGGCCACTTTGGCTATTGGACCTATGGCATCGAAGTCCCTCCTCTCCCCAAAACCCGCCCTTCTCAGGCTCCACCCCCAAAACCTCCCACCGGTGGCAAAGAGGGAACTGGATCGCATTGGTATAGGGTTGCCAATCCATTGCCTGGCTTGGAAGTGGGGATCACTTGTGCGCGTGGCCACACCAACTCAATCGCGTCACTTCCAGTTTACACCTGGAAGCGCCACATCTCAATGGGCCTTTGAGCACTCGAACAGTAAAAGGCTCGTTGTGATGCGGCACTTCTGGGTGTAAACCGGAAGTGACGTGATCACGTTGGCGTGGCCGCGCGTACGCGATCCCTGCCTCAGCCCCCCCAAAAAACCTCCCACCGGAGGAGAGGGGGAACCTGGCAACTCTATGTTGGTAACCACTGGTTTGCAAAGTTGTCTCCTTCCCCAGAAAACATTTTGCCGTATTGGTGATGTGACTTTGTGTCCCTGGGAGTTCTCCACCTGTCACTTGCCCCTGCTTCCCTGCCATTATTTCATTGTCTCAGCGATCATCATCATGAGTTATAGATCTGTTACATATAATTTAAATGACCTCTGTGTTTCCCCCCCTCATTTATCTTTGGAACACGATGTGTTCATTTCACTTTTTAACCACTTTCCCCCCCTTTTTTTATGTTAGCAAAGTATTCATTTAAAATGCGTGCTCTGTCGGGAAGTAAATTACCAGGGTAAAAGGGCATTTCAAGATGATTGAAAATGTACCTCTCGAGCTATTGCTTTTTCTATTTCTCAGCCAGGCTCACTGAGGGAAAAAAAAGGCTAAGGAATGGTATGTTAAAAGACAAATATTTTTCCATTGCAGCATGCTTATTTATGTCCATCTGCTCCCCCTTCCTCCTCCTCACATTGTGGGCTTGATGGAATAAATATCTACACCATATGTTAGATATTCAATATATACTTGGGAAAAAATTATGTTGCTATAAATTAACTGTTCCACAGCCAAGGAAGAAATCCTTGACCTAGTTATGTACAGGTAATTCCCGCTGGGGATTTAGACAATTGCCTTCACACATCTGGGGCATGCCAGCATCTCAGGCTTGCAATAAGCAATGTCCCGAGAATCTCAAACAATGGCCTATACAGTCCTTTAATTGATACGTTCCAAAGATAATTGTTTTGGTTCACAACATTTCATATTTTTTTAAGTTAAAAAGCATCCCACGGAAACTATTAAATTTTTGGATGACTGAATGTTGTCCTTGAGATCACAGGATCATAGAGTTGGAAGGAGCCATGCAGGCCGTCTAGTCCAACCCCCTGCTTAATGCAGGATCAGCCTAGAGCATCCCTGACAAGTGCTTGTCCAGCCGCTGCTTAAAGAGTGCCAGTGAGGGGGAGCTCACCACCTCCCCAGGTAGCTGATTCCACTTTCCTGCTGCAATTTAAACCCATTATTGCAAGTCCTATCCTCTGCTGCCAACAGGAGCAGCTCCCTGCTCTCCTCGAAGTGACAGCCCTTCCAATACTTCAAGAGAGCAATCATGTCCCCCTCAGCCTCCTCCAGACTAAGCATTCCCAACTCATAAGAACATAAGAAAGGCCCTGCTGGATCAGACCAAGTCCCATCAAGTCCAGCAGTCTGTTCACACAGCGGCCAACTAGGACAACTAACTCCCTTAGCCTTTCCTCGTGGGGCTTGGTCTCCATGCCCCTGATAATCTTTGTTGTCTCTTGTCTGCACCCACTCCATTCTGTCCACATCCTTTTTGAAGTGAGGCTAGGGTTGCCAGCTTCCAGGTACTAGCTGGAGATCTCCCGCTATTACAGTTGAACTCCGGCCAATAGAGATCAATTCACCTGGAGAAAATGGCCGCTTTGGAAACTGGACTCTATGGCATTGACATCCCTCCCCTCCCCAAACCCCGCCCTCCTCAGGCGCTGCTTTGAAAAACTCTCACCAGTAGTGAAGAGGGACCTAGCAACCCTTATTTGAATAATGGTATTAGAATGAGCGCCTCAACAGCTCAATAGCCATATTCCTTGGGAAGACTGACTGCCGTAGAAGTGTTTCCTTTGAAGAATGGCCATTTCAGTTGCTCCAAAGCGCTGTACAGAAGTTCAACTGCTGAACAGCCATTGCTGTGGCGTTCCCATCGGAGTTGCCGGCACGGAAAGTCCGCACGCAATGCCCCTTGAAGCATCTGATCGACCCCTTGTAGTACCTCCCGAAGACAGACATGCTGATGAGATCCAGAGCGGAGAAACATAATATTGACTCTTTTTTCGTAAGCTACCATTTAAAGGACACTTTCATCGAGCGGTGGAGGACAGCCAGCCAGATAATGAAAGTGAAATAACACAGTTCCAGCCATTTCCATTTGATAACTGCTTATTTTCATCCCAGAAACCAATATAAATAATAACCACTTCCTAATGACCCAGACACTCTGGTTTGGTGGCATCTCCATTGGTGTACGTGTGTGTGTGTGTGGGGGGGGTGATTTTAGCCAATTCCCCCTCCAACTGCTGGTCCATTCCATTCTGTTTACAGCAGTCCCCTGTTCCTCAGGAAGAGATTTTTTTTTGGGGGGGGAGTATCAGTGGGTTATAGTATGAGGGACAACTGATCTCCAGGTGACAGAGATCAGTTCACCTGGAGAAAATGGCTGCTTTGCAAGGTAGACTCATTGGCATTATACCCCATTGAAGCCCCTCCCCAAACCCCACCCTTCTCAGGCTCCCCTCCAAAAAACTCCAGGTATTTCCCAACTTGGATCTGGCAATCCTAGTGTAATGCCATAGAGTCCACCTTCCAAAGCAACCATTTTCTCCAAGGGAACTGATCCCTGTCACCTGGCAATCAGTTGTAATAGTGGGAGATCTCTAGCCACCGCCTGGAGGCTGGCAAGCCTAGTTCTAAACCAGAGTGGCATCACTGCTCAAAGGGCATCATATCAGCAACGGCTATTAAGGACTTGTGGCCCTTGAGCTTGATTCGAACTGACCCCTATTTGGAATTTGTATGCTGGCAACCCCGTGAGTCCATTGAAAGGCAAAACTGACGGAGTCAGCAAAGAGTTCTAAGGTCTCCTTTCTAAATCATATCCAGCACCGGCTCTGTTATTTGTGTTCCTCTGTAGCTAAGAAATATGGAAGGGGAAGCTCAGTGGTAGAGCATCTGCACGGCATGCAGAAGGTCCCAGGTTCAATCCCCAGCATCTCCAGTTAAAGGGACTAGGCGAGCAGGTGATGTGAAAGTCCTCTGCCTGAGACCCTGGAGAGCCACTGCTGGTCTGAGTAGACAATACCGGTTTTGATGGACCAAGGGCAGTATAAGGCAGTATAAGGCAGCTTCACGTGTTCATGGACTTATTGCATCCCTTTCTATTTAAAAAGAGCCCGGTTTCACTGGGGCAAAATCTCTTTTTTTCTCAACTCAGAACATCTATCATAATTTAAAGAGTACTTCAGGAATGACAGCTACCTTATTTAGATAAGGTGACACATTACGGCTTCCTCCCCCCCCCATCCTTTCCTCTTACGCTGTGAGATCCATATAGCGAGTAAATTACTCTATCACACTAAGCAAGTATCAAAGTCCGACCTCAACATCTTATTTCTCTATTTCACATCCCCTTGAATCTATCTTCTCGCGGCTTGAAGGATATCTTGAGTGGATTTCTGGTGGCAGTTCTCTCAGAATCAAATATTTCGTTGACTATGCCTAGTGATAATGCTGAGTGAAATTGTCCCCCCTCCCCCAGTAGATTATTGCCAAGCGTTGCGTTGCTACCAAATGACTACTATGGGTTGCTTGGAATCTAGATTTTTTTATATATAGATAAATAAAAAATGAAACAGCGCTGAATGTCAGGCTTGGCTGTTTAAGATCAATTTTACATGTCAGATTTCAATTGCATTCTCCACAATGGAAAAAGAGCCTAGAAATGGCATGAATATTAGGAGTTTAAGATTTCTCAGATATTTCTGAAATATCTGTGTGTCAGGCATCAAACAAATCCTTTAAGACTAAAAGGATTTTGGAGCATAAAAACTACCTTCCTCTTCATATTGAGGTCTTACTTTCATAGAAGCTTTGTCGGGTTAAAACCGATAACATAATCTTATGGTAGGAACATGGAAGTGTACATTTGCATGAGGTTTATTCTGGGAATCCAATACAATCACATAGCACATGTGATTAGCTTCCCTGTGTCAGTCAGTCATGTTTATTGTGCATGGCCATAGGTAGGGTTGCCAACCTCCAGGTACTCGCTGGAGATCTCCTGCTATTTCAACTGATCTTCAGCCAATAGATATTAGTTCACCTGGAGAAAATGGCCACTTTGGCAATTGGACTCTATGGCATTGAATCATAGAATCATAGAATCATAGAATCATAGAGTTGGAAAGGACCACCAGGGCCATCAAGTCCAACCCCCTGCACAATGCAGGAATTTCACAACTACCTCCCCCCTCCACACCCCTAGTGAACAGAAGATGGCCAAGATGCCCTCCTTCTCATCATCTGCCTAAGGTCACAGAATCAGCATTGCTGACAGATGGCCATCTAACCTCTTCTTAAAAACCTCCAGGGAAGGAAAGCTTACCACCTCCAGAGGAAGCCTGTTCCACTGAGGAACCGCTCTAACTATTAGAAAATTCTTCCTTATGTCTAGACGGAAACTCTTTTGATTTAATTTCAACCCGTAGGTTCTGGTCTGACCTTCTTGAGCAACAGAAAACAACTCGGCACCCTCCTCTATATGACAGCCCTTCAAGTACATGAACATGGTTATCGTATCCCCTCTCAGTCTTCTCCTCTCCAGGCTAAACATACCCAGCTCCTTCAACTTTTCCTCATAGGACTTGGTCTCCAGACCCCTCACCATCTTTGTTGCCCTTCTCTGGACACGTTCCAGCTTGTCTACATCTTTCTTAAATTGTGGTGCCCAAAACTGAACACAGTACTCTAGTTGAGGTCTAACCAGAGCAGAGTAAAGCAATACCATCACTTTGCGTGATCTGGACACTATACTTCTGTTGATGCAGCCCAAGACTGCATTTGCCTTTTTAGTTACAGCATCACACTGCTGATTCATGTTCAGTGTTTGGTCTATTAAGACCCCAAGATCCTTTTCATACACACTACTGCTCAAACGAGTCTCCCCCATCCTATAATTATGCATTTGATTTTTCCTACCTAAATGCAGAACTTTACATTTGTCTTTGTTGAAGTGCATTTTATTAGTTCTAGCCCATTTCTCCAGCCTGTCAAGATCATCCTGCATCTTGGCTCTGTCTTCTACCGTATTTGCTACTAGGGCTGTCAATTCGGTTCGGTCCGAACTGAAAATCAACCGAATTTCCCCTGATTCGGTGATTTTCAGTTCGGACGGATCCGAACTCAAATCTGGGGGGCAACCGGGGGGGCCGAATTCAGCGAGTTCGGGAGTTCGCGAATAAATTCGGCCCCCCCTTCAGGGGAGCCCGCTGAAAGGCGCGGGCTGCCCTTTAAACTGATCTGCGCCTCCCAGCTGGGAGGCTCAGATCAGTTTAAAGGGCAGCCCGCCTCCCTTCAGCGGGCTCCGCTGAAGGGAGGCGGGCTGTCATTTAAACTCATCTGCGCCTCCCGGCGGAGCCCGCTGGAGAGGCGCGGCTGTCGTTTAAACTCATCTGCGCCTCCCAGCTGGGAGGCTCTGATGAGTTTAAAGGGCAGCCAGCCCCCCTTCAGCGGAGCCCGCTGAAGGGGGGCGGGCTGCCCTTTAAACTCATCTGCGCCTCCCGGCCGGGAGGCACAGATGAGTTTAAAGGACAGCCGCGCCTCTCCAGCGGGCCCCGACCGGGAGGCGCAGATGAGTTTAAATGACAGCTGCGCCTCTCCAGCGGGCTCCGCTGGAGAGGCGCAGCTGTCCTTTAAACTCATCTGCAAATTCGGCCGAATCCGAACTGTACCGAATTTTTTTTTTTGACAGCCCTATTTGCTACCCCTCCCAATTTAGTATCATCTGCAAATTTAATAAGCATCCCCTCTATTCCTTCATCCAAATCATTTATAAAGATGTTGAACAACACAGGGACCAGCACAGATCCCTGAGGAACTCCACTAGTCACTTCTCTCCAAATGGACGAGGAACCATTAACTAGCACTCTTTGGGTACGATCTGTCAACCAGTTGCAGATCCATCTAACAATAATAGGATCTAATCCACATTTTCCCAATTTGTCAACTAGAATACTATGTGGAACCTTATCAAAAGCCTTACTGAAATCTAGATAAACTATGTCTACAGCATTCCCCTGATCCAGCAAGGTAGTAACTTTCTCAAAAAAGGAGATAAGATTAATCTGACATGACTTATTCTTGAGAAACCCATGCTGGCTCTTAGTGATCAGATCCATCCTTTCTAAATGCTCAAGGACGGACTGTTTGATGATTTGTTCGAACACTTTTCCTGGTATAGAAGTCAAGCGGATGGGTCGGTAGTTACCTGGATCCTCCTTTTTCCCCTTCTTGAAGATGGGGATAACATTCGCCCGCCTCCAATCTTCTGGCACCTCACCTGTTTGCCAAGACTTTTCAAAAATAATGGACAGAGGTTCCGAAAACGAAGTCCCTCCCCTCCCCAAACCTTGCCCTCCTCAGGCTCCGCCCCAAAATCTCCCACCGGTGTAGGGTTGCCAGGTGCCCGGTGGTGGCGGGCAATTCGCTCCTCTGGCCGCCAACCACCTGAGGATAGGCAGGCAAATGTATGCACACGTGCACACGCACGACACTTCCAGTTTACACCCAAATCTCTATGGTTTTATCATAGAATTTCCAGCTGATGTCACATGCCCTCCCATGCTCCATCCCCCATCACTCCCACTGGTTGCCAGGGTGGCTTTGTACTGCAATGGTATTTATAAGTTGCCTTATAAGCCAGTATTGATGGAAATGGAACTCCCTGCCCCAGGATGTGGTGATGGCTTCCAACTTGGAAGGCTTTAAGAGGGGAGTGGACACGTTCATGGAGGAGAGGGCTATCCATGGCTACTAGTCAAAATGGATACTAGTCATGATGCATCATGCAACCCTATTCTCTCCAGGATCAGAGGAGCATGCCCATTATATTAGTTGTTGCGGAACACAGGTAGGATAAATGCTGCTGCAGTCACCTTGTTTGTGGGCTTCCTAGAGGCACCTGGTTGGCCACTGTGTGATCAGATTGCTGGACTTGATGGGCCTTGGTCTGATCCAGCATGGGTTTTCTTATGTTCTTATGAAAGGTGGCATATTATTTTGGGGGAAAAATACATATTTGAATTGGTTCATTAGGGGACAACCAATTAATGCGCATGGTCCAGAAAGGGAGCTAGCATCTGCTCCCCTGGGTTGGTGAACGGTAGGAGACACCTATTCCATCGCTACAGAACATCTACCGTTGAGCGAGGAATGCAAAGCTGTGGAGCTATCCAGATCTGTTTACTACTAGTCTTAGAAACTCCACTGGGAGGGACTGCCCAATTAGCATGTTAATGAGTGCAGACCTCTGATGCACTCTTGGCGAATGGCTGAGAGCAACTAATGCATATGAATGGCAAATGGGACATTGCTGTCTCTTCTGAGTAGAAGGAAATCTGAATCATCCAGTGCGGGTATCTAAACAATCACCTGTTTTTGCTTTTTAACGAGGGAAGGATTTATTTCCAACAGCTCGCTCGTACCTGGGGCTTATTCTTGAGTGCTAGGGCTACCACCCAACGTCAGCTGAAGTACTTCCAAGGGTAATTGGTACCTGGACCCTGGCAAGTTGCACCTTGTTAATGAGGTAATTATAGCCTTTGGTAGACAACCGGATGAAGTCCATACAAGATACGATATAGGTTCTTTATTATTACAGTCCACAACCAGTATATAAATAAAGGAAACATTAATTACAAAAGGGATAAAAGTAATATACAAAAATTCATTAATAAACACAAGATAGTCCTAATGGATACCAGCTAAAACTACAGATGTCTGACTACAAATTGGCACTTGGACACTCTCCTGGGGAAATACTAAAAATTAAGTCATTTCAGTGACTGAAAATCACTGCCACTCTTCAGCGTTGAAGGCCCTTTCCACTTTTTTTAGGATTACAGACCAGGGTGCAAAACCGGGCAACCAATCGTGTCGTATGGTGGTTCTTATCTGATAGAAGATAGTCAAGCATAATTGTATTAGATGTTCCGGGAAACATTTGATGTGTGTGTGTATGTATATATAACTGGGCTCACTATATATGTACTTCATATGTGTGTGTGTGTGTGTGTGTGTGTGTGTGTTATTTTTATAGTCCTTTTAGATCATGGGGTAGACATAGGGTTGCCAACCCCCAGGTGGTGGCTAAGAGATCTCCCACTATTACAACTGATCTCCAGGCGACATAGATCAGTTCCCCCTGGAGAAAAATGGCTGCTTTGGAGGATGGACTTTATGGCTTTATAAGACTGTTACTCTATCAGTAGTTTACTACTTAACAGCCGCTTTGAAGATACGCCGAAAGTTATAATCAAATTACGCCTAAATGCTCACTTGCATACCGGCGCTCTTTTTGCACTGGGACTGGATAGACCCAGAAAACCCTCCTGGAGTCGGCGAGGCAGCGAAAGCATTGGCAGGAGGTGGAAGCCCTGTGCTCAGAAATGCCTCCCAGGACAGTTCTCTTCAGTGACAACACCTGTTAGCTCTTCTCCTTGGTGAGAACACCTGTTAGCTCTTCTGGCTGGAAGACACTCCTGTCAGATTTGAGGAGTCTTTCTCTCCATCCTCCTTTACTGTCCTTGCCTTGTGCAGCTGTGAAAAGCTGACAGTGAGGAACCAAAGTGCCAGTTATTTCCAAAGATTTCCACAGCTTACCAACAGCTGTTATTTTTAGCAAAGCAGATTAGGTACATATGTATATTTGTATATATATATATGTGTGTGTGTGTGTATCCACCAAGGAAGACTCTGCAGAGGAAGGCAATGGCAAACCACCATTACAGAGGAAGGCAACCACTCTGCAGAGGAAGGCAACAACAGCAAACCACCTTTACAGAGAAAGGCAGCCACACTGCGGAGGAAGGCAATGGCAAACTACCTTTGCAGAGGAAGGCAACCACTCTGCAGAGGAAGGCAAGGGCAAACCACCTTTGGTTCTCACTTGCCTTTCCCCCCTATTATATTTATTTATTTTTAGATAATGATAGATACAAATACTGATAAAATAATTAAAACAGAAAAATTGGAAAACATAAAAAGGAAAAAAAAACTGAGATTACTACTACACAAAAAGATATCAAGCGAATTCAGAACAAGGACTGCTTTAAACAGAGAAGAATAAACATACCTAATGTAATATGTGTTGTAACCCCAATCGTACTTCAAAGAAATTATGGAATTCTAAATCGATTAATACTTACCACAATAACTAAAGTATATAAGCCAGTGGAATGGCATCAATTCCTCTCACTTGCCTTGAAAGCCCCTTGATGGGGTCACCATAAGTCAGCTGAGGCTTGACAGCACTTTACACACACACACACACATCCATCCATCCATCCATCCATCTAAGAACATAAGAAAGGCCCTGCTGGATCAGACCAAGGTCCATCAAGTCCAGCAGTCTGTTCACACAGTGGCCAACCAGGTGCCTCTAGGAAGCCCACAAACAAGACGACTGCAGCACCACCATCCTGCCTGTGTTCCACCGCACCCAAAATAATAGGCATGCTCCTCTGAGACTAGAGAGAATAGGTATGCAGCATGACTAGTATCCATTTTAACTAGTAGCCATGGATAGCCCTCTCCTCCATGAACATGTCCATTCCCCTCTTCAAGCCTTCCAAGTTGGCAGCCATTCCCACATCCTGGGGCAGGGAGTTCCACAATTCCACAACTTAAGTAGGTTTTGTGTAAACAAATATTTGCTTTTATCAGTTTTGAATCTCTCACCCTCCAGCTTCTGTCTGTCTGTCTGTCTGTCTGTCTGTCTGTCTGTCTGTCTGTCTGTCTGCCTGCTCTCTCTCTATCTCCAAATACAGAGATCTGAATTTGATTTGTTCATTCTGAATTCTGAATGCACATGCCGACAATATTCTCTTGCTCCTATTTGCGGCAAAACACAATGCTGTCGCCGAGCACTTTGCTTTGAGTTTGCGTTTCACAGAGCTCCTGTTTTCACAAAGAACACACAACAAAGCTGTCAGGATACACTCAAGCTGCTAGTTTTCCTTACGGAGCACAAAACACAATGGAAATGCCTGCGGAATCATTGTCAGCTCCTAAGTTTAATTCCTCTACCGAGCTTAAAAACAAAACAAACACTGTTGCACACGTTTGCCTATTTGTCAGCTTGTGAAAAATTTAATTACAGCAATAATTTGAATGCATAAAAATGAGGGGGGAATGATTTGTTTCTTTTTTTTTTATGAGGAACATGGCCAATAATAATAATCTATCTGTTTTATAGGGTTGCCGACTCTGGGTTGGGAAATTCCTGGAGATTTGGGGGTGGAGCCTGGGGAGGCTGGGGTTTGGGGAGGGGAGGGACTTAAATGGGCATAGACCCTAATTGATAGCAGCAGTTTTATCCTCTGTTCCTTGTCTAATTATGGCCAGCATGGAATTTGCCTTTTTCACAGCAGCTGCACACTGGGTTGACATTTTTATTGAGCTATCCTCTGTCACCCCAAGATCCCTTTCTTGATCTGTCACTGCCATCACAGGTCCCATCAGTATATATGTGAAGTTGGGATTTTTTGCCCCAATATGGCTCTCCTGAAGAGCGAAACCGGATATATTATCGTAGGTCCTTTGCAGCCTGGGTTCCTATAATTACTTTTTTTTTGCTGGTTTATTGAATTCTTTGCCTGTTGGCAGTTCGTTAATCACCTGGACTCCCTGGAGAAAGGCGGGATATAAATATTTTGTTAACGTATGAATAGTAATGACCTTCTTCACAAGTTTGTTGTGAAGGTGAATGAGACGAGCATCAGAAGGCACATTTTCTACTAGGAATGTTATCTTAATAAACCCCGTTTTAATGAATTCTGTCAGGATATACACACCCTCGACTGCAAGTGGAGTTTGTTGGCATTGTTCAGGCAAACATTAAGGTTTTACTTGTGTCATAATGAAATCACAGGACCAATAGTCTGAAGAGACGCCAAACCCATCCAAGGCTACTTCTTACACTGAAGAACTCCTTAAAAAGTATGGATGATCACACAGAATCATAAAACAGAGCAGAAAAGACGCCGGTATTCTGATGCCATAGTTGCATGTAAGACAGGGGGTTAGTAAAGCCAAATTCTATTCATTGCTAATATAATAATACACAGGATTCATGCAGGTTAGCTGATAGCTGGCTTGTGGTGCCATTCTGAACGTGGTCTAGATCAGGGGTGTCAATAGGGTTGCCAATCTCCAGGTACTAGCTTCAGATCTCAATAGGGTTGCCAGGTCCCTCTTTGCCACCGGTGGGAGGGTTTTGGGGTGGACTCTGAGGAGGGCGGGGGTTGGGGAGGGGAGGGACTTCAGTGCCATAGAGTCCAATTTCCAAAGTGGCCATTTTCTCCAGGTGAACTGATTTCTAGCACCTGGAGATCAGTTGTAATAGCAGGAGATCTCCACCCACCACCTGGAGGTTGGTAACCCTATTGATCATTACATGTGAAAGCAAGAAGATCAATTTAATTGACCCCTTTTATTAATCTTTTATTCATCCAGGTTTTAAAAATCAGATATGCAGTCTGTTTTGTAACATAGAAATCAACAAAGAAAACAACAGAGTAAGGGTATCTTTCCCTTTATCGCAATAACCCACACACTAAAAGGAAGTGGTAGAGATACCCACACTTCTCAGGCAAATGCTGGGAGATCTGGGAGGTGGTGCCTCAGGATGGTGGAGTTTGAGGAGATTGTGGTCCTACTTCCTGATGATGCTCTAGACTCCCTCACCTAGTCTCTATGGTCCATACCATAGAGACTATGGAAAATTCCTAGAGTGGCACTTTATGGAGGCCAGTTTTTCTCCTGCTCTTTAGTTCCTCGGAGCTGGGAAATTGAGGATGAGGGCTGGTAATTCCCCACTCTGGGCCAGATAAATGGGATCCTACCATTATAAGTGAAATGGGATATATAGAGATATGTATTTTTTTTCCCTCCTAGTTAAAGATCTATAAAGGAGAGCCAATGTGGTGTAGTGGTTTGGAGCGGTGGTTTGGAGCGGTGGACTCTGATCTGGAGGGATTTGATTCCCCACTCCTCCACATGAGCGGTGGAGGCTGATCTGGTGAACTGGATTTGTTTTCCCACTCCTACACATGAAGCCAGCTGGGTGACCTTGGGCTAGTCACAGCTCTCTCTGAACTCTCTCAGCCCCACCTACCTCACAGGGTGTCTGTTGTGGGGAGGGGAAGGGAAGGGGATAGTAAGCTGGTTTGATTCTTCCTTAAGTGGTGGCGAAAGTCGGCCTATAAAAACCACTTCTTCTTCTTCTTCGCTCCACAATCTGATACAATTTGCTAACAAAACAAGAGAATTATGTGTCGAACAAGTACCAAGTACTTGTAAAATGTAATTCCAGCCTTTCACCAATAATTACAGGGCTCCCCTCTCATTCGTACATGTACCTACCACACGTCATATTGTACATAAATGAGTCAGAGTCTGCTACATACAATTAGGTGTGTGCAAGTCACAGCATCCCATGTCTGCACCCAACACTCACTTAATTGACCATTCAGAATGGGGGTAATTAGGCATCACTAATGGAGGCTGGAGGATGGGTGTGAAAATGCCATTTGTGTGAGCAATTATCCAATTTGTGCACGACACAACATAATTGCAGGGCAAAACACAGTTCAAAGTGACTTAATTCTGGCTTTGGGCCTGCCTTTGAACAAACGGCAGAGGTTACCCCTTCAGCCTGGGTGCCTGAAGACATGGCACACGGGACTCCACGCCCACACCACCAGTATCTGAGCTGAAAAGAGGTGTGCATTATCTGGAAAGGTGGTCTCCAACACAGTCCCAGGGAAGTCCTAGGTTTTTCCTAGGCTAGGGTTGCCAGCTCCAGGTTGGAAAATACCTGGAGAGTTTTGTGGCGGAGCTTTAGGAAGTTGGAGTTTGGGGAGGGGAGGGAGATCGATGCCATAGAGTCCAGTTGCCCAAGTGGCCATTTTCTCCAGGGGAACTGCTCTCTATCTGCTGGAGATCAGTTGTAATAGCAGGAGATCTCCAGATAGTACCTGGAGGTTGGCATCCATATCCCAGATTCTCTGGTAGGGTTGCCAGCTCCAAGGTGGGAAATGCCTGGAGATTTGGGGGGTGGAGCCTGAGGAGGGCAAGGTTTGGGGAGAGGAGAGGCTTCAATGAGGTATGCCATAGAGTCCAATTGCCAAAGCAGCCATTTTCTCCAGGGGTACTGATCTCTATCGGCTGGAGATCAGTTGTAAAAGCAGGAGATAGATCTCCAGCTAGTACCTGGAGGTTATGAAAGGCGGCAGCGCGTGGCTCATAATAATCGATTTATGAAAAATAAATAAATAAACAATTCCAATTGAGACTGGGCTGTTTTTATGTAACCAAAACCAAACCAAAATTTATCGATATTGTGTTGAGATACACACGATTTGCCTCGCAGGGCTTAAGACCCAAATGATAAAGAGTTAGCTGATATTGTGTTATAGCTCACACAATTAGCCTCACAAGGCTGAAAGCCAATAATAACAACCTGAAAAAAATATTATACATTTACAATGGCCACTAGGGCTTATTACATTGCATAAATACAAAGTGTATCAATACATAGTGTATCCAAATGATCACGAAGAAAAGGTAGTCAAAGCTGGAGTCAATGACCAGGTCCAAGGCGGGCTAGCAAGGACCTGTTTCGAAATCTTCATCAGTTTACTGACCCGACGAAATTTTAAAGGGACCACTTTAAATTAGTTCATTCTATTCATGTGCAGTGAGCATCTAAAGTTAATAATAATGATAATAATTAACAGAGCTTGACAGCTAAACTGAATTAGTTAGCACTAGTCTGGTTCCTGGAAGAGAACAGTTTAATTCTGAAGTTTAGGGTTAAGTATTTTCCCCTTTGTTGTTGGTGCAGCATGTATGAACCAACCTTATCATCTCATCTAAATCAATCTTTAAAATTACCTTGCTTACAAACCCAAAAGGTCTACATCTGTTCTAAGAGAGGGAGAGAACCCATGCAGGCACATTAGTAAGCTTTGTATCTCCTTTATGTAATGACTGGAGACAGATTTTATTTTATTTTATTTTTAAACGCCGGGGGTGGGGGGGATCTACTTTGATAGCTTGCTGAAGTTCTCGGCTGTTACCACACTTGTATTCCCACCGATGTATTAAGAGTTTGAAAACGTTATAAAAAATACTGTTCGCACTTTGTTTGGCCCCTTTAGCTGTGAAGACGTCTTCCAACCATTTATAAGCCGTGGTATCCAAAAACCCTTTTAAAGCGATGTTTTTTACAACATTTTCAAACTCTTAATACATCGCTGGGAATACAAAGTGTGGTAACCCCCCTCCTTTCCACTCTCCGTTAATATGCATCTCAGGAAATAATGTTCCTACAATGTTTTGAAGTATATTTAATGATTTATTTACTGCAAAGCCTTTGCTCTAATTGGTTCTTTCTTGTGCTTCTTTTCTTGCAAGTTTTACCTTGACCATTCTGAGCTGGCCTCAGTTCCTATTTTTGCAAAGGTCTATTTTTATAGGGCTCTGTTTTATAACCAATATCCATCCCACTCCCTTCCAAGTAGAGTTGCCAACCTCCAGGTACTAGCTGGAGATCTCTTGCTATTACAACTGATCTCCAGCCGACAGAGATACGTTCACCTGGAGAAAGTGGCTGCTTTGGCGATTGGACTCTATGGCATTGAAGCCTCTCCCACAACAGACACCTTGTGGGGTAGGTGGGGCTGAGAGAGTTCAGAGGGAACTGTGACTAGTCCAAGGTTACCCAGCAGGCTTAGGGTTGCTAGGTCCCCTTTTGCCACCTCGGGATCCTCTGGAATTACAGCTCATCCCCAGACAGAAGAAGAAGAAGAAGCAGAAGAAGAGTTGGTTGTTATATGCTGACTTTCTCTACCACTTAAGGGAGAATCAAACCAGCTTACAATCACCTTCCCTTCCCTTTCCCACAACAGGAACCCTGTGAGGTAGGTGGGGCTGAGAGAGCTCTAAGAGATGTGACTGGCCCAAGGTCACCCAACTAGCTTCATATGTAGGAGTAAGAAAACCAACCCGGTTCACAAGATTAGCCTCTGCCACATAGTGGAAGAGTGGGGAATCAAACCCAGTTCTCCAGATTAGAGTCCATCACTCTTAACCACTACACCACGGTGGCTCTCTATCAGTTCCTCTGAAGAAAATGGATGCTTTGGAGGGTGGACTTTGTGGCCTTGTACCCCACTGAAGTCCCTGTCCTCTCCAAGCTCCACCCCCAAATCTCCAGAAGTTTCCCAACCTGGATCTGGCAACCCTACCCCCATCTCCCACCAGTGGCCAGAGGGGGGACCTGACAACTCTAGTTTGAATGGTCATTCTCAGGGATATGCTCCTCTGGCTATCCCTCCTGGCCAAAAGGCAAGAGGAGAAATGTGGCCAACATCCAGCACACTCAAATTTTATGAAGTCGGTGGAAGAGGCAACAGTTCCTCTGGGGAACGTCTGAGGTCCCCCCCCCTTTTAGGGTTATAATTATACAGAAAATATAGCTGATGTTTAATGAGTTTCCCCCAGTTGTGTTGTTTTAATTAGTTGATGGTGATAAGAATGAATCCAAGGAGGGCTGCTGTGAAGATTTGTTATTCTAATTAGCGAAGTGAAGCAACAGAGAATCTAACATTAGACCCGAACCCATATATCGACTTTGGCTACAGAAATGGAACAGTAGGGTTGGGGAAGGGCCACATAGTCCTAAGACGGAGCATATCTGAGGAAAACTGCAATGACATAACCTCAGACAATCCACGTGCATACCTATTCTCTCCAGTATCCATGGAGCATGCCTATTATATTAGATGCTGTGGAACACAGGCAGGACAATGCTACAGTCGTCTTGCTTGTGGGCTTCCTAGAGGTACCTGGTTGGCCACTGTGTGATCAGAGGACTGCTGGACTTGATGGACCTTGGTCTGTTCCAGCATGACCTTTCTTATGTTCTTATGGTCTTAGTCATGACACATACCTATAGTCTCCAGGATCAGAGGAGCATGCCTATTATCTTTGGTGCTGTGGAACACAGGCAGGACAATGCTGCTGCAGTCATCTTGCTTGTGGGCTTCCTAGAGGCACCTGGTTGGCCACTGTGTGAACAGACTGCTGGACTTGATGGGCCTTGGTCTGATCCAGCAAAGCTTTTCTTATGTTCTTACATTCTTATGTTCTTAATAATACTTTCTAGTCTCTTTTCTCGTTGGAATGTATTTCACTGCAGAAATTCCACAGTGTGGCTCCTCACCTTCGGCCTTTGTATTAAATAGACCGTGATCAGTTGGAAACCAGCAAGCAGTGGAATCATTTTAACCATCTCATCTAAGTCTGGGCACTTCTTTTATCTATAAAGCCCATTCAACTATGCTCTTTAAAGAATTCCCAAGACCTCTCAAATAAAAGACTATTACTGGAATATGGTGTGTTTGAAAGAGGACTAACCCCAGGCTTTAGCTCGTCTTCTTTCTCTCTCGTCTTTTATGCATGGCTGTTTAACTTGCCGTCACCCCTCCAATGACCTCGGGTCTTTCTTTGGATTGTGAATGCCGTTTCCGATTCAGAGATCACCTCGCTCTCCCCCTGCGTTTCCCTGCGTTTTGCCCGTGTTGTATCTCGAGTTTGAAAATGCAGGCAGAATGTGGGTGAATGCAGGGGGAGAGCGAGGTGACCTTTGACGGTCAGAAACAGCATGCATAATCCAAACGAAGACCCGAAGTCATCGGAGGGGTGATGGTGAGTGAAACAGCCATGCATAAAAGATCTCTGTTTTCCGTCTTTCCTTCTGCCCTATATTGGGACCAGGGTTTTTTGTTTCAAGAAGGCAAATTGCAGCCCCATGAACAAATTGGAGGTCAGGAAGCCAATATGTGTACGAGAAGTTGGCATCCCTCTCCCTACACTGTGGCAGGATGGATTCCTTAGAAGAAGAAGAGTTGGTTTTTATATGCCGACTTTCTCTACCACTTAAGGAAGAATCAAACCGGCTTACAATCGCCTTCCCTTCCCCTCCCCACAACAGACACCCTGTGAGGTAGGTGGGGCGGAGAGAGCTCTAAGAGAACTGTGACTAGCCCAAGGTCACCCAGCTGGCTTCATGTGGAGTAGTGGGGAAACCAACCCAGCTCACCAGATTAGTGTCCACTGCTCATGTGGAGGAGTGGGGAATCAAACCCGGTCCACCACTCCAGACCACCACTCTTAATCACTACACCACGTTGGTACAATCCCTGAGAACTGTAGATCAGATATTTATATGTTTCTGCTTGTTAAAAAAAAACAAAAAAAACACCGCAGGGATTAAGGGTTTATTGGAGAACACAGCTAAACCATACCTTTCCCCATACTTTATTTCACTGTGGTCAGTTCAGAGGGTTGCCAATTTTGGTCTGCAGTAGAACAGCTAGGGTCGAGTCCATAAGCACCTTAGAGTCCAACAAGATTTTCGGGGTTTCAGCTTTCGAGAGTCAGTGCTGATGAAGGGAACAGTGGCTCTTGAAAGCTTACACCCTGAAAATCTTGTCGGTCTCTACGGCGCTTGAATCTGGCAGTTCATAATTCAGTTGCAACTTGACGTCACATCTGTAGGTATCATTATATTAAGCAATAGGACATCTGGGTTTTTAATGGCTTACTGTCTCGACACACACCCAGTAGACCTAAGCTCAGCATTTGACGTTGACTCAATATGCCATTCTTGCGGTATACCAATTTCAATAGCTATATTTTGGACTTAATTGTCCTTGTTTGATTTGAGCGATTCTTCCTTCAAAGCAGCACAGAGGTCTCGCGGAGAAACTCTGTTCTTGCTTGCAGGAAAAGCGTGTGTTTAATTCTGAATCTATCAAGCTTCGCTGTTCCCTGCGAGGACACTTTGGATCAAGTCTGTTTCAATGCCAAGCCAGTTGGAGTCAGGATTGAATGGAAATCCATAATGGATGTCAGGTCCTGTCGGTTGTCATGCTTTCGGTTACTAATCTGTGTCTTTGCATGGCAAACAAAGCTCTGAACGGCAGGGTAAAAAAAGAGAGGATTTATTCAAAAGGAAGGGTTTCTTTTGAAGGACTCGAGGCCCTTGGAATTGTGTTCAGCAAATGGTTTCATAAAGGAGAAACTGCTGTGTAAGATCTGCAGTGAGGGACCTTCCATACAAAAGGCCTTGAAGGGTTTGGACGGGAAAGAAGAAGAGTTGGTTTTGATATGCCAATTTTCTCTACTTTTATAAGGAGAATCAAACCAGCTTACAATCACCTTCCCTTCCTCTCCCCACAACAGACACCTTGTGAGGTAGGTGTGGCTGAGAGAGTTCAGAGGGAACTGTGACTAGCCCAAGGTCACCCAGCAGGCTTAGGGTTGCTAGGTCCCCTTTTGCCACTAGCGGGAGGTTATGGGGAGCGGAGCCTGAGGAGGGTGGGGTTTGGGGAGGGGAGGGACTTGAATGCCACTGAGTCCAATAGCCAAAGCAGACATTTCCTCCAGGGGAACTGATCTCTATCAGCTGGAGATCAGTTGTAATAGCAGGCGATCTCCAGCTAGTACCTGGAGGTTGGCAGCCCTATTTAGGGTTCAGAGATAGCTCAATGGATTTTTGGACTTTCACTCAACATAGCTGGTATTGTTAGCATTCCCATGTGAATGCCAGTACCTGGAAGTTGGCAACCCTAAACAGGCTGCATGTGTAGGAGTGGGGAATCAAACTCGGCTCTCCAGATTAGAGTCCGCTGCTCATGTGGAGGAGTGGGGAATCAAGCCCAATTCTTCAGATTAGAGTCTGCTGCTCTTAACCATGACACCATGCTGTAGGTCATGATGATGTCTCTATGAAGCTCCAAGGTAGTTTTAGGGGTCTAAGAGCTCCTATGTACACATGGAGCTCCCTTGCCTGTTGGACTTTCTTAATTCATTTCAATGGATGGAGCAGCTAGAAGAAGAAGAGCTGGTTTTTATACCCTGATTCTCCATCACTATTGATAGAGGAAAACCATTAAAATAAACAGGCTCTATTTTTGCAAGAAGATACACAGAGAGCCAGCATGGTGTAGCGGTTAAGAGCAGTGGTTTGGAGCAGTGGACTCTGATCTGGAGAACCGGGTTTGATTCACCACTCCTCCACAGGAGCAGCGAAAGCTAATCTGGTGAACTGGATTTGTTTCTCCACTCCTACAAATGAAGCCAGCTGGATGACTTTAAGCTAGTCACACTCTCTCAGCCCCACCCACTTCACAGGGTGTCTGTTGTGGGGAAGTGAAGGTGATCGTAAGCCAGTTTGATTCTTACTTAAGTGGTAGAGAAATGTGCATATAAAAAACAACTCTTCTTCTCCTTCCCCTTCCCCTTATCCTTCTCCTCCTTCTTCTTTCCTCCTCCTCCTCCTCCTCCATCTCCTTCCCCTCCTCCTCCTCCTCCTTCTCTCTTTCTTCTCACCAAGGATGCTTGGACTCTCGAAAGTGTATACCCCAAAAATCTTGTTGGTCTCAACTCAGATCTAGCTCTTTAACTGCAGACCAACATGGCTACCCTCTGAAGCTTTTCTCCAGAATCCTCTGTAACCACAGTAATTTAAATGCTTTATTGTGCCGCCATCATTCCTGCGACTTGACGACTGAAACTAGACGCTCATAACGAACAAAAAAAAAAGTATTTTTAAATCCAGTGGTTTATTGTTTTCACGGAAATCACAAGAAAATAGCACAGTCTTGACAGTTTCTTTTTAATTACCATTATATAAATCTACAGTGTTTTTAGAACGAGTTGTTCCTTGCACGTACATTATTAGCAGTTCATTGAAATGGTCCCAACATGCCTTTATTCAGGGAACAATGCAAAAAAAAATACTTTATTTATGAAGTGACTCAAATTAATTACATTGTTCCTTGTCTCCCCCCTCCCCGTAATTGCACACCTTATTAATTGTCAGTTTTAAAAACAGAAGCACGATTGTCTTGGTGCGCATAATACTCTTTAAACAAATATTTAATTGAACTCACACTGTTAAATTATGAAAATAACAGAATGAGGGGTATCATTGGCGTAAGTTATAAAAAGGAGGGATTGGATAATGTTGCCAAGCAATTCACTGTGTGACCAGTGAATTTCCACACCTTACGGAAACATAGTTTCGAAGAGCTGCTGTGGAACAGCCAAAATGTAGCCTCTAACCATGCAATCCTGAACAGAGTTGCTCCCTTCAAAGCCAGTTGTCTTCAGTTGACTTAGCTGAGTATGTCTCTCTGCTTAGGATGCCACTAAGGTGGCCAAGTCTCCTTCTATACCCTGCCCAGGAGCAAAATGAGGCAAAAAGAGGTTTCGCTCCAATGTTCCTTCCAGTTACATACCTGGAAGTGATGTCATAGCAACACTCTAAGAATTTCTTCCTTAAGTGGTGGAGAAAGTCGTCATAAAAACCCAACTCTTCTTCATCTTCTTCTTAGGTGTGTCCCTGTTTTCCCCAGAAGATGTACTTGTACTTGAAGACGGCACTTCAGAGCCAGTGTGGTGTAGTGGTTAAGAGTGGTGGACTCTAATCTGTAGAACCGGGCTTGATTCCCCACTCCTCCACATGAGCAATGGACTCTAATCTGGTGAACCGGGTTGGTTTTCCTGCTCCTACACATGAAGACAGCTGGGTGACTTTGGGCCAGTCACACTCTCTCAGCCCCGCTTACCTCACAGGGTGTCTGTTGTGGGGAGGGGAAGGGAAGGAGATTGTAAGCCGGTTTGAGTCTTCCTTAAGTGATAAAGTCGGCATATAAAATCCAACTCTTCTTCTTCTTCTTCTTGAAGGAACTATTGCAACAGCTCTTGGTCAGAAAGTGCAGCTGTGTGCTCCTGCCTTGCCATGAGAATTTGCCATTCACAGATGGATCACGGAAATTTATTTGATTACCCGACCCGATTAAATCAATCAAAGCTTGCAGCCCGAGCAGCAAGAGAGAGAGATCTTGCTTTTGCAAAAGTAATTTTGTATTGATTTTGCAATAAAGGATTGTAACTGTCCCCCCTCCCCCCGCCCTTACAATGCATTACTCAACAAATGGAAGCTTAAACATGCATGGGGCCGAAAGATTCGGGAAGATTAGTTTTGTTGCTCTCTGCTACCATTATTTCCTGAATGGCAAAACCAGCCGGCACTCAACTGCCCATGTTAACATTAACAATATGTTCCTTTCTACAGTATTTAAGTGGTTTTAAGCCATGGCTAATAGTTGATCAACAGAAGAAAATAGATTTTTTTTCTGACGTTTTTATTTGTTCGCATTGAATAGCATCTGCTTGAACAATAAACACTCTAATGTGCTGGAAAATGAGCTTTTTGCCTTTCAAGTGTCTAAAAGGCAGAAGCATGCACTTCAGCTAGCCACATACCCCTTCTAAGGGGAGGAGAGAAAAAGGATCATAAACAAGTTAATGCAACACCGATGCACACTCAAGCAAGAACTAATTATATTTCCAGTGGCTTCATTAATATCTAATATGTATATTATTATAACAAATAGCATTATGTTTCTATATATTCATTGAAGCATGCCCCCAAATAGATACATACGTACACGTCACCATTTTGACCTACGCACAAATAAACACCACCAGCCATAGTGAAGCAATGTTCAAGGTGAGGGTTGCCAGGTCCCTCTTCGCCTCCGACGGGAGGTTTTTGGGGCGAAGCCCGAGGGGGGCAGGCTTTGGGGAGGGGAGGGACTTCAATGCCATCGAGTCCAATGGCCAAAGCGGCCATTTTCTCCAGGGGAACTGATCTCTATCGGCTGGAAATAAGCTGTAATAGCAGGAGATCTCCAGATAGTACCTGGAGGTTGGCAGCCCTATTTAGGGTTCAGAGATAGCTCAATGGATTTTTGGACATTCACTCAACATAACTGGTATTGTTAGCATTCCCATGTGAATGTCAGCAACAGCCAAATTTTGGATGCTGGCCTGCATCAAAAGAAAAAGAAAGAAAGAAAGAAAGAAAGAAAGAAAGAAAGAAAGAAAGAAAGAAAGAAAGAAAGAAAGAAAGAAAGAAAGAAAGAAAGAAAGAAAGAAAGAAAGAAAGAGAAGAACAGTTGGTTTTTATACACCGACTTTCTCTGCCTTTTAAAGGAGAATCATACCAGTTTACAATCTTCTTCCCTTCCTTTTCCCAGAATAGACACCTTGTGAGGTAGGCAGGGCTGAGACAGTTCAGAGAGAACTGTGACTAGCCCAAGATCACCCAGCTGGCTTCATGTGGAGGAGTGGGGAAACCAACCTGATTCTCCAGATTAGAGTCCACCACTACACCACGCTGGAAGAAAGAAAGAAAGAAAGAAAGAAAGAAAGAAAGAAAGAAAGAAAGAAAGAAAGAAAGAAAGAAAGAAAGAAAGAAAGAAAGAAAGAAAGAAAGAAAGAAAGAAAATGAGCAAAGGCATAGGATGCAACTTTCTTCCTTTCTTCTAGTTTCCAAACCCTCCTAAACTGTCCACAAACCAGGGATGTAGGAATAGCAGGATGTAGTACAGGAAGCCGCTGCTTCAGAGGAAAGTCTTTGGAAGTGGCATATCCTGCTTGCTCAAACAAATAGAGCCATACTAAAAAGGATCAGGTAGTAGGTGATGTGAAAGACCTTTCCCTAAATGCTTGGAGGTCTGCTGCCTGTCAGAGTAGTCCATACTGACCTTGATGGACCAATGGTAGGAGAGGGGTGTGGCTCAGTGGTAAAGTATCGCCTTGGCATGCAGAAGGTCCCAAGTCCCCCCACCCCTGGAAGCTTCAATTAAAAGTGATCTGGTAATAAGTAGGGTTGCCAGTTCCCTCTTTGCCACCGGAGGGAGGTTTTTGGGGTAGAGCATGAGGAGGGTGTGGTTTGGGGAGGAGAGGGCCATTTTCTCCAGGTGAACTGATCTCTAACAGCTGGAGATCAGTTGTAATAGCAGAAGATCTCCAGCTAGTACCTAGAGGTTGGCAACCCTAGTAGTAGGTGAGGTGAAAGGCCTTTCCCTAAGAGCTTGGAGAGAGGCTACCAGTCTGAGTAGAAGGTGCTGACCTTGATGGACCGATTGTGAGGAGGGTCTGGGGCTCAGTGGTAGAGCATCTACTTGGCATGCAGAAGGTCCCAGGTTCAATCCCCGGCATCTCCAGTTGAAGGGACTAGGCAAGAAGGTGATGTGAAAGACCTCTGCCTGAGACCCTGGAGAGCTTCTGCCAGTCTGAGTAGACAATACTGACCTAGATGGCCCAAGGGTATAAGGCAGCTTCATGCATTCATGCCTCCCCTTTGGCTACAGCCCCTACTGTGACAGATACCTTGAAATATAAATTCAGAGCTTTTCATTTAGGAAACCAACTACGCTTTCATGCTCAGCCTTAATAGTGTTCACATTCATTAGCTGTTTTGGAATATTGATGACTTGGAATCAATCTTAATTGGCTTACAGCTACATTATGTCAATTAGATATTATGCAGAAATGGTTTCATTTTGTCTGAAGAGATCACAGCAATAGCTTGTTTGTGTATTTATGTGTGTGTGTGTGTGTGTGTGTTTTAAAATGGCTATTTAAAATGGTTTGGTTTTGTTCCCATTTAATCTTGTGTGAGCTCGTTTAGGAATTTCCCCTGATGATTACTTGTAAAAGCCAAACAAACAAAAATATTGCTCTGCTTTTTAAAAATGGTTTATTTTTGGTAATTCACACCATTCTATTTCATACCTCAAATCCCCCATCACATATTTCTTTCTTTAGCAACAGCTTTGGGGATAGTGTATGTATAACAATCCACATTAATTACATTTCTATTTTAACATGGCTTGAGAGCCAGCACGGGGTAGTGGTTAAGAGTGGTGGACTCTAATCTGGAGAACCGGGTTCGATTCCCCACTCTTCCACATGAGCGGCAGACTCTAATCTGGAGAAACAGGTTCGATTCCCCACTCCTCAACATGAGTGGTGGACTCTAATCTGGAGAACAGGGTTTGATTCCCCACTCTTCCACATGAGCGGCAGACTCTAATCTAGAGAAACAGGTTCGATTCCCCACTCCTCAACATGAGTGGTGGACTCTAATCTGGAGAACCAGGTTTGATTCTCCACTCCTCAACATGAAGCCTGCTGGTCAACCTTGGCCCAGTCACAGTTCTCTCAGAACTCCCTTAGCCCAAATGGAGGCAGGCAATGGCAAACCACCTCTGAGCATCTCTTGCCTTGAAAACTCTACAGTGTCACCTTAAATCAGCTTTGACTTGATGACACGCATGATGCCTCAAGGCTAGTGCTGCAATCCACTCCATACTGGTGTTTTCATGAATTTCTAGTATGCACATTACTGGGTACACAGGCTGAGTCTGGGGTCTGCACCCTCTGTCCTGAGCACAGCAGGCACATATGAATTGCACCTTCTTCCCAATTCCTATGCCTGATTTGGAGCACATACGAATGTAAGAAAGGCCCTACTGGATCAGACCAAGGTCCATCAAGTCCAGCAGTCTGTTCACACTGTGGCCAACCAGGTCTCCACCTCCTGCATCCTTTTCTGACATTAAATATTGGGGGGCGGGTAGGGAGGGCAGGGTTTGGAGAGGGAAGGGACATAAATGTGGTATAATCCCATAGAGTCCACCCTCTAAAGCAGCCATTTTCTTCAGGGGAACTGAACTCTGTTGCCTGGAGGTCAGTTGCAATATCGGGAGATCTTCAGCCACCACCTGGAGGTTGGCAACCCTACCTTTTGGTAGAATTGACAGCTCTGTGCTGGGAAATACTTGGAGATTTTGGGGGTGGAGCCTGAGGAGAGTGGAGTTTGGGGAGGGGAGGGACTTCAATGTGGTATAGTAGAGTCCACCTTCCAAATGGTCATTTTCCCCAGGTGAACTAATCTGGGGCGCCTGGGGGATCGGTTGTAATCCCAGGAGATCTCCAGCCACCAGCTGGAGGATGGCAACCTTACCCATTGGGGGAACCCACCAGTGTACATGTGGATTTCCCCAATGGGCCAAATGGGACTCTCCCAGGACCATTGCTGGTAATCAACCTGAAGTCACTGATTTCATCTTGGAGAGATTCCTAAGGAAAATATCAAATTTAAGGCTTTAAGAGGGGAGTGGACATTTTCATGGAGGAGAGGGGTATTCATGGCTACTAGTCAAAATGGCTACTAGTCATGATGCATACCTATTTTCTCTCCAGGATCAGAGGAGCATGCCTATTATATGAGATGCTGTGAAACGCAGGCAGGATAATGCTGCTGCAGTTGTCTTGTTTGTGGGCTTCCTAGAGGCACCTGGTTGGCCAGTGTGTGAACAGACTGCTGGATTTGATGGACCTTGGTCTGATCCATCCGGACTTTTCTTATGTTCTTGTGTTCTTATCTTCAAATTCTTACAAGGACTGCATCACGGCTCCTTCATTTTTCTTGCTCTTGGCGGTTCCCTAAGCTACACTGAGCCTCACTACTGGCTGCATGTTATTTTTGAGTGTATAACTTTCATTTTGTAGGCTGCTCTGTCAGTTTTATTACTTGCCAGCTCAAATGTCGTGCATACATAAAACCCACACAGGAAGTACTGGCTCGTTGGAATGAAATTTCGGAGTGTCACAGTCTGTTTGCTAATTTCGAGGGGATCATTGTTTCTTGCTTTTGACAAGAGCAATGTCGCAGGGAGAAATTACCAGCCTCCTAACAGATAGCTGAACAAACAAATATACTCAGGTAGAGATATTTCAAGAACGCACGACACTGAGAGCTAGCTTGGTGAAGTGGTTAAGAGCGGTGGTTTGGAGCGGTGGACTCTGATCTGGAGAACTGGGTTTGATTCCCCACTCCTCCACATGAGCGACGGAGGCTAATCTGGTGAACTGGGTTTGTTTCCCCACTCCTATACATGAAGCCAGCTGGGTGACCTTAGGCCAGTCACACTATCTCAGCCCCACCTACCTCACAGGGTGTCTGTTGTGGGGATGGGGAAGAGAAGGCGATTGTAAGCTACTTTGATTCTTCCTTAAGTGGTAGAAAAAGTCTGCCTATAAAATACACCTCTTCTTCTTTGGCAAGTCACTGCTTCTCCACCTTGGCCCTCTCTCATGCCCTTAATATGGAGATTAAAATGTGACCTACCTTACAAGACTGTTGTGAGAATTTTTACAAAGTACGGGAGCGATTTCAACACCAAAAGTGCTGTATGACAGCAAGGCATTTTAATCGTCATCGTCGATGGCTCAAATTTTCCAGGTCTCAACATTTCTAATTCTGGCTTTAATGTATATGGTATAGGAAGCTATTATCTACCAACTGTTTGATGTAGTAATGGACTATAATAAATGGCCTGAGCTTGGGTAGTGTCAACACAATTATCCTGATTAACTGTGCTTTAGCTACTAAGGGTGAATAAATGCCTCTGCTTTAGATAGGTGAAGTAGGGAACAGTCCTGTTGCCCCAGAGGTCTCTTACTGATTCTCGGTCATCTGAATTTAAACACGAAATAAAGATTAATGCCATTGCATGTTTCCAAGCAATGGGTGCAATGCTGTGAAGCTACTGGAATTGCATAGTGCAAAGAAAGCCTTCTCAGGCCCGGAGCTGGTTAAGGCGGTTAAGGGGAGACATGATAGAGGTCTATAAAATTAAGCATGGTATGGAGAGAGTGGACAGGGAGAAGCTTTTTTCCCTCTCTCATAATACTAGAACGTGGGGTCATCTCCTGAAGATGGAGGATGAGAGATTCAGAGCAGAGAAAAGGAAGTATTTCTTCACACAGCGCATAGTGAAACTGTGGAACTCCCTGCCCCAGAATGTGGTGATGGCTGCCAACTTGGAAGGCTTGAAGAGGGGGGTGGACATGTTCTGTCATAATACTAGAATGTGGGTTCATCTGCTGATGCTGGAAGGTGAGAAATTCAAAACTGATATAAGGAAGTATTTCTTCACACAATGCATAGAGACATCAGTAGGGCTGTTGATTCGGTTCGTGCTGAACCGAAAAACAGCTGAATTTCCCCCGATTCGGCGGTTTTTAGTTTGGGACGAACCGAACTAAAAAAAAGGCGGGAAACGGGGGAGCCGAATTCGCCGACTTCAGGGTGTTCGGCGAATAAATTCAGCAGATTTGGGGTTCGCCCCCCCCCGCGCGTGCCTTCCTGGGGCTTCCCTGGAAGCCCCGTGAAGGCGCACGGGGGGCTCTTTAAACAGATCTGCGCCCCCCAGCTGGGAGGCGCAGATCTGTCCCCCCCACCCCGCGTGCCTTCATGGAAGCCCATGAAGGCGCGCAGGGGGCCGAATTTTCCCCTGAACTCCGGATCTCGCACCGAATTTCACGGATCCGAAGCGGGGGAGTTTGGACTTCGGCACGGCCTGAATTTTAAAGGGCCGAATTTTGCCGAAGCTGAACTTTACCGATTTTTTTTTCCAACAGCCCTAGACTTCAGTGCATCATCAAGGACACTGCAGCATTTGGGAAAAACTCTGTGGTTTAACTGGGCTTCCAATATCCCGACAGTGATGTCAGCATATCAGCATGCTGACTGGCATCCCTGATTTCCTGGCTCATTTTTCTCCCACACCCCAGCACAGTGGCAGCAGAAAGCACCCAAGTAGGGTTGCCAGGTCCCTCTTCGCCATGGCGGGAGATTTTGGGGGCGGAGCCTACTGAGGGTGGGGTTTGGGGAGGGGAGCGACTTAAATGCCTTAGAGTCCAATTGCCAAAGTGGCCATTTTCTTCATGTGAACTGTTCTCTATCAGCTGGAGATCAGTTGCAATAACAGGGGATCTCCAGCTACTACCTGGAGGTTGGCAACCCTAGGTATAGCATTATACTCCATTGTAGTCCCTCCCCTCCCCAAACCCCACCCTCCTCAGGTTGTGCCCCAAAAATCTCCAAGTATTTCTCAACCTGGAGCTGGCAAACCCACTCATCTCCCAGCTCTTTTGGGAGAAAGTGGGTTTCCTTCCTTATCCTGTCAAAGGAGTGTCAGTCATCCAGTCAACTGTCCTTAGAACTCTACTAGACTTTATTTCAGGAGTCAGGGACTACAAAAGGCAGTAATTCTCCAACACATGATTGCATAACGAAAGAACAGGAGAGCTGCTATGAACAATAACCTCTGCTTCTTTGGGATTATGCAGGCATCTCTGATATAAAGTCAGGGGTTTGCTCCTGCTGTTTCTTCTGAAATGGGGAGTATAATCAGTTCTAATAGAAAAGATCCTGGTCTCTGTTATTGCCATGACAACAGCAAAACAGGCCATTAAGAGTGGCCCAAAAAGTGTCTGGCTGTCCTCGGCCAGGGCTTTCTCGGCCTTGGCCCCAGGCTGGTGGAACTCTCTGTCTAATGAGACCTGTGCCCTGAGGGACTTAGCTCAGTTCCTCTGGGCCTTCAAGGCAGAGATGTTCCACCAGGCATGGTTGAAGCCAACGATGGTTTCATCTAGCAGCTGGCCTCCTCTCCCCCTCTTTTCCATTCTTTCCCTTACCCCTTTGTTTTATTGACCATCCCCTATGCCTTCCCCTTCCTTTCCTCGTGTGTGTTTCTACCATACATTTTGTTCTGTGTCCGTCTCCTCCCACCAATATATGGCATCATGTTTGGATGGTGGCCGCCATATAGGGTTGTCAGGTCCCTCTTCACCACTAGCGGGAGGTTTTTTGGGCAGAGCCTGAGGAGGGTGGGGTTCAGGGAGGGGAGGGATCTCAGTGCCATAGAGTCCAATGACCAAAGAGGCCATTTTTTCCAGGGGAACTGATCTCTGTCTGCTGGAGATCACTTGTAATAGTGAGAGATCTCCCGCTAGTACCTGGAGGTTGGCAACCCTACCACCATAGTACCAACTCTCCCTGCAGGGAATTAATATGGCGCCATAGCTTTAGAGAGAATTTTTGATATTCAGTGTTGCTTTAGAATGTTTTAACTTTTGCATGGTTGAGTGTATTTAACATGCAATTAATAGGGTTGCCAACCTCCAGGTAGTAGCTGGAGATCTTCTGCTATTAAAACTGATCCCCAGCCGACGGAGATCAGTTCCCCTGGAGAAAATGGCTGCTTTGGCAATTGGACTCTATGGCATTGAAGTCCCTCCCCTCCCCTCCTCAGGCTCTGCCCCCCCAAACCTGGCAACCCTAGCAATTAAGCTGTGATGTTAGCCGCTCTGAGCCTGGCCTTGCTGGGAGAGGGCAGGATATAAATAGACATTTATTGTTATTATTAATAGACAGGGTTTTGATACACTTGGGGGACAAAACAAAAAGAAAATTGGAGAAAGGTCTGATGAGATCTCAATATACCCCAGGAGGCACAGAATATTGAGAGCTGTTGACTGTCAGTTAAAGCAACAAGCTTAGAGAATTCTAGAAAGGGAAACTTTTGTGGGGACGGTGGAGTCCCAGCTTGTTCCCTCCCTATGGCATTTCATTGGAGGCCTCCAGCTTGTTTTCCAAACTGCAATTGGTGAAGAGAATTTCTATTCTAAACCTTTCATTTTAGAGACCTGCAGCCAACGATGTGGCTAATGAGTGTAGATCAATGTGTGAAATTGTCAGTATCTGAAATGCAGCCGTCCCACACAGTGCTGGATTCCCCATGCTCTCAGCTTTCTGGCCTATGGTCTTCCACCCTCCACAGTACCCCTGCATGTTCACTCGCTTTCGGTACCCATCTCATAAATAAATCGCCTTTGTAATCCTCCAAGCGCAAGATTAAGCTACGTTACCTGGGAGGCAGCTTTAGGGAGGCTCAAATCAAGCAGCTACAATCCAATTCCAAAATAACAGCTGTGACATTCGCTCCCTTTGTTAAGTTCAGAGCTTGGAGTGAGCCGACGCCTACAGTAGGGCGACTTGCCTTTGAGCACACAAAGGTCTAATGAATCAATCGAAATCAACCTCTCTCCTCAGCTGACAGAGAGCATAATCGTCCAAACTGTGAAACAGAGCTCTTGTATCGATCTTTGATTGATCTAACCACCCCTTTAGCAGCAGCCTATCATTAGACTGGTAGAGCTCCCATCCAAGAGCAGGAAGAGCGGGGACTGTTATTGCGTTGGAAAGGGTCTTATTAAAAATTATCTTTCCTCAACCCAATACTGCCATTGATAGTCTGAAAGTATGCAAAGCTCATGCCTTTTAGCCAGTTATGTAATGGCGGTACAAAGGATGTCAGAGAATGGGGATACATGGAGCAACACTTCTAGCATTTCCGTCTAAACACTGTAGGCCACTTTAATTAGCGGCAGATCGGATATATGCTAACGAAGGCGGAAATTGGTGGGGTGTTTACAAATAGCATCCTCATTGACTCGTGTTTCACAAATGAAAATCAAATCAGAGCTGCATTTCGGTAGGAAGATGTCTAGAAAGGGATGGAGGGATCCGGGAGGGTTGTGTGTGTGTGTGTTAAGTGCCGCCAAGTCACTTCCGACTCATGGTGACCCTATGAATCAAAGTCCTCCAAAATGTCCTACCTTTGACAGCCTTCAGATCTTGCAAATTGAGGGCTGTGGCTTCCTTTATTGAGTCAATCCATCTCTTGTTGGGTCTTCCTCTTTTCCTGCTGCCCTCAACTTTTCCTAGCATGACTGTCTTTTCCAGTGACTCTTGTCTTCTTATAATGTGACCAAAATACGATAGCCTCAGTTTAACCCAGGAGGGTAAGAAGCTCTGATTTTAGTGGCCCGCCTAGCATTGAGCTGTAAGATGGCACGGTACCTGGCTGCATTGATTCCTTTGCAGTATTTATTAAATTTATACCTTGTCTTCCTTCCAGGATGGAACTAAAGATAGCTTGCCTAGGATAACATAAGGGGTTTCCTCATACAGGCATTCAGCAGAACCACGCCTCCTTAGGGCTTCATTATTCAATCCATGGCCATTTATGCAGGGGTATTTAGCTCGCCATCCCTGCTGGACTGCTTCGAGGTTTCCTTTGCATTATTCATGATTGTACCAACTTTTAAATGTCACTTTGCTCCAGCATCGTTCTTCCCCCACAGTTCTAGGATGCTGTTTTATAACAAATTTAAATTCTGCTTTGAGGCAAGAGCGAGGCAAATCCCCGCCATTTCCATGCATAGTCCTAACTTTGGGGTTTCTCTCCCCACTCCCATTCTGGCTTCTCCCTCCCACATGTCTGGCCCTCCCATCCAACCCCTTCCATCAAAGCAAAGCACAAAAGAGGGAGTGAAACCTTCATGAAATGTGCAGGAAGGCCCCAACCAAAGAGAGGCTGGAAGACAGCTCCTGGCAGGGAGCTGTGGAAGAAAGGAGGGGAGGAATCGTTAGCTTTGCAAAAGCCCATGCACAGACAGGGAGCAGTCCCTTTAGGAGCTGGCCTGCCCCCTCCAAGTAAACTGCAACAAGACTGCGTTTTCAGGGGAAGGGACTCCATGATTCACTGGGGATGGATAATTAATCACAAGGTACTACTGGAATTTCTTGGGGGGGGGGAGCCCTCATGCATATGATGTTTGAGAATTCGTATCAGAACGTTGTGCAACAAACCAAACACAAACTTCCCCTGCATAAATGACCCATGAGTTTTCTGTCAACCTTTTTCTCTTTTTTTGGCCCTGTGAGACAGGTGGAGAGAAGAGTGGAGTCACACTATATTCACATAAAAAGGGTAATGGTAGCAGGAAGGCAATCCTCCCAGTTGTCTCCTCCCACAGATAAAAAAATTGCTTGCTGAGCTGAAGCTGAAAGAGCGATACGCTAAAAGAGTAATCTATGAAGAGAGGCAGGTTTTTAGCAGCAAATGTAAAGTGATAGAGATATCACATACAGATACTTTAAAAAACTGTAAACACGATTTTTATTTTACAGAAGATAATGTTTTGCATCCAAAAATGTAAGACCTCTGGTAGCATCCTCTCAATGTCGCTCATTGACTGGTAATCAGAGAGTAGTTAAAATGGTGATGGCACCAACTAGCTAATGTTCAGTTGCAGACCAAGCACAAGTTGGTCACACTGGATCACTCATTCCTCAAGTTCTTCCAAACACCAAGACAGATGCAGTGCCAGGTAGGGTTCCCAGGTCCCTCTTCACCATCGGCGGGAGGTTTTTGGGGCAGAGCCTGAGGAGGGCAGGGTTTGGAGAGGACTTCAATGCCATAGAGTCCAATTGCCAAAGCAGCCTTTTTCTCCAGGGAAACTGATCTCTATTGGCTGGAGATCAGTTGTAATAGCAGGAGATCTTCAGCTAGTACCTGGAGGTTGTAAGAAACACAGAAACAGCACTGATGGCTAACTGGAAATATAATCAATACCCAAAGGCAATGAATGACAAGAAAATGAAATGTACAATAGCACAATCACAAAAAGGCACAAAAATCAAGGAACAATACAAGGTCCAGAAAAATAAGGCCTTCCGTTTGAATATAGCATGTATACACACCTAGCAATGTGATAGATTTTCATCCATTGCGATTAATTCCCAATAGACAAAGCAACAGCAAAATGGGATTTATACCGGGTTCCCATCTTGGGGATTCTTCTATCTGATCACCATCTTTGTGATGCTTGCTTTTGTTCCAGTCACCGTTGGATGTTTCCGACTCCATCTGCACCTGTGCTCTGGTAGATGTTTACACCTGGAGCAGAGCTACACGTACCTCGCCTTGAGTGCTTCACCAATAGTGTGGACTTATTTTTTTGGACCTTGTACTGTTCCTTGATTTTTGTGCCTTTTTATGACTGGGCGATTGTACATTTCATTTTCTTGTCATTCATTGCCTTTGGGTATTGATTATATTTCCAGTTAGCCATCAGTGCTGTTTCTGTGTTTCTTAGTACTTGGAGGCTGGCAATCCTAGTGCCAGGAGCAGTTACAAAGGATAATGCTGATACAAGGGTTGTGTAACATGTAATGAGGACTCTGCTTTAGCAAGGTTGCTATATTCTGTACACTCCAACTTTACCCTGGGACACAACATGTGGGACTATTAAGGCTCCCTTTCTTATCACAGCGCTTTGGCCTTTTATGCGTGGCTCCCTCGCTGTCACCCTCATGGCTGCTTCAGGGCTTTGCTTTGATTATGCACGCCTTTCCCATCCGTTAGAGGTCACCTTGCTCTCCCTGTGCATTTGATCGTGTTTTGGTCATGTTTTCTGGATGCTGGCTGAAACAGCATCCAGAAAACACCGCCAAAGTGTACGGAAATGTGCGGGGACAGCGAGGCAACCTCTGATGGTCAGAAAATGCAAGCCTAATCAAAGCAAAGCCTCAAAGCAATCGGCGGGGTGACTGCGAGGGTAACAGCCTTGCATAAAAGGCCTTTCTGTCCCGTGCTTAGCTGGGTCTTCCTCATATTTTTGCTCACCAGACTGTTTCATAGTTCAGGCATATAAATATGCTTCATGTCTATTAAACGGGAGACTGGTGATGGGCTCGATAGATTTGTGGACAACACAGAAACAAATGTAAACCTACCGTACTTAGCGGTCTATGGATTGTATGGAAGAGATAAGGAGCTTTAATCTCATCCTACCACCTGTTATATTGCAGCTGAACCAAAATAAAAGCCAATATGCTTTTTGACAAAAGGCATCTGAGCTCGGTATAGTAAATAATGTAGGATATTTTTTTAAAAACGCTGCTTGAGGACTCTTTGTCTTCTGCCCCCTGTGTGGTCAGAAATAAAAAACTGTAATAAACAAGTTTTAAAAAGTGGCTAATGGGTCCCAAGCAGCTAAGTTCTCATCTTTGCATGACTTTTATGGAATGTAATTATATAATTACCGCTAATTGGTATAACGGGAGGAGAGAATATGATGGGTGTAGGAGAATGAAAATAAGTTCTAACAGTGTGCTAAATCTCGGCTACTTGATCCGACACTACAGGGGATAATATACGATGTGCCATGGAGTGGTGCAAACTTCTAATGATTTTAGTTTGCATTTTTTGCTAATACTTTTTGGATTTAACGCAGCTGGAGCTGGAGGCTCCTTACCTGCTGGGCTGCAGAAATTGGCTGCATCTATTGTATAAATGCAAAGCGGAGTTAACACATTTCACAGTATTTTGACTCCCTTGGCTTTTCTTGCTAACTACAAATTTGGAAGAGCTATGCAAGTACAGAGGAGCTGGCGTGGTGTAGTGGTAAAGAGGGGTGGACTCTAATCTGGAGAACCAGGTTCGATTCCCTTCTCCTCCACATGAAGCCTGATGGGTGACCTTGGGCCAGCCACAGTTCTCTCAGATGGCCCAGGATAGCCCAAACTTGTCAGATCTCAGAAGCTAAGCAGGGTCAGCCACGATCAGTATTTGGATGGGAGACCTCCAAGGAAGTCTTGGCTCACTACGCAGAGGCAGGCACTGGTACCTTCGGACGTCTCTTGCCTTGATGACCCTACAGGATCGCCATAAGTCAGCTGTGATTTTATGGCACTTTCCACCACCACCACCACCACCATGAAAGTACAGACTGTAAACAACGTGAATGGAATTTAGGATAACCATTTTGGGCTGTCCTTTTTAGGTGAATTTCAGATGTTATGGTCCTTTGGTTCTTGTGGTTCTTGTGGGTTATCTGGGCTATGTAACCGTAGTCTTGGTATTTTCTTTCCTGACGTTTCGCCAGCAGCTGTGGCAGGCATCTTCAGAGGAGTAACACTGAAGGACAGTGTCTCTCAGTGTCAAGTGTGTAGGAAGAGTAATATATAGTCAGAAAGGGGTTGGGTTGAGCTGAATCATTGTCCTGCAAAAAGTATCAAAGGTAATGTGCTAATCATTATCCTGTAAGTATCAAGATAATGTGCTAATGAGGGTGTGGTATGTTAATATGGAACCATTGTATCCTGAAGTGATCTGATAATGTGTGCAATCCAAAGCTAATCTGCATGGCTATTGTGGACTGTAGTCTTTGTTAGTCTGGAGGTTTTCAGGACAGGAAGCCAAGCCTTATTCATTCTTAAACTCTCTTCTTTTCTGTTAAAGTTGTGCTGATGTTTATGAATTTCAATGGCTTCTCTGTGCAATCTGACAAAATAGTTGGTAGAATTGTCCAGTCTTTCAGTGTCTTGGAATAAGACCCTGTGTCCTGTTTGTGTCAGTCCATGTTCAGCCACTGCTGATTTCTCAGGCTGGCCAAGTCTGCAGTATCTTTCATGTTCTTTTATCCTTGTTTGTATGCTGCGTTTTGTTGTCCCGATGTAAACTTGTCCCATTTTGTTGTCCCGATGTAAACTAGAAACCTGCTTGAAGATCAGCTCATAACTTAGACTCCACAGTGTGATGGCGATGAATAAGAGTAAGTGTGTGCTGTCAAAACGCAATTGAGTCATGGCAACCCCAGGACCATGGGGGTTTCCAGGCAAGAGATGAACAGAGGTGGTTTTGCCATTGCCTTTCTCTGCATAGCAGGCCCAGTCTTCCTTGATGGTCTCCCATCCAAGTACTAACCAAGGCTGACCCTGAAGCTCTGACAAGACTGGGTGAGGGTGAGCTATCAGGCTGCTGACCATGAATGGTGGTAGTGGAAAGTGCATACTTATGGTGAACTAGGGTGCCAACCTCCAGGTACTAGCTGGAGATCTCCCGCTATTACAACTGATCTCCAGCTGACGGAGATCAGTTCACCTGGAGAAAATAGCCGCTTTGGCAATTGGACTCTATGACATTGAAGTCCCTCCCCTCCCCAAACTCTGCCCTTCTCAGGCTCCGCCCCAAAAACCTTCCACTGGTAGCAAAGAGGCACCTGGCAACCCTATGCTGAACCCATAGAGTTTTCAAGGCAAGAGATGTTCAGAGGTGGTTTGCCCTTGCCTGCCTCTGCATAGTGACCCTGGACTTCCTTGGTGGTCTCCCATCCAAGTACTAACCAGGGCTGAACCTGCTCAGCTTCTGAGATCTGACAAGATTGGATTATCCTGGACCATCCAGGTCAGGGCATGAAAACCCCTATGAAAATCCCAGCAAAGTCTGCTATACTCAGGGTGTTTTCACAAATGAGGCTTACAGTGACTCTTTCAAGCAACTACAAAACGCACATTGTGCAGAATGCGGTTCCTCTCCTTTCTTCCTCTTCCGCGTGAACCAGCAGATGTTAACATAAACAATGCAAAAGACTCTCAGAGGCCATTTTCAGCCCCTTGTGTGGAAATGCTTCTGACAAAGGATGGGTCTATTAACGGGAACTATTATTCGGAACTATTAACGGGAACTTTGGAACTATTAACTGGAAACGGGTTTTTTTTTTGGGGGGGGGAGACGAGCACATCCTCATCCCAGATGTCAGGACATTAAAAGTTTGATTTTTCATGACCCAAGTTAGGACCAAACAACTGCCACAATGGAAACTTAGCCACTACACACTTAGCACTGACCTACCAGTGTACAAATTTAACATATACACACAGAGAGAACATAAAAGACAACTGGGTGTGCATCAGGAAAACAAACTGACATGCCCCATTGTTTGCTTGCCAGGGTGGGGAAGAAGAAGAAGAAGAAGAAGAAGAAGAAGAAGAAGAAGAAGAAGAAGAAGAAGAAGAAGAAGAAGCAGCAGCAGCAGCAGCAACAGCAGCGTTGGTTTTTATATGCCGACTTTCTCTACCACTTAAGGAAGAATCAAACTTGCTTACAATCACCTTCCTTCCTCTTCCCACAACAGACACCCTATGTGGTAGGTGAGGCTGAGAGAGCTCTAAGAGAGCTGTGACTTGCCCAAGGTCACCCAGCAGGCTTCATGTGTAGGAGTGGGGAAACAAATCCAGTTCACCAGATTAGCTTTCGCTGCTTATGTGGAGGAGTGGGGAATCAAACCCGGTTCTCCAGGGTAGACTCCGCCGCTCCAAACCACTGCTCTTAACCACTACACCACACTGGCTCATGAAGAAAATGTTCCTAATAGTTTCTCTTTGTCTAGTACAACGTGGCGAATGCGTTCAAGTCGCAGCTGTAAGCGATGTTCAGCAAAACCACCGGTTCGCTGCTTCACAACTGCCCTAGCGGCGTCTCTGCTGTAAAGACAAATCACACAGGCCACAAAGCAAAACTGCTGACTCAGGACGACCTCCACAGTGCTTTGTAGATGTTTCTGGAGGACTCAGCCCACACATTGTTGCCAGATACCAGGTAACGGTGGGCAATTTTTTTAATACATTTTTATTAATTTTATAACATAACACATAAAACAAAAACAAACAAATTCAATAAAAAGAAAATCAACATAAGAAAATACAAAAGAGTATTTATACATACTTATTCATACATTCGTAGTTACAAAATCATGAAAACCAAAAAGATACCCCTTCGACCCACCACCCACCTTAAAAAAGTGACCCATCACCCGACTTCCGAAGAAGTGTCTTAACAGTTTTAAAAATATCTATTAACAGTAAAATATGAAAATATTAAAACTAGTTTCTATAACTCACTAATTAAAGTAGTAAAATCCATTTTTGCCAGTTTAAACGGTGGGCAATTAAGGGGGCTGCCCGCCGCCCCTCAGCTAGTGGCGGGCAGAAGCAGGCCAGCTGAAGAGGGGATGATTAACGTCACTTCCAGTGTAAACTTCAAAGTGACAGGGACGCTCTAGCACGTCCCCCCAAAAAACTCTATGGTTTCCATAGGCCATTTATGATTGGTAATTAGCAGCATGTTCCAGGCTGAAGTGCCCCGCATTTTTTATTTTTAGTTTTAGTTTGTCACGCTGAATCATCATTCAGGAAGTGACTGTGAAGCCGGCGCATTAACCCAACTTCCTCCCTATTGTCTTCATTGGACTGTACGGATAATTGGGTCACAACAATACCTGCTTCACATTTCTTAATGTTTTGTCTTTTGTCTTTGCTCCGCCCCCGCATCAAAGCATTCACTGAAGGAAGCATGCAGAATCACAAGCACAGCTTAGCTATGCAAATGACCACTGCCAGTGGCTATGCAAACGAAGGAGAAAAGCAGCAGGTGACCGGGTGTGTGTGGAATTTCTCCTTTTGCATTGGGGACCGTGAATAGGCTTTTTAAAGGTCACATTTAAAAAAAGAGCTTTGAGCAAGCATCAGAATCGACCCTACATAAATGGCCCTAGAGTTTTTGGAGGGATGTACTAGAACGTCCCAGTCACATCTGGGTTTACCCACAAAGTGACATTATTGTGCTGATCACCCCTCCAGCCCCACTACAACGAAGCTCCCACCAGTGGTGAGGGGGCACCTGGAAACCCTATCTGAGAGCCATTTGACAAGGCCTAATTTGCACATGCAACAACATGCAGTTATCAATTCCAGGGATGATAAAATGGAGAGTACTACTTCAGGCCTGGATGCTTTGACCTGGGTGGCCCAGGCTAGCCTGATGTGGTCAGCAGTCAGAAGTTAAGAAGGGTCGGCCCTGGTTAGTACTTGGATGGGAGACCACCACGGAAGTCCAGGGTTGATGTACAGAGGCAGGCAATAGCAATCCACCTCTCAATGCCTCTTGCCTTAAAACCCCCATGGAGGTCGCCTGGAGTTGGCTGCAACTTGATGGCACTTTGTACACTGCTTCACAGTTCAAGTGCAAGTTACTATGTGCTGATATTTAGCTGTTGATCTTAGAAATAAGGTGGCTAAACACTAGGGTTGCCAATCTCCATGTACTAGCTGGAGATCTCATGCTATTACAACTGATCTCCAGCCGATGGAGATCAGTTCACCTGCAGAAAATGGCCACTTTGGCAATTGGACTCTATGGCATTGAAGTCCCTCCCCTCTCCAAACCCCACCCTCCTAAGGCTCCACCCTAAAATCTCTAGGTATTTCCCAACCCGGAGCTGGCAACCCTATTAAGCACCTAATATAATAGGTATGCTCCTCTGATACTGAAGAGAAAAGGCATGCATCATGACTAGTATCCATTTTGACTAGTAGCCATGGATAGCCCTCTCCTCCATGAACATGCCCTCTCCCCTCTTCAAGCCTTCCAAGTTGGCAGCCATCACCACATCCTGGGGCAGGGAGTTCCACAGTTTCACTATGCGTTGTGTGAAGAAATGCTTCCTTTTCTCTCACCCTCCAGCTTCAGCAGATGACCCCGTGCTCTAGTATTATGGGAGAGGGAGAAAAGCTTCTCCCTGTCCACTCCCTCCATACCATGCATAGTTTAGAGACCTCCATCATGTCTCCCCTTAACCACCTTCTTTCCAAGCTAAACAGCCCGAAGCGTTGGACAGCCCTTCGGAGCGTTGTGAGCCCACACAGTAATGATCTTTGCATTGGATTATACTGTCTCCAATTACTCAATGCTCTCTGGTTAGAAAGATAATGTCAGTCACATAAGTGTTCCCAGCGACACAATGGGAAATAACAGCGTGATCTTTGAAAGGTATGAAGGACACCCTAAAGGGATGGGGTGGGGGTGGGGAGGAATGAACAGGAGAAGAGAGATGATTAATATGGTTGTGGTTGTGGACAACCCCATGGGACTCATAAACCCGCTTCTGAAGACCAGTGGCTTCACTTTATTTAGTCATCATATTTAGAAAACATAGCATTTTGGTTCTGTCACCTCCTGCGATCCATTTGTTTAGGGAAGTGCTGCTGCCGATGGATACGGTGCTTCATCATCACCGACACCTTATTGCAAGTCGCCAGAAATAGTCCCGGGAAAGCACTACCTAGACTGGAGAGATTACTTTCGGAGACAGAACATTTTTAATAATAGAAGCGATGGTCCAGAAATGATGCACTGCTGTGTAGGTGAAGAAGAAGGCCGGATCAGTGGGGAGGGGAGTTAACCAGTCCCTCAAATTGTTCCTGAATGAACATGTAATGAAAGGACATAGGTGTAAAAGTCTGTTGCTGGTAAGTATTGTCTTTGAGGCCATGGCTCAGAGAGCCAGCATGATGTCGTGGTTAGGAGCGGTGATTCTCCACTCCTCCACATGACCGGCGGACTCTACTCTGGTGAACCGGGTTTGATTCCCCATTCCTCCACATGAGAGGCGGACTCTAATCTGGTGAAGGGGGTTTCATCCCTCCCTCCTCCACATGAGCAGCGGACTCTAATGTTGAGAACCAGGTTTGATTCCCCACCCCTACATATGAAGTCTGCTGGATGACTTTGGGCTAGTCACAGTTCTCTCCAAACCCTCTCAGCCCCACCTATCTCACAAGGTGTTTGTTGTGGGAAGGGGAAGGAGAGGTGATTGTAAGCTACTTTGAGACTTCTTAAAGGAAGCAAAAAAGTCGGCATATAAAAACCAATTCCTCCTCCTTCTTTGGAGCAGGGATACTGCAAATGTTACCAAAGATGCAACAGAAACCTGAATTCGCCATGTTCAAAACATCTGTCGTTTGGTTGTTGTTGAGTAAAAGGCTCTCTTTCGATGGCCTCCAAGATTTGTTTGTGACTCAAAATGTGTATGCAGCATTGCAAACCATTTTTGCTTCTGTGTAGCGGCAGCCCACTTTGTACCTCCGGGAATAGCATTAATACATGATGCATGCAGAAGATCAGAGGTTGACTTCTGAGCATCTCTGGTGAGAAGACCTCCATTAGCAGGGCTGTGAAGGAACTCTGTTGGTTAGTGGTGCTAATCAGAGGAGAAAATTAATGGGCTAAATGGACAGCTGGATTGGCTCAGTTTTTTTTTAAAGGCACCACGCATGAAGAAAACTGGCACACCACGTTAGGCTGAGTCCTTTTTCTTGGCATGCTGCTTCTTGACATCCCACTCATAGGGGGAGTAGTCAAATGTGCATCACTTCCACCACCAACAGCTTAAAGGAAGGAGGGTCCATCAGCAAACCGTTAATGATACAAAAAAGTCTTCACCCACCAGTAAAACATAGTGTCAGAGGGGAACAGACAAATCTCTGAAGAAGGGAATTCCACAGATTTGGTGCCACAACCAAGAAGGCCCTTTTCTCAGGTTGTCACCAGATGATGGGGTCATCTGAAGCCAAGTCCCCAGAGATTACTGCAATGGTTGTGTAGGAGGGCCAGCATGGTGTAGTGGTTAAGAGCAGTGGTTTGGAGCGGTGGACTCTGATCTGGAGAACCGGGTTTGATTCCTCACTCCTCCACATGAGCGGCTGATGCTAATCTGGTGAACTAGATTTGTTTCCCCACCCCTACACACGAAGCCAGCTGGGTCACCTTGGGCTAGTCACAGCTCTCTCAGCCCCACCTACCTCACAGGGTGTTTGCTGTGGGGAGGGGAAGGGAAGGTGATTGTAAGCCGGTTTGATTATTCCTCAAGTGGTAGAGAAAGTTGGCATACAAAAACCAACTCTTATTCTTCTTCATATGAAAGGAAGCGGTCCTTAAGCAGAGTTGCCAGCTCTGGGTTGGGCAACACCTGGAGATGGGTACTTGGTTGTGCAGAAGTCAATGTTCTTTACCTACAAATAATGTTCCTGGCAGTGCATATGCGCTGACAATTTCATAAGCCTGAGACGATTATGAATATGCAGATAAATTAAACAGGGAATATACCTGCCTGTGTCATTTTGGGGGGTGGGCATGCTGATTGAAAGACAAAGAAGTACAAGCGCCTTTTAATCTATTATCTTGCTAGATATTTATTCCATGCTCGTCATTACAATGTCTTAGCACCCGTGATGGATCTAGTCACCAGTGCTATAAGACTATCTATAAGACGTTCTATTAATCCTAAAGCAAGGCCATCCATCATCCATAGTTCCTTTGGAAGAGTTACAAAGGAAGGAATTGAGAATTGTGATTTAATGCCATCTGAATTAATTCTTTTGTTGTTGTTGCAACCAGATGGTAATGAAGAAGAAGAAGAAGACTGCAGCAGCATTATCCTACCTGTGTTCCACAGCACCTAAAATAATAGGCATGCTCCTCTGATCTTAGAGAGAATAGGTATGACTCTCCTGTTTCTTAACTTCTTTCTCTGTGTGGATGTCATGACCCCAGGAATGATCATTCAGGGAGTGGGGGCTACTGGAATGGATAGGAATGAAAGAAAAACTGCATTCTGTGCCCTCAAGGTTGGATTCAGTCCATTGAATTTATAGCCCCCAAATCAGAACCCATTTAATTAATCCTGACAAAGATCCTATTAAATTGTCCAATACATTTTCTTCCATTTTAACAGGAAAGTGGATAAGAAACTTACAGGGAGGGGGGGGAGCATTAATGAAAACATAAGAAAAAATAGCTGAACAGCCAAGTTTTAAGGGAATTCCGAGAAGTGGCTTGGCTCAGATTTGAAAACCGCAAGGGGGAAATAAAGGATAATTAAGAAGCAGATGGGCTGCCTTCCCAGACTAGCAGAAGAAGGCCGAGGATTTCAGCTCTGAGGAATGCGGAGGAATAAGGGTGATGTTCATTTGCATTGCTTAGAACTCCAGTTATGCAGGAGAGAAGGGTCCACTCCAAGTCATTAGGTGCGCTCACGAAATTCTCCACCGCTGAATCTCTCCGCCAAATTCGATCTGCCCATTCACTGTCATGACACACTGAAGCCGGTGTGACTGTGCTTTTCTCCTGCGCTGGGGCCTTGGAAAGACTGATTTCAAATAGAGTTAGTTGTCTTTTTCATTACGTCACAAGCTTCCATGCTCTCAAGGCAACACCGGAGTGCACAGAAGCGTTTTAGTTGCACAGCTCAGGGAACAAGAGCTGATCTCAGCCATCAGCATTTTTTAAAAAAAAGATATTTGTGTAATAATATAATCTGTTATTAAACCAACAACACCAATAACAATGGAATGGGATCTGTGCTGGCAGTGACAGACCAAGAAAGGGATCTTGGGGTGGTAGTGGATAGCTCAGTACAAATGTCAACCCACTGTGCAGCTGCTGTGAAAAAGGCAAAGTCCATGTTGGCCATAATTAGACAAGGAATAGAGAATAAAACTGCTGCTATCATATTGCCCTTGTACAAATCTATGGTGAGACCACACTTGGAAAACTGCGTACAGTTCTGGTCACCACACCTAAAAAAGGATATTGCAGAGCTTGAGAAGGTGCAAAAAAAAGCAACCAAAATGATCAGGGGCCTAGAGCAATCGCCCTATGAGGAGCAGTTAAAACACTTAGGATTGTTAAGGGGAGAAATGATAGAGGTCTATAAAATTATGCATGGTATGGAGAGGGTGGACAGGGAGAAGCTTTTCTCCATCACTCATAATACTAGAATACAGGGTCATCTGCTGAAACTGGAGGGTGAGAGATTCAAAACAGATAAAAGGAAGCATTTCTTCACACAATACATAGTTAAATTGTGGAACGCCCTGCCCCGGGTTGTGGTGATGGCTGCCAACTTGGAAAGCTTGAAGAGGGGATTGAACATGTTCATGGAGGAGAGGGCTATCCATGGCTACTAGTCAAAATGAATACTAGTCATGACACATACCTATTCTCTCCAGGATCAGAGGAGCATGCCTATTATATGAGGTACTGTGGAACACAGGGCAGGATGCTGCTGCAGTTGTTTTGTTTGTGGGCTTCCGAGAGGCACCTGGTCGGCCACTGTGTGGACAGACAGCTGGACTTGATGGGACTTGGTCTGATCCAGCAGTAGGGTTGTGCGTATTGATAAACCTGAAATTAGCTGTTTCTGTAATTTTTAGGCTTTGGGTTTACTGGACATCTTCCCGAAGCCAAATACGCAATTCCTGAAAAAGCCAAATAAATATTCGACTTTTTTGGGTTAAGCTATTCACCTTTGCTCAAGGCACAACTCTGTGTTTTCTCCCATTTTTCTATCTCTTTTTTAATCTGGTTTTGTTAGGGCCCCATAGTTAGGGCCCTGTTGAGATGGGGATCAAGTAATTGGAGCCAACTTGGTCTGACCAACTTTCCAGGTATATCACCCAACAGAAGACTAGTTTGCATAGCAGAAGAGTCATTTAAAAGATGGGGCTCACCCAGTCCCTTCTGGAGGGATATAACCTCCAAGAACAGAGGTGCCAGCTTCGACTGCTGCTACCACCAGGCTTCCAAAGGAGATTTCTTCATCCACGTGGATGAGCAATCTCCTTCAGACAGCCCCCATGGTCGAGACTTTGGCTGGCTCCAATATCAAACCACCCTCCATGAAAACCTGCTTTGTAAAAGAACGTCACCCCAAGTAGAGGCTTCATTTCCCTGCACAGTGACAGATTTTTGATTACTACAGTAAAGGACTGTTCACAGGATGTCATTTGCTACCAAAAGAAATGTCTTCCGTTGCTTATTTTTCTTGCATTTAAGCCTTTTCCCATAATTTGGAAGATAATTTGCATGGACTTCATGCTATACGCCCCAGGAATGAAGGCAGCCCCCAGACCTTGAGGCACCAGCCTGGCAATCGGCTCTTTCCACCAGTCCTCAGCAACGCTGAACTTCTGAACCTGAAAACTGATTGGCTTGCAAAAGCCTGGAGGATGGGGTGATCCCTTTGCGGGGCCGTAAAATTGGATCTCCGGTCCCAAGTTCATCAAACTTCGGTGTCCATCTAGGGAGAGTCCCTTGCAGCCAAGCTGCAAATTTGGGGACTCTACCTCCAAAAATGCCTCCTCGGGAGCTTCAAAAAATCCCCATAAAAACTATAATAGGCTCAATTCTTTTTGGTAAACCCGGAAATAAGGTGAATACTGATATTTACTGGTATGGGTATTCGGCTTATTTTGGGTTTACCAAAAAAATCAGGCCCAATAAACCTGAACCAGAAATTTACCTAATTCTTTTTTTTTGCACAACCCTATCCAGCAGGGCTTTTCTTATGCTCTTATGAGACTGGGACAACAGTACAGATGACTCATGATGACCCCTGACTCTCAGACAGTGTTGCTTGTATTGAGGGAAATCCAAAATTCCAAACTTTATCATTTGCGCAATGCGGTGCACAAGGGGGAAAGTCGTATGTTCTTTCTAACAGTAGCTGGATTAATTAATGTTAAGATTTTTTTTTTTAAAAAAATTAAAACCCTAAAGAACAAGGAGAAACAGTCACACTGTTGTGAGGGTCAAAAAGTTTGTATTTCAAGACCAGCTTTTAAAAATTTCCAGAACTAATCTCTGACAGGTCCCTTTGATTTTTTTAGCTCCATTCTCCCCTGGCCATCTGATCATAATTCCATTGAGAAAGAATAACAACAGACCTTAACGAATATCGGTACCTCTAAAATGTCTAACGACAGCTTTTCATAGTAGGAACATATGGTTAATGCTGGCTCCGGAAGAGAAGGCACAGAACACATAACTTCCACGGTCCGTTGGATTCATCTGAGCAAACATCACAATGACAAGAGGAGAGGTGGAGTCAAGGAGGGCTTCTGTAGAAGCCAACACTTGGAAATTTGGGGGAAACAGGGCTGGATTAAATATTCACCTGTTGCCATTTTGTTTGTGGCAAATGTCATATTTTTGCAAGTGTGTGACAAATGTTTACCTCCAATCCCTTAATTTGATTTTAAAATTCCTTTTGCTGACATTGGTCTCCTATCTGATGCATCTTTCTTTCTTTCTTTCTTTCTTTCTTTCTTTCTTTCTTTCTTTCTTTCTTTCTTTCTTTCTTTCTTTCTTTCTTTCTTCCTTCCTTCCTTCCTTCCTTCCTTCCTTCCTTCCTTCCTTCCTTCCTTCCTTCCTTTCTTTCTTTCTTTCTTTCTTTCTTTCTTTCTTTCTTTCTTTCTTTCTTTCTTTCTTTCTTTCTTTCTTTCTTTCTTTCTTTCTTTCTTTCTTTCTTTCCCTACTCCCTCCCTTCCTCCCTCACCCTCTTTTTTCTTTCATCACACGATACCAGCCTATCAGTGATCATATGGTGAATGATAACACCCTGACTACAGGGGATGGGCCAAAGCTCAGTGGTAGAGCATCTGCTTGGCATGCAGAAGGTCCCAGGTTCAATCCCTGGTATCTCCAGTTAAAAGGACTAGGCAATTAGGTGATGTGAAAGGCCTCCGCCTGAGACCCTGGAGAGCCGCTGCCAGTCTGAGTAGACAATGCTGACTTTGATGGACCAAGGGCCTGATTCAGTATAAGGAAACTTCATGTGTGTTTAAAGAAGAAGAGTTGGTTTGTATACCCCGATTTTCTCCACCTTTAAGGAGTCTTAAAGCAGCTTAAAATTCCTTTCCCTTCCTCTCCCCACAACAGACACCTTGTGAGGTAGGTGGGGCTGAGAAAGTTCAGAGAGAACTATGGCTAGCCCAAGATCACCCAGCAAGCTTCATGTGTAGGAGTGAGGCATGCAGAAGGTCCCAGGCTAAATCACTGGCATCTCCAGTTAAAGGGGCTAGGCAAGTAGGTGATGTGAAAGACCTCCACCTGAGACCCTGGAGAGCTGCTGCCAGTCTGAGTAGACAATACTGGCATTGATGGTCTGGTTCAGCATAAAGCAGCTTCATGTGTTCATGTGACTATATTTATTTATTTGAAACATTTCTGGGCCACCTTTTCACCCAATTTAGGGTCCCTGAAAAAGAGGACATTGAAAGAAACATTAAAAGGTTTCAGATGTTAAAAAGCATTTCAAATACATATATATAGATATAGATATATAGATATAGATATAAATTAAAACAAACAAAACATAATATCAACACATCAAATATTTTAAACAAACAAAATATAATACAAACAAAAGCATAAATACATACAAAAATACAAACGGAGGGGGCTAATAAAAGTGAGTGAGAGATTGCTAAACAGAAGAAAAAAGTCTGCTGATAGAAAGAGGCAGACCAGTCTCCCTGGGCAGGGAGTTCCAAAGTTTGGGTGCCACGATCGTGAAGGCCCTTTCCTGGGGTGCCACCCGTATAGTTTCTGATGGCCAAATCTGACTAGCACGGGAAGTTTGACAAAAGGCCTAATAACAGAATAAATACTAATGAGCGACATATGTGAAATTAAATTTTCATGCATAACAAATAGTAAAAAAACATTCCATTAAAACAAAACACCTTTCGGCCTCCAGGCCTTATTCATTGGTATTTACAGATTACAGATTAATAATTTTGTAGAGTACATTATTAAATTTTATACATAATTCACAAAATAATTAGGTCAGAAATTTTGTACTTTGAATAATTTCACTTTATGGTGCATAGTTTAATAATTTGTACCACTGAGGAAGGCATTGCAGCTGAAACAGGTCTGGTTTGAATGAATTTTTAAATTATTCGTTATGCATTAAATCTTTGTTAATTTAACATGTGTGGTCTATTAGGATTCATTCTGTTATTAGCTTTATGTAGGCCTTCTTGGTTACCTGGTTTTTCTGGGCTGACAATTTTTCTTCCCCTTTCTGTTTTGGTTTTGCAAATCTGACCAGCTACACGGTACGGTGCATTTCCCTAGACTTTCTTTATATTACTGGAGAATCAGTGACGCCAACTTCCAGGTAGGACCTGAGGATCCCTTGGGATTACAGCTCATTGCCAGACTGCAGAGATCAGTTCCCCTGGAGAAAATGGATGCTTTGGAGGGTGGACTCTATGGCAATGTACCCCACTGAGGTCCCTGTCCTCCCCAGGCTCCATCCCCAAATCTCCAGGAGTTTCCCAACCTAGAGTTGGCGACTATAGGAATCATTGTTAGGGAAACGTTCAGGATAGCATTGTCAAAACCGCAGAGTTTTGGGAGGAATGTGCTAGAGCGTCCCCATCACTTCCGGGGTAAACCCTGAAGTGACAGTATTGGACCTATCAACGCCCCCCGCCCCCCATACGCACACAGCACCACCACAGTGAAGATCCTGCCGGTGGTGAGGGGGGACCTGGCAACCCTAGTCAGGGCTGGTCTTAGCCAATGGGCAATGTGTCAGCTGCCAGCCAACCTAGGCCTCATGCTTAGGGTTGCCAACCTCCAGGTACTAGCTGGAGATCTCCTGCTATTACAACTGATCTCCATCCGAGAGAGATCAGTTCACCTGGAGAAAATGGCCACTTTGGCCATTGGACTCTATGGCATTGAAGTCCCTCCCCTCTCCAAACCCCACTAGGCTTACCAGCTCCTGTTAGTCCATGGGTGGGAGGTTTCTTGGAGCATGCGGTGCACGCGCGCTCCTGGCACAATGCGCCCACGTGCCCACGCGTCTCTGTCACTTCCAGTTTACTCGGAAGTGATGCGGATGCTCTATCAATATTGGCTGAAAGAGTTTCGGCCGAAGTTGCTAAAGTGTCCACATCGCTTCCGGGTAAACCCTGAAGCAACGTAGGCTCATTGTGCGTGCGTGCCCGGGGTGCCCGCTGGCCCTCAGCTGGTCAGCAGGAGGCCCGGTGGATTGGGGGGATTTTACCCACCACCACCAGGCACTTGACAACCCTAAATCCCACCCTCCTCAGGCTCTGCCCCAAAAACATCCCACTGGTGGCGAAGAGGGCAACCCTACTCATGCTGGGTGGGGCCCCAACTTCTCAAGGCCCTGCCCCCCCCCCCCAACAAGGGGAGGAAATAAGAAGAGCAGGTTCCTGCCACTGCTTGTGCTTGCTTCGTGTGGAATTCAGGCAGCTGGCTTTTGGCAGCAGTGGCAACTCCTGCCTACCTGGCACAGGGCAAGGGGCCATCCCTTGCTTGGCCCTGTGCCTAAAATTGGCCTAGGAGAAGGGGGAAGGATAAGACATGCAAGGGTTGGTTTTTTTTGTCATGCTCAGGGTTTCTCCTCTCGCCGCTAACCTTCCGCCTCTCCTACTCCAAAAGGACACAGGCCTGCATCCAAAGTTCATTATCGATTACGTTCCTCTGCAGTTTCTGAGATGGCGGCCGTCTCTCTCTTGCCGCTGTGATATTAATCTCCCCACTGTGGGAAAGCAAGGCCAAACAACTGTGTTTTCCTTTGCCGACATGCAGTTAGATCAATGGCAAAAACAAACACAGCAAATGTTGCAAAGTGAGAAACGTTCAGCACAATCCTGAATATCAATGGCTTTCTCCACCCAGGGGAATGGGGGTGGGGGAGAAGCGAATTAGCCATGCTGCAGAAGCCAACGTCACTTTTGAGAATCCTTCTCCAACGAGCACCATCATCTTGTAACATACAGATGCTTTATTAGGTTCCTGAATAGGATAAGCTTCACGCTGCAAGAGTGAGTATGTTCACATCATAGAATCATAGAGTTGGAAAAGACCACCAGGTCATCTAGTCCAACCCCCTGCACAATGCAGGAAATTCACAACTACCTCCCCCACCCAACCTCCAGTGTCCAGAAGATGGATCTTGCAAACTAAATTTTTAAAAAATGTGCCTTTCTAAGCGCAGGTTGATCGGATAATGGAAGGCTAAATCCTCATGCAAATGGCTCTTGAATAATATCGTAGTTGCATGCCTAAGTGGGGAACACATGAACACATGAAGCTGCCTTATACCGAATCAGACCCTTGGCCCATCAAAGTCAGTATGGTGTACTCAGACCGACAGTGGTTCTCCAGGGTCTCAGGCAGAGAAAGGTCTTTCCAGTCACTTTCCTAGTCCCTGTAATTGGAGTTGCCGGGGATTGAAACTGGGACCTTCTGCATGCCAAGCAGAGGTTCTACCACTGAGCCATAGCCCCTCCCTGAAATGCAGGGGTTTGCAAATCATTTGGCTGTGAAGTAGGGTTGCCAATCTCCAGGTGGCACCTAAAATCATGGAATCAAAGAAGAAGAAGAAGAAGAAGAAAAGTTGGTTTTTCTCTACCACTTAAGGCAGAATCAAACCAGCTTACAGTCACCTTCCCTTCCCCTCCCCACAACAGACACCCTGTGAGTTAGGTGAGGCTGAGAGAGAATGATTTGCCCAAGGTCACCCAGCTGCCACACATGTGGAGGAGTGGGGAATCAAACCCAGTTCTCCAGATCAGACTCCATCATTCTAAACCACTGCTCTTAACCACTACACCACGCTGGCTAGAGTTGGAAGGGACCACCAGGAAGAGACCTGGAGATCTCCCGTGATTACAATTGATTTCCAGGCAATCAAGAAGTTCCCTTGGAGAAAACAGCTGTTTTGGAGGGAAGACTCTATGGCATTATAATCCGTGGAGGTCCCTCTGCTCCCCAAGCCCCATCCTCCCCAGGCTCCACCCCCAAAATCTCCAGGTATTTCTTAAACCAGAGCTACATATCTTTTGTCAGTGGATCATCAGACAAGAAGGGGTGGAGAGGGAGTGGAGTATGGGTCTGATTTATGGGGATTGGGGAGCCCCAAGTAGGAGCCCCAGTAGGGTTGGCTTTCTCAACTTTAGTTGGGGTTGAACTCTCCCTTAACATATCAACATATAACATACCAGTGGGAGGTTTTTGGGGCGGAGCCTGAGGAGGGCGGGGTTTGGGGAGGGGAAGGACTTCAATGCCATAGGGTGTAAACACATAGTCGCTTTAGCCTCCTTTATTCCCTGTTTCAGCCAGGATTTAGCCAGGATCGAATGCACGTTTGGCGAAATGCATGTGTTCGATCCTGGCTGAATCCTGGCTGAAACAGGGAATAAAGGAGGCTAAAGCCAACATGCGTTTTCACCCAAATTGCCAAAGTGGCCCTTTTCACCAAATGAACTGATCTCTATCGCCTGGAGATCAGTTGTAATAGTGGGAGATTTCCAGCCGCCAAATGAAGGCTGGCAACCCTATCTGATACAGGGAAAGTGATGTGACTACAGTAGGTGGGGGGGAGGAAGTGACAATAGGAATTGGCTTTCCTGATTCAAAAAGTGTCCGTGCACACTTTTCTTGGACCAACCTTTCCTTGGAAAATAGCTAAACGCCGGCTGAGACAGTGGGGATTTTGTCTTGGTTTTCTTGCCATGAATACTGTCGAATGGTGAAGGGACTTTAATAGCCGCAAGCTCACCGTTCTCCCACATTCATCTGCAATGTCCCCCTCATTTGTATTCTCCGAGAAGCGTATTCGTCGGGCCAACACGTCGCTTACAGCAAGAGCAGCCCCGGAGCCTCCCTGGCAAATCCCAGACAGGCGGCCGTGTTTGTTCATCTCTCATATCATCCCCAGAGCTAAAGGCTGCTCGCCACCAATTAGTAAAAATCTTGTACAATATACATGTGATGTTAAAAAAAAAAAAGGTTGAAACTGGAAAACATACATATAAAATAACACTGCTACAACAATAACCTTAAAAGCAAACAAATGAATGAAAAGTCAGAAACACTGTGTGAATTCCAAATTTCCAGAAGGAGACGTTAGGCCTTGAACTATCGCCTTGGGGAGCTTCTCCCACATTGGGACAATTTTTAATGTCTTATCCTTGCTGTTTTTGCCAAATGATGTTTCTGCCCCTCCCAGATAGGGTTGCCAACCTCCAGGTGGTCAAAAACCCAACGCCGAAGCAAGCAACCTGCAAAAGAAAAGAAACCTTAAAAAATTATTATTTATGGGACTATTATACTCACCAACTGAGGAAATTTATTTTGAAACAGGGTACATACCGGAATCCTGTCTTGTTGTTGATGGTTATTGTTATTTTTTTGATGAATGATATATTTTTCTGCCATATGTGCATACAACATATCGGACATTGCTGTTTATTTGTATGATTTTCATTATGCTGCTGAGGCAGTCTATGAACAATACATATTAATCAATCTTGTTTACACATTAAGAACATAAGAACATACGAAAGGCCCTGCTGGATCAGACCAAGGCCCATCAAGTCCAGCAGTCTGTTCACACGGTGGCCAACCAGGTGCCTCTAGGAAGCCCACAAACAAGGCGACTGCAGCAGCATTAACCCTGCCTGTGTTCCACCGCACCCAAAATAATAGGCATGCTCCTCTGATACTAGAGAGAATAGGTATGCAGCATGACTAGTATCCATTTTAACTAACAGCCATGAATACCCCTCTCCTCCATGAATATGGACACACATTGGTGTGTCATTGGTGAAAAAAATCTCTTATTCTTTAAAAGCCATAGTGACTGCACTATTCTTGAATAACCTCCAGGTGGTGGCTGGAGATCTGCTATTACAACTGATCTCCAGGTGACGGAGATTAGTCCCCCTGGAGAAAATGGCCAGTTTGGAAGGTGGACTCTATGGCATTATACCTAGGGTTGCCAACCTCCAGGTACTAGCTGGAGATCTCAAGCTATTACAACTGATCTCCAGCCAATAAAGATGAGTTCACCTGGAGAAAATGGCTGCTTTGACCATTGGACTCTATGGCATTGAAGTCCCTTCCCTTCCCAAACCCCACCCTCTTTAGGCTCCGCCCCAAAAATCTCCAGGTATTTCCCAACCAGGAGCTGGCAACCCTTTTTATACCCCATTGAAGTCCCTCCCCTTCCCAAATCCTGCCCTCCTCAGGCTCTGCCCCCCCAAAGCTCCAGGTATTTCCCAACCCAGAGATGGCAACCCTAGCAGGGAAACAGCAAAGTCAATTCACACAGAGTGAATGGGAAGACATTTTCTTCCCAGTATTATTCCTCAAGAGCGCAAAGTTGTTTAAAGATGGTTTCATCTTCTTCCCGGCACGGTTAAGCCGAATTCTCTACTAAGGTCAGCAACTTATGTAAACCTCCACAGTCCTCTAGAGAGGGTTTGAAGGGTGCACGCACAATTGTGAGCAACCTCGACATTAGCCTTGCAACAGCCTGGGCCCCAGAGTTTCCTTGGAGGCAATTTCTATTGATTTTAAAGGGATTTACTTCCAAGTAAGTGTGCTTGGCACTGAAGTCTCCGACACTCCATTACTGGCTCAGATAACAGCCCGGCTGTTTAATTATGCACTCGCTTCTAATTTTAAAAGCCGTTCAATGGCCTGGGTAATTACAGTTTGGTGAACGGTAGCAAACAACATACTCTTGCCCTTTGCAAAAGTTATTTTTCGAAGCCTTGGTCTTCTTCACCCAAGAACCAACGACAACAGAGCGGTGGGCTAGACAGAGAGCGGTGTGCTCCACCAGGTGTGCGGCAACGTGAGACTTCGTCCGTCCAGATTTTGTGCCTGGATACCTTAAGATGATGTAAGCATTGGTCACGTTATGATATACTACAGAAAACCTTCTACTCAATAATCAAAACTCTTGAGTGTGAAAGTCCTTTTGAGAAGACGAAGAAGAAGACTGGATTTGTTTCCCCACACCTACACATGAAGCCAGCTGGGTGACCTTGGGCTAGTCACACACTCTCAGCCCCACCTACCTGATAGGATGTCTGTTGTGGGGAGGAAGGGAAGGTGATTGTAAGCCAGTTTGATTCTCCCTTAAGTAGCATAGAAAGTCGACATATAAAAACCTCCTCCTCCTCCTCCTCCTCCTTTGGTATGTCCCTGTTTTCTCTAGAAGGTGTACTTGTACTTGAAGATGGCACTTCAACAGAGCCACCATGGTGTAGTGGTTAAGAGCAGTGGACTCTAATCTGTAGAACTGGGCTTGATTCCCCACTCCTACACATGAAGCCAGCTGGGTGACCTTGGGCTAGTCACAGCTCTCTCAGCCTCACCTACCTCACAGGGTGTCTGTTGTGGGAGGGAAAGGGAAGGCAATTGTGAGCCGGTTTGATTCTTCCTTAAGTGGTAGAGAAAGTCAGCATATAAAAAGCTATTCTTCTTCTTCTTCTCCCCCCCCCCCTTACCAAATGGTGCATTTGCTTCTTACCATAAATCAAAATGGCTGGAAGAAGGCACCTTACACTTGGGGAAAGACCAGATATCCATACACTGCCTCCCTGATGTAGCCTTAGCCACGTTACAGAAGGGTGGAAGTGGTATTTCTAAAATCATGCGGCAATTTCCAATAAAATCTGGTAAAAGAACTGTTGACTCTCAAAAGCTCACACCCCGGAAATCTACTGGACTGGAGACGAGCTGGTTTCCAACAGTGTCTCAGCAACAAAGGAAGAACACTCAATTCCAAAACGAAAGCTTATGGAAATAGCAGCCAAACATAGGGGGCTCGATAGTATCGCAACATTTGAAAACCAATCCCCCCCCCCAATTTTGAGTGCCATCCATTTCAAATTGGCACCCAACCTATGTTATTGAATTGCATCTGAATCCCGGCATAAATTTTCTGTCCAACAGAATGTTGCATTTCTTAAAGACTCGGCGTCAGGACTGGAACCTTCAACCTCTGTAGGTGTTTAAGTGGCTCTCATATGAACATATGAATCTGCCTTATATTGAATCAGGCCCTTCATCCATCAGAGTCAATACTGCCTAAGTAGACAGTGGCTCTCCAGGGTCTCAGGCAGAGGTCTTTCACATCACCTACCTGCCTAGTCCCTTTAACTGGAGATGCTGGGGATTGAACATGGGACCTCCTGCATGCGAAGAAGAAGAAGAAGAAGAAGAAGAAGAAGAAGAAGAAGAAGAAGAAGAAGAAGAAGAAGAGTTGGTTTTTATATACCAAATTTCTCTACCACTTAAGGGAGAATCAAACTGGCTTACAATCACCTTCACTTCCCCCCCACAACAGACACCCCGTGAGGTAGGTGGGGCTGAGAGAGTTCTAAAAGAGCTGTAACTTGCCCAAGGTCACCCAGCAGCCTTCATGTGTAATGAAGAGGGAAACAAATCCAGTTCACCAGATTACCCTCCTCCGCCGCTCATGTGGAGGAGTGGGGAATCAAACCCGGTTCTCCAGATCAGAGTCCACTGCTCCAAACCACCACTCTTAACCACTACACCATGCTGGTGTATATTATACTGAATCAGACCCTTGGTCCATCAAAGTCAGTATTGTCTACTCAGACCGGCAGTGGCTCTCCAGGGTTTCAGGCAGACGTCTTTCACATCACCTACGTGCCTAGTCCCTTTAACTGGAGATGCCGGGGATTGAACGTGGGACCTTCTGCATGCCAAGCAGATGCTCTACTGCTGAGCCACAGCCCCTCCCTCTTGCTTTCCTCCTAGTATATTAGAATAAATTGGCAAGGTACTACACAACGCCCTTTTTTTGCTTTTTTTGCAACTAGAAATCTGTTGAAAAGCGAACACACAACAGACAATAATAATCTGACTAAGAAGAGGCGTTGTTAGGATTCATTCGGTGGACTCGGTAGGCAGATAAAAGGAAAAGTGAATAGTTTGGGGGGGATAATTGGTTTCATGTATCACATTGCTGAATATTTCCTAGAGATTATTTAGTCACCGTTACGATGAAAGATGGCTTTTAAACAGCGGAAATGCTCTGAGATTATGAAAAGCAATTGTGATATTCATTTGGGAACATGAGAGCATCTTTAAATATATGACTGCAATATTCATATTTTTGTATTTAGGGAGATCTGGGTAATGAGATACAGTATTTTAACGTCATGCTCATTATGAAAAAAAATTCAATGGGAACCATTTACATTCATATTACTTGTTTCAATAATGCATTCTTACCTAGATCTGATTGGATAGCAATGGATACAATTATCCTACCTGTTTAAAAACATGATCTAAAAGCAATAACTGCTGTAGGGGGGAAATTATTATTTCATGTTATGAATATTTAAAAAAAAACCAATTTATTTTCTAAATAGGGTAATCCCCAGCTTTATTTAAATACACAAAACAACACACATTAATACCCCATTAGATAAATACAGGAAATAAAAGGCATTCAAATATTGTTTATTACCGTTTTTTAGAGGACTAGTGGGAGGGGGGGGGCAAAAGAACGGAAGTTCTTGTGGATTACGGCCCCAGATATTTCTGTGACTCCATAGACAATATATGCCATTTGGTGTTTTTTTTTAAAAAAAAATTGCAGTTCATTCTTCTTGAAACGTGTCAATCATGAATTATTATGTTAATTCTACATATATGGGTCTTTCAAATGAATCCACAGAAACTAACTTGGCTTTCTAGGTAGAAAACATGAAAAAATATTCCCCAAAAATGTAGACAGCCATATCGGTCCATTGCAGCAAATCTAAAACCAGCAACTGTTTTAATACCTTTTGTTAAAATGTCAAAAATTAGTGAGTAGTAATTAATGAGTAGTAATTACTACTACATTTTGCGTAGTAATGCTGAGAAGCTGATGGGAAGTAGTTTTAGGGCAGACAAATGGAAACACTTCTTTACACAGCGAGTGATTAGAATGTGGATTTTGCTGCTGGAGGACGTAGTGATGGTCACAGCCATAAATGGCTTTGAAAGGGGATTAGACAGATTCATGGCTACTAGCCATGGGAAGACAATTGTAAGGGAAGACAATTGTAAGGGAAGACAATTGTAAGCTGGTTTGAGACTCCATAAATGTAGAGAAAATTGGGGTATAAAAAACAACTCTTCTTTTCATTATTATTTTTGTATCCATTCCTAAGAGAAGGGCACGTGCTACTTTCTCCAATTTAATGTGTCCCTGGAGACTCTCACAGTTGCCTGGAGGACTTTGTGATGGTTTGAACTCATCCAGGAGTAGTAGGGAGAGCACCAGCAGGTTTGAATTCTAAGAAGTCCCAGCATATGATTTTTTAGAAAGTATTGTACATTCTCTTGGGAGAGGAAAATTTAACAGAGGCCCTTACAGAACCTAGAAAATAACCCATTAGGGTTGGCAAGCCATCTCAGGTGACAATTGGAAGACTATTCCATTCCATTTATTCTTGGGGGGAAAGACAGTAGGAGATTTTCTTTCCTATTCTAAAGAAGCAGCTCAAATCATTATTTTAGCAAATGCTACAGCCTGGTTCGTTTCTGCTCCATTAGTGTGAGCAAGTCTATGCTGTGGCCCAACGTTGCCCAGAAGTAACCTGGGGCCCTTGTAGGGCTGCCAAAAACAGGTTGGGAAATACTTGGAGATTTTGGGGGTGGAGCCTGAGGGGGGCGGGGTTTGGGGAGGGACTTCAATGCCATAGAGTCCAATGGCCAAAGCGGCCATTTTCTCCAGGTGAACTGATCTCTATCGGCTGGAGATCAGCTGTAATAGCAGGAGATCTCCAGCTAGTACCTGGAGGTTGGCAACCTACTTGTTGCTCAAATCTGCATCTGCTCCATTCTGTTTCCCTGTGAGGTAGGTGGGGCTGAGAGAGCTCTAAGAGAGCTGTGACTAGCCCAAGGTCACCCAGCTGGCTTCATGTGGAGGAGTGGGGAAACCAGCCTTGTTCACCAGATCAGCCTCCACTGCTCATGTGGAGGAGTGGGGAAACAAACCCTGTTCTCCAGATTAGAGTCCAAGGCTCTTAATCCACTACACCATGCTGGCTCAGTTGAGCGAACAGTGTAAATACTGAACAAATCAACCAAAACTGCAGCTTTTCCACCGAACAACTCCACAATTTTCCGTGTGTCCCATTTAATTAAACCGAAATCCGTCGGAAGTGCGCAGCTCCCACCCCAAGAGGTTCCTTTTCAATTTTCCATACAGACTTGACAAGATTAGAATTGGCTATCAAATGCTCTCTCTCTTTTTTTGGGGTGTGTGTGTCTTGCTTCATTCTTCCCTAATTTCCTTTGAACGGCCTCTAGAGAGACATAGATAGTCTAAATGTTGCATATGAAACTTTAATTACTTCTTTCTCGGTGAGGCGGGTGTGATAACTAACATGGGGGGGGGAGATCTATGCGTCCCGACTGCAGCGGAAATCTAGGAGCGGCGAGAGAAAATGACAAATGACTCAGCAACTGATCACCAATCTCTGTCGGCCCTTCCTGCCCCTCCGGCTCAACAGTAGGATGCCAGCTGGTCTTCCATTAACAGTAAATGGAAGATTCTTATTTATTTATAAGCATCATTAATCTGCTCGCTTTGAATGCAATGTGTTGGCAAAGAAGAGAGCGGGCGAGTTTCCTTTGGTACCACCGGGGCAAATAAAATGGATGGTTTATTTGAAACCCCACAATATTTAATCCCCGGTAAATTATGATGTGGTGAGGATGTGGGGGGGGGGGGAGAGATCCCTATCACTACTGGAACGAGAAAGATCGAGGCAGAAGGGAATCTCTTCTGTCCCCACATAAATCCAGGGTTTCTGTTATATTGGCATACAGGAAACACAATGTGAAACTCCCACACGGGCCAGATTGCACGGCTGGTATGTTTATTTATAACCGCTCGGCATGTTTGAAAAGCAGAAGGCGAAAGGAGTAGAACGTGCAGACGGACCTGACTTCACGCCTGCTAAACCTGAAACCCATCAAGCCAAACAACACAACCGACTAGGCATGTGCAGAGGCCCAGAAGAGCAGGGGTCCCAAATGTGGCGCCCGCTAACACTTTTCCTGTTGCGAGGGTTGCCAACCTCCAGGTACTAGCTGGAGATCTCCTGCTATTACAACTGATCACCAGCCGATAGAGATCCGTTCGCCGGGGGGAAATGGCCGCTTTGGCGATTGGACTGTATGGCATTGAAGTCCCTCCCCTCTCAAAAAACGGGCGGGGTCAGGTGGGGCTTTTGCTCAGCAGGGCTTCTGATTGGCCATTGGAGAGCCATTCGGCTATGCAGACTTTTCAAACTTTGCTTCAGCAGCAGCTGCCGCCCATAGGATGAGGCTCTTTACTGTGTGACTGAATGAAAGCAGGAAAATATTTTTAAACAATATGTTCATTTTAAAAGGTAGTGGGTTAAACAGCACTTATGCCTGAAATGTTGAAGAGTTCCCATTACAGTTATCCATAACCTCACTCTGACATTTTGTGGCTGGCTCTGCCTCCAGCAGAAGTAGAGTTGCCAGCTCCAGGTTGGGAAATACCTGGAGATTTTTGGGGTGGAGCCTGAGGAGGGTGGGGTTTAAGGTTGCCACCGGTGGGTGTTTTTGGGGGTGGAGCCTGAGGAGGGCGGGGTTTGGGGAGGGGAGGGACTTCAATGCCACAGAATCCTATTGCCAATGCGGCCATTTTCTCCAGGTGAACTGATCTCTATTGGCTGGAGATCAGTTGTAATAACAGGAGATCTCCAGCTACCACCTGGAGGTTGGCAACCCTATGCAGAAGCCATTAATCATGCTCTCTGGATCCAGAGGAGGGCGGGGTTTGGAGAGGGGAGGGACCTCAATGCCATATAGAGTCCAATGGCCAAAGCGGCCATTTTCTCCAGGTGAACTGATCTCTATTGGCTGGAGATCAGTTGTAATAGCAGATCTCCAGCAACCACCTGGAGGTTGGCAACCCTATGCAGAAGCCATTTACCATGTTGTCCGCATTCCCTCTTAGAGAATGGTTTAACCCTAGTTTTATTGGTGTCCATTTGCTTTTGACGCTTCTTTGCTTTACAGTTGGTGATCATATTTATTGTTCGCTATTGAGGGGCGGCATCTAAACGGTTGCCTTGCACTCGTCATTATTAATCAGTTTCGCTGATGGATTTGCAAGTTGTAAAGATGGGGAGGGGGGAAATCGCACAACCCAGCACTAAGCGCCTTTGCTTAATATCCTTGCATAAATTCTCCAGCGCCAATCCGTCCTCCAGCTCCACTCCGCTGCTCTATATGCAAGGTAATCTGTGATAAAGTGTTCTTTTTATAAAGCCACGGCAGGTGTGTAGCTTAATGGGGTTCTCGTCTACTAGGATGCAATCCTAAACAGGAAAAGGGGGGGAAACGCCATAGAGGGGAGGTTTGCGGATGAAACAAAATGGTGAGCCTGGTGATGTAAAATGAATGGATTATCTTTGTGTCTGAGCAGTTTTGAGGACTGGCTTACGAAATTAACTGGGCGACTGAGTTTTCGTTCGCAGCTGCTGGGTTGGCCTTGAAAATGCTACTTTCTCTCTGAAAGAAACTGTAGACCTATGAGATTCTCTAATAGCATTATACGTGCTAGAGCAGGGGTGTCAAACACAAGGCCCGGGGGACCAGATCCGGCCCCTTGAGGACTGTTATCCGGCCCGTGAGCCAGCCGAGGCAGCTTTCCCCCCCGCCCGCTCTTGAGGAGTTAATTATCAAAGACTGTTAAATAAACGAAAATACTGTAAGACTGTTATTGTCACTTTGGAAAGTAAAATGAGGTGTGAATAAATGAAGAACCTTCCTTGGAGGATTTTAAGCAAAGAGAGGGAGATCTCCAGCTAATACCTGGAGGTTGGCAACCCTGCTCAGAGGAATTTTTTTGTTAGGAAGGGATTATCCCAAAACAAGTTCTAGGAGAGAATTAGCACATGTCCTTCCGTCCAACCTTTACTCTTTTGGGGAAAGTTTGGAGTGTTTGGTCTTCAGGCAGTTTGTTAAGTTTCCTCAGCCTTCTCTCCAGGTTGGCCCTTTTCCTAGGCAACCATGCCAAGTCCCTTCTGGCTGCTACATCACATGTTTGTGGCAGCCACCCCAATTAGCCTGACAGCTTTTCCCCTCCTGTGTTTTTTTTTCCCAGGGCCGTAGCACTCGCTAGCAGACTAGGTCAACCCAACCTGTCACCCTGTTACGAGCTCTTAACTGCTTTGCCAATAGGAATAAATGAAGCTGACACAATCTTGAGGTTGCATGGGTAACCGGGAGCGACCCGCAATCCGGCGCAGAAAAAAGGCCTCTGCACAAGCCAAGCAGAGAGAGGCTTGCTGAGAAACGGTATCTGAAAGGTTTATCACATTTAACGCTCGCATTACATTTCAGTTACTTCATATTAAGGCACCAGGCTAGGGTTGCCAACTTCCAGGTACTAGCGGGAGATCTCCTGCTATTACAACTGATCTCCAGCTGTTAGAGATCCGTTCCCCTGGAGGAAATGGCCATTTTGGCAATTGGACTCTATGGCATTGAAGTCCCTCCCCTCCCCAAACACCACCCTCTTCAGGCTCCCCGTGAAAAACCTCCTGCCGGTGGTGATGAGGGACCTGGCAACCCTAGCCCTTGTATAACTATATCTAGCATGCCTGACAATTGGCAGGAGGGTTGTAGATGGGGGCGGGCACAACATCTGCTGTAGTGCCATGTCACTTCTGGGTAAAAAAAAAAAAGGAAGTCAGTAGGTAGCTCTTGGAATCACCAGAAGCTCTATGGTAAAACCATAGATTTGTAGTGATTCCACTGTCCTCCCCCGCTTTTTTTTACTGTAAGTGATGTAGTGCCACATGCAGCCCTGGGTTTTTTTCTATTGCTGCAGCACAAAGCTGTGTTGGTCAACGGGGGGTGGTGTGGAGAGGAGGGGATACCCCCGCCCCCACCAGGCGGATGGAGGGATACCCCTCCATAACATTTGGATACATCCAGGCTTTTTCTTTCTTTAAAAAAAAAAATCACTTTCCTTTCAAGCTCCCGTGACCCAAAGATCTTCAGTAGTAAATGGGGAGCCTTTATTGCTTGAAGGAAAATATGGTACAGAGTTACTTGGCCACTGCCAGTGTTATTTTTGCATCTCTGTCCACCAGCAGAAAGGGGACTACTTTGTGTTTTGGTACAGAGGCAGGTAATTTAATTAAAATAGCGGTAATCCTCTGATCACAGTAAGTATTGTATAGAGGACATTTCAATATCATATGAGATAGTGTGTCAACTCTCTTCAGGTCTCATAGACAAAATCTATCTGAATAAGGTAAGTTAGCATATCTTTCATTTAGCACCACCAAAGGAGCGGCATTCAGGCGAGCAAGCATAAAAGCTCTACAGTAACAAGGGAGTGTTAGGTTGCTAAAATAAGCTGGGGTTCACAAAGTTGGAAGGATACCCCAAAATTGGGTACACCATACTCTCTGAGCACGCATTATACTCTGGCTGACCATAGACCATTGCCCTAAAGTAAATGGATATTTCAAATGAGTGTTAAAGCATCCTGGTTTACTCCTGGAAGGCCACCCACCTGGCTTCATGTGGAGGAGTGGGGAAACCAACCTGGTTCACCAGGTTAGAGTCCACCGCTCATGTGGAGGAATGGGGAAACCAACTCAGTTCACTAGCTTAGCCTCTGCCACTCCTGTGGAGCGGGGAATCAAACCCAGTTCTCCAGATCAGAGTCCACTGCTCCAAACCACCGCTCTTAACCACTACACCACGCTGTAGACTAAACCACTACACCACACTACACCACACTGTAGACTCCAAACTGTCCAATAGATTGGGATGTACACACATTAGAATTTGTGTTTGGGACTTCCAAATGTGTAGAGGTGAAACGGTGAGGAAGCCGGCCCGGTGCTGGCTTTCACTGCTTCCATTGTGTACCCATAAAGAATAGCTGCCTGGAACGACACAGTCATTCAAGATGCTAAAACAGTATTTCAAAAGGAACAATAGAGCTCAGTTCTCCTTGGCTTCTACTAGCATTACCGTCTAAGATCCCACGGTGTGGGACAATGTTTGCGGTAGGAAAGTGCAAAGTGAAATAGTCTTTCTAAACCTCCTGTTGACTTCCACTACACTTTGGAAATGTCAGCCTTGGAGCTATTGGCATTGTGGGAGCTTGGCATTCCGTTTGGCACGGAGTCGCCATGCTGTGGGTGTCAGAAAGGATGTCACGTATCAGCAAAACAACATTCACCAGCTGCCATCTCATAAGTCGAATTTTGCATGAAAAAATATTATTTTCCCAAAAAGAGTTCACAGTTGATACGTCGTGATATGTTTCTTTCTAAGGGCCATGTTGGGGCCTGGGCATGATGTGAGAAAAGTGGGTGGGCATGAGCTTTTTTGTTCTTTGCATGGTATAAACAGGTCCTGTAGAACTGTGTCAAATCCTGCAGGGCCCTAGTCTTGCTGGAGAGGGAGTTCCGCCAAGGCAAAGACAGGGTAGAGAGTTGAGGACAACTAGACACTCTTCAGGCTGGGGACCACCAATAAATTATTATTTGCAGAGTGTAATGCTCTCTTGGAGGCATACCTGGAGAGATACCCTGAATTCGGATTCCCACCCCCAGCAGTAATTTAATCTGCCTATCCAATTGTATGTGTGTGTGTAAAGTGCCGTCAAGTCGCAGCCGACTTATGGCGACCCCTTTGGGGGGTTTCCATGGCAAGAAATTAACAGAGGTGGTTTGCCAGTGCCTTCCTCTGCACAGCAACCCTGGTATTCTTTGGTCGTCTCCCATCCAAATACTAACCAGGGCCGACCCTGCTTAGCTTCTGAGATCTGATGAGATCAAGTTAGCCTGGGCCATCCAGGTCAGGGCCCTATCCAATCAGGGTTGTGCATATTGATATACCCAAACCGAAAATAAACCCAAATTTAGTTGCTTTGGCAATATTTGGGTTTCAGGTTGACAAATACCAAAACCTGGATCTGCCCGAAGCCAAATATTCAGGAAGCCGAATAGGCGCTTCCTGAAATAATTATTCAGCTTTTTCGCATTCGGGTATGTGCCTTTGCTCAGATGCACGGCTCTGTGCTTTTTCCCAATTTTCTATCTTTGACTGGTTTTGTTAGGGCCCCATAGTTGGAGCCTTTTGAGGTAGGGGTCGTGTAATGGGAGCCAACTTGGTCTGATCAACCAAGCGGGAGGGCTGATCTGCAATTCTGCATCAAGCACAAGGGTTATTTAAAAGATGGGGCTCACCCTGTCCCATCCAGAGGAATATACCCTCCAACTAAAAAATGCCAGCTTCTTCAGTTGCTTACCAGACGTCTGAACTAGACTCATCACCCATGCGGATGAGCAAACTTCTTCACAAGAGCTGCCTTGGTCATGTCTTTGGCTGGTTCTGATATCACCCCCCCCCCAAAAAAAAAACTGCTCTCAAACTGAATGTTGCCCCAAGTAGAGGCTTCGTTTCCCCACACACCATGACCATCTCTTGAAATCAGATTTTTGATGACTATAATAAAGGACTGTTCACAGGATGTCATTTGCCACCAAAAGAAATGCTTCATTGCCTTATTTTTCTTGCATTGAAGCCTTTTTCCTCAGTTGGAAGCTAATCTGCATGGAAATCATGCTATGTGCCCCAAAGGGAGCCCCAGGCTTTGAGGTGCCAGCCTCCCAGTCATCCCTTTCCTTCAGTCCTCAGCAGCGCTGAACCTGAAAACCAATGGACGGCTTGGCTTGCAAAGGCCTGGAAGATGGGGGCGACCCCTTTACTGGCCCATAAAATTGAACCCCCTGTCCCAAAGTTCACCAAACTTTGGTGTCCGTCTAAGGAGAGTCCCTTGCTCTGCAAATTTGGTGATTCTACCTCCAAAAATGCCCCCATAGGAGCTTCGAAAACAATCCTCATCGACTATAATGGGCCCAATTTTTTTCAGTAAACCCAGAATTAAGCCAAATGCTGATATTTACCGGTATGGGTATTCAGTTTTTTTGGGGTTTACTGAAAGAAATCGGGCCCAATAAACCCGATCCCAAAATTTACCACCTTTTTGTGTTTTTTTGCACACCCCTATATCCTGTTGTTCCTCATCTCGACTAATCTTGAGGGTGAGAATTCATGCAGAGGTCCCCAATCAAAGCCATGAACGTGTCCAATGTATTAAAAAGGACAACCAAGTTAACTGGCAGGAATCCTGAAGTTTCTCATCTGCATAAAAGAATACTGTACGAATGAAAGGGACGGAGAGAGAGAAGGTGAGGCGCTGTCAGAAATCGCCGGGCAAGAGTGCTTCATTTAATTCCTATATAACATCCTGACAGGAATGATATATCACTTAGTGCTTTAAGAGATTCTTCAAACAAGGCAGAAAAAAGTGATGAACAGCTCTTTTGACCCTGGCACCCGGAATAATTATGATTATCTGCACTATTTAACCTCCAAAGAATCAGACACCGTTCATGGTCCGTTACTTCGGCTATGACGGTTGATAATCTATACATGCAAACCATAGAAGGTCAGTCAACCTCAGAGCGACTTCCATGGCAGCTGGTTAGCCTTTCCTCAGCAATACCAGGAGTCTCCAGCTCTGTTGCTGCTGCTCCTTTGCAAGCCTTGGCCGAAAGCTGAAAAATCAATTTCGCTTTGTATCGAGGGTGTAGAAAGATATGAATAAATCAATTGCTTGGCTTGAACGGTTAGGATGAAGGCTGCCAGCCATTGGAAGAGCCATGGGGAGATGTAAACTGTGAAGGCTTTCCTAAACACACTTAACTAGAATCGAGCTCAGCTGAAATCAGCAGGACTTGTTTCGGAGTAAAGGTTAGAGTTGCCAACCTCCAGGTACTAGCTGGTGATCTCCTGCTATTACAGCTGATCTCCAGCCAATAGAGATCAGTTCCCCTGGGGAAAATGGCTGCTTTGGCAATTGGACTCTCCTCCCCAAACCCCGCCCTCCTCAGGCTCTGCCCCCAAAACCTCCCGCTGGTTGCAAAGAGAAACCTGGAAACCCTAGTAAAAGTGCATAGGATTGTAAGAGACAAGCCCATTTGGGGAGGGGAAGTTCAGGGCCTCATGTAGAGAAGGGCAGCATCGATAGAGTTGCTAACCTCCAGGTGGTTTCTGAAGATCTCTCACTATTACACAGAGCCGGATCTTGGGGGGGGTGTCTGAGTGGGCAAGCGCCCTGGGCGCAAGGAGAGGGTGCCAGCTAGGGTTGCCATCCTCCAGGTACTAGCCGGTGATCTCCTTCTATTACAGCTGATCTCCAGCCAATAGAGATCAGTTTCCCTGGAGAAAATGGCCGCTTTGTCAATTGGACTCTATGGCATTGAAGTCCCTCCCCTCCCCAAACCCTGCCCTCCTCACACTCCACCCTCCCCAAGCTCCACCTCTGAAACCTTGAGATATTTCTCAATCTGGAGCTGGCAACCCTAAGAACCAGTGATGATAAACTATCAGTGTACTCTGAGGTAAAGTTACAACTTTCTAAGCCCGTTGAATTCAGGTTACCATGCTTCTCTATGGAGGAGGGGGTGACCCCTTCCGGACCCCATAAAATAGGACCCCCGACCCAATCTTCACCAAACTTTGGAGTGCATGCAAGGAGAGTCCCTTGATGCTACCCTGAAAATATTTGCAACTCTACCTCCAAAAATGCTCCCACAGGAGCTTCGAAAAAAATCTCCATAGATTATAATGGAGCCAAATTTTTGTGTAAACCTGTAAATAAAGCCAAAATACAAATTTACTGGTATGGGTATTCGGCTAATCCTGGGTTTACTAAAAAAAACTTGAACCCAAAATGTACCTTTTTTTTTTTTTTGCACAACCCTACTAACAATATAACTGACTTTGGGAGAATGTAGACCTTGAAAAAGATGCTGATGATTTTAAGTCAGCTGCTTTACATATTTAAATCAAAGCCGGGAATCAATAAACAATTATTTTTTATGTATCTTGTGTTAGTCCAGATCTTCCTTGGAATCCTCAGTTAATCTTGAATGAATTTACTTATGCAACTAGCAAAGTGACATAATTGGTGCTCATAGAACACGATAAAATAAAGCACATAAAAAAAATCTAATCTATTCTAAAAATCCCGATATCAAGGCAATAGATCAAAGTCACATATTTCATTTTTTGAACCAAGTAACAAGATTGCTTGTTCTCTGGTTTAGCTCAAATAAATTGTCTGGTGGTAAAGTACAAAAGATCATCAGATAAGGATATGCTTTTGTATTAGATGCAATTTTTAGGGGAACTAATGATCACTCCCAACTTTGAGCATAATCTCTCCTCATTACAGATGACAGAGAGAAAGAAAAGAAGCATTATGCACTTATGTGTGCCCCAGGATGTGTTGGGGGGAGGGGATCTACTCAGGAGGAGCCAGCATGGTGTAGTGGTTAAGAGCAGTGGTTTGGAGCTGTGGAGTCTGATCTGGAGAACTGGGTTTGATTCCCCACTCGTCCACATGAGCAGCCGAGTCTAATCTGGTGAACTGGATTTGTTTCCCCACTCCTACACATGAAGCCAGCTGGGTGACCTTGGGCAAGTTACAGCTCTGTTAGAGCTCTCTCAGCCCCACCTACCTCACAGGGTGTCTGTTGTGGGGAGGGGAAGGGAAAGTGATTGTAAGCCGGTTTGAGTCTCCCTTAAGCGGTAGAGAACGTCAGCCTATAAAAAGGTATCTGAAGAAGTGAGCTGTGGCTCACGAAAGCTCATACCCTACCAGAAAATATTTTTGTTAGTCTTCAAGGTGCTACTGGACTCTTGCCCTTTTTGACTACAGCCTATAAAAACCAACTCTTCTTCTTCTTAACTAAAACTGGAAGTAGAACTTGCACAACACTAAACTTGCTATCTTTAATCATGGAGTTTTGTGATTCCTGGCTTGATGGTACTTTCCACCACCACAATAGGTAGGGTTGCCATCCTCCAGGTGGTGGCTGGAGATCTCCTGCTATTACAACTGATCTCCAGCCGATAGAGATCAGTTCCCCCAGAGAAAATGGCTGCTTTGGCAATTGGACTCTATGGCACCGAGGTCTGCCCCTTCCCAAACCCCACCCTCCTCAGGTTCCACCCCAAAAACCTCCCACGAAGAGGGACCTGCCAACCCTAATAATAGGGTTATCAACCTCCCAGTGGCACCTGAACATCTCCCGGGATTATAGCTGATCTCCAGAAGATCGAGATCAGTTCCCATGGAGAAAATGGCCTGATTTGCAGGGTGGGCTCCATGTAGGTTGGGAAATACCAGCTCTGGGTAGGGAAATACCTGGAAATGTTATGAGCAGAACCTAGGGAGGATGGGGTTTGGGGTATAATGCCATAGAGTCCACCTTCCAAGGCAGCCATTTTCTCCAGGTGAACTGATCTCTGTCAGCTGGAGATCAGTCGTAATCCCAGAAGATCTCCAGCCACCACCTGCAGGTTGTCAGCCCTAACTCCATGGCATTATACCCTGCTGAAGACACCCTTCAAACCTTGTCCTACCCAGGCATCACCCTCAAAATCTCCAGGTATTTCCCAACCCAGAGCTGGTAACCCTACACCCCACTATGTGTTATACAGTAAAGCTGAGGTTGGGAAATTCATAGAAATTTGGGGGTGGTGCATGGGGAGGGAGGGTTTGGGGAGGGATGAGGCCAAAGAGTCCACTCTCCAATGCAGCCATTTTCTCCAGGGGAACTGATCTCTGTCATCTGGAGACCAGCTATAATTCTGGGAGTCATTTGAAGCCCCATCTGGAGGTTGGTCAACCCTATATTAAAGGCTTAGATGAGTAGTAGAGGAGGACCGGTGGGTTAAATTCATTGCTTCCTAATATGAGAAGGACTTAAGCTGAGCTTGGAAGGGGGAGAAAGAGAGGTGCATCATGCATTTATTTTGAGAAAGATTTTCACAGTTGCCCTCTGCACATGACCCCCTCACCGGATTCAGTCAACACATTGAGAAGAAGAGCTGGTGTGAACATTCACTAGTATCTCTTCTGTGTGATCACCAGGTTATGATAGGACTCTTGGCGAGTGCTGGGAGATTTTGAGGGTGGTGTCTGGGGAGGGTAGCATTTGGGGCAGATGTGATGTCACTTCCAAGTGACACTCTAGGAATTCCCCCTAATCTCTTTGGGTAAGAGTACAGAGAAACAGGAAATTGTCTATAACTATGCTATGGAGGTAGGGTTACCAGGTCCCCCCTGTCCTCTGGCGGGAAATTTTGGGGGCAGGGATTGCATGTGCACAGCCACGAGCAATGCAATCCTGTCACTTCCGGGTTACTTAGAATCATAGAGTTGGAAGGGACCACCAGGGTCATCTAATTCAATCCTCCTGCACAATGCAGGAATTTCACAACTACCTCCCCCACACACCCCCAGCGACCCCTACTCCATGCCCAGAAGATGCCCAAGATGCCCTCCCTCTCATCATCTGCCTAAGGTCATAGAATCAGCATTGCTGACAGATGGCCATCTAGACTCTGCTTAAAAACCTCCAGGGAAGGAGCACGTACCACCTCTTGAGGAAGCCTGTTCCACTGAGGAACTTCTCTAGAAAATTAGAACATTCTTCCTAATATCTAGATGGAAACTCTTTTGATTTAATTTTAACCCATTGGTTCTGGTCCAACCTTCTGGGGCAACAGAAAACAACTCAGCACCCTCCTCTATATGAAAGCCCTTCAAGTACTTGAAGATGGTTATCGTATCACCTCTCAGTCTTCTCCTCTTCAGGCTAAACATACCCAGCTCCTTCAACCTTTCTTCAGAGGACTTGGTCTCCAGACCCCTCACCATCTTTGTTGCCCTCCTCTGGACACATTCCAGCTTGCTACATCTTTCTTAAATTGTGGTGCCCAAAACTGAACACAATACTCTAGGTGAGGTCTAACCAGAGCAGAGTAAAGCGATACCATCACTTCCAGAAGTATCACTACTTCCGGAAGCCCCGCAGCACAATGGGGTGGTTTACCACTCAACCCCCCATTTGAGTGGTAAATGGTCCTGTCAGCTGCAGCTTTCCGGAAGTAAACAGGGAGTGATGGGATCATGTTGTTTGCGGGTGCGTGCGTGTGATCTTTGCTGTCAGCCAACAGGATTGGCTGGCAATTGCCCACTCTTCCAAGCCACCTGGCAACTTTACATGGAGGCCATTTTCTGGACACATTTCTCCTGATGCTCAGTTACTCAAGGATGGGGTATTGGGGCCAAGGATGGGGGTTTGTTAGCATAGTGCCTACACACGGAGGAAGCATACGTACTCCTTTCCATGATAATGGCAACTGTGCTTTTCAAACATTCCTGATCACAGACGAGCATGTACACATGTCCAGTTCCTCCAAGCGGAGAAGAAAGGGAGACTAAGCAGAATATTTCAGGACAGCAGGAGACCTTCAGGCAGGCAGGAGTGGTGGAAGAAGAAACATGAGGTCATGGCCAAAAATAATGCAAGCTGCCAAAATGTTGCAGGCTTTTAAAAAAAAACTATGCCGTAATACCTTTTCCAAGGGATTTCCTCCCAAATTATTCATTTGGCGCTAATATGTCAAACTCTTAAGCATGTAGACACAGCGCTTTTCGTTTCTTGCCAAGTCAGGCCAACCTTCCTCCCACCAAACTTTCCTTCTGTTTCTTTCCTGAAGTGTCAGCAATTCATCGTCTAAGGACATTTTACATGGAGCCCACATTGAGAACCGGAGAACAGACAATTAATGAAGATTCGGGAAGACTGGAGGAGGAAGTGGATAGAAACAAAGGAAAACATGTCAGCGAGCCGGTACTACAGACGAAGGGAGAACAAAGCCCTCTACAAGTGGTATGTACAAGGAGATTCAGTTCGTAAAGGAGAATCAATAGAATCTATTGTACCAGGGTAACCAAACATTACTATTTTGAAATGAGAAAATATAAACCTTGTTTAAAAAAGAGGGGGGGGAAGCTGTTCCTTTTACTAAAAACGAAGAGCATGAGCCATCCAACGTATACTTAAAGTTTCAATCTGATGAACACTGTTCTAGGATCAAGCCAGAAGCTGAACAACTAAATTCAAATCCAGTAGGACCTTAGAGAGCCCTGACCTGGATAGCGCCAGGCTAGTCTGATCTCATCAGATCTCAGAAGCTAAGCAGGGTCGGGCCTGGCAAGTATTTGGATGGGATTCCTCCAAGGAATACCAGGGGTATGACACAGAGGCAGGCAATGGCAAACCACCTCCAAATTCTCTTGCCTTAAAAACCCTATGGGGTTGCCGTAAGTCAGCTGTGACTTGATCACACACACAGAGCACCTTAGAGACAATCAAGATTTTCGGGGTATAAGCTTTCAACAGTCAAAGCTCCCTGAATCAGATATTCTTGAAAGTTTATATCCTGAAAAACTTCTTGGTCTCTAAGGTGCTACTGGACTCAAATCAAGATTTTGGGGGGCATAAACTTTGGAGAGTCAAAGGTCCCTTTGTCAGATACAGGAACACATGAACCCATGAAGCTGCTTTATACTGAATTAGACCCTTGGTCCATCAAAATCAGTATTGTCTACTCAAACTGGCAGTGGCTTTCCAGGGTCTCAGGCAGAGGTCTTTCACATCACCTATTTGCCTAGTCCTTTTAACTGGAGATGCCAAGGATTGAACCTGGGACCTTTGGCATGCCAAGCAAATGCTCTACCACTGAGCCACAGCTTCTTCCCAACCTGGAGCTGGCAAGCCTATTTATTACCTTGCTAGGTGGCTGTTTTTTTGGCAAACAGGGACTGTCAGAACATTAATATTTTCAAATTAGTATGTTTACCATTAATTCCACTAAAGAATGGGGATTCCATTAGTTGGTAGTACCTGAAGGATGTCAAGAGTATAATCGTTTGGAGATTCTTAGCTACATGGCTACATAGGCACCTTTCATTTCCCTTAAGGGAGCCAGGAAATGCCGAAATCTTGGCAGATTTGCTTTTTTTTTTATAAGGAGAGAGCCAAAACCTTCTATGTCATACCACATGGTGTTTTGAATTTGCTAAATAACACGAACAAATCAAAATCCCATTAGTGGCTGCTTGTGAAGGTTGGCCTTTAAGCAAGGGATAATGAGCTCTTCCACTTTGCAATTGAAGGGGGGCGAAGGGAGAAGAGGTACAGTATAGCAAGGAGCCGAAGGCAAGTTTTGGTTTGCTCCGGGGTTCATTGGCGGCACCCCGTTGGCCCCGAGCCTCATCTTTGGTCTGAGTTGAAACATATATGCAAATCACATATATGTAAACAGACGACAGTTTGCAAACACACAGAACGTACAGCCATTCAATCATTCAATCATATTTATTTTTAGCGTCTCCGTTTCAGGGAGGTATATATTTGAGGCCCGATAAAAAAGCATGAGTAATTCTATTTGCCAAATCCTTAAAAAAAAAAAAAAAACCTGCTTAAAGTATTTTGCAATGCAGGGCAATCTAGAAACGTTGGCGGCTCATTCTGTTTATATTCTGTCCATTGGGTTGATTTCATTGCGACGGTGAAGCGCAGCAGTGTCGTGATTTAGAGACATTTTAATTCCATTTGGACTGGGGGAGGGGGGGTTTAAGCCGGTTGCCAGAAGCTGATTTATGGAGCTTCCACTTGTGTGTTAACAGTGTGATCTACATAATGGATCGTTAATCTCAGTATCCACGGGGTGGTCTCCTCTGCAGGGACCACATGCTTCTCATTTCCTGTTAAAGAACCAACGGGGTGGAAAGATAATGAAGGCCAGATCAGGGAAGCACTTTTATTATACGAACAATTGCTTCAAACTAATCATTTCATGCCCAGAAACAATTTTTTTTCCTCCTTGGCCAGAGTGCCGAGAATGTACTTCTGTACAAAGAGAAACCTGGATCTTCCCCACTTTCAGGTTTTATCACATTATTTGCTTTCTTGTTTCTTTTGTCCGCCATTGCAGCTGCATTTCCTAAGCTGCCGTCGAAATGCTCTGCTTCTTGCCAAGATTTGCAGCACATACTGGTTTAAAGTGAGGGTTGCCAGATACCAGGTAATGGCAGGCAATTGCCCACCAGTTAAAAGGGCTGCCTGTCAGCCCTCAGCTAGTCCACGGGCAGCTGAAGGGGGTCAATTAGCACATTCCTTCAAAAACTGTATGGAAACCATAGAGTTTTTGGAGGAAGTGACCCTAGAAGGGTTGGGGACGCTCTAGCACATTCCTCCAAAACCACTATGGAAACCATAGAGTTTTTGGAGGAACATGCTAGAGCATCCCTGTCACTTCCGGGGTTACCCCAGAAGTATGGTTGCCAACCTCCAGGTACTAGCTGGAGATCTCCTGCTATTACCAACTGATCTCTAGCTGATAGAGATCAGTTCACCTGGAGAAAATGGCCACTTTGGCAATTGGACTCTACGGCATTGAAGTCCCTCCCCACCCCAAACCCTGCCCTCCTCAAGTTCCTCCCCAAAATCCTCCTGCCCATGGTGAAGAGGAACCTGGCAACCCTACCTGGAGGTGACGTTATTGTGCCAATCACCCCCCTTAACAGCCCCACCACAACAAAGCTCCCACTGGTGGAGAAGAGGGACCTGGCAACTTATTTAGAGTGGTGGCCCCATTTTGCTTAAAAACTAGCATTGAAACCAGTGGGTGTTAAATTGGGTTGGATCCTACCAGCTTTCCTCCTCAGTCTAGCCCAGTTCTCCTCCTTACTGCAGCCCCCCTGCATGAGACTTTTGAACATGCAGAACCCAACACCAGCAGGAAAGTTGGTGAGATCCTCTCCAACAGTTGCATTGTTATTACGTCATTCCACTGATTCCATTGATTCATTATGTCATTCAATTGATTCCAATTCCACCTAACTTCCCTAAAGGCCTTTCCGGTGGGTTCGAAAGCCTGCCTTTTGTCCCTGAGAATCCTACATGGTTTGGGACCAGGGTATCTGAAGGACCACCTTCTCCCATACATTCCTGCCCAGGAATTAAAGTCACAGGGAGAGGCCCTCCTGACTGTCCCACCAATCCAATAAGCATGTCTGGTGGGCAAGTGTGAGATGGCCTTTTTGGTGGCAACCCCAGGATTTGGGAACAGACTCCTCAGGGAGGTATGCCTGACCCCCTCACTTTCAATCTTTAGGAGGCAGCTGAAGACAGTTTTATTTAGGACTTCACACAATGTATTGTTAACTTGCGGAACTCCCTGCCCCAGGATGTGGTGATGGCTGCCAACCTGGAAGGCTTGAAGAGGGGAGTGGACATGTTCATGGAGGAGAGGGCTATTCATGGCTACTAGTCGAAATGGATACTAGTCATGATGCATACCTGTTCTGTCCAAGATCAGATGAGCATGCGTATTATATTAGGTGCTGTGGAACACAGGCAGGATGGTGCTGCTGCACTCGTCTTGCTTGTGGGCTTCCTACAGGCACCTGGTTGGCTACTGTATGAACAGACTGCTGGACTTGATGGGCCTCGGTCTGATCCAGCATGGCCTTTCTTAAGTTCTTATCATTATCTGTTAAAGTTTAGATCAGGGCTGTCAAACATAAGGCCTGGGGGCCGGATTCGGCCCCTTGAGAGCTCTTATCCAGGCCGTGAGTCACCACCACGCTGCTCCTTAGGTGTCAATTATCAAAGACTGTTAAGTAAAAGATAATACTGTGAGAATGTTATTGTTTTAAGCATGTTTGTATTTTAAGTAAAAAATAAAGGAAACATTAGTATAATTAATTGGCTTTCCCTGTGTCATCGATAAAGTTTGTATCTCCTGTAACTGGCATTACATTTTATGGTACACAGGGCCTGTCCTGACCAAGTGACGTTTATGTCATTATCTGGCCCGTGTAACAAATGAATTTGCCACCCCTGGTTTAGACTAAGAGTAAGCCAGCGTCCCTGCTAGTGTTACCAACCTCCAGGTGGTTGCTGGAGATCTCCCACTATTACAGCTGATCTCCAAAGACAGAGATCAGTTCACCTGGAGAAAACTGCCACTTTGGAAGGTGGGCTCTATGGTATTGTACCCCATAGAAGTCCCTCCCGTCCCCACACCCCATGCTTCTCAAACCCCACACTCCTCAGGTTCCACCCCCCAATTTCTGTACCCGGAGCTGGCAACCCTAGCTGTCAAAACCCACCACAAGTCCCCAGAACAAGATACCTCTGGTCCCCCCCATGTTGTATTAGTAGGGTTGTCACGTCCTTCTTCGCCATTTGTGGGAGGTTTTTGGGGTGAAGCTTGCAGAGGGTGGGGTTTGGGGAGGGGAGGGACTTCAATGCCATAGACTCCAATTGCCAAAGTGGCCTTTTTCTCCAGGTAAACTGATCTCTATTGGCTGGAGTTCAGTTGTAATAGCAGGAGATATCCTGCCACCACCTGGAGGTTGGCAGCCCTATGTATTAGGTACCCCAAAGGTTGAGCAAAAACAATACAAAGATGAATTAAACAAAATAAATCAATTTATTATACAGTGAAATATCCTTCCCTGGGGCTTTTCAAAAAGTAGACTGGTTGAAGTCATATCTTAGGAATGTGGCCAGGTGGTTTAGAGTCAAAGCAGGTGAAACGGTTTTGTTGTTTTACTGGAAGGAACCTGTAAGACATCAACCACCACTGCCCTGTGTCAAAACATAATATTCATAAATGATAGAGATATTTCATTTTTATTGTTCCCCAGCCACCGCAGCTGTGCGTTTTTTAAACTTCTAAGCTTTCAACTTCTGCCCCCTCTTTCCCCCCTAGACGATGCATTTAAGAATGGGCAACTGGCTTAAGGTGGAAATTAGAATGTGTCTTTCTCGGCTATTTCCCAATACCTAATTATTTGGAAGCTCTAAATAGCTATCTCAGGCTGGATCTCACAGAAAATGTGTCAGATTCTGCTGGTCAAGGCTGGCAAATCAGATCTCTGCTATGTAGCCAGGTAGTGCCGGGTAGAATCGAAACGTTCGGGACCTCACAATTCCATTTCCTCAAAGGTGTTTATGTCACACCTAATAAGATAAGGGACAGCCGAGGCCTTGGCCGCACGCTTCCAACAGCACAGACGATAACTCAATAACTGGAGCTGCCTAAAAAACACCAACCGTCGGGAATGTCTAGAGCAGTGGTTCCCAACCTTTTTTTGACCAGGGACCACTAGGACTTGTTTGTTCGGTGCAGGGACCCCAAGGTTCAAAATAAAAATTCAGAGAATTTGAAAATAAACTTTAATCATAACTGTTAGTTAAACATTAAACTTAGAATAATATTTGAATATATACTTTTATAATAGAGAACTTTTAATTGAAAATATCAATTTATTATGGGTTTATAACTTTGTTTCGCGGACCTTAATTTAGTTCTCGCAGACCCCCGGTTGGGAACCAGTGGTCTAGAGAGAGACCGCGCAGAGCTGAAAAGTGCCCAGGTCCAAATTAAAACGCACAAACTCTGTTTTACAAGGCTGTTTTTCGAAGAGGAGGAAGAAGAGGAGGAGGAGAAGAAGAGTTGGTTTCTACACCCCACTTTTCTCTAAGGAGTATCGAAGCTGCTTACAATCGCCTTCCCTTCCTCTCCCCACAACAGGCACCTTGTGAGGTAGGTGAGGCTGAGAGAGTTTGGAGAGAACTGTGACTAGCCCAAGGTCACCCAGCTGGCTTCATGTGGAGGAGTGGGGGAACCAACCCAGTTCACCAGATTAGAGTCCTCTGCTCATGTGGAGGAGGGGGGAATCAAACCCGGTTCACCAGATTAGAGTCTGCTGCTCATATGGGGACTAAAACCTGGTTCTCCAGATTAGAGTCCACCACTCTCAACCACTACACCACGCTGGCTGACTACGTTCCCCCCACCCCAGTATGCCATCAAAAATCTAACTACATTTGTTTACAGGGAGAGGACCCCGCGTTATGATCATCCCGCTGATGTTTTATATGGCAACATTCTCTACTACTTAAGGAAGAATAAAACCTTCCCATTTTTACTAAATTCGAGCTACTGCCATTAATTCATTGTTTAATTAAATATGCAGTGGTTCTGTGGCCATTTTAATTGATAATTTTAATTCGCTCTTTAAAAATAATTGTTCAGTATTTACTTTGAGAGCCAGCGTGGTGTGGTGGTGAAGAGCAATGGTTTGGAGAGGCGGACTCTGATCTGGAGAACCGGGTTTGATTCCCCGCTCCTCCACAAGCGGCGGAGGCTAATCTGGTGAACCGGGTTAGTTTCCCCACTACCACACAAGAAGCCAGCTGGGTGACCTTGGGCTAGTCACACTGTCTCAGCCCCACCTACCTCGCAGGGTGTCTCTTGTGGGGAGGGGAAGGTGATTGTAAGCCAGTTTGATTCTTCCTTAAGTGGTAGAGAAAGTCGGCATATAAAAACCAATTCTTCTTCTTCTTCCTCCTCCTAAAGTGCTGAATGTTCCTTTTTCTCATGTATTTCAATTATTGTTATATTACATTGTCTAAAAGCCTATGTGCTATGTAGACTTCCTTGAATAAATGAATTGTATGCCATAGAAAAAAATAAGGGGTCACCTTACATTTGCCTACAAGTTCCAGTAAAAAAACACACCAAAACCTTGCTGTGTAATATTTTTTAGGATGGCTGTCTTACATTTAGGGTTGCCTTCTTTTCTAAGAAATAAAGAAGTTTACTTCTCCTGTTGATTCATTTATTATTTATTTATTGGTGTCATTTATACACCACCTTTCTCTCAATAGTGGCTTACACTGTTCCCCTCACCTCCATTGTATCTGCACAACAACCCTGTGAGGCTGACTACATGTGACCGGCCCAAGGTCACCTACCATGGCAAACTGGGATTTGAACCCGGGTTTCCCAGAATCTGGGTTGATACTTCAACCACTCCACCAAACTGCCTCCAATACTTTCTAGACAAAGTTATTAGACAAGGTATCACTCCCGAAAGCAAAACTTTCGATGGAGTTTATATTTTTGTCTGCTAACTAAAGGCAGACTCTTTGTTAAAAAGATTCCCAGGCCTGGATGAGGAATTTTAGTCATAAGTGTACTGGGACTTCTTATAACCTTTTCAAGTGGGGTTAGCCACTCATTAATTCAGATGACAATTTATTATCATAATCTTTTGTGGTATGTATTGGGAGGCATACTTTGTGCCTCATCTGCATATGCAAATTGAGATGCCACGAATTCATTAATTTTAATGCTGTGCTTTAATCCAAACGAGATTAACACATTTCCTTTAAAGGTCCTGACAACATATGTTTGTAACTACCCATTAGTGTGTTAGCCTTAACAGTAGAAAGGATGAATTATGATGAATAGAAATTATTCATTTGAATGCGACGGATATAAATGAGAAATGCAGTCATCCATAATTCATACTTCCACACATTTTTAGACAGACCAAGTCATTCATATTATCAGCGAGCTGAATAACATTTTACTTGAAAATTCTTATTCTTAATCTCATAGCCTCATGAATCCCCCCCCATTTCTCCTGTGGAAATTTTGCTAAGGAGTATCATTTGAATATTTTTAGAAGAAGAGCTGTTTTTTAAACCTCATTTTTTTCTCTATCGTTAAAAAGCCTCCAAGCGGCTTACAATTGCCTTCCCCTCCCCACAACAGACACCTTGTGAGGTAGGTGGGGGTGAGAGAGCTTGGAGAGAACTGTGAGTAGCTCATGGTCACCCAACAGCAGTATGTTGGGGACCCCGGTGTTAGATGTTGCACAAGATCAGAATTGCGCTGAGTCCATTTATGTTTCTGCTGGATCCAACCCAATACAGTTAAAGGAATGCAAGTTGACTGTGCCATGGTTTTAGTATGTGTCTGCTTGCGTGGAGGCTCTAACATTTCAGAAATCTTCCGCTGGCTACAACCCATTCAGTTTTCAAGTTGTCAGTTTTCAAAATCCAGGTTACAAATATTAACGTCTCTCCCCCCTCCCATTTCCGTTCTTGTACACAGTAGTTGTAGCCTGTTGTAGTGAGATTCACTAGATTGCAAACCTGTGGGCTACGTTATGAATGTAGATGTTTGCACATAGAGTATACAAGATGACAAGTAGTGATAAATAGTGGGTTTAGCAATTTAGAAACTTTGCACAGTTAAAATGGTGTTGAACGGCAACCGCACCTCTTCTGCAAGACAACATACACAATACTGTATTTAGCAGTCACCATGCAGGGATACCCCTACCACATCTGTTCTTCTGCATTTCTTCCTTATTCCATTCTCCTCCAGACTCCTGACTTGCTCCTTACAGAGGAATCTTCTTCACGGTTCCCACCTGCTGTTCTGTCTCCTCCTGTTTCCCCCCCCCCTGCTGAATTCTCACCAAATTGCAAAACCTTTCCTACACAAATCTTCATCAAACTGCAAAATCCAAAAAGCAGGGTTTGGGAAAGGGAGGGATGTCAGTGGGATGATGATGATGAAGAAGAAGAGTTGTTTTTTATATGCCAACTTTCTCTACCACTTACGGAAGAATCAAACCGGCTTACAATCCCCTTCTCTTCCCCTCCCCACAACAGATACTCTGTGAGGTAGGTGGGGCTAAGAGTGTGACTAGCCAAACCCCACCCTCCTCTTACTCCACTCCCAAAATCTCCAGGTATTTCCCAACCTGAAGCTGGCAACCCTATCAGTCATGAATGACCTTGCATAGGTTAATTTGGAAGCAAAAAAATCATGAGCAAATTCATAGTAAGTATGGTGTAACTTCAAAGGACAATCACTATGGCTCCTACCCAAACATTGATCTCATTATTTTTTAGACCTCCAAAGACTGTGACAGCCAGGTTAGGCTGCTCCTCTCCCAAAGAGTGACCAATGAGAGAGGAATGTTGGGGAGAAATGGTTGGAAAGCAGCAGTTAAGTTGGCAGCTGGGGAGCTGAGAGGGAAAAGATGTCTGATTGAGTGAAGCTGAGGCGAAGATCAGCTTAGTGCTCAATGGAAAGAAAAGTCAATTTGTAACAAAAGATCTCAAATGTTGGAGTAGGGAAGCAGTGCAAAAGTTCAAAGGAACAAAGCGTTGTCACCTCTACCTTACTTCACTCAGTGTTATGTTGAAACTATACATAATAGTTAACTCCCTCTTTGTTTAACCCTGTGGGCTGTGTCCCCCACACACACCAGTAAAGATCTTGGTCTATACCTATTTTAGGGTATGACTAAATGGTGGCAGCATATCAATGGAACAGTGCATGAGCCCCCAACCCCAATAACGCAGTGAATTGTTTGAGTGAGAGTGTACATTTTCAAATATAGCATTTGTCTTGATTTCTTCTGCCTATCTGCATGCAGCCTGCTCGTCTGCCAGCATCTGCAAGCAAGATGTTTGCAGGGATGCCTTGCAAGTGCAGTGTACACAAGGAAATAAAAAAACATGACACAAAATTAAACCCTGCCAGCGAGATAGGATTGTGACAAGTGTAAAGACTTGGGAGAAACAGAGCTCTCTTTCAGTGCAATCCATTTTGATGGCAAAATCTGTATGCTGCTCCGCTGATTGGAAAACACCCCTGTCAGTTACTTGCCTACAGTCATTTCATCCTTCCTTCTGACTTTCTTGCACTCTAACTGGAGTAACTCTCCTTAGGAATGCACTGTAAGAAACCCAGTGCCAGAATTCTAGCAAGATTCAAATATTTCCAAATGTGTCATTTTTCCTGCTCAAGTTAGTTAGAACAACTATACAAATTGGGCATTATTAGTTCAGGTTCTGACTAGTTAGTGTCCAATGGCCACATTCCTGTTTGAGATGAGAGAAACTGGAAGGCTGATCCTTTCTATCTCGGTTTCAGAAGAAAACGAACCGTCTGGTTTTTCTGTCTGCTCCTTAAAATCTGCTATGGTGGAAGGGTCTTTGTTTGCAACAGCTAGATACTTTTAAAACAAACAAAAATAGGATTCCGACCCCTTTCTACCCTGCCAACAAATTGGGTGGAAGAGTGAAGGAGGATTTTATTTTCCTATATTTGCTTAAAACAACTTGTTTTGTGTTCCTGTCTTTTTCCTAGCTTTAGTTTGATAACAGATGGGGTATTTTCCTTGGCTGCTAAAACAACATTGGTGTCATCTCCAGACCTTACTTTATTTTTTTCTGGCTTTATAGGGTTTTTTAAAGTGTCTTTTGTGTGTGTGTGTCTTTCTGGCTTTCTCAGAATAAATTGGTGAGCCTCTGGCATTTATCTCTGGGGCACGTTAGGAATTATCTTAATGTGCTTCCAGAAAAGTAAAACTGTTTATTCATTGAACGAAAGGGAAAAGAGTAACATAGCGCCTTGAAGACTAAAACGTGGCCAGAGCATTTCAAGATAAGACCATGATTCTTCCAATACTTTAATTGGATTGGGAAGAGTTTGAATATGGGGAAGGGAATATGTTTTACAAAAGGCTGTATTCTGAACATAGGAGTCCAACACTCTGACTCAATCCAGATTAGATGGAATTTACCACCCCCTTTGGGCTACATGCCCAAGCAACCCGACTCCAAGGAGACCCAATCCCGGCATGCCCACTACTAGCCCCGCACTGTCCACAGGTGGTATTTAGTCTAGATATCCTGTGATACCCCAGCGTGGTGTAGCGGTTAAGAGCAGTGGTTTGGAGCGGTGGACTCTGATCTGGAGAACCGGGTTTGATTCCCCACTCATACACATGAGCGGCGAACTCTGAACTGGACAACTGGATTTGTTTCCCCTCTCCTATACATGAAGCCAGCTGGATGACCTTGGGCTAGTCACACTCTCTCATCCCCACCTACCTCACAGGGTGTCTGTTGTGGGGAGGGGAAGGGAAGGTGATTGTAGGCTGGTTTGAGTCTCCCTTAAGTGGTAGAGAAAGTCGGCATATAAAAACCAACTCTTCTTCTATTTTAACTGTAATTTTAATTTGCTATCTTGAAATATGTATTTAATATTTTTCCCAAAGTGACAAACATTCATTTTCTAATGTATTTTAATTATTGTTATATTATTATTGTTGCTATTGTTGTTATTGTTGTTGTTACTATTATTATTATTTTGTCTAAAGGCCTATGTGCTTTATAGACTTCTTGGAATAAATGAATGAATGATCCAGATTAAATCTCTGCAGTCCTAAAAAAAAAACCAAGATACTTTTTTTCTGTATTCGTGCCTCCATTAGCACACAGTTTCGTCCCTGATCATTCCAGTTTCCCCAACCCTGGTTACTTTGATCCTGGCTGAAATAGGGAAACACAGAAAAGAAGTCTCCCAAGTTCAAATTAAGCCCCACCCTTTTAAATGCTGCTCTGTAATTGGCTTACCTCATAAGAGAAGATTTCTTTCCCCCCAAACCCAACTGCCATATAAAAATGCATTTAAGAACAAAAAACAAAAAACGGAGCAATCTGAAAGGGGGGGGGGAGAAATCCAAGCCTCGTTTTAAAAAAGCCTTTCTTTTGCTCAGAAAGAGCTCCGAGGTAGCAGGAAGCACTTGAATCCCTGCCTCTTTACACACTGCTTCGTGATTGGCTGTGAGAGAAGCCAATCTTCTGTGCTTCCCCTGTTTGGCTGCCTTGAAGAAGGGTTTGGAAAAGGGTGGCGCGAAGCTCAACTCAAAAAAGGTGTATGCTCGCTTTGTGGCTCTGGAATGAGCCAGGAAGAATGGTTTGACTCGGCCCAGAAGAGGAATGGGAAAAGCCGGGTTCATTTTGCGTTGAAACCTTTCCTTTCCTTTTATCCCTTAGAAGCTCCTTCATCAATTGATCTTGAGCAGCATATATCTAGTGTTGGAGGGATATAAGGACTGAAACAAATCTTGCCACTGACAATGTAGCCTTGGGGTCCCTATCACTTAGTAAAAAAGGCATTATGTCAGTCACAGAGGCATTGGATTTGTATATTAAAAGGGGGAAATATAGTGCAATCGAAGTTCCTCATAAAAGCGGCATTCCAAAAGGGCATGGGCTAATGAGTCAATAGAGCCAGAAGAGCAAGGGCAGATCTTGTCTGAGTATGGTATATTCAGAATTCTGCCCTGCATTACCATAGAAGGGTTAGCATTCAATCTAGCCAAGCAAAAAGCTCTACAGAGACGAGGAGTTGTTAGATAATATGTATAGGCAGGCAGACCACGTGGAGGGGGTATTCCGAAGAACTAGGATGAACAGACACGTCGAACACGAAAAGTAGTGCTGTTATAATCAAGCTCTTTAATGCGCTTTTTAATTTTGGCAAAAGCTTCAGTTTTCCCAAGATCTGATAACATATCCTGCGAGAAGCCCAACAACGCCAGTTTCTCATCTAAGATTTTTTGCCATGAAGATTTAAAAGGGTCATGCTTCAGAGAAGCTAGGAACCCCTCAGTGCTAAAGCACAGTTTAAGGTGTAGTTTAAAGGCGGCCAACCATGCCCTAGCTTCAAGTGACATTTGGCCAAACTCGGAACGAAGAGTAACGCCAGCAACACATCGAGGGGCATTTAGGAGTTTTCGTAAGAGCTGAAGCAGTGGACGATCTATAGATTCATTGATCACTGTAATCCAGATGGCAACACCAAAGAGGATAATTGGGGTAATTTTCAGGTTAAAAACCTGAATAGCCCCTGGAATATATTTGCCACCTTTGGTGTGAAAAAAATTGACAATAGCACCAACCCCAGGTTTAATTTTGTTGGACACTGCTTTTTGATGGGCATTCCAATTTAGGTTATGGGAAAACAGAATGCCAAGGTAAACAAACTCCTTGACTTGGTCAACCTCAAAGCCATCTAATACCCAGCGAAAAAGAGGCATTTTTCTCCTCTTAGTGAAGATCATAATCTTAGATTTATGATGGTTTATTTTAAGACCTTCCCTAGAGCAGTACTCAGAAAAAGTTTGCAAAGACCTTTTCAAACCAATTCTTGTGCGGGACAGGAGAACTGCATCGTCAGCATAGAGTAGAATCGGGGTGGGATGACTTGCAAGCTTTGGGGGGTGGCAAAACTCAGAGAAATTGGTTGCCATATCATTCAGGTATAGATTAAACAAGAGAGGAGCAAGGAGGCAACCTTGTCTAACTCCCTTGACCAGCTCAAAGGGCTCGGTTAGTTCTCCTTGGTTGCCACAGCGAACCTGAGCTGTGCGGTCGGTATGAAATTGCTGAATAAGCCATAGTAACCTCCTATCCATAGTAGAATGTGATAGTTTCAACCATAGCCTCTCCCTCGGGATGGTATCAAAAGCTCCCTTAAGATCCATAAAACCCGCATAAAGGGTGCCATTTCTGGGGGAAGAATATTTCTCGGCTAGATGGGAGAACACTAAACAGTGGTCCGTGACAGACCAACCCCTTCTAAAGCCAATCTGTTCCCAGCCAAGGATGTCATTACTCTCAACCCAGTCCAACAGCCTCTTTAATAAGTAGGAGGAATACAATTTGCCTAAGCAAGACAAAAGGCTGATTGGACGATAACAGCTTGGGTCAGAGCGCTGACCCTTTTTAAAGATTGGGACGATAATAGTAAGTCTCCAAGATTTTGGAATAGCTCCTGAGGCATTAATTTGTGTGAATACAGGAGCAAGAATGTTGGCCCACCAATCGCTGTTGACTTTAAAAAGTTCGTAGGGAATTAGATCAGGACCTGGGGCTTTACCTGAGTGTAGGTGATCAATGAGCGGTTTAATTTCCTTAGGAGACACATCTGGCCAGGAATTCAACAAAATAGAAGGTGCTACAGGTATAAGACCCTGGTTTTCCACAGAGTAGGAGAAGAGGCTCTTGAAGTAAGCTACCCAGACCGAAGACGAGATACATGCGGGGACTCTGGCATAGCCATTACTTTGCGTTGAAACAGTGTTGAGCTTCCAAGGAATGAGGTAACATGCATACCCAAAAATTTGATCCTGGCTGAAACAGGGAATAAAGGAGGGTTAAGCGACCATGCATAAAACACCAAGGTGTCTCTTGTGGGGAGAGGAAGGGAAGGAGACTGTAAGCTGGTTTGATTCTGCCTAAAAGGGAGAGAGAGTCAGTATATAAAAACCAACTACTACTACTACTCCTTCTTCTCCTTGTCTGTAGGCTGCTAGAGTTGCTTAGTTCAGATACCCCTTTTTCTAAACAGGAATACCATTATTTTTCATAACAATTCCGAAGTAGTAACTGAATTTTCAGAAATTGCTGCAATTCTGCGCCACATGCTTAGAGGCAAAGTCTCACTAAAATAAACTGGATTTATTTCCGAGTATGCCTTCTTAGCCTTAGAGAGTTTTAAGACTTGAAGAATCATAGATGCTTAGAAATTACTCGTGCTTTTAATGCGATGGAAGAAAATGTTATTTTACTTGAATGATGCTCCCCAGAAAGAACTCATTGTCTACATTCTGGCTTTTCTCTTACTGGTATAAATCTAAAGCACGTACTCGACTGGGTTGTTTTATTCGGCGTTCACACTGCTTTATAGCTGAGGAGCGTATTTGAAGTAATTGGTTTAACCGGATTTGTCCCCAAGTACCCAATCCATCCAACTGTCATCTTTACTAAATAATTTCACAAGAGTTACCCAATGAGATTCTGGTTCGTTATTTGGTCTGTGTAAATATCTGTAGCTTCACCTTGCTAAGATCAATCAGGAAATTTTTGCCAGTTCTGTTTTTTTTTTTTTTTTAAATATATCAAATGGTTGGATGAACGTGCATTGCCTTATTATGAGATACCAAAGAAGAGGGACTTATTCTTTCTTTTTCCTTCAAGTAGTAGAAGAAGAGTTGGTTTTTATATGCTGACTTTCTCTACCACTTAAGGGAGACTCAAACCGGCTTGCAATCACCTTCCCCTCCCCACAACAGACACCCTGTGAGGTAGGTGGGGCTGAGAGAGCTCTTAATAGAACTGTAACTTGCCCAAGGCCACCCAGCTGGCTTCATGTGTTTGAGTGGGGAAACAAATCCAGTTCACCAGATTAGCCTCCACTGCTCATGTGGAGGAGAGGGGAATCAAACCTGGTTCTCCAGATCAGAGTCCACCGCTCCAAGTACCAGAAAACTAGCTTTATTCCTGTGGGACAGAAGCAAGAACAGGTGAGAAAAGATTTGACTCTGGCTTTGCTTCGAGTTCCTTTCTAGAAGAGTAAAAAGAAAAAAGGGGGGGAACCCCTAAACAGGCACTCATTTGGGCCCATGGTGGTGGAAGCTGCCATCAATAGGGTTGCCAGCTCTGGTTGGGAAACACCTGGAGATTTTGGGGGAGGAGCCTGAGGAGGGCGGGGTTTGGGGAGGGGTGGTGTTGGGAATTAGTCTACAAGTTTTGTCTCTGCCGGGATTACAAAAAGAGTTCAATGTTTGTGTTTCGTTTACATTGACTCGTTTACATTGACTATATTCTTTACTGTGTTTTAGAGCCTGTTAGCCACATGCTGGCAAGAGTTTAGGAAACAAATTGTAGATATGAGTTATTAATTTATATTCCAAGTTTATGCTCTTTTTGATATAGTAAACCTCTATATTTACTGAAAGAAATCAATGCGTCCTGAACTTTGTGTGTGTCTAATTTATGATCCACAAGATCATGATTTATCTCAAGCTATCTCAACAGGTGGGACTTCAATGCGATGGAGTTCGCCTTCCAAAGCGGACATTTTCTCCAGGCGAACTGACTGCCTGGAGATCAGTTGTAATAGCGGCAGATCTCCAGCCACCACCTGGAGGCTGGCAATCCTAGCCATCAAGTGGCAGCCACTTTATGGCAATTCCATAGGGTTTTCAAGGGAAGCGATGGTAGTTAGCCATTGCATGTCTCTGTGAAGCAACCCTAGATGTCCTGATGGGATCCCTTCCAAGTACTAACCAGGGCCAACTCTGCTCAGCGTCCAAGATATGATGAGACCGAGCTTGCCTAGGTCATCTAAGAACATAAGAACATAAGAACATAAGAAAAGCTATGCTGGATCAGACCAGTCGTCCATCTAGTCAAGCATCCCATCTCACACAGTGGCCACCAAGTAGGGTTAGGGTTGCCATCCTCCAGCTATTACAACTGATCTCTAGCTGATAGTTCACCTGGAGAAAACGGCAGCTTTGGCCATTGGACTCTATGGCACTGAAGTGCCTCCCCTCCCCAAACCCCGCCCTCCTCATGCTCCGTCCCCAAAATTTCCTGCCAGTGGTGAAGAGGGACCTGGCAACCCTAAGTAGGGCCAACACAACGCCAGCTCTAAGTTGGGAAATACCTGGAGATTTTTAGGGTGGAGCCTGAGGAGGGTAGAGTTTGGAGAGGTAGGGCTGCCAGCTCTGGGTTGGGAAATAACTGGAGAGTTTTGGAGCGGAGCCTGAGGAGGGTGGGGTTTGGGGAGGGGAGGGACTTCAATGCCATAGAAACCAATGGCCATTTTCTCCAGGGGAACTGGTCTCTATCAGCTGGAGATCAGTTGCAATAGCAGGAGATCGCCAGCTAGTACCTGGAGGTTGGCAACCCTACCTATAATGCTGTTAAGACAGCCCTGTCCCCGGCCTTGAGCTTTACACCTCTTTATCAGGATCCAGTCCAGAATGTGTAGAAGAGCAGGCTCCGGTGAAGAAATGGAGTGAGTGAGGTCACTATGCCACCTCTCTGTCTCTTCTTGACTTCTGCACTTGGGATATCAACTACCATTTGCACTTGGGGGAAGTAAGTGGCTTCCTTTGCCTTGAGATAAATGAAGATAATGACAGATCTGGCTCCCCTCCAGCTAGTTTTACAGCTCTCAACTGGACTTTAGGGTCCAATAAAGAAGCAACTCAATAACAGAAGCCATGGCCTTCGGTCTGCAAGACCTGAGCAGTGCTGTTAATGAGGGGATGTTTTGGAGGTCGATTCCAAGGGTCGGAAGTGACTGGACGGCACGTAACACACAAACATACACACACACCTACACACACACAAAAGCAACATGTTGTTCAGACTATTAATAGACAAGTGTGAGTCTCTACTAGGGTTGCCAGGTCCCTCTTCGCAACCGGCGGGAGGTTTTTGGATGGAGCCTGAAGAGGGGAAGTTGGGGAGGGGAGGGACTTCAATGCCATAGACTCCAATTGCCAGAGCAGCCATTTTCTCCTGGTGAACTGATCTCTGTCGGCTGGAGATCAGTTGCAATAGCAGGAGATCTCCAGCTAGTACCTGGAAGGTGGCAACCCTAGTCTCTACATGTATTCCAAGTGACGCATTGAACCCTTTCATAAAGCATGTCAAAAGAAGTCATATTTCTACAGTTTATTAATTTTTTTTTGGGTGGGGGGAGATTCCAGAAGTTGAAAAGGGGAAGCTGCAAGTATCAAATTCCTTAAATGAGTTGTTTGAAAGTTAAGTCCAGGCCAAGGCTGCTTCCTCTCTCTCTTTTCTGCCCCATAAATTAGCAGACATATGTATTCATGAGTGAAGGCCTTTACATGTCCACTCCTCCCTAACTCCTGATAGGGTTGTCAATCTCCCGGTGGCGGCTGGAGTTCTCCCACTATTACAACTGATCTCCAGGCAAGAGAGATCAGTTCACTTAGAGAAAATGGCCGCTTTGGAAGGTGGACTGTATGTAGGGTTGCCAGGTCCCTCTTCGCCACTGGTGGGAGGTTTTTGGGGCAGAGCCTGGGGAGGATGGGGTTTGGGGATTGAGATCAGTGCCCCTGGAGCAAATGACCGCTTTGGCAATTGGACTCTATGGCGTTGAGGTCCCTCCCCTCCCCAAACCCCAGCCTCCTCAGGCTCCACCCCAAAAACCTCCTGCCAGTGGAGAAGAAGGACCTGGCAACCCTAGGTTCTGTCCCAAAAATCTCCAGATATTTCCCAACCCAGAGCTGGCAACCCTAGTTCATAGAAGGATGTTGCGCTGGGCAAAAACTATTTATAAATGTTCCCTGCCCTTCTAATAATAATAATTTTAAACAGGCTGAAAATGTGTTTACAGCTAGTTCTAAAGTCTCAAAAAGCAAACAGTTTTTTTTTTAACGAAAAACCTCCATGGACTTCTACTACTTTAAAGAATTGACCGTCACCTGGACCTTTGGGGACTACGTCACAGTTATTTAGACCCCCAGAGACCGTTCCAAACTTCTTGGCGGCCAGTGTGAAAGACCACCTCTGCTTGAAACATCTGTCATTGATCGATCCCCTCTGAAGTGTTGCATTTGGATGACTCATCCCCTTCTCCTGAAGCAATTGTCTCTGCGGAATCACTTTGAAGCCGTCTTTCAAGCCTGCATCTCTCTCTCTCTCTCTCTCTGGAACGGAAATCTCGGTATGAAACCTCTGCTTTTCTGATGATAATAGTCCCCGTTTCCAAGGGACAGAAGTGCTGTTTATTTGGGCTTTTCCTCTCTCTCGTTTCCCCTCCAGCGGCAATGAAATGAAAGAAGAGCGAGAAAGCTACGGCTCCAAAACTCCTGAGGCCCCTACCCCCAACACACTTACTCGGGGCCGTCTCACTGAACTCAGTAGGATGTTCTTCTGAGTATACACGTTGACGTGTAATGCTTAGGGTTGCCAACCTCCAGGTAGTGAGCAAAAGAACACTGCTGTGTGCAAATTTAGGTTGCCAAAAGTCTGACACAGTAACAACTCCAATAGATGGCTGACTTCCTTCCTATTTTGGTGCCATTTTCCTTTGCCAGCCAGCAGAGACAATGCCATGTGTAGGCCTGGCCCTGGGTGTGTGTGTGTCATTTCTAGGGTTGCCAGGTCCCTCTTTTTTTGGGGGGGGGCGGAGCCTGGGGAGAGCAGGGTTTGGGGAGGGGCTTCAATGACATAGAGTCCAATTGCCAAAGCGGCCATTTTTCTCCAGGTGAACTGATCTCTATCGGCTCGAGATCAGTTGAATTAGCAGGAGATCTCCTCTACAACCTGGCAGTTGGCAACACTAGTCATTGCCTCTTTTCCTACTATTATCCTGGAGCACCATAACAGCTGAAGCAGTTCCCCCACACATAGGGTTGCCAACCCCCAGGGGGTGGCTGGAGATCTCCCGCTATTGCAACTGATCTCCAGGCGACAGAGATTAGTTCACCTGGAGAAAATGGCTGCTTTTGAAGATGGACTCTATGGCATTGAAGCACCTCCCCTCACCAAACCCCACCCTCCCCAGCCTCCGCCCCCAAAAATCTCCAGGTATTTCCCAACCCGGAGCTGGAAACCCTACTCATGCATCTGGTCCATGTGCTGATTTTTGTCCCCCGTTCTTTCCCTTCCCTATGAAAGAACTCTGCTGTTCTGTGGTTCTCAACCCCACATTTCTCGCTCACTGGAGTACGGCAGAGAAATGGAGAATACTCATTACTAGGGACTGCATTAATCACATATTGATACTTCAAGCGCATCAGATGTTTCGGGGAACCTTCCAGGAGAACGCCATTGCCAGCTTTAGTCATTTCCTTAATAACAGCTGTATTATTGGCAGAGCCCCTGCGACTTTTTGGGGGGTAAGAAATCTATATTTCAAACTCCTGGATTTAGTCTTTTATAAAGGAGGTGCCAAATCGGAATGTGCCGTAGAAAGAACTGAAATGTTTAATGCTTCTTTTGAAAGCCAAACAGTGACAACTGGTGAGTGTATTCTTTTCATCTACTGAGATTTTTAAAGCTTCTCTTTAGTTCATATGGGCTCCCCCCGCTCCATCTCTGAAGAATATCTGTACGTCCGCACATGCGAGTATAAAATATGTATCAGCTTGCTTGTAAGCTTCAAAAACAGCTACGAATTGCCTGGATTTTATAAGGAATGTACAGTAACAGTGCTATTAGCAGCAAAATGACAACTCCAGAATTTGTAATCAATCCAGTTTCCACATTAAGAAAGGCAAACATAATTAGGTTCCTTCTGTTGGGCTTATTCCAGAATGCATGATTCTGTCCATACATGCTTTCTGTATGTTTCCCACTTTTTCTCACGAGGAGATTCATGTTCAGTGAAGTTATTAGAATAATAATAACTGTGGCTCAGTGGTAGAGCATCACCTTGGCATGCAGAAAGCCCTAGGTTCAATCCCCGACATCTCCAGTTAAAGGGAGTAGGCAAGTGTGTGCATGTGTTAAGTGCCGCCAAGTCACTTCCGACTCATGGCGATCCTATGAATCAGTGTCCTCCAAAATGTCCTGTCTTTGACAGCCTTGCTCAGATCTTGCAAATTGAGGGCTCTGGCTTCCTTTGAGTCAATCCATCTCTTGTTGGATCTTCCTCTTTTCCTGCTGCCCTCAACTTTTCCTAGCATGACTGTCTTTTCTAGTGACTTTTGTCTTCTCATCATGTGACCAAAATACGCTAGCTTCAATTTAGTCATTTTAGCTTCTAGGGTCAGTTCAGACTTGATTTGATCTATAACCCAAGTAGGTGATAGGAAAAGACCTCTGTCTGAGACCCTGGAAAGCTGCTGCCGGTCTGAGTAGACAATACTGACTTGGATGGACCAAGGGTCTGATTCAGCATAAGGCAGGTTCATATGTTCATAATTTTCCAGAGTCATCCTCTGCTAGCAAGAAAGTGCCCATTTTCTGTGGTAGAAGCTGCTTATGGAAGGTTCTGGCCAGGTTCATATTAAGATACAGTACAGACTAGGTTGCTAGGCCACAGTGGCAACTGCTGGGATCAAAAAGGGGGCAGAATGTGACACGCTGGAATGATGCCGGTGCACTGATGCCACTTCCAGAAAAAAATGGAAGTGACATCACCGGGAAATCTAGCATTTTCAAAAACTCTATGGTAAAACCATAGTTGTTGAAAATCCCGGCATTTCAGTGATGTCGCTTCCAGGTTTTACCAATTTCCTCCCGCCAATGCTTCACATTCCAGAGGGCAACAGACTTGGCTGCTGCGAGGTCTCCTGACCTGGCAATCCTTGTGCAGGTATGGCTATATGTGAAGATTACCAGTTGTGAACAACTGGAAGCTTGATAGCATTGCCAACCTCCAGGTGGTGGCCAGCGATCTCCTGGGATTACAACTGATATGTTTTTGCTTGATTTTAATGTTTTTAAGATGTGTTTTTAATGCTTTTTAAGACAGGGGGCACAGATTATTACAGTGGGAAAACACCTTGCTTCTGCAGTGCTGCTCCACTCATGTTGCGTAGGATCTAGGCCTAGGTTTGGTGTGGTGTGAGTGAAATGAGGTATTCAATACCAATGAAAAATGCAATGGGATTCCTATTGCAGAGCACCAGAACAAATTCTGAGCTCCCTGAAAAGTTTCTATCCTGTAGTTAGGGTTGCCAGATCCCTCTTCACCACCAGCGGGAGGTTTTTGGAGTGGAGTCTGAAAAGGGCAGGGTTTGGGAAAGGGAGGGACTTCAATGCCGTAGAGTCCAATTGCCAAAGTGGCCATTTTCTCCAGGGCAACTGATCTTATCGGCTGGAGATCAGTTGTAATAGCAGGAGATTTCCAGCTAGAACCTGGAGGTTGGCAACCCTACCTGTAGTGGAATTATTCCAAGTCACCACTGGAAATATGTGTGTGTAGGAAAGTACAGTCAAGTTGCAGCTGACTTATGGTGACCCCTTATGTGGCTTTCAAGGCAAAAGACTAACAGAGGTGGTTTGCCAGTGCCTTTTTCTGCATAGCAACCCTGGTATTCCTTGGTGGTCTCCCATCCAAATACTAACCATATCTGACACTGCTTAGCTTCTGAGATCTGACGAGATCAGGCTAGCTTGGACCATCCAGGTCAGGGCACTGGAAAAATACCCTAGATTTATTTCTAATTGGCTTTATTCCTTAAGTTCTTTACTTTCTACTTCAAAACCTACCATTTTATTAAGACACGATTAATGTATTTTTCCATATCTATTATTTATAGCTCCTGTATTAGCATGCGTTAATTAAATTCAAGTCTGTAAATATAGATATAATTTTGCATTCAATGTTGCCAAAGCCAGGGAAGAAGACGATTCAGTTGTTAATTCTGTTGCTAGCCCGATCTCATCAGCTCTCGGAAGCTAAGCGGGGTTAGCCCTGGTCAGTATTTGGATGGAAGCCCACACAGGAGCATACTAGTCATGATGCATCCCTATTCTCTCCAGGATCAGAGGAGCATGCCTATGATATTAGGTGCTGTGGAAAGCAGGCAGGGTAATGCTGCTGCAGTCGTCTTGTTTGGGGGCTTCCTAGAGGCACATGGTTGGCCGCTGTGTGAACAGACTGCTAAACTTGATGGGCCTTGGCCTGATCCAGGAGGGCTTTTCTTAGGTTCTTAGGTTCTTATCTCTCCTGAAAGTCAAGCTTTTAGAAATAGTTGTCATGAATCACTTTAGAAAATGGGATCACATTATACGAATGTTACCAGCTTTTATTTTCTGTCAGTGGAGTTGCCCACAGGCTAGGGTTGTGCAAAAAACAACAACCCGGTAAATTTTGTGTTTGAGTTTATTGGGCTCAATTTTTTCAGTATACCCGGAATAAGCCGAATACCCATACTGGTAAAGGGGTATTTCAGCTTTATTTCCAGGCTTACCGAAAATTTTTTGAGTTCATTATAGTCTATGGGGATTTTTTTCGAGACTCCTGTGGGGGCATTTTTGGAGGCAGAGTTCCCAAATTTTTAGGGCAGCTTCAAGGGTCTCTCTTTGCATGAACCCCGGAGTTTGGTGAATATTAGGTCAGGGGGTCTGATTTTATGGGGTCCCGAAGGGGTTGTCCCTCCTCCTCCATAGAGAAGCAAATGGTTCTGAATATTGCCGAGGTGGTTAATTTTGGGCTTATTTTCAGTTCGGGTTTATCAACATGCACAACCCTACCACAGGCAGCTATGGTGCCCACAGGCAACACGTTGGGGAACCCTGATCTTCCAAAGTGGCCATTTTCTCCAGGTGACTGAGTTGAAGCCAGAATGTGTTCTTCTAATGTTGAACGTGTACCAATGATATTCCTTCAAAATTGCATCCTTTTTGGTCAACTCTGTCTGTACTTCCACAGTAATAGATGATTCTCCACTAACCCACAACAAACCGGTTGTCAGCTTGGGAGATGTCGATGCTGGTTAGTTCTTTTTAAAAAATTTATTGCCACCAAGTCGCAGTCAATTTACGGTGACCTCTGTAGGGTTTTCAAGGCAAGAGACGAACAGAGGTGGTTTGCCATTGCCTGCCTCTGCGCAGCGAACCTGGATTTCCCTGGTGGTCTCCTATCCAATTACCAATCAGGAACCATCTAAGATCGGATGATACCAGACTAGTGTAGGCTGTTCAGGTCAGGGCAAAGTTTGTGGTGGTGGAAAGTGACGGCAAACGTATGGTGACTCTGTAAGGTTTCCTAGGCAAGAGACGACCAGAGGTGGCTTGCCATTGCCTGCCTCTATGTAGCAACCCTGGTCTTCCTTGGTGGTCTCCCATCCAAGAACTAACCAGGGCCAACTCTGCTTAGCTTCTGGGAGCTGATGAGATCAGGATGGCCCGGGCCATTCTGGTTGGGGTAATTCTACAAGGAGTCAGTAATTTATCCAGAGGTGGATTGGATCAGGTGAACGGGGTGCCTGTAGGGTTGCCAGCTCCAGGTTAGGAGATAACTGGAGATTTTGGGGGGTAGAGCCTGAAGTGGGGTTTGGGGAGTGGAGAGATTTCAATGGGTCATAATGGCATAACGTCCACCTTTCAAAGCGGCCATTTTCTTTAGGTGAACTGTTCCCTGTCGCCTGGAGATCAAATGTAGTAGTGGGAGATCTTCAGCCACCACCTGGACATCCGCAACCCGAGGCAGAGAGTCAGAATATCCCTCAAATGAAAGCTGGTTTTCTGACAGACCTGAGATAAATTGAAAATAAATACATAAATATGGATCCTATCTACTGTGCACAGTTTGGAATTTATTTCAGGGGTCCCTTTGACATGATGAGCATTCTGTAACTTCTCCTGTCTGTAATCATGGGAATTTGCCAAAGCATTCTGGTTTGTTTTTTTTAATACAGATCCTTTGTCACACTGTTTTGTTTCAAATCACAGACTTTCGCTCTTCTCATCTGCCTTCAGGTTTACGCGTGAGGGGTCGTAGTGTGGATTTCTTGTTGCGAAGCACACGTCTCTGCTTTAGAACTCCTGAATAATTGAAGGGCTTTGGCTTCAAGGCTGCGTGGAGTAATAACACAACTCTAGAATATTTGTTTGAAATCTGTTTCTAATATAATAGGTGCATAGGGTTGCCAGCTCCAGGTTGGGAAATACCTGGAGATTTTTGGGGCGGAGCCTGAGGAGGGTGGGATTTGGGGAGGGGAGGGACTTCAATGCCATAGAGTCCAATTGCCAAAGCAGCCATTTTCTCCAGGGGAACTGATCTCTATTGGCTGGAGATCAGTTGTAATAGCGGGAGATCTCCAGCTGGTACCTGGAGGTTGGCAACCCTATAGGTGCAACTTGTTTCTCTGTGCCAGGATGTGTCCAAGTAACTAGCGCTGTCTGTTAAAGACATGCTTCTGTAGTCCACTTAGGGAACAGCAGATGTTCATTTTTATATTATCATATGATTGTCAGTAGTTTTGATACACTGCTTTCTATTGGTTGTTTATATTGTAAGATCCCCCCCCTACATACATCAAGTTGCAGCTGGCTTATGGCTGGCGACCCCATAAAGTTTGCTAGGCAAGAGATGAACAGAGGTGGTTTGCCATTTCCTGCCTCTGTGTCAAGGTCCTGGACTACCTTGGTGGTCTCCCATCCCAATACTAACTGGGGCTGACCTTAGTTAGCTTTGGAGACTCAACGAGATTGGGCTAGCCTGGGTTATACAGGTCAAGGCTGGTATATTGATGGGGGGAAACACTGAAATCCAGTATAGCATTGCAGCTTAGAACATTTATGTGACACTTCTCTATAGGACATGCTCAAGGCAGCTCAAAGTAAAGCGGCATCAAAATCTTTAAAATTCCTCAACTGTTACAACCCAGCATCAAACACTTAGAATCCAAAAACGATTGTTATAAAACAGGCTAAGAACAGACTGGAATAGAAGGAGAAGAATGGGGAGTAGTAGTAGTACTACTAGTAGCAGTAGGGAAGGTCAACTTTGGAGGGTCAACTCTATGGCATTTTACCCCACTGAAGTCCCTCCCCTCCCCAAACCCCACCCTCCTCAGGCTTCCTCCCCAAAATCTCCAGGTAGTTCCCAACCCAGAGCTGGCAACCCTACACAAACAGAGAATGCAAATGTATAGGCAGTTGTTGATGGCTCTGCAATGTAAAGAACCTGTATTAAGTTTTTAGTATCAGAATTAATTCTTGACCTGCCCATAGTATAAGGAAGCTTCATAGCTTCATGATTTTGTAAGTACATGACAGGTCTCTCTCTCCACCAGGTTTTCGTTATATTAACTTTTATGTATGGACGGGGAGGGGCTGTGGCTCAATGATAGAGCATCTGCTTGGCATGCAGAAGGTCCCAGGTGCAATCACCATCATCTCCAGTTAAAGGGACTAGGCAGGTAGGTGATGGGAAAGACCTCTGCCTCAGACCCTGGAGAGCCGCTGTCATCTGAGTAGACAATACTGACTTTTATGGACCAAGGGTCTGATTCAGTAGAAGGCAGCTTCATGTGTTCATGTGACATATGCATGTATGTTATGACGTACAGATGCACAGAATACGAACATTCTATTTTCATGACAATATACAACATGGATTTTAAAAGTGAGCATTATGTTGTTGCTCAGAACTTCCCAAAGTAATTTAACACCCCAGTTAAGTAGTTCAATAGAGGAAAGCACTCTGCCTTCAAATAGATTTTAATGGGAAACTAACCACAAGCAGAAAATCAATTAATGAAATCTCCTGGTCTGTGAAAAAAAAAATCCAGAACTTCTCTCCCCATCCCCGGTTGAAACCTTTTCCTCTTTAAAATTACGCCACAATTTCTGTTGTGTAGCGATTCGGTATTTTCCCTAGCTACTAAAAGTGTAGAAACGGAAGGATGATAGATAAATAAAACAGATCTATGAGAATGCGCTCATCAGAACTGCAAAAGTGAACAAATATAGGATTTTTTTTTAAAATGAAACATTTAGAATTTAAAATTACCTTAGGGCCCTGCGATGGAATCAATAGGATGCAATTCAATAAAGAGGGATAGACACAAGTAAAAGCATTAGTCCATGGGAAGAAAAGAGAGGATACACATATCTAAAATGGTAGGAAGCCATTTGGGGTGGGTTTACTTTACACAACCATGCAATTGCTTGCATAAATAGAGCATTCCATTTGGCACAAGGGGAAGTAATAAATTGAGCAAGGAAAAGAGACAGTGACCATCTAGTTGTAGTACAAGGGTATGTGAAGAAGTAATCATTGTGGGATGAATAGAAAGTCATGAATAGAAAGTCATAACTTAACACGACGGATGTCATATGTTCCAAATATTCCTATCCCTAGATTTAACAGCCACTTGCTATCCATCAACCACTTCACACTTAAAAAAGAGGAGATGAAATTTAATTTTTCCTTGACACTATAAAGAGAAAAGTTGCCACGTCTCTCATGCAATTGACCGATCTACTTGACTGCAGATAATGCAGTATCTGCCTCTCAGAAAGCATCTTTAGCTGTTTTATCCAGGGAGTGATATATTTATTTCATGCAATATTATTTTGTGGCCATGCTAAAAAAATGTGCGCTAGGGAGTCTATTTGATCTAGACAAAAGGGGCATTTTCGTTCTTTTGCAATAATTTTATTGTATCGCCCACGTGTCTCGGCTGAGTCTAGGGCATTTAGGCAATTATAACAAATTCCAAATATTTAGGCAATTTCAACTAAGAGGTTAGAACACGGTTGCCTAGAATTTCACAAGGAAAAGAAGAGGAGAGAGGGAAGGGAGACAGTGACCATCTAGTTGTAGTACAAGGGTATATGATGAACAAATTATTGTGGGATGACTAGAAAGTCATAACATAACAGGACAGACATCGTATGTTCCAAATATTTAGGCAATTTCAAATGCCTTACAATCGCCTTCCCTTCCTCTCTCCAAAACAGACACCTTGTGAGGTAGGGGCTGAGAGAGTTCAGAGAGAACTGTGATTAGCCCAAGGTCACCCAGCTGGCTTCGTGTGGAGGAGAGGGGGAATCAAAGCTGGTTCTCCAGATTAGAGTCAGTCTACTGCTCCTAACCATTACATCAAGCTGGCTCTACACCATGCTCCTAACCACTAAACCACTAAGCCACTTTGGGTCCCGACTGGGGGGAAAGGTGGGGCATAAATGAAGTAAATAACCTAAATATTGGGATTTCGATTAGCAATTTGACAAACAATAACATGAAGACAGCACTCTGTAAGAAAATTGTACTGGATTTGATTCCTGAGCAAACAGGCTTGGGACTGTATTAAACGGAGCGTGCAAAAGTTTAGAACGACTCCCCAAATCTTCACCACAGCAGCCAGTTTTCACTTGTCCGGGCATCTCCAGTATTCACATATTTTAACCCAACTCTGGTCTTCCTGTGTTGCACATTAGCTTCCCTGGTAGCCACAACAAAACAACAACGAGTTTATCCATGCCAGAAATGGTGGCACAGAGGTTCTTTCTCTCAGGGTAATTGGTTTCTGAGATAATGCAACCAACTTAAGAACATAAGAACAAAAGAAAAGCCATGCTAGATCAGACCCAGGCCCATCAAGTCCAGCAGTCTGTTCACACAGTGGCCAACCAGGTGCCCCTAGGAAGCCCACAAACAAGACGACTGCAGCAGCAGCATCCTGCCTGTTTTCCACAGCACCCAAGATAATAGGGATGCTCCTCTGATCCTGGAGAGAATAGGTATGCATCATGACTAGTAGACATTTTTACTAGTAGCTATGGATAGCCCTCTCTTCCACGAAGATGTCCATTCCCCTCTTCAAGCCTTCTAAGTTGGCAGCAATCATCACATCCTGGGGCAGGGAGTTCCACAGTTTAACTATGCGTGTAAAGAAATATTTCCTTTTGTCAGTTTAGACTCTCTCACTCTCCAGCTTCAGCAGATGACCCCGCGTTTCAGTATTATGAGAACTTGCTGTTCAGTTTGGAGTGGTGCCAAATCAATTGCAAATGACCAGACTTGGTGTCAAAAAAAAAAAGAAGAAGAAAAAAAAAGGCGCTAATGGCTCTCCATCCTAATAAATTATGGCTAAATGAGATACCATCCATTTACTGATGTGATCATCTGTGATTACGTGGTGCCATCTGAAGCACTTCCAGCTAGAAGCACATTTTTGGCATCCTTCGTGAGACCCCAGCTGCGTTTCCTTTTGACAAGCAGCTCAACGGGCAGAGGAGACACCAACGGACCCCCTGCCTGTCGAGAGGATTGTGATGAGGGAACGGAAAGCGGGACACGGAACAGAGACAGCGTCGATAGGACCCGTGAGCTGCCAAGCGTGTCGGGCACGAGACCGCTCATTTTGTGAGGCCAGCCGATTCCAATCGGCAGGGGGAAACCACCATTTGTGAAATGCGAGGCCGACAAAGAGAGAAAAAGAAAGAACTTGTGCCCTTTTACAAATCTATGGTGTGACCACACTTGGAATACTGTGTGCAGTTCTGGTTGTTTCTGGTATCAAATGAGGTGATATACCAAAAGCGTTCACAATGGAAAGTTCAATAGAGTGACTAGAGTGGATCCACATGTGACATATAGATAGGGCTGCAACCTCCAGGTGGTGGCTGGATGTTGTTACAACTGATCTCCAGGCAACAGAGAACAGTTCACCTGGAGAAAATGGCTGTTATGGAAGGTGGACTCTATGGCATTATACCCCATTGAAGTCCCTCCTCTCCTAAACCCCGCCCTCCTCAGGATCCACTCCCAGAATCTCCAGGACAGGTACCTCCCAACCTGGAGCTGGCAACACTAGAGAGCCATCATGGTTAAGAGCAGGGGTTTGGAGTGGTGAACACTGATCTGGAGAACCGGGTTTGATTCCCCACTCCTCCACATGAGCGGCGGATGCTAATCTGGTGAACTGGATTTGTTTCCCTACTCCTACCCAGGAAGCCAGCTGGGTGATCTTGGGCTAGTCACAGCTCTCTCGGCCCCACCTACCTCACTGGGTGTCTGTGGTGGGGAGGGGAAGGGAAGGTGATTGTAAGCCAGTTTGATTCTTCCTTAAGTGGTAGAGAAAGTCAGCATATAAAAACCAACTTCCTCCTCCTCCTCCTATATATAGACACAATTTTCTTTTTTAAATAAATTTTTATTTAGATAACAAAAAGAAAAATACAAAACACACACTAACCCTACAAAACAAAGCAATACACTACACATACAATATGTCAAACCTTCCAAAATGTGCCATATAACAAGCCACTCTCTACAATGACAATTAGGTTATTGGGAATATGCCTATATATAGACCCAATTTTCCTGTGTCCATAGCTCTTCCATGATGCATACAGGTTTATCTCCGAAGGTATTTACAGATTCCATTCCTCAAATAATGAGTCGTGAACTTGTAGAGCACTCGGGAAACTATCTCACAGCCGATTAATCCATGCATTTTCGTCAACCAATGAGGTTGGATGGACTCACCTATAACATGTTTATACCATCGACCTCTCACCTACTTTATCTAAGTTCCTAGGAAGATGTGGAAAACTCTACACCTATCTTCTCCTTGCAGACTGCCCAATGAGACCACCTCTAATGGGGCCCAATTCTGTGCTGACACTTGGCCCATAAATAACACATATTCCAAGTCTGAACATGTACACACACAGACACACATGAAGCTCCCTTAAACTGAATCAGACCCTTGGTCCATCAAAGTCAGTATTGTCTACTCAGACCAGCAGCAGCTCTCCAGGGTCTCAGGCAGAGGTCTTTCACATCACCTACTTGCCTGGTCCCTTTAACTGGAGATATCGGGAATTGAACCTAGGACCTTCTGCATGTCAAGCAGATGCTCTACCACTGAGCCACAGCCCCTCCCATATAACTTCTACGTATAATTAATTAAAGCACAGTAAGGTTATGAACATTAATTGCTGGATATAAATTTTATATTTGTATGTAAATTGTGATGTTAAACTGATGTTGATGGATCTTTCGATTGCAATAAATGTTGATTGATTGATTTTTCAGCTGTGAATATCCTTAAAATTAAAGGCTGCAAATATAATTACAATTAAAGTATTCACAGATGGCTTCTTCCATTATGCTTCAAAATTTGAAGTTCAATGTCAGGGGTGTCAAACGTACAGTGCATGGGCTGGATCTGGCCCCTTGATGGCTCTAATCTGGCCAGCGTGCCAGCCGAGGTTGCCCCCACCCCCGTTCCCAATCTGGGCTGGTGAGGCATGGCCCGGCCCAACCAAGTGACATTTATGTCATATCGTAACAAATGAGTTCCATGAGATGTATAGATTTCTGCCACCAAATATTCTGCGGTCGACTACTGTGAGCATCATTTTACCATGTCATCACTTTTTGTGCAAAAATTCCTGGAACAAGCCATCTTGAAAGAACAACATTAGAAACCAATATTATAAAATCTCAGTGAACATAAAGGACGAGTATGAACTTTGCTTAGCTTTGGCGGTGTAAAGCCATGCCGGGTGTGGGGGGGACACACACACATCAACTCCAGCCTTTTTCTCTTGCCTCATAAATAACGTAGGGCTGTAACTCTTAATTGATTGATCTGTTAAACATTTAAAAACTGTTTCATTAATTAGAAAGATGCTCCTGCTTAATCAAGCAGCAGGGAAAAAAATTGCGAATTGTTTTTAACACAAGTATTAAATACAAGTGGGGAAGCGCCATTGGCTCAGTGGTAGAACATCTGTTTTGCATGCAGAAGGTCCCAGGTTCAATCCCTGGCATCTCCACTGCGATCATTTAGTGGATGACCTGAGACCCTGGAAAGCAACTGCCAGCCAGAGTTGGCGATATTCAGCAGTGGAATCGGCTGCCGAGGGAAGTGGTGAGCGCCCCCTCTCAGGCAGTCTTCAAGCAGTGGCTGGGCGAGCACTTGTCTGAGATGCTCTTGGCTGATCCTGCACTGAGCAGGGGGTTGGACTAGATTACCTATATCACCCCTCCCAACTCTGTGATTCTTTGATATGCCAATGGTCAGGCTTAGTAGAAGGCAAGTTCAGATTGACAACGACCATAGATGACAGGCACCATCTTAAATCTGAGTTTAGGCATTAGACTCACATTGCAAGCATCTCAGTTCTTCTCATACAGATGCTGAAGGGTCTTGAGGGCACAGAAGACTGGAGGGTAGTGGCATTCACCTGGAATGGGCCCCAAGAACAGAACGAGCTCCTCCTCGGTGACAGCCAGCTCAAAAACCATGGGAAAGCCCTCTCCCTGGTATGGTGGTGGAAAGTGCCATCAAGTTCAGCTGACTTACGGCTACCCCAGAGGGTTTTCAAGCCAAGTGATTAAGCAGAGGTGGTTTGCCATTGCTTTCCTCTGCAAGTCTTCCTTGGTGTTCTTCTATCCAAATACCGACCTTCGAAGATCTGATGAAACTGGGCTACACCATCCCTCTCCAGCAATAGGACTATGTATATAAGTGCCATCAAGTCACCGCTGACTTATACCAACCCCAGCAAGGGACTTTCAAGGCGAGTGAGAGTCAAAGGTGGTTTGCCATTGCCTTCCTCTGTAGAGTCTTCCTTGGTGGTCTCTCAACCAAGAACCAGCCCTGCTCAGCTTCCAAGATCTGATAAGACTGGGCTATACTATACCATTCTACTTTCCCTTCTTAGGTATACCGAAGTTTAGATTACTCCACCCTCCCTACATTTTATAGCGAGTCTTCAGGACCCAACTGCCATCATTCCTCCCCTTGTGCAGAGGGAAGCAAGCCAAGAAAGATTATTTTCTTCAGACTCATTGTTTCATTCATATGCAAATTTATGGAGATGTAATCAATTATAACGTGCACAATTATAATTTCTTTAATCAAGAGGTTTTGCTGTAACAATGCCTTCCTATCAATGGTACGCAAGTATGCTGAGATGTGGCAAATAATTATGGGAAAGTTGTGATGGCATAATATGAATTTCTGTACTGTATCTCAGTGCTGGAAAAGACAATCACTGGAAAAGACAATCATGCTAGGAAAAGTGGAAGGCAGCAGGAAAAGAGGGAGACCAACAAGAGATGGGTTGACTCTATAAAGGAAGCCACAGCCCTCAGTTCACAAGATCTGAGCAAGGCTGTTAAAGATAGGATGGTTTGGAGGACATTGATTCATAGGGTCGCCATGAGTGGGAAGTGACTTGACAGCACTTACACACACACATTTCAGTGCGCTTCATAATTCTTTGCTTATCACGCCCTGCTTTTCCAAACCATGGAGAACTCTTTCTAGAACATCTCTAAGATCTGCATCATAAGAAAGGGGATGAACATGTCGCATACAGGATTGATACACTTTCCAATTTGGAGGTATTGGCCTTGAGTAATACTCTTTGGCATGTTTAGCATCCCAGTTCATCCAGCCCCTTATATCAAGATTCAACTTAGTTTGCTAGAGGTTGAGAATTCAGAATGGCAGGATGATTTTGTGTCCTCTTCAAATAAGGGGAAACAGGCAGGGAGAGGTTTCAACGAGTTTTTCTCTTCTCCAAGCTAAGAGAAGTCTAGGTTTCATGCCACAGAGTTCGATCCTCTCTGGATGAGAAACCAGAGATTCAGAGGTATAGAATGGTACAATAGAGTGACCTGCAAGATTTGTGAGGAGGAGAATTTCCTTCCCCATATCCCCTATTCTTTTGTTAAATTTTCCTTCCTTAGTGGTCCTGCTTACCCCTACTCTTTGCCCCTTTGTCTGCATGCTTGCCCACTCTTCCACCCCTGGAGACCTTCTTTCTGCTTCATAGTGCAGTGAAGAACCACCAGAATCTCACAAGTGTAGCTCACAAGATCTCAGAAGCCACGTGGGATTGCCTAGGCAACCAATGTTCTCTGGTTAGCTAGGCAATCCCAAATAACTGGTAATAACTGTTGTCTCCCCCACCCCAGTTTCATTAAATTTAAGATATTTTTTTGGCAAATCTAGGGGAACCCCATCTTCAAAGAAAGAGCCCCCCAGTCCTTACCTGGCTTTATTGTGCAGATTTTTTTATCCACATGCTGGGGCTAGGTTCAGAATTAGATATAAGATATTCAACCTTGACAATTAAAAACAGGAATGGTACATTCAGTTTTCTGCCCCATTTTCAGTGGTCGGAATAGAATAGTCCAGGAATTGACAATTAAAAAGCATTGTGCACAGGAGGTTTTCCTCCACGCATAGGAAGACCTAGAGAAGGAGAGCAACATAATCCAAATTGTTTCCCCTTCTACTCCTACCTCTGCACCTGTTTTATTCCCCATACATTCAGACTGCCAAATTGTGTCTCATACACACACCTGCAATTGCTTGTGCTCAGACCCCACCTCTAGAGATGATTGGCCCCTACGGGAAAATATCCGCTGCCGGTCTGAGTAGACAATACTGACTTTGATGGACCAGGGGTCTGATTCAGTAGAAGGCAGCTTCATGTGTTCATGTGTTCAATTAAGAACCATTAACATTTTCTTTTTCTGTAATATTCCTGACATATATATATATGATAAATGTCTTTTTCCCTCAGGACATTATTACTTTGAAGGCACTCTTTAAACCATACTTGTTCCTAATATATCATTGGTTCAGTCAGGGAAGCATCTCCACTAGAAATGCATGCTGGGAACTGCCCTGAAAACCACTTCTTGTGGTGTTCTTTTTCCATCTGGGGTTCTGAACTTCATCCAGAATTGGTCAAAGAGGTTCAGGCTTCACATGAGATCTTCTCGAGCCATTTTTTCCCTTGATGCCGAGCTTTGTCGGCTGATATAAGAGGCAGGAGGCCTGGCACACCTGGCTTGATTATTTTGCTGTGTTCCGCAGAACATGGGAAAGTTCCTTTTTATTGCGTGTGTCTGGGAAGGAACAACAAGAACAAATTAGGTTGCAAAGCTGAGCATCATCCTTCCTGCACTCAAGAGTAATGGCAGAATGAGGCAGGTGTGCGCTACGTGAGCAAATGAAAACAAATGTGATTAAGTGAGCAGCTGGAAAAAAAATATATGTATTCTCTAGAAGGCTGAACAAATACAGCATCTCTGGCTTAATATACAAAGCCAAATCTAGCCTTAAACAGGAAGATAGTTTCAGAGAGTAGCCTTGTTGTTCTGCAGTAGAACTGATAGGTCATTTATGCATGTGAGTTTTACCTGAGGTTTGTTGCTTGCTGGACCCACACTTTTCTGTTGGGAATCGATGCACCAGCAGTCCCCAAGCTCAAATCAGGAAGTATTTGAATCCCTGCCTTTTGAAATGCTGCTTTGTAATTGGCATACTTTGTAGTGTTTACTGTGAGAGGAAATCCCCCCCAAACCCAACTACCACGTAAAAAAAGCATTTTAAGAACAAAAAACGGAGCAATCTGAAATGAAGGGGTGGGGAGAAATCCAAGCCTTGGTTTTAAAAAGCCTTTCTTTTGCTCAGAAAGAGCTCTGAGGAAGCAGGAGGCAGGAAGCATTTGAATCTATGCCTCTTTACATGCTGCTTTTTGATTGGTTGTGAGAGAAACCAAGCTTCTGTGTCCTGAGCTTTGCCTTCTGCAAGGAGATTTCAGCTGGGCTGAGCTCAGGTGAGAGGGAAGAGTCTGGTTAACACAGGAATGGGAACACCTGGACATTGAGAGGGCTGGCAGTGAAGTCATTTCTAATGGACAGAAAACTCATGCAGAACTCCAAGAAACAACCGAGTCAGACAGGGGGTGAATGTGAGTCCAAGTACCCATGCATAAATGACCATAGATTCAACCTGGTAGCACCTTAGGACCAGCCAGAGTTTGAGTGTTTAAGCTTTCAAGTTTGCCCTGACCTGGACGGGCCAGGCTAACCCAACCTCCTCAGATGTCAGCTGGGCTTTGAGAAGGAGTAGACCAGCTGGAATGCTGATTGTGTTTGATGTCAGAAGCTAACCATGGTTGGCCCTGGTTAATATTTGGATGGGAGACCACCAAGGAAGTCCAGGGTTGCTATTTTCTCCTGGTGAACTGATCTCTATCAGCTGGAGAGGCAGGCAATGGCAAACCACCTCTGTTTGTCTCTTGCCCTGACCTGTGTGACCCAGGCAAGCCTGATCTCATCAGATCTCAGAAGCTAAACAGGGTCAGTCCTGGTTAGTACTTGGATGGGAGACCACCAAGGCAGGCTTTGTGGAGGAAGGCAATGGCAAACCACCTCTGCTTCTCACTTGCCTTGGGAGCCCCTTGCTGGGGTCACTGTAAGTCATCTGTGACTTGTAGGGTTGCCAACCTCCAGGTACTAGCTGGAGATCTCCTGCTATTACAACTGATCTCCAGACGATAGAGATCAGTTCACCTGGAGAGAATGGTATTGAATGGTACTGAAGTCCCAACCCCTCCCCAAACCCCGCCCTCCTCAGGCTCCACCCAAAAAAACTTTGATGGCGAAGAAGGACCTGGTAACCCTAGCGACTTGACAGAGCTTTACACATGCACGCACAAGTTACACAGCCTATGGGTTCCATTGCTACACCTGCAAATTTCATGTGGTATTCCTAAAACGATGATTAAGTATCATCGCCTTCCAACGAGCGGTATTTGTGTCTTTCTTCCTTATAACTTCATTGTAATCTTAAAACTGGTTTTGCTACTTTCCCTTTCTAAAATTCAGCTCATCTGTTGATCTGTTTTCTGCACAGCACAAGACGGTATCATCCTTAAAGCTGTCATTGGGGTAGGCGGTGAGCCTGCGTCAGACGTCAAAGCGAGCGCTGGAGAAGCAGGGATCTGTTCTCTTATCACATCTGAGAGGAGAAGATAAAACAAATACTTTGGTTTTAGGAATAAGATGTTTGAGACAGCCACAGCTTCTTCTCTAAAGGAGTGGTGTATCACCTATGGCGGTGAGTAGTGGAATAATTTGTCTGTTCAGTACTGGACTTTCTGCTGAAGTGAGAACTGAGAAAAATAGCCCCCCAAATTCAGAAGTCAATACGTTGGCTGGGGAAGGGTCTCCTGATTAGCTGTTCTTTGCGGGGGGGGGGGGACCCCGAGAATGGGAGTGTAGCATTTGCCCATCTTCCTGACAGTGGTGGATAGGTGAAAGGCCAGAATGTGTATTTCCTGCCACTTCACGGTACCATATTTTTTTTCTTCAGTTGCCCAACACCAATGGTGGAAAATCACTGCCATGACTCCGATTTGGCTTTGTGAGGATACCACAAGGCCAAGGCCACAACGCCAATTCAGAGTGAGTCTATTTCCTGCCATCCCTCTGGCATTGTGTAACCAAAGGAAAAAAAATGTGGCAAGTAGAGTCATATAAGTCCTGTTCAGTTGTTACGATTTGGGTGAGCCAATCCACACAGAAGAAGAATAGGAAGAGTTGGTTTTTATACTGCACTTTTCTCTACCTTTAAGGGGTCACAAACTGGTTTACAATCACCTTGAACACATGAACACATGAAGCTGCTTTATACTGAATCAGACCCTTAGTCTATCAAAGTCAGTATTGTCCACTCAGACCGGCAGCGGCTCTCCAGGGTCTCAGGCAGAGGTCTTTCACACCACCTACTTGCCTAGTCCCTTTAACTGGAGATGCTGGGGATTGAACCTGGGACCTAGAGCATCTGCTGGCATGCCAAGCAGATGCTCTACCGCTGATCCACAGCCCCTCCCTTCCTCTCCCCACCACAGACACCTTGTGAGGTAGGTGGGGCTGAGAGAGTTCAGAGAGAGCTGTTACTAGCTCAAGGTCACCCAGCTGTCTTCATGTGGAGGAGTGGGGAAACCAATCCGGTTCACCAGATTAGAGTCCGCCGCTCATGTGGAGGAGCGGAGAATGAAACCTGGTCCTCCAGATTAGAAACCACCACTCTTAACCACTGCACCATGCTGGGGGAGATTGCAGTAAGCATGACCCCCTTGACATGAGCGACCACCATTTTGTGTGAAGAGGGAAATGTGTGTGTTTTCTAGCTTCGGTCCCCACAAACATGTTCCCTGTTATGGTGTCCTGGAAGCCTGAATAGTCCTGACTGCTTGACGATTAAGAAATTGATATTGCTAAAGGCCTTCTATTTCTGGGCTCCATCATCAAACGAAAGGAAGACTGCAATCAAGAAATCAGAAGGAGACTGGGAAGGACAGCCATGAAGGAGCCAGAAAAGATTCTTAAGTGTGTCGCTGGTGACCAAAATCAAGATAATTCATGCCATAGTGTTTTCCATTACTATTTATAGGTGTGGAAGTTGGACAGTGAAGAAACCTGACTTGAAGAAAGCTGAATTTGGAATGTTGGGGGAGAATTTCATGGATGAACAAAAAGACAAATCAGTGGGATCTAGATCATATCAAGCTTGAACTGACCTTAGAAGCTAAAATGACTAAACTGAGGCTATTGTACTTTGGTCACATTATGAGAAGACAAGAGTCACTGGAAAAGACAACCATGCTAAGAAAAGCTGAAGGAACTAGGAAAAGAAGAAGACCGAGCAGGAGATGGATTGACTCAAGCAAGGAAGCCACAGCCCTCAGTTTGCCAGATCTGAGCAAGGCCTTGCTGCTCAAAGTTGTTTTGTCAGGATAAAGTAGGGTTGCCAACCTCCAGGTACTAGCAAGAGATTTCCTGCTATTACAACTGATCTCCAGCTGATAGAGATCAGTTCACCTGGAAAAAATGGCCTCTTTGGCCATTGTAGTCTATGGCATTGAAGCACTTCCTCTCCCCAAACTCCACCCTCCTCATGCTCCACCCCAAACATCTCCAGGCATTTCCCAACCCAGAGCTGGCAACCTTAGAAAACAGCCATAACAATTTTGCACTTGCATAAAAAAAGTTTTTTTTTTCAGAAGGAGGCAGAGAGCCTGAAATGATTCCAAAGAGACTCCAGTACCTTCTATCCATGTGTGTTCCTTTAACCTGCCATCCATTCTTTCATATATTTTATTTGTAATAAAAATCACCCCCCTCCCAAAAAAGGATGCAATGCTTTGGATCCTCAGTATTATTCTGTAGGAGAATAATCCCATTAACGGCTTCTCCCCCTTTTGTGGTGGAAAAAGGCTGGCAAAAAAGAGACTGGAGAGTTTTGATGCCTTCCATGATCCTAGCTTGAAAAGCCTCCACCCAAAGAGATGTCTGTGGCTCCCAGTCCATGATAAATTGGTGGTTTGAGCAGACAAGTGTTCACATTTACCTACCAACTATCTAGTTTCCCAGCAGCATTGTTTTGACATGCAATTTCTATATGTTATTTTTCATTTAATTTTATTAGGGACTTTGCCTTTTGAATTTTGTGAAATTGTTTCAGTTCTAGTTTGAAATGTTGGCAATAAAAATAGTGCTCTTGTGAAGTTCAGTTCTTGTGAAATTCAGTTCAGTTCAGTTCAGTTCAGTTCAGTTCTCTTGCTTGCTTGCTTGCTTGCTTGCTTCAAAATTTGCTCATGCATTTGTACCAGAGCAACCTTTGACACCTGAGTATGAGGGACCCTAATTTCATCAAAGTAGTGGTTAGGAGCAGTGGACTCTAATCTGGAGAACTGGGTTTGATTCCCCACTCCTCCACATGAGCGGCGGACACTAATCTGGAGAACTGGGTTGGTTTCCCCACTCACACATGAAGCCAGCTGGGTGAGCTTGGGCCAGTCACAGTTCTCTCCAAACTCTCTCAGCCCCACCTTCCTCACAGGGTGTCTGTTGTGGGGAGAGGAAGGGAATGAGATTGTAAACCTGTTTGATTCTCCTTAGTGGTAGAGACAGTTGGCATATAAAAACCAACTCTTCTTCTTTTTTCTTCTTATTGTTTCCAGTTCCCAAACCCTCAAAAGATGTCCAGGAGGCTCTTAAATAAATGTAATGTCCTTATTTTCAACCTACAAAACAGGATACAAAACATTATTCTGTTCCTGCTGGTTTCCTTAACTTCTCTAATTATATTTGCCCACTGACTTCCACAGTAACCAAAAATTATATCCGAGCCTTTTCGATGACAGCATATCAAAAACCAGGTGAGTCCATGATAGGTAGATCTCAAGGAGATTTATTTCTCTGAGAAACAGAATTAAGGAAGTTTGCTTGTGCAGTCTAAGCCCTTGAACTACAAACAAGAGATATCCATGGCTCTGAGCCAATCGGCAACCAAATATGTTAGACGCATCCCATTTTTTATTAATGTGACAACATACCATGTAACAGCAACAGTGAAGACAAGTAAGTAGTTACCATGGAGATACATTACTCAAGATGGAGCTAAAAATACTCCCCCCATTCCTCTCTTACTATGATAAATATTGCATTATATGGATGCGAACGATGGTATCAAATGCCATTTCGCAACAAGCATCCAGCTGTGTGCATTATGGCAATCTAATGGATTGGCCGATGGTCACATTGCATTTGCTGTTTGTAAAGGGGTGGCTCTCCCTCCCTCTTCGTCTAAATGGATTCATCATTAGACAGCGAAATGTTAGAAGACAGCCGTTGATACTATTAGGCAAAAGGGTAGCTCTCCGTTCCTGGGTAAATATCTTGTCCCCCCGTGGCCTTTGTGTTGGTTTCAGTGGAGGAAACAGGAGCCGAGTTGAATCCAATGAGGGCAATTCAAGGCAACCAGGACTTATCTGGCCCTGCTTCACATGGAGTCCTAGATATTTCGTACCCCAGATACCCCAGATTACATAGGGAATGACAACTTTATTGTTGTTGTTTATACAGGCAACAGAGTGTACAATGTATGTACATGCCCGGTTATTTATTTATTTGTGTGTTTGTTTGTTTGTATTTATAGCCCACCCTCATTCCCAGCCAAGGCCGGGATAGTTTTGCAAATATCTTTCGCAAGCCTGCGGACAATTCACAAACTGTGTGTGTGAAGTGCCTTCAAGTCATAGCTGACCTATGGCCACCCCATAGGGTTTTCAAGACAAGAAACGTTCAAAGGTGGTTCGCTATCGTCTGCCTCTATGTAGCTACCATGGACTTCCTTGGTGGTCTCCCATCCAAGCACTAACCAGGGCTGACCCTACTTAGCTTCTGTAATCTGATGAGATTAGACTAGCCTGGGACATCCAGGCCAGGTCAGACAAACAGAGGTGGTTTGCCGTTGCCCATCTCTGCATAACAACCTGTAACAACCTTGGACTTCCTTGGTGGTCGCCCATCCAGGGACTAACCAGGGCTGACCCTACTTAGTTTCTAAGAGCTGATGGGATTGGGCTAGCCTGGGCCATCCAGGTCGGAGCACAGGTTAAACTAGGAACCGGGTTTATCAAAAAGTGATCTGCAGCAAAATATTGACTGCTGAATGTCTAACGCCCCAAATTGTGCAAGTCAGCACAAAGTTCCCTGCTAAAGGCTGCTTCGGCGGGGGGGGGGGGGGAGTGTCTGCACTTTGTATTTCATCACCTGTACAGAATTCTGCCAAAAGTTACTGTGCCCCATCAATATTTCCCTGTGCTGTACAGCAACTACTCTTCAAGTGATAACTGCCCAGCACCAAGGGATCTGCTTCCCCACCCCCACCCTTCTCAGCCATTACAGGTGAGCAGCATAATGGAACTCCTGAGCCAAAAAATATACATGAAAAATCACATAAGAACATAAGAAAAGCCCAGATGGATCAGACCCAGGCCCATCAAGTCCAGCAGTCTGTTCACACAGTGGCCAACCAGGGGTCTCCAGGAAGCCCACAAACAAGATGACTGCAGCAGCAGCATCCTGCCTGCGTTCCACGGCACCTAAGATAGTAGGTATGCTCCTCTGATCCTGGAGAAAATAGGTATGCATCATGACTAGTATCCATTTTAACTAGCAGCCATGGATAGCCCTCTCCTCCATGAACATGTCCATTCCCCTCTTAAAGCCTTCCAAGTTGGAAGCCATCACCACATCCTGGGGCAGGGAGTTCCACAGTTGTGGGTTGTTACTTCAGTTTCCCAGAACGGTATTAGGAATCTGGGTTTCTAAGTGAAACAAAACTACCCTCCCCGAAAATCCATGTTGTTTCAAGATCAGGAGCTTGCATGCCAGCAGGAGCATGCAGATGTGCGATCGGTGTTGTTCTTTGATTCTGCTGCAGTCATCTTGTTTGTGGCTTCCTAGAGGCACCTGGTTGGCCACAGTGTGAACAGACTGCTGGTCTTGATTGGCCTGGGTCTGATCCAGCAGGGCTGTTCTTATGTTCTTATGTTCTTGTCATGATTTCTTTGGGCCGTAAGTGGGCCTGCCTGTCCAACAATACAAGACTACTTCAAAACTAACCTTCACCAGCGTGGTGTAGTGGTTAAGAGTGGTGGTTTGGAGCGGTGGACTCTGATCGGTAGAACCGCGTTTGATTACCCCACTCCTCCACATGAGCGGCGGAGGCTAATCTGGTGAACTGGATTTGGTTCCCCACTCCCCCATGTGAAGCCAGCTGGGTGACCTTGGGCAAGTTACAGCTCTCTTAAAGCTCTCTCAGCCTCACCTACCTCACAGGGTGTCTGTTGTGGGGAGGGAAAGGGGAGGTGATTGTCAGCCGGTTTGATTCTTCCTTAAGATAATCAATTAAGAGAAAGTCGGCGTATAAAAAACAACTTTTCTTCTTCAGCAGCAGCACTAGGCACACTGCCTATGGAATTGCACGGACCTCAGCTGTATAAAGTCAGATGCATAGCAGATGTTCCTAACATTAGCCAATTATTTGGGTAACATGTGCATTACGTACCCCTGGGATGCTTCCCAAGTGTAAGCTTGTACAAAAAGCGTTGCTTATATAAGAACTTGCTTCAAGCTCTCCAGTTCCATTGTAAATATCTAGTTTATAAAGACCATTTGTTGATAAGTGCCAGTGTCTGTACACAGAGCCGGGTAAACACAACAAGAGTGACCTCACAAGAGACTGCAGCTGGTTGTATCTCTAGAGATCTGCATTATCTTCGAGGCAGAACTTCCTGTCTTTGACATGGCGCAGAAACCTGTTTAGATTTCCTACTGTGGGGGGAAGCATCCATGCAAAACCTTCATAAAATAACGGCAAAATCTGATCGCACCTTATTTCATTTAAAATGCTGAAATAATGGATGATCTTGCTGCTTAATCCAATTTTTCCCCTAGCGAACATGAAAAGGGAACCCATGCTTCAGTATTATTTGCCACTTAATGATCTGGGGGGGGGGGGAGTTAATTAAAAATAAACATGTTTAGCTGTAGCCGTGTCTTCAGCGAAATTAACCCTCGCTTCTTCGAAATCAAAGAAATAATCTATCTTCATTAAAACCCAACTAAATTGTAAACAGTCAATTAAAGAGATTGGCTTTCTTCTTGTTGTTGTTATATTGCAATCACGGGGCAAAACAGGAAATCCAATATGCAAAATGGCACACCAGACTATGCTACACAAGGAGTTTGGGAAATGGAAGGAGGTAGATTTGCGGCGGTTCAATTTTCTAGTTCGGTTTATGGAGATGCAATATAGAAGCTGACTGGGAATTAAAGAAATACAGGCGATACCGACAAAAGAGCGATGCTCTGAGGTATCCTGGGGTAGCACATTTCAAGATAAAAAGAACGACAGAGATAGAGATAATATGTTGCCCACCTCCAGGTGGTGGCTAGAGACGTCCTGGGATTACAACTGCCAGGCAGCAGGGATCAATACACATGGAGAAAATGGCTGCTTTGGAAGGTGGACTTTATGGCATTATACCCCATTGAAGTCCCTCCCCTCCATAAACCCTGCCCTCCTCAGGGCATTATACCCCATTGAAGTCTCCCTCCTCCATCAATCTTGCCCTGCCGTCCAGCCCCCAAATGTATTTGGACACCTTCCCCCGTGCAGGAAGCTCGTAGGCACACTTCCCACCTTGGAAAAGGATCTGTGGCGTGATTGCAACACTCCTGCATGCCCGCTGCCAAGAATCCAGTCTGGAACAGCATGAGCCATTCATTTCATGGTTGGACTAAACTTTTGTTATTACTCTTTTATCAAAAGTAGTTATCGCCAGGATCCCCTGTGGAGACGCTCCTACTGATTTGAAATGCCATTACAGAGTATGACACAGGAAAAAAAGGAATATACAAAGCGATTTGCCTTAGGATATTACATGCTCGCTATTGTCACTGCTCCACCTAATGGCATTACCTGAAATGGTGTACAGGTGTACCTGTCACTACAGACACCCCATGAAGTAGGTGGGGCTGAAAGAGATGTGAGTAGCCCAAGGTCACCCAGCTGGCTTCATGTGTAGGAGTGGGGAAATCCAGCTCACCAGATTAGCCTCCGCCACCCATGTGGAGGAGTGGGGAATCAAACCCGGTTCTCCAGATTAGAGTCCGCTGCTCCAAACCACTGCTCTTAACCACTACAGCACACTGACTCTTAAAGGAAAGAAGTAAATAAATAAAATCAATTTCATTAGCAAATGATGCTATTGGATGCAAACTGCTTTGGGTTCTCATTGGGAGAAAGGCGGGGTATAAATTAATTAAACAAATGTATTCTAATCTTACCCATTTCCTCTGCTGCACAAATATGCAAGCTTGGATTTCAGCTTCGTAAAATCAATCAGTTGGTTTTGCAGGCTGAGATTCTCATGCAAAGGTATCCGGGCCTTCCCCCAAAAATGCGGAGCTTGCCGCTATCACAGTAATAAAACCATAAGTTCAGCTCCATAATCAAAATATTTTCTTTCTCGCTCTCTCCCCAATCCTAAATATTTTCCACGAGGCCATGTAAGATTAAAATATCCATAAAGTCCTTTAATTTGGACAGGATCTCATCATGCCCCCCACAAAAAACGAGGTATAACTCGCTAGCAAAAACCAGCCATAATTACCCATATTACACTCTGTTAATTGGTTGGTGGAATAGTCCTTTTAAAAAATCGGAGTGTTAATTGGGAGCAGCTCATGAAAGCGAGTGACTAATTGAGTTGGCAAGAGCCAGATATGCGAGTTTCACTACTAAAAAGACAACACTTACAATGTAACACTAATTTAAAATGCCGGGGTTTTTTTCTTCTTAAAGGTGAAGGCTTCATCCTTGGCTCCTGCCAGTTCAATTAGTCATTCACTTTCCGGAGCAGCCCCCAATTAACACACGTTTTTTTCCCCCTTAAAGGTATATTTCATTATTCAATTATAGCTCGGAAGCAGAGCCGTGTGTTCGCCGTCCGCTTTAGGTAATTTCATGCGAGCTTGCCGTTACTCTAAGATCTTCTATCATTTTATTATTGCCTCTGATACATTTTTTTTTATGGGATGGAAAATGTCTTTTTTGTATCACGTACACCTTCATGATAAGCTTGCCATTTACCACTTCTTTGACCTACAGTAGTTCATTAAGTTGGGCAGGGAAAAATTGGATTACCATGTGTGATAGAATACAGGAATATACCCAAATGATATAGAAGCTAATAGGGGCACCAGGACACCATTTGGTGCCCACTTGGCTGCTTGGGAGGGTGAACTTTATGGTATCATACCCTGCTGAGGTCTCTCCCCAAACCTCGTGCTCCCCAGGTTCCACCCACAAAACCTCTAGGGTTGTTTATGCATGGGTACTTACACTCATGTTCACCCCTGGTCTGTCTCGATTGTTCCTTGGAGTTATGCATGAGTTTTCTGTCCATGAGAGATGACCTCGCTGTCAGCCCTTACAAATTCCGGGACTTCCCATTCCTCCAATAACCTGATTCTTTCTTCTCCCCTGAGCTCAGCCCAGGTGAAATCCCTGTGTATAACACAAAGCACAGGACATGGAAGCTTGGTTTCTCTCACAGCCAATTACAAAGCCTCATGTAAAGAGGCAGGGATTCAAAAGCTTCCTGCTTCCTCGGAGCTCTTTTTGAGCAGAAGAAGGGCTTTTTAAAACCAAGGTTTGGATTTCTCCCCCCCCCCTTCAGATTGCTCCGTTCTTTGTTCTTAAAATGTTTTTTATGCAGCAATTGAGTTTGGGGGGGGGATTTTCTCTCACAGTAAGCTCTACAAAATAAGCCAATTACAAAACAGCATTTCAAGGGGCGGGGACTTGATTTCAGCTTGGAGACTGCTGGTGCATCATTTCACAACAGGAAAGTGTGAGTCCAGTAAGCAACGAACATCAGGTAAAACTTCCGGGGATAAACTTCCAGGTCCATCGAAGTCAGTATCATCTACTCAGACCGGCAGCAGCTCTCCAGGGTTTCAGGCAGAGGTCTTTCACATCATCTACTTGCCTAGTACCTTTAACTAGAGATGCTAGGTATTGAACCTGGGACCTTCTTCATGCCAAGCAGATGCTCTGCCACTGAGCCACAGCCCCTCCCCACCGTGACTGGCCCAAGGTCACCCAGCTGGCTGCATGTGGAGGAGTGGGGAAACCAACCCGGTTAATCAGATTAGCGTCCACCAATCATGTGGAGGAGTAGGGAATCAAACCCAATTCTCCAGATTAGAGTCAACCATTCCAAACCACCACTCTTAACCACTACACCACGCCGGCTCTCTAGATTCAATGGTCATTGCCTTTCTCCCCAGTGGGGACCCAAACTGGTCCACATCATTCTCTTCAGCTCTGTTTCATCCTCCGAACAGTACACTATGCAGCATTAATTCCATACTGGTGCTCTGACTTTAATATCTGTCACTAGATTAACAAATAATGGTCGCTCTTGTTAAGTTCCTTGCATTACCCTTGTGTACGAGTCTGTGCTGAAGATGGTATTTGGATAACTTCCTCCACGCAGGAAGCTCATAGGCACACTTCCCACCTTGGAAAAGGATCTGTGGTGTTATTGCAACACCCCTGAGTGTCCGCTGCCAGGAACAGCGTGAGCCATTCATTTAATGGTTGGACTAAACTTCTGTTATTACTCTTTGTCAAAAGTAGTTATCGCCGGGATCCCCCGTGGAGACTCTCGCACTGATTTGAAATGTCATTACAGAGTGTGACATAGAAAAAAGGAACATACAAAGTGATTTGCCTTAGGATATTACATGCTCGCTATTGTCACCGCTCCACCTAATGGCATTACCTGAAATGGTGTACAGGTGTACTTGTCACTAACATTTGTCTCATAAAGAAGCAGCGTCTCAGAAGCTCGATAGAACAAACACCTATGCACCAACATGTGGGTTGGGAGAAATGGAAGAGCCCTCAAACATTCAATTGCTCCCAGGAAGGAAGCAGATGGAAATCGGATGGTAATCAGACAAGAAAGATGGGAGAGGGCAGAGAGCATCCCAAGAATCTTTGGATTGTTCTAAACAATAAGAACATAAGAAAGGCCATGCTGGATCAGACCAAGGTCCATCAAGTCCACCAGTCTGTTCACACAGTGGCCAACCAGGTGCCTCTAGGAAGCCCACAAACAAGACGACTGCAGCCTGTATTTCACAGCACCCAATATACTCTGCTCCTCTGATCCTGGAGAGAATAGGCATGCATCATGACTAGTATCCATTTTTACTAGTAGCCATGGATAGCCCTCTCCTCCATGAACATGTCCACTCCCCTCTTAAAGTCTTTATATCTATCTCTGTCTATCTCTCCCTCTCTCTCCCCCCCTCTCTCTCTATCTGTATCTGTCTGTCTGTCTGTCTGTCGATCTATCTAACAAAGGAAAAGAGTGTTTCTTTCTGCTTTCTTTATATATCATGGGGTTAACCACAGAAGAAGGCTGAAGTGTGCTATTCCTTCGAAGCGCACTGAAATGTTACGTGGTGTGGGATTTGGCTTGCTCTTGTCTAATCTACTGTTCAAGGAAGCCCAACTGTTCTGAAACTCTCCGGAGGGCAGAAGGCAAGAGGCAATACAGGAAGACATTTTGAAGGCAGCAAAGAACAGGGGCTCACAGTTCCTTGGGATTTCTACACTTCGATTGAGTCTCCGGATCTGATTTTCTACATGAACTAGCTACAACTTCTAGAGAGGCTTTTCTCATTGCCATATTTTTCAACAGCTTTGTGTCCACAATATTGCCAGGAGCAGCTCTTCCATCGTGTGGCCTGGATGGTCGAGGCTGGCCAGATCTCGTCAGATCTTGGAAGCTAAACAGGGATAAGCCCTGGTTAGTACTTGGATGGAAAACCATCAAGAAGTGCGGGTTCCCTGCGTAAAAACAGGCGATGGCACACCAACCTCCATTACTCTCTTGCCTTCACAATCCCATAAGGGATTGCCATAAGGTTGCCAACCTCCAGGTGGTGGCTGGAGATCTCCCGCTATTACAACTGATCTCCAGCCGATAGAGATCAGTTCTCCTGGTGAAAATGGCCGCTTTGGTAATTGGACTCTGTGGCATGGAAATCCCTCCCCTCCCTAAACCCCACCCTCCTCAGGATCTACCCCCAAAACCTCCAGGTATTTCCCAACTATGAGCTAGCAACCCTATATCTTCCCCATTCTGTCATGTGATGCTGATGTCACAGGGGTATGACTGTCATGTGATTTCCTGCCACATGCTTGTACCTCATCAAGGCCCATGCTACCACTCAGAAGTCCCAGGAGATCTCCAGCCATAGGTTTTCCAACCTCAAGGTATTAGCTGGAGATCTCCTGCTATTACAACTGATCCCCAGCCGATAGAGATCAGTTCACCTGGAGAAAATGGCCGCTTTGGCCATTGGACTCTATGGCACTGAAGTCCCTCCCCTCACCAAACCCTGCTCTCCTCAGGCTCGGCCCCCAAAACCTCCAGCTGATGGCAAAGAGGGACCTGTCAATCCTAGTTTGATTCCCCACTCCTCCACATGAGAGGTGGACTCTAATCTGGTGAACCAGGTTTGATTCCCCACTCCTCCACATGAAGCCAGTTGGGTGACCTTGGGCCAGTCACAGCTCTCTTCGAAGTCAAACTCTCTCAGCCCCACCTACCTCAAACGGTGTCTGTTGTGGGGAGAGGAAGGGAAGGCGATTGTAAGCCGCTTTGAGACTCCTTGAGACCACCTTTGAATAACCCCCACCTTGTATTTGAATTACCACCTGGAAGTTGGCAACCCTAGTAACAAAGGAGTAACTTCATGTTATATAAAGAAGAGAACAATGCCTTACGGGGTTATCTTGATGAAAAGGGAAACCGATTCCACACAGCGGTGTGTGTTCATAAACCAAAGTGCTGGAATTGTCTCGACAAATTTTTACACCCATCCACATGATCCCATTGAAAGAGACAGAAACAGACACGGCATGACAGCCAGGAAGAAAACCTGAGAGGAAGTGCGCTGCTCATTCCAATGTTCTGATAGTTCTCTGGCTTTCTAGCTGGAGGCGAGAAGAATCCCTCGAGGCCTCGAGCACACATATAAATACTCGCCAATCTCTTTTGCAGTCAGCAACTTACAAACCAATAATGGGAGAGTTGACACTGGGATATGTGTACCTAATTGTAATTAGCGCATGTTGCTCAAAAGGCTGAGAGTTTTAAAATCGGATGCTGGGGTGCGGAGCCCAAATTTAAATATGGCTCAAGTTTGTTCCAACAGGAGAATCGCAGACATGCTTGCTGTAGGGGGTTAAGGGGAGACATGATAAAGGTCTATAAAATTATGCATGGTACAGAGAGAGTGGACAGGGAGAAGCTTTTTCCCCTGATAATACTAGAACATGGGGTCATCTGCTGAAGCTGGAGGGTAAGAGATTCAAAACGGATACAAGGAAGTATTTCTTCATACAACACATAGTTAAATTGTGGAAATCTCTGCCACAAGATGTGGGGATGGCTGCCAACCTGGAAGGCTTTAAGAGGGGAGTGGACATATTCATGGAGGATAGGGCTATCCATGGCTACTACTAAAAATAGATACTAGTCATGAGGCACACCTATTCTCTCCAGGATCAGAGGAGCAGGCCTGTGATATTAGGAGCTGTGCGACACAGGCAGGACAATGCTGCTGCAGTCGTTTGTGGGCTTCCTAGAGGCACATGGTTGGCCACTGTGTGAACAGACTGCTGGACTTGATGAGTCTTGGTCTGATCCAGCAGGGCTTTTCTTATGTTCTTATTTTCTTATGTTCTAACCACATGACGTGCAGGAAGAGTGTTATGTATAGGGGAACATTTTATTTATTTATTTAACCAAATTTATACCCTGCCTTTCTGCCCTCACAAAGGTCAGCAAGGTGGCTCACAAATTAAAACATACATAATAAAATCATCTCTTAACAACCGTTAAAGCTAACCAAAAAGACATCATGAAAGCAATTAAAACCGGAGCCAAAATGCATACAAGAACATAAAAACAAAAACAAAAAAATCATATGAAATCATAATCTATACTCTCCCATTCCTTATTTGTGCACTTCTAGTCCTATTAGAACTACAAAACCATGAACCAGAGAGAAAGACTTCAGGTAAGTGGAGATAAACAGAAGGGTGCGGAGATGTTTCTATAGGGATTAAGGATGGAAAGACCATTTATCCAATAATACAACCAACTGTCTTGGAACAGCCTTGGACTTAACCATGGGTATCCCAGGATTCGTTTACTCTGAAGATACCGAGTCTTCCTTGAGGTTATAGATGCTGCCCAAAGTCTGTTCCCACAAGTTAATACTCATGTGTTCCAGTTCTGAATTACATAGATCTGTTTCTGAAGTTGATATGATGCATAAGAAATCTTCCATCTATCACTAATTTTGTAGAGTGCAGTTTTCTCCCTCCGTTGGATGTTCCCCCCTCCAACTGATTGATGTACATTGGTAAAACATAGCAAAAAATCATTTTTAACCCACTGCATCAATACTATTTTTTTATTGGTGTACAGTAATGTTGGTGAGATTTTATGCACAGCTATATCAAGGGATATGAACTTATTGCTAAAATGGTGCAAAAAGAATATAGATGCAATGCTACATAAGGTCATGTTAAGGGACTGGTTGTATTTTTTGCAGTTTTATCAATGTACAGTTGCACACATGTTCACTGGTAAGACTGCAGGGGGAAGACACACATAAAGAAGAGTTGGTTTTTATACCCCGATTTTCTCTACCTTTAAGGAGTCTCAAACCGGCTTACAAGCACCTTCCCTTCCTCTCCCCACAACAGGCACCTTGTGAGGTAGGTGGGGCTGTAAGACTTCGGAGAGAAGTGTGACTGGCCCAATGTCACCCAGCAGGCATCATGTAGAAGAGTGGGGAATCAAACCCGGTTCTCCATATTAGAGTCCGCCACTCATGTGTAGGAGTGGGGAAACCAACCCGGTTCTCCAGATTAGAGTCCATCACTCATGTGAAGGAGTGGGGAATCAAACCCAGTTCTCCCAATTTGAGTCCACCACTCTAAACCACTACACCATGCTGGCTCTACACCATGCTCTTAACCACTGCACCAAGCTGGCAATGGCAAACCACCTCTATTCATCTTTTGCCTTGAAAACCTTTTAGGGTCATCATAAATTGGGAGTGACTTGATGAGACTTTACACACACACCACTTGATCTCCTCTCCTTAGGGCTGTTGAATTTAAAAAAAATTAGGTATAGTTCGGATTCGGCTGAATTCGGCCTGTTTAGATTCAGGATATGCCGAAGTCCAAACTCCCCTGCTTCGGGTCCGTGCAATTCGACAGGAATTCAAAGTTCGGGAAAAAAATTCAGCTGAATAAAGCCATTAAAAACACAACTGCGCCTTTCCACGGCTCTGGGGGGCATTTTTGGGGGTAGAGGTCCCAAACTTTGAGCGGAGCTTCAAAGGACGCTTCTTGAAAGACCTCCCAAGTTTTGTAAAGATTGGGTCGGGGGGGGCTGAGATATGGGCCCCGAAAGGGGTCCCCCCCACCCTTAATGTGCATCTCTGAGCAGAGCTTGCCACCCACGCACAAAGCTCCCAGCCCCGACAAACAGCTGATAAGTTTGCAAAGCATTGCAACACAACTTCAAGCAACACGACTGCAAAAGCAATACAACCTTGTAAGCAACACCTTTGCAACTGTGCAAAGCAACACCTGACACCTGGGAGTTTGCAAACCATGGAAAGAGACAGAGGCAGCTAGCTATGCATAATGAGCAGGGGTGGAATTTCCCCTTTTGCATGAAACTCCAAATGCATTCTTTAAGTCACCATTTGAAAACAAGTTTTGAGCAAGCATCCAAATAGACCTAACCGCTCTTATGAATGAGGGAAAACCTGAAGACACACAACTGAACCACCCCCCTCAAACCAGGGAGAGAGAGACTCCAGGGGGAACACACACCCCAGGCAGAACCGGCAAAAGCCCCCTTTGGCTTCCCCCCCACCCACAGAAACTGCTCCCTCCCCACACACACACAGACTGTGCTTCCCCCCCACACACACACACAGGAGAAAAATTATAGATTAAAGCCCCCAAAGGGGTCTTACTGTGGCTGTCTTCTGTTCCATCAGGAGGGGCTGGGGAGGACTCGGTAATCCAAGACGATTCCATTTAGGCACGGGACGTTTTGCTCTGGAGATGCATACTGATCCATTCATCCCAATAGGGGAAAGGGGAAAGCCCATATCTCGGGACCCCCTGACCCAATGTTTACAAAACTTGGGTGGTCTCTTAACAAGGCTTGTCTGAAGCTCCACTCAAAGTTTGGGATCTGCACCCCCCAAAATGCGCCCCCTGCAGCCACGGAAAGAGAAAAGGGGGAGCAGATATTTCTGCCCCCACTAAACCCATCTTTACAAAACTTGGGTGGTATCTTAAGAAGGATTGTCTGAAGTTATGCTGAAAGTTTGGGGGCTGTATCCCCAAAAAAGCGCCCCCTGCAGCCATGGAAATGGAAAAGGGGGAGGGAAAAGGGGTGGAGCCCATATCTCGAGACCCCCTGACCCAATGTTTACAAAACTTGGGGGTATCTTAAGAAGGCTCATCTGAAGCTCCGCTGAAAGTTTGGGGTCTGTACCCCCAAAAATGCGCCCCCTGCAGCCATGGAAAGAAAAAAGGGGGGAGCCCATATCTCGGGACCCCCTGACCCAATGTTTACAAAATTTGGGTGGTCTCTTAAGAAGGCTTGTCTGAAGCTCCACGGAAAGTTTTGTGTCTGTACCCCAAAAAGTACGCCCCCTGCAGCCACAGAAAGGAGCGAATGTGCACAAGCACCCCCCCCACACACACACACGAGGATTTCGCTCTCTCTCTCTCTCTCTCCCTGGCCGGGCCGCACATCAGCTGATTCCTCCAGTACTCAATCCTGACTGATTGGCCAGAAGAAGACCCAGCTTGGCCACCGATTGGCCGGGGGAGGAGAATGCTGCTTACTGACGGTTATGCTGCTTACTGACGGCCGAATTTGCCGGATTTATTCGTGAACTCCCGAACTCGCTGAATTCGGCCCCCCTGGTTGCCCACCATTTTTGAGTTCGGTTCGTCCCGAACTAAAAACCACCGTATCGGGAAATTCAGCTGTTTTTCAGTTCGGGCCGAACCGAATCAACAGCCCTACCTCTCCTCAAACAGACACCTTGTGAGATAGGTGGGGCTGAGAGAGTTTGGAGAGAACCGTGACTAGCCCAAGGTCACCCAGCAGGCTTCACGTGTAGGAATGGGGAAACCAACCCGGTTCTCCAGATTAGAGCCCATCTCTCCTAACCACTATACCACACTGGCTCTGGTGTAGAAGGTCCCAGGTACAGTTATCCAAGTCTCCAGTTTAAAAAAAAATCAGATATCAGGGTATGAGACAGACTTCAGCCTGAGCCCCGGGAAAGCCACTGCCAGTCAGAGTAGATGATACTGACCTTGACAGAACAATTTAATGTAAAGACCGTCATACAAACTGAATGTGGATTTCAGTAGTACAATTTCCCATTGAAGGCACGCGAGTCTAACCTCTCCATTCCACCAGGCGATTGGGAAAGGGTAGCTGAATCCCACACATGTCGCTGATGGCTACATCAAGTTGCCAATTGCCGTGCCTTTTGGAGGACTGCAATATGCTGAAATTCTTCCTTCAAAAGCCTTTGTAAATGAATTGTTAAAAAGCTGCCAAGTTGGCAGCGCTGGTCTTTCAGCCATCGGAGAGAATGTTCTTTCCGGGCTGCACACTGTACAGGTATAGAATGTTTTATTAATCGTCGGCATCAGTTGGAATGTAATTAAAAACAAAACAGTCCTTATGGGAAACAAGAAGAACAGCAGCTGCAAATAGAAGATCACCTCTGTTCTCTCCCCTTTTTCATTTGCGACATCTTCTTCAAAACAGGACCGTCGGGAGAATCGGAGCCTACTTCTGAGCGATGCAGTTTCCTTATGCTGGTGAAATTCAGAGTATGCTTTGGTCCACACAAATGGAGTGATGTTTAGGTACGGTACTATTGAAATTAGTAAAAATTCCATCAGTCATGTCTGGGGTCTAGGGATCTATGAAACCTCAAGGGTTCAGCTACAAACTAAACATTATAACAGAATAATTTCATTTATTGCAAGATGTACACTATAAAATTGTTAAAAACACAGGGCGTGGAATACAGGCTACATATAAAAATAACAGTTATAAATAGGGTTGCCAACTTCCAGGTACTAGCTGGAGATCTCCTGCTATTACAGCGGATCTCAAGCAGATAGAGATCGCTTCACCTGGAGAAAATGGCCGCTTTAGCAATTGGACTCTATGGCATAAAGTCCCTCCCCTCCCCAAACCCTGCCTTCCGCAGGTTCCACCCCCCAAATCTCCAAGTATTTCCCAAACCGGAGCTGGCAACCCTACTTCTTGCTGAAAAGCAAGATTGTGCATTTAGGAAGAAACCCGGAAGTGAGGTTACTGTGCCGATTACCTCCTTCCAAGCCCCACCACAATGAAGCTCCTGCCGCTGGCGAGAAGGGAACCTGGAAACCCTAACCTTCCAACATGACTAGTGGAAAGGTGGGATACAGAAATAATGGTGCTACTTACACAGCCCAAATAATGCACTTTCAATCCACTTTCAATGCACTTTGAAGGTGGATTTTACTGTGCGAACTGGCAAAATCCACTTGCAAACTATTGTTCAGGTGCAGTGAAAGTGGATTGAAAGTGCATTATTTGGGCTGTGTAAATAGTACCCATGGATAATAGTGCTCTTTACAGCATAGGTTTGTTTGTTTAGATTGTTCTCACCAGGAGGTTGGCAGTGAATATTTAAAACAAAGCCATGCATACTTTTCCATCAGTTTAAACACACCGAGCTATGCCAACTACACATTGAATTTCAATTAAAACAGCAGCGCTATTTTCCAAATATGTTTTTGTAAGAGATTTTGAGCAGGGGGGAACCTTTAATATGATTAATGGAACTGAAGTTGGAGAGACAAGGTTCCCTTGGGGGAAGGTGGTTTCAGGAGAACAGCCTGAACATGACCTCTCTGTAGTAAAAGCCTTTGGTTATGGGCCGAACGTCTGCCGAATCTCTTGCTCTCTGAGTGTCTGGGTTTGTGCGCATGAGAGAGAAAAAGAGGGAGAGTTAACCAAGACTTTCTTGTAGAGTTGGTATTGATGGGTTGGTAGAGGAAGAAGCTCTCGCTGGAATGCAGGTCATAGGCCATAAAGGCAGGTTTTGAGCTAAGGTCATGACAGACGGCAGGAGTGAGCGAGGGAAATGGCAGAGACCGCCATTAACAATTCATGACACTGTTGAGGAGTACATCTGGGTGGAGAAACTCACTTTTCTTCAGCCTGGTGAAGCCAACAATTTTCTTCACAGACTTTCTTGACTAGTTGTCCAAGTTTTTCAGAAGAAAAAAACAGATCCCGTCTGGGGAGGAAAAAAAAAGTCAACAAGGCCTGAGATGTAGACAAGAAAGTTTAAAGTCAAGGCCATTGTCCAGTGCTAAGATCAGCATTTACCTTTCATGGATGTGTTATATTCTTAAGGTTGCCAGCTCCGGGTTGGGAAATACCTGTAGATTTTTGGGGTGGGGCCTGAGGAGGGCAGGGTTTGGGGAGGGGAGGGCCTTCAATGTCGTAGAGTCCTATTGCCAAATTGGCCTTTTTCTCCAGTTGGACAGATCTCTATCGGCTGGAGATGAGTTATAATAGCAGGAGATCTCCAGCTAGTATCTGGAAGTTGGTAACCCTATATAATCGTAAATAAAAAGTTGGTTGGAAACAAGCTCTTTAATGAACAACAAGGCAAAATATGGGATATGGAATAGTATAGTATAGCCCAATCTGGAATATGTCCAGAGCAGGATAATGAAGATGGTGAGGGGTCTGGAGACCAAGTCTTTTGAGAAAAGGTTGAAGGAGCTCGGTATGTTTAGCCTGGAGAGGAGATGGCTGAGAGGTGATATGATAACCATCTTCAAGTACATGAAGGGCTGTCATATAGAGGATGGTATCAAATTGTTTTCTGTTGCCCCAGAAGGTCGGACCAGAACCAATGGGTTGAAATTAAATCAAACGAGTTTCCAGCTAAACATTAGGAAGAACTTTCTGATAGAGCAGTTTTTCAGTGGAAAAGGCTTCCTCGGGAGGTGGTGGGCTCTCCTTCTTTGGAAGGTTTAAGCAGAGGTTAGATGGCCATCTGTCAGAAATGTTGATTCTATGAACTTAGGCAGATCACAAGAGGGAGGACAGGATGCTGGACGAGACATAGACCTTTCTTACATGTCCAGGGACATGCCCATCACCAGTTTTCATCCAGGCCAGATTGGCCAGGGATCCTGGAGGATTTTTTTTTTGCCACCTTCTAGGCATGAAGTAGGGGTCACTGGAGGTATGGCGGAGAGGCAGTTGTAAATTTCCTGCATTGTGCAAGGGATCGGACAAGATGGGGTGTGGAGAGAACGGACAGGGAGAAGCTTTTCTCCCTCTCTCATAATACCAGAGCGCGGGGTCATCTGCTGGAGTTGGGGGAGAGATTCAAAACAGAGAAAAGAAAGTATTTCTTCACACAACACATAGTTAAATGGTGGAACTCCCTGTCCCAGGATGTGGTGATGGCGACCAACTTGGAAGGCTTGAAGAGGGGAGTGGACATGTTCATGGAGAAGAGGGCTATCCATGGCTACTAGTAAAAGTGGATACTAGTCATGATGCATACCTATTCTCTACAGCCTCAGAGGAGCATACCTATAATCTTAGGTGCTGTGGAACGCAGGCAGAATAAATGTTGTTGCAATTGGCTTGTTTGGGGGCTTCCCAGAGGCACCTGGTTGGTCACTGTGTGAACAGACTGCTGGACTTGATGGGCCTTGGTCTGATCCAGCATGGCCTTTCTTATGTTCTTATGACTCTGGTAGTCCCTTCCAACTCTATTTCTATCTCGTCAGATCTCGGAAGTTAAGCTGGGTCAGTGCTTGGAAGGGACACCTCCAAGGAGGACTCTGCAGAGGAAGGGAAATAGAGTAGCTTTTTCTGAATGATTACCAAACAAGCTTGTAAAAAGTGAGCTAATTCTGTACTGAATCAGACAGAGCTGGCTCATCACTAGGAATTCTAATTCAAAGCAAGGCCAATTCTGCATCCTTATTTAAATTCTAGAAGAGCTGAGCTCGCTTTGAAAATCAATGTATAAGACATTTCACATCTTTGCTAGGACCGGACATCTAGTGTTGAGAAGGAGAATCAAACTGGCTTACAGTCTCCTCCCCTTCCTCTCCCCACAACAGACCCCTTGTGAGGTAGTTGAGGCTGAGAGAGCTCTAAGAGAACTGTGTCTAGCCCAAGGTCACCCAGCTGGCTTCCTATGGAGGAGTGGGGAAACCAACCCGGTTCACCAGATGAGCCTCCGCCGCTCATGTGGAGGAGTAGGGAATCAAACCCAGTTCTCCAGAGTCCACTGCTCTTAACCACTACACCAAGCTGGCAAGACAGACAGACAGACAGACAGACTGACTGACAGATATAGCTATAGCTTTAGCTATAGATACCAATATCGATATGTAAGAGTGTTAGACTAATATTTGGGAGACCCAGATTCAAATCCCCACTCGCCCCATGGAAACTCACTAGTTGACCTTGGGCCAGTCACATACTCTCAATCTAACCCACCCCACAAGACTTTTGTGAGGATAAAATGGAGGAGAGGAGAATGATGAAGATCACTTTGGGTCCCCATTGGGGAGAGAGGTGGGGTATAAATGAATTAAATAAATAGAATAAATTAAATAAGTATATACGGTTGTGTTGATTTCCATCGGTTCCCCCTGCCCTGTGCATGTCCCCTCTAGGCTGTTTCTGAGGCCCCACCTTCTCTTTCTATGGCTGAGTGGGGCCATACAGCAACCATGGTTCAGCCCTTGGCAACAGCCCTGAAAAAAGATGCTGGTGAGTATCGCCACAGAAAAAGCCTCAGGTCTTTTATGCATGGCTATTTCTCTGGCCATCACCCCTCCAACGACCTCGGGTCTTTGTGTTGATTTTGCAGGCCGTTTCCGACTGTCAGAGGTTGCCTCGCTCTCTCCCGCCTTTCCCTGCATTTTGCTCTCGTTTTAAGAGACCCGTTTAATCTCGTATTTGAAAACGCTGGCAAAAGGCAGGGAAAGGCGGGGGGAGCGTGAGGCGACCTCCGATGGTCAGAAAAGGGATGTATAATCAACACAAAGACCTGTCAGAGAGGTGACCGTGAATGAAATAGCCATGCATGAAAGGCCTTGAACATTTATTTATTTTTACTCCAGGTCAAATCTTTAGTTAGAGGTTGAGTTTATGGGGTTGGAGATTCTGAAATAACTGTTGCAGTGAAAGAAGAAGAAGAAGAAGAAGAAGAAGAAGAAGAAGAAGGAGGAGGAGGAGGAGGAGGAGGAGGAGGAGGAGGAGGAGGAGTTGGTTTTTATATGCCGACTTTCTCTGCCACTTAAGGAAGAATCAAACCAGCTTACAATCACCTGCCCTCCCCCTCTGCAAAACAAACACCCTGTGAAGTAGGTGGAGCTGAGAGAGTGTGACTAACCCAAGGTCACCCAGCTGGCTTCATGTGTAGGAGTGGGGAAACAAATCCAGTTCACCAGATTAGCCTAGGGTTGCCAGGTCCTTCTTCGCCACCGGCTAGAGGTTTTGGGAGTGGAGCCTGAGGAGGGCGGGGTTTGGGGAAGGGAGGGACTTCAATGTCATAGAGTCCAATGGCCAAAGCGGCCATTTTCTCCAGGTGAACTGATCTCTATTGGCTGGGGATCAGTTGTAATAGCAGGAGATCTCCAGCTAGTACCTGGAGGATTGCAACCATGCACAAGCGGTTGTTAGCAACGCTGTTGAAAAATTGATGTGTTTATGAATTGGCCTTCAGATCCTATGAATATTTCATTTTCCAAACACAGAAGCTTAGGTTTTCCTGTGTTGCTGGGACTCGCTTCACAGAAGGCCTTACAACATTTACAGAAACATAAAAGAATGTACATAACTTCAATCACAAAGCTCTGACCTTCATGGCCCAGACTAGCATGATCTCGCAGGATCTGGGAAGCTTAAGTGGAGTCAGCCCTGGTTAGGGTTGCCAGGTCCCTCTTCTCAACCAATGGGAGATTTTGGGGGCGGAGCCTGAAGAGGGCGGGGTTTGGGGAGGGGAGGGGCTTCAATGCCATAGAGTTCAATTGCCAAAGCAACCACTTTTCTCCAGGTGAGCTGATCTCTATCGGCTGGAGATCAGTTGAATTAGCAGGAGATCTCCTGCTACTACCTGGCAGTTGGTATCCCTAGCTCTGGTTAATATTTGGATGGGAGACCACCAAGGAACTCCAGGGTTTCTATGCAGAGGCAGGCTATAGCCTTGGGCTAGTCACACTTCTCTTCAAACTGTCTCAGCCCCACCTACCTCACAAGGTTTCTGTTGTAAGGAGAGGAAGTAGGGTTGCGTACCTGCAGGTACTAGCTGGAGATCTCCTGCTATTACAACTGATCTCCTGTCGATAGAGATAGGTTCACCTGGAGAAAATGGCCACTTTGGCAATTGGACTATATGGCATTGAAGCCTCTCCCCTCCCTAAACCCCGCGCTCCTCAGACTTCACCCCAGAAACCTACCACCAGTGGCAAAGAGAGTCCTGGCAACTCTAAAAGGAAGGGAAGGTGATTGTAAGCCGGATTGATTCACCTTAAAAGGTAGAGAAAATCAGCATATAAAAACCAACTCTCCTCCTCCTCCTCCTCCTTCTTCTAATCCGACCTTTAGAAAAACTGCCGCAAAAAGGGCAGAAAGGCGGGATACAAATTTGGTACATAAACAAGAAAGGGAAAAATATTTCCCATGTATTATTTTCTCAGACCACAGTTTAGATGTGACATGACCCGTGGGCTCGACATTTACCCAGGAAGCCTGCTACATGCTCTCTTCACACTGAAATGTGCTTCTTACACATATGGATGTCATGTGGCTGTTGCACACCGGCTGTCAGCCGTATGACAACAGTCCATTAAGATAGACCCCATGTTGTAAATAGGGTGGGATTGGGGAAGGCGTCCGGAGGATTGCGGCGACGTACAAAGAAGACCGCACAGTGAGTTCATGGCAGAGCTGAGAAAGGGACATGGGCTTCTCCACACATAGGTCATGCTCTTTGCCACGTTCGATCAGAAAACAGATGGTCTCAGCATTTGTCTGCCCTCTAAGTGACGGCTTCAAAGCAGATTCATTTCAGAAAGGGTCAGCATTTATTCCCTCCCATGCTTCTTACTCCATAATAAAAGCTGGAACTCTTATCGATCAGAGGTTTTAGTGATATTTTATATCGTGTAAACCGCCCTGAGACCCTCTTTCCTGCAATGTTGGAGGGCTATAAAATGCCATAAATAAATAAGTAAACTAGCGGCTGATGAGACAGGAAGAGCCGGGACAGTTGAAAAGGCAATATTAGGATAATGGATTAATTCAGCGCCAACAGAAAAATGTGATAACTTCCTTGATGTAAGGCAAGAAACGGTTCATGTTGGGTTTTAACTTAGATAGTTGATATGCCGTTATGTTTTATGTTGCTTTATTGTTGTGAGCTGGCCTGAGACCAGCTTCGGCAGAAAGTAGGGCGGGATATAAGATTAAAGATAAAAGATAACAAATAAGATGGAACTAAGTTGAGCATAAAAAAAGTAACAACATGGGGTGCAATCAGAATAATCTTCGGCACTTTTAAATTTCGTTTATTTCAAACGGAGCATTAAGTGTATGGTTTCATACCGAAGTCCCTGGAAATTTTGATATACTGTATGTATGGGAATGCATGTGAGTGTTGTGGGTTTTTATGTCATGTTAATTTTTTAATAAAATATATATATTTAAAAAGTGTATGGTTCCTTTTTTTATTATTGAAATACACGCGAACTGCCAAACAGCCTGTCAATTAATTGTCTGCTTCCTTACCACTGGTGAACAGGAAGTGAGTGAAACTGAACTGGCAGACGTTTGAGCATCTCTAGTGTAGTCTGTGGTTGCAATGGATGAGCACAAGTGGTTCACAGTGTGGAATCTGTAGGGAGTGTTTTTGTTGGGAATTAGACAGCGAGTTTTGTCTATGTCAGGACAACAAAAATAGTTAAATGTTTTTATTTCTTTGCATGGTCTCGGGGAACAGTGCTGGCCATTTAGCCAGTGTTAATTGGTCAGTTAAGCTGGTATTGGTCATGCACTGTTCAGCTGCATTACAAGAAGCTGGCGTTAAACTGCCGTTTTGTTGTTAAGAGAGACTTGCTATGCTTAAATGCTTCTCCCTCAAGTTATGAGCCACGCGACAGCAAGAGTTAAACAGAAATGAGCTGTAGTTAGAAGTTGTTATTTTATATCCCAATTTTACCCTCCCTTTAATGTAGTAAACATTTGTTATGTTAAAGAAAGCAACGTGTTTAGAGTCTTTGTGTGTATTTGTGATCCATAAACCACAAGATCACGATCTTTTCGCCTTTAATCTCAACAGTTTTCAACAGGGGTGGGGGGGATAAAGGGGTCTGCTTAAGAAGGGTTTGTGGTTCTAGTGGAGTCTGGATGACTCGTTTTATTTTTCACAGTCCTATCATTTATTTTTTTTAACATCGGCAAACATAATACACCCGGACCTGGATGGCTCAGGCTAGCCCGATCTCATGCAATCTCAGAAACTAAGCTGGGTCAGCCCTGGTTAGTATTTGGATTGTAGACCACTGAGGAAATCCACGGTTGCTAGGCAGAGGCAGGCAATGGCAAACCACCTCTGAATGTCTCTTGCCTTGAAAACCCTCTGGGGTTATCACCTGGTAGCTTCAGCTTGACTACACTACCAGACATAATATACATAAACACATGCTGCTTATACTGAATCAAACCATTAGCCCATCAAAGTCAACATTGTCTACTCAGACTGGCAGCGGCTCTCCAGGGTCTCAGACAGAAGTCTTTCACATCACCTACTTGCCTAGTCCCTTTAATTGGAGATGCCGGGGATTGAACCTGGGACCACCACCCCATCCCTTAGCTTCTGCATGGCCTGAATTTTTCAGTTGCACAAGCTTTCTTTTGGAATTCCACAAGGTGTCCAGTTGCACGTTAACACAAAGCAAAAAACCTAAACCCCAAAAAATCAGAATTGGGCACATAGGGATTAATCATAAGGATTTTGCCACTGGAAAACACCAGAGAAAAGTACAATGATGTTCATTATAACAAATGTTCACTAACTCAACTTTTGAAGTTAGGAGCATGGCATCAAAACGTTTCATCATATATCTACTGCTTCACATAACACAGAGCCAGCATGGTGTCATGGTTCGGAGCGGTGGACTCTAATCTGGAGAAACGGGTTTGATTCCCCATTCCTCCACATGAGCGGTGGATTCTAATCTGGTGAACCGGGTTGGTTCCCCCACTCCTCCACATGAAGCCTGCTGGGTGGCCTTGGGCTAGTCACAGTTCTGTCCAAACTCTCTCAGCCCCAGCTACCTCATGAGTAGGGTTGCCAACCTCCAGGTACTGCTAAAACCAACAACCAGCACAAGGCTCAATAAAGATTATTACATGAGATTAATGCTTGTAGTTGTATAAACAAATTAATATGCAGTTTTTCAACTCACTGAATGGCATTGTAATAATCTTTATTGAGCCTTGTGCTGGTTGTTGGTTTTAGCTTTATCAATTTTCAGCACAGGTTTCTTATTTTGGATAAGATTGGTATACTAAACCTCCAGGTAGTAGCTGGAGATCTCCTGCTATTACAACTGATCTCCAGCCGATATAGATCAGTTCACCTGAAGAAAATTGCCGCTTTGGCAATTGGATTCTATGGCATTGAAGCCCCTCCCCTCTCCGAACCCCGCCCTCCTCAGGCTCTGTCCCAAATATCTCCAGGTATTTCTCAACCCAGAGTTGGCAACCCTACTCATGAGGTGTCTGTTTGGGGAGAGGTAGGGAAGGCGATTGTAAGCAGGTTTGAGACTCCTTAAAGGTAGAGAAAATCAGGGTGGAAAAACCAGCACCTTCTTCTTCTTCTTCTTTGCCACAGTGAAACTGGCAATCTCTCTCACACACACTTTCTCATTTAAATATACATTTCATTGATGGAAACCCGGTCTTCTTAAGTGCAACGGACCTTCTTCTTCAGCTTCGAAGCCACTTAACCATGTGATTAATTTTAAGAACATGATTTGCCTTATTGAAAATGTCTGAGACTTTGAGTGGAATGTTAATTAATGGAATTACGGCTCCGCTCTTGACACTTGACACTTGTATACTTGAAGTTAATAAGTCTACATACAAGTAAGCAATTTCGGGAATGAGAATTGAACATGCGTAAGTTTGATGTTGTGGGTCTGAACGCTCGTGGATCTTTTAAATAGTATCTCCGCCGTCTCTTCCAGACCTGCTATTATGATTCTGTGCTGTTAGGAGCGATTGCATGATTCTCCTGGCTCTTGAATGCACAGAACACATGAAAACCCTCTGTTTAATGCATAACTCAAGTTGTCTCTAACGTGTCTCTCGTACCGGATTTAAAAGACTGCCACAGACAGTCCTTTTCACGAACATCCATTATTGCTAAACCTTTCCAGTGAGAGGGCAATTGGACAACAGGCTAGGGTTGCCAGGTCCCTCTTCACCACCGGTGGGAGGTTTTGGGGGCAGGACATGAGGAGGATGGGCTTTGGGGAGGGGAGGGTCTTCAATGCCATCAAGTCCAATGACCAAAGAGGCCATTTTCTCCAGGGGAACTGCTCTCTGACAGCTGGAGGGCAGCTGTAATAGCAGGAGATCCCCAGCTAGTACCTGGAGGTTGGTCACCCCACTCATGAGGTAGGTAGGGCTGAGAAAGTTTGGAGAGAACTGTGACTAGCCCAAGGTCACCCAGCAGGCTTCATGTGGAGTGGGGGAACCAGCCCAGTTCACCAGATTAGAGTCCGCTGCTCATGTGGAGGAGGAGGAGGAAAAGGAAGTATTGGTTTTTATATGCTGACTTTCTCTACCACTCAAGGGAGACTCAAACCAGCTTACAATCACCTTCCCCTCCCCACAATAGACACCCTGTGAGGTTGGTGGGGCTGAGAGAGCTGTGACTTGTAAAAGCGGGAGATCTCTAGCTGCTACCTGGAGGTTGGCCACCTAACAAACGGCACATTTTTAATGTGCTGAGATTCAGACTGGGAGATTTGTTGGTAAGTAGATAGACTCTTATAATGTGGTAAGGCTGTAACCTGAACAACAGGAATGCCCTTGGAGCAGAGCTCGGCAAGGAACAAAGCTGGCGCAGAATAATTGTTATTGTTTGCGAACACTGGGGCATGTGTACTTCTACGGCAAAACCGCCCCGGACCACAACTTGTGCGGCATGCTTTATGTGCTGTAGCAAATGGCTTCCTAAATGAGTTTCTGCCCCCCCTCCCAATTTCCTTCCAAGACACCTAATTATCCTCAATGCCTCTGTTTATTTGCCAAATGCTCCGAGTAGTCAGCTAGGTTGGAGATGTTTCCCAAACCAGCAGTCCATTTAACTCAGCAGAGGCCTGATTCTGCCTGGCAGTTCTACAGCTGTGCAAACGCGGGGCGGAAAAAGAGGACGTTGTCAAAAACCCTCCCGTTTGGAGTTCTGACAAGGCTCCGGCTGCCAATTCTGGGTTGTGAAACAGCTGGAGATTTCAGAGGGCAGAGCCGAGAAAGGTGGGGTTTGAGGGGATGGGCCTCATCAGGGTAAAATGCCATAGAGTCCATCCTCCAAAGCTACCCTTTGGTCCAAGTAGGGTTTCCAACCTCCAGGTACTAGGTGGAGATCTCCTGCTATTACAACTGATCTCCAGCCAATAGAGATCAGTTCCCCTGGAGAAAATGGCTGCTTTGGCCATTGGACTCTATGGCATTGAAGTCCTTCCCCTCCCCAAACTCCGCCCTCCTCAGCTCTGCCCCAAAATTCTCCTACCAGTGGTGAAGAGGAGGAAGAGGAGGTTTTTATATGCCAACTTTCTCTACCACTTAAGGCAGAATCAAACAGGCTTACCCATCACCTTCCCTTTCCCTTCCCACAACAGTCAACCTGTTGTGAGGTAGGTGGGACTGCCCAAGATCACCCAGCTGATTTCGTGTGTAGGACTGGGGAAACAAATCCAGTTCCCCAGATTAGCCTCCGTTGCTCAAATGGCGGAGTGGGGAATCAAACCCAGTCCTCCAGATCAGAGTCCACTGCTCCAAACCACCATCTTAACCACTATACCATCTGGCAACCCTAGCTCTGGGATAAATGATCTTTGTTGTCTGGAGATCAGTTGTAATCTCCAGAGATCTCCAGGGCCCATCTCAGGAGTCATCTAGTCCAACCCTCTTCACAACGCAGGAAACTCACAACTCCCTTCCCTCCCCCACTCCCCCAATGTCCCCTGCTTTATGTCCAGAAGATAGCAAAAAAACCCTCCAGGATCCCTGGCCAACATGGCCTGGAGGAAAATTCAATGGATATAGTACCATAGAGTCCACCTTCCAAAGTGGCCATGGCCCATTTTCTCCAGGTGAACTGATCTCTGTCACCTGGAGATCAGTTGTAATAGCAGGAGATCTCCAGCCACCCTCTGGAGGTTGGCAACCCTACTGGCAACCCTACTCCAGGAGGAGCCTGAAGATCTCCTGGAGTTACAACTCCAGATGACAGAGATTGGTTCCCCTGGAGAAAATGGCTCCTTTCGGAGGGGAGACTGTATGGCATTATACCCTGCTAAGGTCCCCAAATCCCACACTCCCCAGAGTCCATTCCCAAATCTCCAATAAGTTTCAAACCTGGATTTGGCAACCCTAGGGCCGACCATGATTGACGGTGCATGTTATCAACATGGTGACGTTAGAACACCGCTGCATCCATGATTGTTTACGCATGGGAGTTTTACCTGAGGTTCGTTGTTCGCTGGACCCACACTTTCCTGTTGGGAGTCTATGCACCAGCAGTCTCCAAGCTCAAATCAAGAAGTATTTGAATCCCCGCCCCTTGAAATGCTGCTTCGTAACTGGCTGTAGTGAAAGAAAAGTTCCCTCCACCCCAACCCAATTGCAGCATAAAAAAAGCATTTTAAGAACATAAAACAAAAAATGGAGCAATTTGAAAAGAAGGGGGGAGGGGGGAATCCAAGATTCGGTTTTAAGAAGCCTTTCTTCTGCTCAGAACGAGCGCCGAGGAAGCAGGAAGCATTTGAATCCTCACCTCTGGACATACTGCTTTGTAACTGGCTATGAGCAAGACTAAGCTTGCATGTCCCGTACTTTGCCTTATGCACAGGGATTTCAAGTGGGCTGAGCTCAGGGGAGGGTGAAGAATCAGGTTAACAGAGGAGCGGGAAGGTCTGGGATTTGTGAGGGCTGGCAGCGAGGTCATCTCTAATGGAGGGAAAAACCTATGCACAACTCCAAGGAACAACCGAGACAGACCGTGGGGTGTGTGTGTGTGTATGTGTGAACATGAGTGAAAGTACCCCTGCATAATAGACTCCAGTGAGATTTTTGTCTTTGAGCCTGCGCCATTTTGCATGGCTTGATTGCCGGTATCCTCTGGGGTCGGCTTTTGGCCTTGGCTTCTGGATGAACAACCGGACCGCATCACCCATCTGTTAGGAGAAAGACACGCACACTGTGTCCCAATTTATCCTTCCAGCTTAGTTTATCATGTGGTTGTTATTTTCCCACCTTCTCCACACATACTTGGCGGCCCAATTATAATGATATAGGACCTCCATTGTTCTGACAGCGTCTTGTGGCACCTGGACATGTTTTTGTTCTGTCTCATTAGCTTCTCTGTGTTTGTCCCCCAGAGGAAGTTCTGGCATCATGATGTATCTGACAATGCTGATATAACTGGCACTCCCCAGCAACGATGTGTATTTATTATTCCTTCCCATCGTATATTTTATGTGTTACCTGAGAAGATTTGTACAGATTGCTTCCTACTTAAGTTATAATAAACCAACATTTTTTTTAAGGGAGCATGAAGGACTAATAGCAAATATCTATCCAACATGAAAAGGATTTCAAACATATTTAGGCCTGGCCTGGGAAAATGCCCCTTGAGTAGAGTTGCCAACCTGCAGGTACTAGATGGAGATCTCCTGCTATTACAGTTGACCTCCCGGCAATAGAGATCAGTTCCCCAGGAGAAAATGACCACTTTGGCAATTGGACTTTATGGCATTGAAGTCCCTCCCCTCTCCAAACCCCACCTTCCTCAGACTCCACCCCCCAAATCTCCAGGTATTTCCCATCCCGGAGCTGGCAACCCTACCCCTGAGCAATGTCTCTGGTCTTCTTTTGGGTTTCTTAGAATTTCTCACATGTTTTAAGAATTGCCCAAATTTGCTTGCTGTTTTTATTTGGAATTCCGAGGGTGACTATATTCTAGAAATGGGATCTCGTAGGTACTTCTAACCTGGCTGCTAACAGAAGCGGCACACTGACAAATTGAGAAGAATGACCCGCGCTTAGATTGCTGGCTTTGGGGCTAACAAGATGACATTTTATTCCAGGCTGCATCTTTTATTGTCCTGAAGTAATAAAAAGCACTTTCCCATCTCCTGCTTCTACAGCCGGAGTGGACGGAAAGGCCTTTGCTCTATAAGATTTGCTGAAAGATGCTGAGACCCAGATTAACTTCTGCCAATATGGATACCCAGAGGTAGTTCCAGACAATACCCGGAATTTATAAAAGTGTAAAGCATGGCCCATGAGCCCAGTGGCGCAGAGTGGTAAGCTGTAGTACTGCAGTCCAAGCTCTGCTCACGACCTGAGTTTGATCCCAACGGAAGCTGGTTTCAGGTAGCCGCCTCAAGGCTGACTCCGCCTTCCATCCTTCCGAGGTCGGTCAAATGAGAACCCAGCTTGCTGGGGGTAAAGGGAAGATGACTGGGGAAGGAACTGGCAAACCACCCCGTAGACAAAGTTTGCCTAGTAAACGTCAGGATGTGATGTCACACCATGGGTCAGGAAAGACCCGGTGCTTGCACAGGGGACCTTTACCTTTAAAGCATGGCCCTTTGTTTTCACTTTATCCAAAAAGTCCTGTTGTGATCATATTATGCCTGAACTGAAAGGCTTCACTGGCTTACGGCCAGTTTCTGGTAGGGTTGCCAGCTCCAAGTTGGGAAGCACCTGGAGATTTTGGGAGTGGAGCCTGAGGAAGGTGGGGTTTCAGGAGGGAGGGGCTTCAATGGAGTATAATGCCACAGAGTCCACCACACACACACCCAGTGACCCCTACTCCATGCCCAGAAGATGGCCAAGGTGCCCTCCCTCTCATGAACTGCCTAAGGTCACAGAATCAGCATTGCTGACAGATGGCCATCTAGCCTCTGCTTCAAAACCTCCAGGGAAGGAGAGCTCACCTCCTCCCAAGGAAGCTTGTTCCACTGAGGAACCACTTGAACTGTTAGAAAGTTCTTCCTAATGTCTAGACGGAAACTCTTTTGATTTAATTTCAACCCGTTGGTTCTGGTCTGACCTGCTGGGGCAACCGAAAACAACTTGGCACCATGATGTATAAGCACTCAGTTCCTCTTCAAAAAATGTTTAGGTGGACCTGAGGTTTCACCAACAACAAAAATTATCGAGTGGGTTCTAGATTCCAGGGTGGAATCTTGGATGTAGTCAGGGTGGTGAAACAGACATCTGAATTATGGCCTGTCCTTTCAATTCATTTGGATAAGTCGCCAAAGGAAGAAAGCAAGCAAGAAGTCCTACCGACCTCCACTCACAATTGATGAACAAATGGTGGCAGAAAGGGCATCAATTCGCAGTCGACTTATGGGCACTTTCACACATGCCAAATAATGCACTTTCAATCCACTTTAATGATTGTTTGCAAGTGGATTTTGCCATTTCACACAAAATCCAGCTTCAAAGTGCATTCAGGCTATATTAAAAACATTTCAAATTATATTGAAAGAAAACGCAAATGGCAGCTAATACAGGTTGATAAACTAAAACCACAACCCAAACGCATTTCGGATGCCTGGCCTTCATCAGAGGCCTAATAACAGCACTTACAATGCACACCAAAACATAATACAATATGTATAACAGTATTAAAGCAGAATAATTGCAACCCAGGTGTGTATGTAGGGGTGTATTCCAATTTGACTCTTTGCAAAATATATTCTATAAAATTAAAGAGCCCACCACCGTGGAATGCTTTCTGCTTGTTCTTTTCTGGGCGGTGTAGGGTCTTCAAGGCAAGAGACAAAAAGACGGGGTTTGTCTTCCTCTGCATAATTACCCTGGACTTCCTTGGTGGACTCCCATCCAAATACTGACCAGGGCCGGCCCTGCTTATCTTCTGAGATTCGGCCTGGATGACCCAATCTTCCGAGATTGGGTCATCGAGGTCAGGGCAAATGAACAAACCTGTGTGCAAAGTGCTGTCAAATCACAGATGACTTATGGCGACCCCTTATGGGGTTTTCAAGGCAAGAGACTAACAGATGTGGTTTGCTATTGTCTTCCTCTGCATGGCAATCCTAGAACCCCTCGGTGGTCTCCCATACAAATACTTACCAGGGCCGACCCTGCCTAGCTTCCAAGATCTGATGAAATCGGGGTAGCCTGGGCCATCCAGGTCAAGGCAAATGAACAAATAACAAATAGCATTCATTAATTCATTACAATTTCCATGATCCCAACAAAAGAAACTACTGGAGCTTTGTCCATTGTTGTTGTTCATTTGGATTGAAGTTGAGTAGAAACAGAGTGCTTTCCTGCTTCATTCTGAATTCCTACAGCGTGCCTCTGTTATTCTTCTTTCATATTTTATATAAAAAATATGAGTCAACCTTGGTTCTTATTGCTGAGGTTGATATTGCCAGTACTTACTCAGAGAGTAAATTTGCATAATTGCAATTGCTAGTTTTACGGCCTGGATTAGGTGTAGCAAAAGAGTATATTAATTGAGTTCAGTGTCTTGCGGCAGTTTTGGAAAGGGTGTCTCCCAACGTTACCTGGCCATATTGATTTTAAGACTGTGTGAATCTCGGAGAGAAGAAGAGCATTGATTTGACAGCTGTGAACAGGAAATAAAGGCAGTTCCGTAACCGAAGTCCAATTCCATTGTTTTTTGCTGGATATAAGCAGAATGTGAGTTTACTCTAGAGCAACTGTGAGGAAAAAGAAATAGCACCCTGGAGATCTTTATACATATATATTGAGGCTGTGGATGGGCCGAACATCAATATTGGATCTTCCTGGGTTCAATGCATGAAATTTTACTTTCTTTACTCTGCTCTGGTTAGACCTCACCTAGAGTACTGTGTTCAGTTTTGGGCATTTCAATTTAAGAAAGATGTAGACAAGCTGGAATGTGTCCAGAGGAGGGCAACAAAGATGGTGAGGGGTCTAGAGACCACATCCTATGAGGAAAGGTTGAAAGAGCTGGGTATGTTTAGCCTGAAGAAGAGAATACTGAGAGGTTATATGATAACCATCTTCAAATACTTGAAGAGCTGTCATATAGAGGATGGTGTCTGCCAAGTTGTTTTCTGTTGCCCCAGAAGGTTGGAACAGAACCAACAGGCTAAAATTACATCAAAAGAGTTTCTGCCTAGACTTTAGGAAGAATTTTCTAACATTACTGAGCCATTACTCAGTGGAACAGGCTTCCTCGAGAGGTTGTAAAAACCACCTTCCCTGGAGGTTTTTAAGCAGAGGCTAGATGGCCATCTGTCAGCAATGCTGATTCTATTACCATAGGCAGATCATGAGAGGGAGGGCATCTTGGCCATCTTCTGGGCATGGAGTAGGGGTCACTGGGGGTGTGGGGGGAGGTAGTTGTGAATTTCCTGCATTGTGCAGGGATTTGGCCTAGAAGACCCTGGTGGTCCCTTCCAAATCTATGATTCTATGGTCATCAGCATCCATAATGATCAACTACCATTTTCTCTATTCTCTATATACTTTAGCTCAGTACTCCTACAACAACTCCATAAGGTGGGGGCAATGCTGATATGCCCATGTTGCAGGTGAGAGGCTGCAGCTGTGAAATAGAAGAAGAAGAGTTGGCTTTTATACCCTACTTTTCTCTACCTTTAAGGAGTGTCAAAGCGGCTTACAATTGCTTTCCCTCCCCCTTCCCACAACAGACACCTTGTGAGGTAGGTGAGGCTGAGAGAGTCCAGAGAGAACTGTGACTGGGTCAAGGTGAAGAACAAATGCAAGGGAAAAGAAGAAGAAAAAGAAAAAGAAGAGCTGGTTTTTATATGCTGGCTTTCTCTGCCACTTAAGGGAGAATCAAACCGGCTTACAACCACCTTCCCTTCCCCTCCCCACAACAGACACCCTGTGAGGTAAGTGGGGCTGAGAGAGCTGTAAGAGAGCTGTGACTAGTCCAAGGTCACCCATCTGGCTTCACATGGAGGAGTGGAGAAACAAACCCAGTTCACAAGATTAGAGTCCACAGCTCATGTGGAGGAGAGGGGTATCAAACCTGGTTCTTCAGATTAGAGTCCACCAGTCTTAACCACTACACCACACTGGTTCAGAGGTGTTTTGCCATTGCGTTCCTCCGTGTGGGCTGAGAGAGTTCTGAGAGAACTGTGACTGGCTCATGGTCACCTAGCAGATTTCATGTGGAAGTGTGGGGAATCAAACCTGGTTCTCCAGATGAGAGTCCACCACTCTTAACTACTACACTACGCTGGCTCTCACGCACCACAGTCTTGATTCAGCTGAGATACTCTCTGCCAACTCCCTTGCGCACTTTCATGCTCCTAACCACCAGCTCGCTAATATCAGGTACACACCAAAACCATATTCACTGGCTGCCACCTCTAACAGAATCACCTGTGAGAACTTCTCCATAAAAATGGCTTCCTCTTAATCCCTTCTTCAGGATGCTATGCAATACTTCGTAGCTCAGAACTTGGTGGCCAAGCCCTAATCAGGTAGCAAGGGAGCAACGACCACATTTCGTTATGTACGTCTTTATTTAAAACGTTATGTCCCCCATATCCAAGGCAGCCATAACAATCAAATACAACATAGAATATAATATACGGAAAACGAAATGTGTTGGGGTGGAATGGAAACAGTAGCATAAAAATAGAAATATGAATTACAGTATTGGAATAAAGTGCAACAACATAAAATCTAAAGAACCTCAAAAATAAATTATCCCACTTTCCTAGAGCAATAAAAATAACTGTGCTTCGTAGCATATAAAACCAGTAAAACTGTTTTCAGTCGCAGGATATAAAACAGATTTTAAAAAGTCTAAAGGCTGGGAAACTGAAGGGGGGGCAGTGCTGAACGTTGAGTTAACCACGTGCTAACTAATGTAAGAGAGCCAGCGTGGTGTAGTGGTTAAGAGGGGCAGACTCTAATCTGGAGAACTGGGTTCGATTCCCCACTACTCCCAATGAAGCTTGCTGGGTGACCTTGGGCTGGTCACAGTCCTCTCAGAGCTCTCCCAGTTCATGTGGAAGCAGGCAATGGCAATCCACCTCTGAACCTCTCTTGCCTTGAAAACCTTATGGGGTTGCCCAAATCAGCTGTGACTTGACAGCACACAGATACACGCACACACAACTAATGTAAAAACAATAGGGTTGCCAGGTCCGTTTTCACCACCAGTGGGAGGTTTTTGGGGTGGAGCCTGAGGAGGGCAGGGTTTGGGGAGGGGCTTCAATGCCATAGAGTCCAATTGCCAAAGCAGCCATTTTCTCCAGGTGAAGTGATCTCTATTGACTGGAGATCAATTGTAATAGTGGGAGATCTCCAGCTAGAACCTGGAATTGTCTCCTGAAAATTCACCAAATCCTGCAATGTGAGGTGTGACTCAGTTTGCAAAGGTATAGCCATACATAAGAGCAGTAATCTTTTTGTATTGTTTAAATACTTGAAAACCAATTGTGAACTTTACAATGCTTTCTTGTGGAGAAGGGGGTGACCCCTTCGGGGGCCCATAAAATCTGACCCCCTTTCCCAAACTTCGGGGTTTATGCAAGGAGAATCCCTTGCAGCCACCCTGAAAATTTGGTAACTCTACCTCTAAAGATCTTCCCCCCAAACTCCTCAAAATAAATTCCCATAGAGAAAGCTGAAGGCTGAATAAGCCGAATACCTATTCGACTGATTCAGTGATTGGCTTTCCCGCTTAGGCTTGATTCTCTATTTCAATATTTGTCCCCAAATAAACTTGGGAAAAGCCAAATTGCCTTTTTTTCAGGTTTATTTTCGGGTTGGTAAACTCGGTTTGCACAGCCCTAACGCCTGGACACTGAAGGGTGCAATACTTCCCTTTCCTCTAGAACCAGACTGTGTCTAAGTGCGATGCCTCTCTTTGGCTCTGCTAGAAACTTCTCGCTAACACCTCCTTCTCTGTATGTGCCTCTGTTGTCTCTCCTGGTGGTCTTGCTAGAGGCAAGAACCTTCTGCAGATCTCTCCAGTGCAAGCAAGCCAGGATCATACCCATGATCTCTAGGGTTGACAGATATCAGGTAATGGCGGGCAATTGCCCACCAATTAAGGGGGCTGCCCGCTACCCCTCAGCTGGCCAGCGGACAGAAACAGGCCAGCTGAAGGGGGGAAATTCTGGGTAAACCCAGAAGTGATGTTATTGCACCGACCCCCCCCCCAAAGCCCCACCACAACAAAGCTCTCTCCGGTGGCGAGGGGGGACCTGGCAACCCTAATGATCTCATACTTGCAAACAGGAGCTGTTGGATTAGCTAACCACTTGTAATAAAGAGCAAGAGTCCAGTATCACCTTAAAGACTAACAATATTTCATGCAGAGTATGAGCTTGTAATAAGGAACGGTATTACTGTACTGAGATTAGGTTTCTGTTTTTCTGCTACTACTACAAAAATGCATGAGAATATGAATAAGCTTCAAGAAAAGAAAGTTCTTTATCTGTTGCAATATACTGTATCAAGGAGCATTTAACTGCGTGTGATTCCATACTTTCCTGTCTGTGCAACTTTGCTATATTAACCAATACATATACCCAATGGTAGGTTCCCACTTCATTAGCTTTTCTCTTTTGCTCTCTTTGTGTCGCTTTTCTTCCTTTCAGAGTTGCCGCTAGAATTGGCTCCCTGCCCCCGTTGCCTGCTTCGTAGTGTCTTCAACAAGACCTCTCATCACAGATATCGATCAGCTGAAAAAAAAAAGAATTCACAGGCAAGCTTTCATGAGCCTGATAAAAGGTCCAGAAGCCACGCTCGATGGGGAACGAAGAAAGGAAGGAAGTTGGTATGATTTATCTAGCAGAAAATATTTCCATGATAATAGTTCGGGAAAGAAGAAAGGGGAGCAATTGTTTCCTATGGCCACTAAGGGTAAGATAAGAACCAAACACGGAATCAAAAGGCAGATTACAGTGAACATGATTTTAACGTTTAACGAGAATTAAATATGCTCATTGAAGTTACATTGCCCTTTTGAAAATCGATTTTTCCTCACTCGAAACTGCAGATTTTGAAATCCCACAAATGCACAAGCAAAGGAACTTGAGTTTTTCGACTTGAAATTTCTTTCTGACTCTCACGCTAACCATGACCAGATTTGCAGTGAGCTGTTTATCAGCGGTCCTGGATGCAACGCAACAGGCCCCTATGAGGTTTCATGGAAATCAGTTAGTTATTCTTCGCGCATTAATTAGATTTGCATTAAACTTGTTTATACCTTTCTGCTCCTTTATCATACCCTGGCTTCTCCCTGGTGCTGTGTGGCCATGTTGAGATACCATTTCAGCGCATCGTTCTGAGGATTATTGGTTCTCAGAAAACAAAATATGGAACTGCAGTAAACAGGATGAGAGGCGGGATCCCTCATTTCTCTATAGATTTCCCACTCTTTTACCCAACTCTTTCAGGAAACCACCACTTGTGCAACTAATCCGGCAAGAGTTGGCATAACTCATGCAAAGGTAGTGCCTTTAATTTATCGGTGCCGTCTCTTTCTGTGCACCATAGCAGCAGGTAAAAACCTTCTCATTAGAGAGTATACAGCTGGTAAAACTTTGTCACCAAAGAGTGCATTTCCCATCATTCCCACTCCTCCTAGAAAATAAATTCAAGAGTTAGGGTTAGTTCTGTTGTTTGTTTTGCTTCAAGATGTCAGGCTGCTATCTCGGTTTCAGTATTGTTTCTGTGTCGGTACTGTACTGTCTAGCCTCAAGGCCGACCACACATACCAAGGCCTGGGAATACTGCTCCTGGGAAAGTTGCCTCTGTCTGTGTATGCTGATGTTGTATAATCTCCCGCCATTTACTGCCTTATATTATCGTTCAGCTAGTAAGACTCTCATAGCTGCCATAATTCCCTGTATGCACTGTATTGCCTTTTTGACCAGTAAAAGCCATCTGCTTGGATTCTATATGACTCTGTGGTGATTTCTGGTTCGAAGGGTCAGGAGCTTACATTATGGCAGCTATCTCATCTCCTTCTTTATTGTACTACTAGTCAGGCTGGAGCCCAGGAGGGTTCGCCTGCCGCTTGGATGGGAGCTGAGAAGCTCTCCGAGTGACCTATTATCCTGGATTCCTCTCGGAAGGATCCCACCCTGTTACAGGACATAGTCGCTGAACTCTTCAGGACTACCCTAGAGGTTTGCCGCTTGAGGGGACTGATACAGGAACAGTGGCAATCTCTTAAAGGGACTCTCTGGATGTTGACATCGGAGGCTACTGATACTCGTTTAGATCTTCAAGACTTGGATCAATTACTGGACGATGCCCGGTTGGCAACTGAGGATTTACAAGTACTAACTGGACTTTTGGATAATCTTATTTCTCGAGAAACTCTTTCCTCTAGTTCTACCATGGCGGGAGCCCCGCCGGAGGGTTTTTCCCTGATCCCGGATGCAGCCAGTTTTCAGGCTGAGGCCAAGCGAGTCGCTATTAGCACCGCTCTTCTCCTTGTGGAATGTACAAAGGACACCCCGGTAGCCACCTTGGCTCAAGTTTTGACCTCGACTTTTGGAGCCGAGGCACCCGCACTGGCGGTTCGAGTACAACCTCTGCTGGGCGGGGAACCCGACCCCATACTCTCACTCCTGGAGACGGAACTTTTGCCGCGCATTACGGCGGAGGCTGCCCTAAGACTTGAGAATGCCAAAGTTCTTGCGGATCAGAAAGCCGCCGAAGCGGCTAAGGTCGCAAGAGAAAGAGAAGCTGCTGAAGCAGCCAGGGCGGCTGCAGCAAGAGCTAGGGATCGGGCGAACAGGGACACGCGCCCCAAAGACAATGTACAAGGGCTATCAGGTCTGTCTTTTTCCCCGGCGTTTGTCCCGTCGCGCGCGACCCAACGCGCACGCCGTTTGGCTAACCGACGTCGAGACTCAGGAGAGTCTGAAGACGAGGATCTATATGGGGATAGCTCTCAATGGGCCACAAGCTTCCGGACCAGTAAACCTCATCTTACTGGTGGCCCAAGTGAGGAGGTTCACCTCTTACGAGCCCAGAATCGGGAGCTCTCCGACCGTGTTGATCAACTCCAGGAACTAATGGAACGTATGCTTCAGGAGAACAGGCAATTACAACAAACCCTGATAGCCCAGAGACAGCCCATTCTGATACCGGGCCAGGGGGTACCCATACAGCCACCCCAACCACCCGCTAATGTGCCTGCTCCACCCTTGCCTCCTGGAGCTCCTGTTGTTCCTCCGCCCGGACCACCCGTGCAACCGGGCCAACCTGCGCCCGGCCCTTGGAAGCAACTCAAATTGAGGACTACGTACGACGGATCTCTCGAGACTTTGCCTTGTTTCTTGCATCAAGTGGACAGTTATATGCGAGAACAAGGACAACTTTTCCCCACGGAAGATAGCCGGGTGCGTTATGTAGCTTCCCTCCTGACAGGTAAAGCAGCTGACTGGATGGTCCTCCAGTTTGACACCCGCTCTCGAGCTATTCGTTCCCTCAACAACTTCATGACTGCTCTAAGAAGGAGGTTTGAAGACCCCTTCCTGGGGGAAAGAGCCAAAACGGAACTCTTACAACTCAAACAAGGCTCTGCCACAGTTCGAGAGTTTGCCGATGAATTTCAACGACTGGCAAGCAAAATTGTAGGCTGGCCCGAAACCACTCTAATTCATCATTTCAGAGAAGCCTTGCACCCTGACGTTCTGAACTGGTCATATATGCGGGGCGATCCCGATACCCTTGAAGACTGGATTCTATTGGCCGAGGAAGTGGAAAGCCGCCGACGCTTTATTTCCCTAGTCCGTCAAAAGCACAAGGAAAAAGGCACCCAAAAACCGCAATCCAAGGCACCACCGCCCGTCCCACGAAATCCTCCACGTCCGCCCCAGGAACGTGAAGTCCGATTTCAGAGGGGTGCCTGTCTTACTTGCGGAGAAATGGGCCACTTTGCAGCTGTTTGCCCGCACCGCCATGAGTCATTTCGTCCCAGCACGACGACCCGCGCCAGAGGTCGTCCACCACGCAGAGGCACCGCGGCCACCCGCAGCGCAGCTCCGGGAAGACCCACACCCTCTGCACTCCATGCCGGAGACCCAGCCTCCCTGCCTACTACCAACGACCCCGCCGGGTCTCGGATTACAAGTGCCCCATTGGGGGACAACTTTCCCTCTTCGGATGAGGAAAATCCTTGGAATTCTCTAGCCTTAAACCTGGAATCTCCCCTCGACTTATCAAAAAACGGCTCCGGTCTGTGGTGAATGGAGCGTCTCCACAGACCTCTCAGGATCCTCCTGTTACACCGAATGCTCCTACCAAAATCAAAGAAGTGGACTCCACCGTCTACGTAGATGCAGTTTTACAACACACTAACGGTGGCCCACAACTACCCGTCAAAGCACTAATCGACTCCGGTTGCTGTTGCACTCTCATAAGCGAAGCCACGTTTGCTGCACTCAGAGCCGAATCTGAGGCTCTACCCGCCCCCGTCCAATTTGCCCAAATGGACGGGAGCCATTTCCAGGGGGGTCCAGTTGATCACCGCACCGTAGGGGTAGCAATGGGAATTGGCTCCCACTGGGAGCAAATAGACTTCACTATAGCCCCTATCCGTTTTGCAGTGGTCTTGGGTATTAACTGGATTAAAGGACATAGTCCCAGTATTAACTGGGAAACAAACACTATCTCCTTCGCCAGCCCCATGTGCAATCAGCACCGACAGAACTTTGCACTATTATATCCGCCCGTACCAGCACTGGCCTCCGATGTCCCAGCACTTCCAGTCCTACCTAATGTGTATCGAGACTTTGCGGATGTCTTCGACCTTAAAGAATGTGATACCTTACCCCCCCACCGGGCCTCCGACTGTACAATTGAGGTGGTCAAGGACTGCACCTTAACCAAAAGTAAGATTTACCCTATGAGCGCTTCCGAGCGCACCGTTCTCCGGGACTTCCTTGACAAAAACCTCGCCAGAGGGTTCATTCGCCCATCGAATGCCCCAAACTCGGCCCCCGCGTTTTTTGTCCGGAAAAAAGAGGGCGACCTTCGTTTATGCATTGACTTCAGAAAACTCAATGCGGTTACCCAAACCAACGCCTATCCTATCCCATTAATATCTGATATTTTGGGACAGTTACAGGAGGGCCGGGTATTCTCCAAGTTGGACTTGGTGGAAGCCTACTACCGAGTCCGCATCCGCGAAGGAGATGAGCACCTCACTGCCTTCTCTAGCTGTTTCGGTATGTATGAATTCCTCGTGATGCCGTTCGGATTGAAAGGGGCCCCGGGGGTCTTTATGCAACTCATCAACGAAATCCTTCATGACTTGCTGTATCGCGGGGTGGTGGTTTACTTAGACGACATTCTCATTTATTCAAAAACCATGGAAGAGCATGTAACTCTAGTCCGAGAAGTTCTGCAGCGCCTGCGTGACCACCAACTCTTTGCAAAACTGGCTAAATGCGAGTTTCATCAAAGCCAGCTCACATTTTTAGGATACATAATCTCCCACCAAGGTCTTCGCATGGACTCTGTCAAAGTCCAAGCCGTTCTCGATTGGACTCCTCCCACCAACCGCAAGCAAGTGCAACAGTTTTTGGGATTTGCAAACTTTTATCGAGGATTCATTCCTAACTTCGCCCAAGTGGCCCTACCCATTACTGATCTACTAAAAACCAAAGGGAAAGCAAACACAGCTACCTTACCCTCCGCAAAAATCCTGTGGACTGATCAATGCCAAGCCGCGTTTGTGGCTCTCAAACGCCTCTTCACATCCGAACCCGTACTACAGCACCCGGACCCAAACCAAATGTTTATTGTGCAAGTCGATGCCTCCGATGTAGCTATGGGAGGGGCCCTCCTCCAAAAAGGTCCGGATGGCCTCCTTCACCCGTGCGCTTACTTTTCGAGAAAATTTGCGCACGCACAATTGAACTGGCCCATTTGGGAAAAAGAGGCAGCGGCCGTTCACCATGCCCTGACTCTATGGAGACAATTCTTAGAGGGGTCCAATATCCCCTTCGAGGTTTGGACCGATCACAAGAATCTAGCTGCCCTCACGGGGTCCCACAAACTATCAGCAAAACAACAACGTTGGGCTGAATTCTTCGCTCAGTTTAGTTTCGTCCTAAAACATGTTCCTGGGAAACAAAACGTACTCGCAGATGCCCTCTCCCGGTTGCCACAATACCCGGTAAAACTCGAGAGGCCAACTGACTCTCTGTTCACCCCTATGCAAAGGGGAACCCTTCCTGTACTGGCCGTACAAACCCGATCTCAGCAACAGCACCCCAAATCCAGTTCTCCAGCATCTCCAACCCGAGCGGCTACCCAACCGCCCTCGCAACAACAACGAACCGACGGTTCCACTCCTCCAACCCCACCGGCTGCCCTACCGCCTACAATCTGCGCACCACCGCACGTAAGCACTACCCCCATAGCGGGTCCTCAGACTACTATAGCCGGGGGGGGGTTCCCGCCAAGGTTCCCGTCTCCGAATCCTTTTTAAATACCCTTCGGAACCACTGCCTCTCTGAACGCTCCACTCACACCCTACCCCCTGGGATAATAGAACAAGGAGGCTCATGGTACAAAGACTCTAAATTGTATGTACCCAAGGCACTTCGAAAAGAAGTCTTACACTTAGCTCATGGAGTAAAAACAGCTGGACACTTTGGATTCCTAAAAACTCTCCACTTATTGCGCAGACAATTTTGGTGGGGGGAATGCGTTCCGACGTTGACTCTTTCATTCGCAGCTGCCCTGTTTGCGCCACAGTGAAGCGATCACAAGGCAAACCCCCGGGACTACTGCAACCTCTAGAAACACCCACCAAACCATGGGAAGTGATTGCTATGGATTTTATGACTGATCTCCCTCTCAGCGGGGGAAAAACTGTGTTATGGGTTGTTACTGATTTGTTTTCCAAGCAAATCCATTTAGTTCCATGCGCAGGGATCCCCTCTGCTCAAAAAATGGCCCGCCTCTTCGTTACACATATCTTCAAATTACATTCGTTTCCGCGTAAAATAATCTGTGACCGCGGCAGTGGCTTTGTTTCCAAGTTTTGGAAAGCATTCCTCAAGTTGGTGGGGGTTGACCAGGGATTGTCTACTGCATACCATCCTCAAACCGATGGTCAAACTGAACGTGTAAATGCTGTCCTTGAATGTTATTTACGCTGTTATGTAAACCACCACCAAGATAACTGGGTAGAACTGTTACCTTTTGCAGAATATGCCTACAATAATGCTGTACATCAATCTACAGGTTTTAGCCCATTCTATGCAGTGTATGGACAGGACTTCGGTCCTGTTACGCCCAAAAATAATGTGGAGGGGGAGGGAGATCCTGACGTTGCTTCCTGGGCACACACCCTCCGTACCACTTGGCCTTGGCTCGTTAGCAATCTCGACCGAGCCAAGCGCAAATACAAAGCACAAGCTGATAAGCATCGTTCCCCCGGGGGCGAACTGCGAGTGGGTAAATTAGTCTATCTTTCCACCAAGAACTTACGTTCCACCCGTCCGTGCCTTAAACTCAATGCTAAATTCATTGGCCCTTTCCCAATCACACGGGTCATAAATCCTGTCACGGTGGAATTAGCTCTCCCGAAAACTCTGAGACGTGTGCATCCCGTTTTCCACATTAGCCTCCTGAAACCCCATACGGCCTCTCCACAATGGCATCCCAATCCGCCCCCCGAACAGCCCATTATGGTGGGGGGGGAAGAGCACTTCGAAGTCTCCAAAATCCTTGACTCCCGTGTTCACCATGGCAACCTGCAGTACTTGGTCCGTTGGAAGCACTTCCCCCCTGCCTACGACGAGTGGGTTCGTGCACGAGATGTCTCCGCCCCCAAACTAATTGATGCCTTTCACACTGCCTACCCGGACCGACCATCCCCCTAGCCGACTGGGAGGGGGCCTTAAGGGGAGCAGGATGTCAGGCTGCTATCTCGGTTTCAGTATTGTTTCTGTGTCGGTACTGTACTGTCTAGCCTCAAGGCCGACCACACATACCAAGGCCTGGGAATACTGCTCCTGGGAAAGTTGCCTCTGTCTGTGTATGCTGATGTTGTATAATCTCCCGCCATTTACTGCCTTATATTATCGTTCAGCTAGTAAGACTCTCATAGCTGCCATAGTTCCCTGTATGCACTGTATTGCCTTTTTGACCAGTAAAAGCCATCTGCTTGGATTCTATATGACTCTGTGGTGATTTCTGGTTCGAAGGGTCAGGAGCTTACATTGTTAAGTAGCAATGGACAAACTCTTCAAGGCTCAGATCATAATGGGATCGTCAATTACGAGCAGTATTAGCAAAAGCTCAAAACAGGATCCCTCCTCACTGAGAACACAACATTAGTTTGCTTTTTTTTTTTTAATGGGAATGTGCAGATGTGAGAAAAGGCTGTTTATTCCAAAGGCTATAAAGGTTGTAATGGGGGGTAGACCTGGTCTCCAGGATACAGATCAACTGGCTAATGAAAACACTGGAGGTAGACTTGGGCCTTGGATGCCAATGGCCCATTGCTTTCAATGGTGGGAATGTTTGCCGGGCTCCTCCATAGAAAAGCATAGCAATGTTCACAATAGAGAATCTGACCATGGCCACTTCACTATTTCTTCTCTATGGAGGAGGATGGGGGTGACCCATTCCAGACCCCATACAACCAGACTCCCGGACCCAATCTTTACCAAACCTGGGGGTTCAGGCAAGGAGAATCCTTTGCAGATATGCTGAAAATTTGGGGGTCTACCTCAAAAAATGCCCCCCAGGAGCTTTGCAAAGCCTGGGGAAAGCCAAACCTGAAAAAGCCGAATAAACACCCGGTTTATTCCCATCCAAGTACTAACCCCATCTCCCATCCAAGTACTAACCAGGGCTGACCCTGCGTAGATTCTGAGATCTGATGAGATTGGGGTAGCCTGAGCCACGCAGGTCAGGGCAATGTACATAGAGCCAGGCATGTTACAATATGATGCCACCAGCAATATGATGTCCACTGCTGCTGGTGGGTTCCAGGGAAATAAAATCTGCCCAGAAGTTCTTGTCGATGAGTGACAGATGCAAATCTCCTGGTGGGCATCTGCCTCCAGTCCTCTGGCTATCAACCACAGCTCCTTCTGATCCTGATGCAACTTATATTCTTCTGTTAATGTTTGCAATATCCTGCCTACCAGAGTCAAAGGTCACAAGCCACAGGGTGAAAGCAAACACCCTTTGGCTCTTGTGAGAGCCAGCATAGTATAGTGGTTAGGAGTGATAGACTCTAATCTGGAGAACCAGGTTTGATTCCCCACTCCTCCACATGAGTGGCAGACTGTAATCTGGTGAACTGGGTTGGTTTCCCCACTCCTCCACATGAAGCCAGCTGGGTGACCTTGGGCCAGTCACAGTTCTCTCCGAACTCTCTCAGCCTTACCTACCTCACGAGGTGTCTGTTGTGGGGAAGGAGATTATAAGCAAGTTAGATTCTCCTTAAAAGGTAGAGAAAGTCAGCGTATAAAAACCAACTCTCCTTCTTCTACTTTGAAAGTAGGGTTGCCAGCTCTGGGCTGGGGCATTCCTGGAGATTTGGGGGGTGGGGGTCTGAGGAGGGGAGGGTTAGGCAAGGGGAAAGACTTCAGCAGGGTATAACATCATAAAGTCCATCTTCCAAAGTGGCCATTTTCTTCAGGTGAACTGATCTCTAAATGTCCTCAGCTGGGCTAGGATTGACTGGAATTTCCCCTCAATTCAGAAGGCACAATGGTTGCCATGTTACTTTTGAAAAAAAATAATTTAAAAATTAAATTGTTGTGAACTACCTTGCAGACCAGTTATAGTCAAAAGGTGGTCAAAAGATTCACTAAATAAATAAAGGTCAGTTTCACAAATGTGGTTTCATGTTCAGGACACCACTCACCAGACAGTCATTTATTCTACCTTGATATGTGCATTCCCAGAGGTAAATCTTGCAACTGATTAAACTAACAGATACAGGAAATAAATGATTCCAGAACATACAATTATTCAATAACCTGGAACAGCTTGACTTAATTTTCTCTTTGCGGAAAGGAACAAAAAATGGCACTAAAATACTTGCAGGCACTTAGCTCAGTATTGTAAGGAAACATTTGGTTTGCAAAACTACGATGCCTGAAAGGCAATTAGTAGATTTGTTTCGATGCTTTCGTTTCCTTCTTTGTGCCATGCTAATTAGTGGCCTAAGAGGTGAACAATATTTTTCTTTCCTTGACTAATTTGATGGTGTGAAGTCAAAAGGCTGTGTCTTACTTGTTTTGCCAACACACGCATCGATGGAGATTGAAAATCTTCGTTGAAAAAAGATTCCCTTCCCCTCCCCACAACAGACACCCTGTGAGGGAGGTGGGGCTGAGAGAGCTGTGACTAGCCCAAGGTCACCAAGCTGGCTTCGTATGTAGGAGTGGGGAAACAAATCCAGTTCACCAGATTAGCCTCCGTCGCTCATGTGCAGGAGTGGGGAAGCAAACCTGGTTCTCCAGATCAGAGTCCACTGCTCCAAACCACTGCTCTTAACCAGTACACCACGCTGGCTCCTCTCGAGTTTGTATATCTTTTGTTTTGTTGAGTTTCTGGCTTTTCTGTTCATGTGGAGTGGCCATTTTCTAACCTCTCCAAATTCCATCGCTGCCTTCTCAGGCCAGAATATCACCCAGTCCTGACTTAAGTTCACCTTTTCAGCTCATGCCACCAATTGAATTGCCATCATCTATTGTCACTTAGCTGTGGGGGGTGCGTCTGTGGGGAGGGGGCCGGGAAACACAAGGCACAGCTAGCGAATGTCAACTGCTTCTTGTCTGCTCATTGTGCGAACATTTGTGCACTCTCTAATTAAGTGGCAGTAGCAAAGGCATTAAAGCCACAAAGGCATGAAATCAAAGGCCGCTCTTGGAAAGAGCATGCTGTTTTAATTGAAATTCAATGTGTAGTTGGCATAGCTTGGTGTGTTTAAACTGATGGAAAAGTATGCATGGCTTTGTTTTAAATATTCACAAAATCGCAGGTGTTAAAGAGATGCCAGCGCGCTGGGTTAAGCACAAAAAATGTATGGGAACGAAATGTCTGGAATTTTCCTTTGAAAGGCTACGGTTTGGGTGTTTAAATGTCTGTGTTTCCACAGACTCCAGTGTATTTTTCGTCTCACAAAATAAAGCTGGAACACAAAGCTGTTATTCTCATCTCATTGTTCTCGCCTTCCTGGAGGACACTCAAGGTTGATTAGCCTCAGAGATAGTGACTGGTCTATAGTTTCCGGTGGGTAGCCATGTTGGGAGACTGCAGCCAAGAAATCGGAAGGAGATTGAGGCTGGGAAGGGCAGCCATGATGGAGCTAGAAAAGATTCTGAAGTGTAAGGATGTGTCACTGGCCACCAAGATTAGGTTAATTCATGCCATCGTATTCCCTGTGACTATGTATGGGTGTGAAAGCTGAACATTGAAGAAAGCTGATAGGAAGAAAGTAGATTCCTTTGAAATGTGGTGTTGGAGGAGAGTGTTACTGATACCGTGGTCTGCCAAAACAACAAATCAGTGGGTTATAGATCAAATCAAGCCTGAACTGACCCTAGAAGCTAAAATGACTAAACTGAGGCTATTGTATTTTGGTCACATTATGAGAAGGCAAGAGTCACTGGAAAAGACTTTCATGCTAGGAAAACTTGAGGGCAGCAGGAAAAGAGGAAGACCCAACAAGAGATGGATTGACTCAATAAAGGAAGCCACAGCCCTCAATTTGCAAGATCTGAGCAAGGCTGTCAAAGATGGGATATTTTGGAGGACCTTAATTCATAGGGTCACCATGAGTCGGAAGCGACTTGAAGGCACTTAACGCTCACACACAGCCATGTTGGTCTGCAGTAAAAGAAGATTCAAGTCCAGTAGCATCTTAAAACCTGTCTAGATTTCCAGACAATAAGCTTTCAAGATGAAGAAGGGAGCTTTGAGTCTCGAAAGATTATACCTGGGAAATCTTGTGGTCTTTAAGATGCTGGCCTTTAGTTTGGATGTCTGTTTGCCTACCCATGGCAGGCAAACTCCCTTCTCCACCTAGGGTTCCCAAGTGTGCAGTTATGGTGGAAATTGAACACCAATTGCTTCTGCTGCCCACCGACTCTCAGCTCGTTGGTGGGCAGAAGCAGGCCGGGGGAAGGGAGGGGGATTGATTAGCATCATCTATGCAATGACATCACTTCCTGTTGATGTGGAAGTTCCAGCATTGCACTGGGGGATCGCTCTAGCACATTCCTCCCAAAACTCTATAGTTTCTATAGACGTTTTTTTGAGGGAGATGCTGGAGTGCCCCTGTCGCTTCTGTTTTATCCCGGAAGGGACAGTATTGCAAGTGCTGTGCACTCGCAAATCACCCACCACCACCAAAGCTCCCGCTGGTGGCAAGGGGGGACCTGGCAACCCTACTAATTTAGTTCAAAAGATGTAGACTGGAGTTGTAATCCTGAACAGAGTTGTACCTTGCTAAGGGTGCCCCGTGGTGCAGAGTGGTAAGCTGCAGGACTGCAGTCCAAGCTTCTGCTCACGACCTGAGTTCGATCCCGCCGGAAGTCGGTTTCAGGTAGCCGGCTCAAGGTTGACTCAGCCTTCCATCTTTCTGAGGTCGGTAAAATGAGTTCCCAGCTTGCTGGGGGTAAAGGGAAGATGACTGGGGAAGGAACTGGCAACCCCCCCCCCCGTAAACAAAGTGCCTAGGAAACGTCGGGATGTGACGTCACCCCATGGGTCAGGAATGACCTGGTGCTTGCACAGGGGACCTTTACCTTTGCCTTTACCTTTAAGGGTGCATTCACACATGCTGAATAATGCACTTTGAATCCATTTCAATGCACTTTAACAATAGTTTGCAAGTGGAGCTTCCTGTTTCACACAGTAAAATCCAGCTGTAAAGTGCATTAAAAGCGGATGGAAAGTGCATTATTTGGTATGTGTGAAAGTTCCCTAAGTCTCCTGAAGTTAATAGAGAACCATGCAACTTTGTTCAGGATAAATATGATACCTTATTCATCTTTCCGTGACCCTAAAAGTTGACCCTAATCTGGCTTTGTTTTCAGATATAGATTTTCTTGACTAATTCTACCAATCTACAAAATAAACTGCCATTTTAGATTCCCGGCTTATCGAGAGACACATTCCACTTTGTAGTCTTATTAGTATTAAATCTCAGTGAACTCAAAACCGTCGAGCGCGTGTCAGCAGCAAACAATTTTGTGCCATTCAATTAGCCCCATTTTGCTGCTGTGAAATAAAAAGTAGGTCAGAGTTAGAAGTGACTAATATTTTTATTTTCATTTAATGGGCTGGCTTTTTTTAATTAAAGGCTTCTCGTTATGTTGTGGCAATGATCACTCGCAAGATAAAGTTAAATTTAATGTTGACATTAAGTTATTTTTGTCGTCTATTCAAAGTTAATGAAATTGCTCATCAAAATGGCTTCTAAGTACGCTTCATTAATATTTATAATGGCAGTGAGTTTGGAGAGCAAATATTGTCGGCAGAAGAAGGCCTCGCTTCAATGTGCAACTTTGACATAAAAAACAAAGGAGTTGGTAGTCTTAGCCAACATTAAAAAATGTGCATATATATTATTGTTACTCTAAGGAGCCCCGTGGCGCAAAGTGGTAAGCTACAGTACTGCTGTCCAGGCTCTGCTCATGACCTGAGCTCGATCCCGACAGAAGTCAGCTTTAGGTAGCCGGCTCAAGCATGACTCAGCCTTCCATCCTGCCGGGGTAAAGTGTAGACAACTGGGGAAAGCAATGGCAAACCACCCCGTTAACATAGTGTGCCTAATAAACGTCATGATGTGACGTCACTCCATGGGTCAGGGGAGGGACTGTGGCGCAGTGGTAGAGCATCTGCTTGGCATGCAGAAAGCCCCAGGTTCAATCCCTGGCATCTCCAGTTAAAGGGACTAGGCAAGTAGGTGATGTGAAAGACCCCTGCCTGAGACCCTGGAGAGCCACTGCCGGTCTGAGTAGACAATACTGACTTTGATGGACCAAGGGTCTGATTCAGTATAAGGCAGCATCATGTGTTCATGTGCTCACAAAATGTCTGTTGCAGGAGGTGGAGCCAACCATAAATTTTAGGTTCCAGGTTATATCTAACTCTAATAGCACCTCTTTGACATTTCAAGCAGAAGCTTGGGTTAACAGGATTAGGGGTATGCACCTACATCACAAGGGAGGGGCTGTGGCTCAGTTTGTAGAGCATCTGCTTGGCATGCAGAAAGTCCCAGGTTCAATCCCCGGCATCTCCAGTTAAAGGGACTAGGCAAGTAGGTGAGGTGAAAGACCTCTGCCTGAGACCCTGGAGAGCCACTGCCGGTCTGAGTAGATGATACTGACTTCGATGGACCAAAGGTCTGATTCAGTAGAAGGCATCTTCATGTGTTCATGACCAGATTGTGATATTCCAAGAAACATCTGGTTGCTACAGCTGGAAACAAAATGATGGTCCATCTAGACCCAGTGCTTGCACAAGGGACTACCTTTTACCTTTTTAGTATAACATTGCCTTGAGAAGATAGAGGAAGGGATATGATCTAAGAAGCGATCAATAATTTGATCCACTTCAAAAGTATTTACTAGTGCAATGCAAGTCAGTCAAATCCGCTGACTTAAAATTGGCTTGTAACCTATGTACTGTAGGGGAGGGAAGGAAGCATGGTATAACCCTATCTCGTCAGAACTTGGAAACTAAGAAAGGTAATTACTAGGATGGGAGGTCACCAAGGAAGGATCTGCAGAGGAAAAAAATGGCAAACCACTCCTGCTTCTGCCTTGCCTTGAAAGCCCCTTGCTGGGGTCACCATAAGTTGGTTCCAACTTGATGGCACATATGTACGTAACCTATGTATCCATGTGGAGAATTGGTACTAGGGGCTGGTGTAGCCCCAGGCAGCTTTCTTTAATCTTGATGTGGGGCTGCCAACCAGCCAATATTGGACTTATCTGACCTCTCCATTCACTATAGCTCTATACTGCTAACTAACCAGTATTGCTATAGTCTGGAAGATTCTTAGCCAGCGTGGTGTGGTGGTTAAGAGCAGTGGTTTGGAGCAGTGGACTCTAATCTGGAGAACTGGGTTTGATTCCCCGCTCCTCCACATGAGCGGTGGATGCTAATCTGGAGAGCCAGGTTGGTTTCCTCACTCCTACACATGAAGCCAGCTGGGTGACCTTGGGCTAGTCACAATTCTCAAGCTGTCTCAGCCTCACCTACCACATAGGGTGTCGGTTGTGGAGAGGGAAAGGGAAAGTGATTGTAAGCCTGTTTGAGTCTTCCTTAAGTGGCATATCAAAACCAGCTGTTCTTCTTCAAACTCTCTCAGCCGCACCTACCTCATAAGGTGTCTGTTGTGGGGAGAGGAAAGGGAGGTGATTGTAAATTGATTTGATTCTTCCTAAAGTGAGAGTGGTAAGCTGCAGTACTGCAGTCCAAGCTCTGCTCCTGAGTTCGATCCCGATGGAAGTTGGTTTCAGGTAGCCGGCTCAAGGTTGACTCAGCCTTCCATCCTTCTGAGGTCGGTAAAATGAGTACCCAGCTTGCTGGGGGTAAAGGGAAGATGACTGGGGAAGGCACTGGCAAACCACCCCGTCAACAAAGTCTGCCTATTAAACATCAAGATGTGACGTCACCCCATTGGTCAGGAATGACCTGTTGCTTGCATAGGGAACCTTTACCTTTTTTAAAGTAAGAAAGTCAGCATATTAAAACCAATTCTTCTTCTTCTTCTTCTTCTTCTTCTTCTTCTTCTTCTTCTTCGTCTTCTTCGTCTTCTTCGTCTTCTTCTTCTGCTGCTGCTGCTGCTTCTGCTTCTGCTTCTGCTTCTGCTTCTTCTGTTTCTGCTTCTTCTGCTTCTGCTTCTTCTTTGATTGTGGGAATGGTTTTGACCTTCTCATCCTGCACTTTTGACCCGAAAAACCCCCATTTTGATTTGCTTTCCCTCTTCTGCTAGCTCAACCCATTATTCCTTATTTTCTTGCCCTTTCTCTTTCCTCACACTGATTTCCTCCCATAAAATGTACACATTTTTCAGCTTTACTTGTGTGACAGTAAATCAGTATTACACTGGTATAAACATAAACGATGCCCATCGTATAGACATGCAAACTGTACAAATTGCATATAAACCCAGTACAACACAAACCATTCTATAGATCCAGCAGTGAGAAGCAAAGAACCAAAAAGTGTTGACAAAAATATAGACAAATGTAAAAATAAAATGAAAAAAAGGATAAATTGGTTCATCTGTACTGCACAAATCCTAATGCCTCATTCCTTTGGGTTTTCCCTCTGTCCTGATAACTTCTGACCTTGTCTTTTCCTGCTCAAGCTAAGCAACTTGGACGCCTCCCCCCCCCCCCATATACTGAAATCACAATTCTGTCTTGAGGCAAACTTTGCAAGAATAAGAAGACAAAGAAGAATTGTTGTTTATACCCTGCTTTTCTCTGCTTTTAAGGAGTCTCTGTGCAGCTTACTATCCCCTTCCCTTCCTCTCCCCACAGCAGACACCTTGTGAGGTAGGTAGGGCTGAGAGAGTTCAGAGAGAACTGTGAGTAGCCCAAGGTTATACATGAAGAAGAAGAAGACCATTACCATGACTTGATTTTTATACCCCAATTTTCTCTACCTTAAGGAGTCTCAAACCGGCTTACCTTCTTCTCCCCACAACAGACACCTTGTGAGGTAGGTGGGGCTGAGATAGTATGGAAAGAACTGTGACTAGCCAAAGGTCACCCACCAGGCTTCCTGTGGAGGAATGGGGAATCAAACTGGGTCTCCAGATTAGAGTCTGCCACTCATGTGGAGGAGCAGGGAATCAAGCCCAGGTCTCCAGATTAGCGTCCACCGCTCTTAACCACCCTGGCTCTCAGAGACCTAATGCCATTAGCTACATACAATACCAAAATGGAGTACACCATTCCCCATTAGTCTGGTACAGGTGACAGCCCTACATATCCACTGAATGCATGAGGTGGGAGATGGGCTGCAAGCATGCCAGCCGCACCGTCTGCCTAAGCACAATTGCCTGGTTGTTTGCCATGGTGACCATGCAGAGGAAGTGGCCTCTCAAACTCCCCCAACCTTGAGATCAGAGACACTTGGGAAGCAGTATCGTCGATCACAGAGGGGGGGAGGCGTACGTGCATCCACTTCTTTTGTGTGGTCTCACCCTGCTGATGATCAGGCCATGGAACAGAGGCAGGGGGCATGGCCAGCATGATCAGTGGTAGAGCATCTGCTTGGCATGCAGAAGGTCCCAGGTTCATTCCATGGCATCTCCTGTTAAAAAGACTAGGCAAGAAGGTGATGTGAAAGACTTCTACCTGAAACCCTGGAGAGCCGCTGCCGGTCAGAGTAGAAAGTACTGACTTTGATGGACCAAGGGTCTTGTTCAGTATAAGGCAGCTTCATGTGTTCATCATGCTAGGTCTCTATCCCCACATGTTTAGGGAACACATGGGCGGCCGTCTGTTATCAGGGAAGAATATCACATTCATCTTTTGTCTTGCCAAAAGGAATATTTGCTAATGGACTGGACGTCCGCAAGTGAGGGAGAGCAGAGCTGCGGAAGGTATGACTTCACCACATAATAATAGTGAGCATGCCGCCTCTGAAAATGCACAAACCATATTAAAAACACACGGCTTTCAGGCCTGCAGACATATCGACAAGAGGAAGTCAAGAACCCACCTTTTAAAATTTCAAGCTCATGGCTTTTTGAAAAAAGAAGTAATCATTTACATTTAGCAATGGTACACGGCCAAAGTGGGTATATCAGCTTTGCATTACCATAAGCTGCCCTATCTCTTCCGTCCATAGTTTGGGTACGGGGAGGCAGAACTCGGCATTAAAACGAATCCTTTGACCACAGAATCTAATAACTTGTGGCAAATTGAAATCAATTATGCGCAAGGAGAAAGGAACTGATCCTCCTAAAATGTAGCACATGGGGAAACTGGGTGGAAAATGAGGGTCACTGTGAATAAATGTAAACTGATGCACTGATTTTAAAGATATGGTGATGGGTTCTGAACTGGCAGTGACTGACTGGGAGAGAGGTCTTGGGGTCATGGTGGCCACCTTAATGAAAATATTGAGTCAGTATGTGGCAGTAGGGAAACAAGGGAAACTCTATACTGGGAATGATTAGGCAATGGGTTGAAAATAAAATGGCCAAGGTTATAACATCCCTGTATAAATTTATAGCATGGCCACCTTTTGAACACTGTGTACAATACTGGTAATCACATTTCAAAAATGATATTGTAGCGCAGGAAAGCCCTGACCCAGCTAGCCCAGGCTAGCTTGAACTCATCAGATCTCAGAAACTAAGGAGGGTTGGCCCTGGTTAGTATTGGGGTGGGAGACCACTCCTCCTATGAGGAAAGGCCTCAGGATTGGGGTCGTTTTAGTTTAGAGAAAAGAGGACAGGGAGGGGCATGACAGAGGTTTATACAAGTATGCACGGAGTGGATAAAGTGGATAGATCTGTGATACTCAGTGGCTTGCAAGACACAGGTGGCTAGGGTTGCCAACCTCCAGGTTGCTGCAGAAGATCTCCTGCTATTACAATTGATCTCCAGCCATTAGAGATCAGTTCACCTGGAGAAAATGGCCGCTTAGGCAATTGGACTTTATGACATTTAAGTCCCTCCCCTCCCAAACCCCACTCTCCTCAGGTTCTGCCCCAAAAACCTCCCGCCAGTGGTGAAGAGTGACCTGGCACAACCCTACAGGTGGCTCTTTGACATGCTACCGTGGCTCTTCTGAACACTATTCCCCAATGTGACACCTATTGCATAGTACAGAAACGACAACCAAAAACACTCAGTTGCTATTAGCTTAATGGGTTATTATTTAATAGTGAAACATCAGGGCAGATAACTTGGCTTGGGAAGCTGTTTCTTGTCCACTGTGGGGGTGGAAAGTGTCATCAAGTCATAACTGACTTCTGGTGACCCTGTGGGGTTTTCAGGGCAAGAGACGTTCAGAGGTGGCTTGCCCTTGCCTGCCCCCACATCAGAACCCTGGTATTCTTTGGAGGTCTCCCATCCTGATATTAGCCAGGGCTGACCCTACTTAGCTTAGCTTGGTTTATTTTCACAACCCATGCTTTCCTTTCTCCTCAGTATAGAAGTGACACCCTTTGATCAATGATGATCATTTTGTAGACATGTGCGTAGATGTGACTCACAGGCAGGGATGGAGAGAAGAAGAAGAGTTGGTTTTTATATGCCGACTTTCTCTACCACTTAAGGAAGAATCCAACCAGCTTACAATCACCTTCCCTTCCCCTCCCCACAACAGACACCCTGTAAGGTAGGTGGGGCTGAGAGAGCCGTGACTAGCCCAAGGCCACCCAGCTGGCTTCATGTGGAGGAGTGGGGAAACCAACCAGGTTCTCCAGATTAGCTGGCTCTTAAGCAGGGTGTTCCTTGTTGAGAAGAAAGTACTTCCAATTTCTTGCCTCACCGTTGGATAGCTGACTGTTGTCATTTGGCTGGGAGCAGATGACTAATGAACACTTTGGTTTCGCTGGTCTAAACCCAGAAAGAGACTGACAATGCAGTCAGCAGACCCGATGTGATGCGTACAGGCTCATCTCCGGCAGTGGACATCTGCTTTGGAGAGATCCTGCTGAGAGAACGCCAGGATGGGGCCATCTTTCATTTTAACAAGTGCTGGGAAAGAACAATTAACAACCGTGATTTATTCATTGTGTCTCAATTTCCCTTCATATATTTGGTGAGCTATTATTTATTTTCTTCTCTCAATGGAGCTCATCTGCTGTGGGGAAGATGACCAGCCAGTTAGCCAAGGTCTCATGGATTTGTTTCTGGTGATGACTCTTCTTCCTTCAGTTGGTACAAAATAAATAAATAAAAACAATCAATTGTTTGTAACTTGACATCTGGACCTCACTGAGCTCCCAGGGTTACAAATCTCCAAATGGGGCCTGGGATCACAACTGATCTCCAGATAATAGAGATCAATTCACCTGAATAAAATGGCTTCTTTGGAAGGTGGACTCTATGGCATTATACCTCATTGAAGTCCCTTCTCTCCCCAAACCCTGCCCTTTTCAGGCTCCACCGCCAAAATATCCTGGTATTTCCCAACCACGAGCTGGTAACCCTACCTGGAGATCTCCTGAATTAAATCTGATCTCCAGAAGACAGAGATTAGTTCTCCTGGAGGAAATGGCTGCTTTGGAGGATGGACTGCATTATACCCCCCAAGGTCCTTCCCATCTCCAAACCCCACTCTCCTTAGGTTCCACCCCCAAATTCTCCAGGGATTTCCCTTACCAGAGCTGGCAACTCTACTAAGCTTCTACTGATGTCATAAAAAACACAAGATAGTCTGGAGAATTACTGACTCTCAGTCCCTGCTGTGGCTAGGGTTTCCAACCTCCAGGTACTAGCTGGAGATGTCCTGCTATTACAACTGATCTTCAGCTGATAGAGATCAGTTCATTTGGAGAAAATGGCCGCTTTGGCCATTAAACTCTATGGCATTGAAGTCCCTTCCATTCCCAAACCCCGCCCTCCTTAGGCTCCACCACAAAAACCTCCTGCCAGTGGCAAAGAGGGATGTGGCAACTCTAGCTGTGGCATGTATGTAGGTTTTTTAGAAATGATAGTATGGATGTTTGTTTCAGGAGGGTAGCCATATTGGTCTGCAGTAGAAGAGCAAGATTTGAGTCCAGGAGCAATTTAAGCACCAACAAGATTTTGAGGGTATACGTTTTTGAGAGTCAAAGCTCTCTTCATCAGATACAAGTAGGAATGGATATCCCTGAGCCCTTATACCCCAGTCAGATAGGGTTGCCAGCTCCAAGTTGGGAAATACATGGAGATTTTTCATATTTTATATCACTGCTGGGCTCTCTCCCCAAGCTCCTCCCCCAAATCTCTAGGAATTTCACATGAAGTTGCCATATACTGAATCAGACCCTTGGTCCATCAAAGTCAGTATTGTCTACTCAGACCAGCAGTGGCTCTCCAGGGTCTCAGGCAGAGGTCTTTCACATCACCTACCTGCCTAGTCCCTTGAACTAGAGATGTTGGGGATTGAACCTGGGACCTTCTGCATGCCAAGCAGATGCTCTGCCACTGAGCCGCAGCCCCTCCCCAACATATAATAATGCAAAATTCAAATGTGTTTGGCCTTTTACAGTTTCCTGGCTCCCTGTACATCTCTGCCCACACCTTGGATTGGAGGAAGTGTGATGTGGTCTGCCAAAGCTTCTGCAAGAGCCAGAACCTCAACCCCAATCCCTCCAACCCAGCCAGCCCGCCTCACTCGCGCCCGCCTTCCCAAGCCAGAGTTGGCTACTGTAATTAAATGACCCTAAAAGATTGTGTCTTTGGACTTCTGCGGCCTGAAGTTACTTGACAGTCTTCATTTTATAGCAATGCTAACTAATCACAGGGCTCCTCGGGTTTATGTTATGAAGTACATGAACGGATCATCCAGTCCCTATTTTGGGCCGTTAAACTGTTTCACTTCCTTTTGTTTATGTGGCAATAAACCGTCCGCTGATCTTTGTTTGAGATGGTGGCGCTGAGATAATTAAACTGTTCCAGAGTGTACACATCATTAGACTTCTCCCTTCTCTTCCGCGTTTGTGTGTTGCTGGAAGTAAACGGGCAGATTTATTAAGTCAAAGGAACAGATGGGAGGGTGGCGCTATGAAAATTCACCTTGGGCCAACGACAGCCATTAAGGAAGCGTTTAAAACAAATTTACAGTGTTTTTAGACACACAGCCATAGCTGCTGGAGGAGAGATGATTGAAATGATGAACACTACGTGTTACTTGCATATATGTAGTCTAGGGTTGTCAACCTCCAAGTGGTGGCTGGAGATCTCCCGCTATTACAACCGCTCTCCAGGTGACAGAGATCAGTTCAGCTGGAGAAAATGGCTGTTTTGGTAGGTTGTCTCTACGGCATTATACCCCATGAAGTCCCTCCCCTCCCCAAACTCCGCCCTCTTCAGGCTCCACCCCCAAAATCTCCAGGTATTTCCCAACCCAGAGCTGGCAACCCTGATGTAGTCGCAGTTGGGCAAGGGGAAAGTGTCAGGGATGCACTAGCACATCCCTAAAAAAACAACCCTCTATGGTTTCCATGGAGTTTTTGGAGGAATGTGCTAGAGTGTCCCTGTCACTTCTGGGGGAAACCCGGAAGTGATGTTAATTAGCCCCCCTTCATCTGGCCTGCTTCCACCCTCCAGCCAGCTGAGGGGTAGCGGGCAGCCCCTTAATTGGCAGGCAATAGCCCACCATTACCTGATATCTGACAACCCTACATAAAATCACAAAACCTTATATCAGCATTTGCTGAAATAACAAAATGGGCTATGAAATAAGGTTCCTTGAAGGGAGTAGCATCATCTTTTTGTTATTCCCCCCCCCCATAACCATTGGGGCTAGAAGCTCATTTTCTTTTAATTAATACAAAGACAAGAGGATCACGATTCAAACGGGGCTGACTGAGCTGCTAAAGTTCAGTGTAGACTCACACCGGGCCTGTGAGACGTGTGCTTCTATCTATCTCTACCCTTAGGAAAGAAAATAAAAACCATTTTCCAGCGCTCTAGGGCGCTGCTACAAACTGAATTTCAAAGTATTACATCAAAGCCAAACTGATATCTAGAGGTTTTTCCAAAGAACCTACAGGCTGGGCGCTGACAAGACTCCAGCTAACCAACCTGAACAGTACATCATGGGATGCTTCCCTTTCTTTCTCTCCCTTTTTTCCCCACATTTATGTATGGAAAGAGAATGGCGAGAATTCACTGGTCAGACGGCCCTCTCCTAACAAGCGCTTTCGGGCCTCGGCTCTCGACGGCGATGCGACCCGCTCTTGTCGATGCGCTTTCGTGATGTCTCCGGGCCTGAAAAGGAGATAGTACATTGTCCGCCGTATTTAGACCCCTGTCAATACTCTGCTCAATCAAGAATATAATGCAGGCAGACAGATGCTACCGACTTTGGAACGGCGACACCCTGCAGATGACCTGGCGGGGTTGTGCTCCAGTGCCACGTTGCCGCTTGACTGAGGGCAAATGTGTGCCTTGCAGCTATAATAATTGGAATTGCTTTCACACAGAGACCCCGCAGGCTGCATTTCCCACTTAGACGGAGATCAGTACCTACGTGATTCTATGTTGGTTTCTAGCCGAATAAAATGAGTCTTGTGACAGGACTGACTTCACACCGCAATGGCAGAGCCCCCTGCGGCTTTCAGGCACAACCCTTCACTTGGGGCTGTAACAGAACCTTTGTGTTGTGTGTTTAGATATTTATCCTTTCAAACCCCAAGGGGGTTAGACAAGGAACTAGTTTTGAAAGAAAAGTAAAAACAAAAAATTGTCAAAATGCTGCCCACAAAAATAACTGACATGGGACAGATTTACACCAAGAAGCAAATTCAGTTGTCCATAAATGAGAAACTGCATGGTGTAGTGGTTAAGAGCAGTGGACTCTAATCTGGAGAACCGGGTTTGATTCCCCACTCCTACATGTGAGCAGCAGACTATAATCTGGTGAACTGGGTTGGTTTCCCCACTCCTACATATGAAGCCAGCTGGGTGACCTTGGGCTAGTCACAGTTCTCTGTGAACTCTCTCAGCCCCCCTCCCCCCGCCTCACAAGGTATCTGTTGTGGGGAGAGGAAGGGAAGGAGATTGTAAACTGGTTTGCTTCTCCTTTAAAGGAAGAGAAAGTTGGTGTATAAAAACCAACTCTTCTTCTATTTCTTCTTCAAATGTAGGAAGCAGACATGATTTAAACTTAAAAAAAGAGGCAGAGTTTATCCCCCCACATTTATGTTTACTGTTTTTTAACCTTCCTGTTATAAAAACCAAAGGATAAATCCCTTGGTTTAATCTAGTTTTTGGATTTTTATTTTTCATCTTTGCTTGGTAGTTTAGTGCCTAGGAAACGAAAGTTCAACGTATTGTAAATTGAGATAAAATGGGTGTCCCAAGATGACAGGTTGGAAAACAGTAAGGAACGGTGATCTATGGTGATAATATTTGTTTGATATTGTAACTAGAACTCTTTGAGGAGAAGGGCTACAAGGAATGAAAAGTAGACTCCATTCCTGACAAACTAAGCAGCTCGCTTTATATCTTGTTGCTCTGAGTTGGTTCAGCTCCATTCACTTGGAAAGGAAGCACTTGCCTATGTTTATAGCCCCAGTACTGAAAAACTTTATGGCATTCTTCTCATTGCATGTACTTACAAACATCAAGACCAAAAACCATGGCAACGTACATTGATAGGGACCTTGAAGCTTCCTAGTAAGGTGGTGGTGGTGGAAAGAACCGTTAAGTCACAGCTGACATATGTCAACCCCATAGACAAGAGACTAACAGAGGTGGTTTGCCATTGCCTTCCTCTGCGGATCAACCTTGGGATTCATTGGTGGTTTCCCATTCCCTTATGTGTTCCAACTTAGGCTACAATGGATTATGCCATTTTTAAATAAATGGTCTGCATTTTCTTGAGCAACTTTAGAGCAAAAGGTTCAGTTCCTCTTAGAAGATGAAGACAAAGAGTTGGTTTTTATATGGCGACTTTCTCTACCACTTAAGGAAGAATCAAACCGGCTTACAATCGCTTTCCCTTCCTCTCCCCACAACAGACACCCTGTGAGGTTGGTGGGGCTGAGAGAGCTCTAAGAGCTGTGACTAGCCCAAGGTCACCCAGCTGGCTTCGTGTGTAGGAGTGGGGAAACAAATCCAGTTCTCCAGATTATCCTCCGCCGCTCATGTGGAGGAGTAGGGAATCAAACCCGGTTCTCTAGGTCAGAGTCCACCACTCCGAGTCCAAACCACCACACTACACTGGCTCAGTGCACCTATTTTGTTGCTTGTTTTGTAGAGACTGCAGATTCAAAGGGAGGTGTTTTTAGATATGTGTCTTATTTAATTTTTATGGGTTATTGTTCAAGACCTTCATCTATGAACAGGGGTAAGAAAGGAAAGGGTGGTTTCCCATCCAAATACTAACAAGGGCCAACCCTGCTTAGCTTCCAACATCTGATGAGATCGGGATAGCATGGGCCATCCAGGTCAGGTCTCCTAGTAGGGTTGCCCACCTCCAGATACTAGCTGGGGATCTCCTGCTATTACAACTGATCTCCAGCCAATAGAGATCAGTTCACCAGGAGAAAATGGTCGCTTTGGCAATTGGACTCTATGGCATTGAAGGCCCTCTCCTCCCCAAACCCCACCCTCCTCAGGCTCTGGCCCCAAAACCTCCCGCTAATGGCGTAGAGGGACCTGGCAACCCTATCTCCTAGTGAGGGAGCCTCTATTTATTCATTGCTCTCCTGACATGATGGCCTATATCTAACTCACCCCGCTCAGCAAAGTATGAAGACTTCTTCCAGACTCAGGAGTAGGGTTGCCACCCTCCAAGTGGTGGCTGGAGATCTCCAGCTATTACAACTGATTTCCAGGGGACAGTGATCAGTTCGCCTGGAGAAAATGGCCACTTTGGAAGGTGGATTCTATGGCATTATGCTCCATTGAAGTCCCTCCCCTCCCCAAACCCTGTCCTTCAGGAGAGCCAGCATGATGTAGTGGTTAAGAGCGGTGGTCTGGAGCGGTGGACTCTAATCTGGAGAACCAGGTTTGATTCCCCTCTCCTCCATGTGAGTGGCGGACGCTAATCTGGTGAACCGGGTTGATTTTCCCGCTCCTACACGTGAAGCCAGCTGGGCCACCTTGGGCTAATCACAGCACTCTCAGCCCCACCGACCTCACAGGGTGTCTGTTGTGGGGAGGGGAACAGAAGGTGATTTCTAAACCAGTTTGATTCTTCCTTAACTGGTGGAGAAAGTCAGCATAGAAAAACTAACTCTTCTTCTTCTGCTCCTCAGGCTCCATCCCCCAAAGCTCCAGGTATTTCCCAACCCAGAACTGGCAACCCTACTCAGGAGCATTCCTCCATCTTTATTGGTTCTTCCACCAGAGGGGCAGCCACTTAAATTAGCAGAAGTCTCCTTTAAAAGAACATACAGTGCCAAGTCCACTCACATGTGATCTTTTGCATTAAAAATGTGTAGTCCCTTGGCACCAAACTAGTATCTTTATATGACTCAAAGTGCAAGTGTGTTAGCTTTCTCCTTTGGTCCTTCCTTTTCTTTCAGCGACAAAATGTATCTGCTCTTCTTTGAAAAGACAACATAGAAAGTTCTGTTCTTGAAAACGCCGGTTCCCCCCATCCCAAGCGAATTTAGTTGCGCTCAGTGATATAGAAATTTTCATCTTACGTAGCGAAAGGATACAAAGAGCTGTCATAAGAGAAACTCCAGAGGCTTCTGGGGGGAGGGCTAGTGAGTTTAACAAATATAGAAAAGGTTGCGCAAATATCACTGAAGCCAAAGCCTTAAAATATAACAGGCACCAAAGAGTATCCTGCATATTTGTAACACGAGCCTGAAATACTATATTTTTCACCACTTTTCCAAGTGGTGGGGTATTCCAGGAATTGACTTTCCTTTGGTGAAAGATTACTGGATAATACTGGAGACTTATAATTTGCTTTATGCACAAATATACAAGAACATAGTGGAGGCAAGCAGTTATTCCAACAGCAGGCATCAATCTCCAGAGAGCAAATTGTGTACAGATACACACACACATTTCAGCTAATGCTAGAAACTCTGAACTCCCTCTCTCTTTTAATGGCTGTCATTTCAACTGCAAACTACTTTTAGCTGGGGTGGGGGTTCCCTGCCCATTCTCTCCAGCTATAGGATTCTCTCCTTTCCTGACAAGTATCCCAAGTATTAGGAGACCTTCTCTTGCTGTTGTTCATTCCCACTGAATTCTCATCCAGCCCATGTGGTGAAGACTCAGCCAGCAAGTAAGTGAGTGGTAGAGGGAGGGAGGGGGAAAGGCAGGAAGAATGGCAGTAGGGTCAAAGCGGCCCCGAATATTGCCAAAAAAAATCAGCAATATTTGGGAGCTGCTTTTCAGCTCCCTTTAATTGCCACCATTTTTCTGGTAAGCCCCCAGGGGTGGAGGGTTGGTTTGGCTTTAGCTGAATGCACATCCCAATTGCTTTTGGCTCTCACAGGAGCTCTCTAGTACCCCATGATATCATTGAGTTCTTCTGTAGACTTCTTGATTCTGTAGTAGCTCAGAGGCTTGGCTTCTGGCAATGAGGACTCTTCAGTGCTTTGGTGGTCATTTATTCCTGGGAGTTTTACCTGAAGTTCATTGCTTGCTGGACCCACACTTTCCTGTTGGGAATCTATGCACCAGCAGTCTCCAAGCTCAAATCAAGTCCCTGCCCCTTGAAATGCTGCTTTGTAATTGGCTTACTTTGTAAAGCTTACTGTGAGAGAAAATTCCCCACCATACCCAATTGCTGCACAAAAAAGCATTTTAAGAACAACAACCAAAAAAAAAAAAAAAAGCACACAGAGTGATCTGGAAGGAGGGGAGAATCCAAGTCTCGGTTTTAAAAAGTCTTTCTTCTGCTCAGAAAGAGCTCAGAGTAAGCAGGAAGTATTTGAATCCCCACCTCTGGACATGCTGCTTTGTAATTGGCTGTGAGCAAAACAAGCTTGTGAGTCCCACACTTTGCTTTATGCACAGAAATTTCACCTGGGCTGAGCTCAGGGGAGAGGGAAGAATTGGGTTAACGGAGGAATGGGAAGTCTCGGGGTTTGTGAGGGCTGGCAGCGAGGTCATCTCTAATGGAGGGAAAACTCATGTATAACTCCAAGGAACAACCAAGACAGACCGGTGTGTGTGTGAACGTGAGTGAAAGTACCCATGCATAAATGACCAGTCTCTAATTATAGATGAATTGAGAATTGAAAAATAAGGACCTGTCAACAGTGACTTCTAATCTCCGGCCTCTTTTGTACCGCCAGTCCTTTCCCCATTCCAAAATGTTCGGAGAAGAAACGTTATTGTTCTCTGCTTATTTGATTGTCTCCTCAGTCCCCCCAAAGAAAGGCAATCCTGTAAACTCCAGATACCATTCTTCACCTTGCCTCTAATGAAAGGGATGACTCGTTCTCCGTTTCCGGACACAAAGGGAGTTAGCAACCCGCCGAGCCTTTCTTCTTCGGCGCAATAAGCCAAGCGCTCTGAAACCCAATTCCCAGCTGATTGCTTTCCAAATGAATCTTAAGTCACCGATTTCTAATTCATTCTCCTTTCAGGGAGAGTATTAACCTGCTTTCTCTGAATTACCAATCAGTAAGTAACTGAATCGCTATTTAAGGATTGTGTCTCTGGGGCCCATCAAAGCGTTCCAAGTCCCTTTGATAGTGTTTCCTCCCCAGCTTTTGCTTTATCGCTGAAATTTTTGCTAAGGCTCTAAGACCGCCGTGGCAATGTCAAGCACATTAGCCCTCTGCCCGGTCCCATCTTAACTCATTAATTATGTCGGCTTACCACTCGCACTGGGTTCTCCTGTTCGAACTTAATTCAGTGAAATGCAAGATGTGAATTTCTTCCGTTCTGTTTATCTGACTCTGCTCCAGCTGTTCCCTCAGAGACTGAGTTGAGAAACTTCCCAATACTTCCCTCTGGCTTTGATCTAAAGCTGTCAGGGTTTTACTTAATTTACAATTCAGTCCTCTTGATTTATTTTTTTAAACGTCCTTTGGGAACTGACATATTGTTGGATGAACTAAGATACTCCAGTATAACTTCTTCAGCCAATAGAACTACCCAAGCTTCTCATCCATTTTGGCGGCACTCTTCAGAACACTCTCCTGGAAGCAAGCCTCATTGAATAAAATGGGACTTACTTCTGAGTAGATTTACTTAGGACGGCTCCCTTTGTGTCCCTAGTCGTACACCACCTAATGAAAAGGAAAAAAAACACCCAAGATGGCTTGCAACAGGAATAAACATCCCTATAGTTTAACTTTTAATTAAGGTTGCCAACCTCCAAAAGAGATCCCACTGTGTAAGTACAGAATGTAAGGAAGCAAACACAGGAGTGAAAGAGTATCACAAAGTGCAAAATATAATACGATACAAGCTACATAACATGAAAAACAGGACAAAAGACAGTACAACTATATATCTTTCCTAATAGCTATAAATAGCCAAGTAAATAACACAGGATTACTATCCCCAAATGGGCTTGCATGTGTTATAAAAGCCCATTGTTGGTACAAAAGCCTGTAAGAGTATATGTAGTAATGAATCTTCTTATTTTCAGATGTCCTTCAGCCAGGTACGAGAGAAAAAGCAGGTTCCAATTCAATACATGACTGTACAAAGTCTCCTCTCAATTTATAACTGGAACCACCTCTATTATAATCCAATTTTCATTAGTTCCATTATTAGGAAAGTCAGACCGGTTCCCAGAGGGATCTCCAGGCGACAGAGATCAATTCATGTGGAGAAAATGGCTGCTTTGGAAGGTGGACTCTATGGCATTACAGTATACTTCAATGAAGTCTCCCCTTTCCCAAAATCCTGCCCTCCTCCGGCTCCACCCCCAAAATCTCCAGGTATTTTCCAACCCAGAGCTGGCAACCCTGTCTTTAATTATCAATTTGCCTTTGCTCATCATCTTCTGTTTGACCTTGTATGGAACGAGATCTTGATTCGGTCAGTGTGACTGACACCAGCAAAATCTCATGGTATCGATTTACATGATGAATGCTACCCCTTATATCACAGCCTGTGATGACCTGATCCTGGGCGAATATTGTAAAATGCAAAGCAATCTCTGGAAGTCAGGAATTAAGTATCTTTTTAGTCTATCTAAAAAAAAATATGTGCCCTGACCGGGAAGGCCCAGGCTCTCCTTATCTTTTGAGATCTCAGAAGCTAAGCAGAGTCAGCCTTGGTTAGTAATTGGATGGGAACCCTGGACCAAGGAAGTCCAGGGTTGCTACGCAGAGGCAAACCACCTCTGATTATCTCTTGCCTTGAAAACCACAGGAGTCGCCATTAGTCAGCTGTGACTTATAGAATCACAGAATCACAGAGTTGGAAGGGGTCATACAGGCCATCTAGTCCAACCCCCTGCTCAATGCAGGATCAGACTAGAAAATCCCTGAAAAGTGTTGGTCCAGCCTCTGCTTAAAGACTGTCAGTGAGGGGGCACTCACCCCCCCCCCCAGGAAACCGATTCCACTGTCGAACAACTTCCGTAACATGCAGCCGGGACCTTTCCGCCTGCCATTTAAACTCATTATTGTGAGTCCTCTGCAGCCAACAGGAACAGCTCCCTGCCATCCTCTAACTGCGTGCCCTTCAAATATTTAGAGAGCAATCCTGTCCCCCCCTCAACCTCCTCTTCTCCAGACTGAACATTCCCAACTCCCTCAGCCTTTCCTCGTAGGGCTCGGTCTCCAGGCCCCTGATCATCCTCGTCGCTCTCCTCTGCACCCGCTCAATTCTGCCCACACCCTTTTTGAGGTGAGGCCTCCAGAAATGCACACAATTCTCCAGGTGCAGCCTGCCCAATGCAGTGTGCAGCAGAACTAGGACATCTTGTGATTTGGATGTGATGCCTCTGTTGACGCACCCCAAGATGCACTTAATTATTGCCTTGATCTGGATGGCCCTGGCTAACCCAATCTTGTCAAATTTTGGCTGCTAAGCAGAGCTGGCCCTGGTTTGGACTTGGATGGGAGACCATCAAGGAAGTCCAGGGTCACTATGCAGAGGCAGGCAATGACCAACCACCTCTGATTGTCTGTTGCCTTTCAAACCCTACAGCACTGGTGTTGAGCTCAATTATTACGAGGGCAGGTTGCCAGCTTAGTCCCTAGCCATGTGATGCGCTCCCTGGCTGAGCCCTTTGGCACGTCGCCCCACCTTTCCTCCCATGCCTGCAGCTGTGTGTACGCAAGACCATGGTTTGGGTAAATGGCACAACTTTATTGATTGCAGCAGCAAGGCATTGGCAAGGCATGAGGGCGTTATCCTTCCATCCACCTGCCACCCCTGCAGGCTGATGCCCAAATCCCCCAGCACCCCTGCTGGGCCCACTTGAGGTTGCAGTTAAGGGGCACACGTGGACGGCAGCCTGCTGTGTGGCCCCCTGCCACTTGCAGGGAGGCCGTTCCGACAGCCCCTGGCAAGGCATGCCCCCGTGATGGCCCCGCTGGGCTCGTCCTTGGCAGCCCTTCACCCGGCCTGTCCCTCTCCGGCCTCCCCCAAGATCCCTTATCGGGGTCCTCTACGTTGGGGAAAAGAGGCGCGCAGGCCAGCTTTCCCCTCAAAACTGGATCCGGCCCTGATGCCAACCTGCCAAGGTTGTGTCGCATTAATTATTCCCCCTGCTTCACGTAGCGGAGGGTGGGCAGGACAAAGGGAAGCAGGCTGCGAGCAGCACGGGTGGGACCTCCTCACGCCTGGGGAAGCCGGACCAGAATGGCGATTCCTGGGTCCGGCACCACAAGGCCCCGCTGGCTGGAAGCCTCTAGCCCCCATTGGCCCATTCAATTGGGCTCTCTGCCTGTCAGGGCAGGACTCGTGGCCCTCCATCCGTCGTCACCAGTGATGCAGAATTTCCTCGCCGACGTCACCCCAGCTCGACGCGGGAGCTTGGTTCTCCTGGTCAGCCTGCGCTCCCCTCCGCTGTGTGCTGCCGCAGCCTCTCTGCTCACCTGTGCTCCCACAAGCCCAACATGGCAACCTGGGGGCTTCGCTAAGGTCGTTGCCCCGTATATGACATAAATGTCACTTGGTCGGGCCGGGTCATGCCTTGCCAGTCCAGATTGAGAGTGGGGGGGGGGTGGCTACCTTGGCTGGCTTGCGGGCTGAATAAAAGCTCTCAAGAGGCCAGATCCGCCCCCCAGGTCGTATGTTTGACGCCCCTGCCCTACAGGGTTTCCAAAAGTCAGCTATGATTTGATATCGCTTTTCACCACCAGTGGACCACCATGTACATTTTAAAAAGTCATTGTCATTCTTCCTCGATTCCTCTTGGATTGTGATGAAGGTGGAGTCTCGGTGGCCTTTCCCTTCTTGTTTTGGAACAAGTCATCTTTTCTTTCTTTCTTTTTACCTCTCAAGAGTGTAAGAATCTCTGTGGCTTTGATAACAGATGGCCCTCAGTGATAAACAGCACAGTGAGAAAAAAAAATACACAACTGTGGTTATTCTTGCCATCTTGGCAGATCAATTGTAGAGGCAGGAGTTTGAGGAGCGTTTAATGGAATCACTTTAAAGAAAGCAGCCTTTGCTTCCATTACTTCTAGCGCAATGTGGTGTGACTTTGCTTTTTAAAGTATTACCTTTCTCGAGGTCACTTCGGCTTCCCATCCCTGCTTCACCTTGAGAGATATTCCTTTCTCCCGCTTCTTATGTGAAATTACACAGAGGGGTAAAAAAGAAAGAATGTTTTGACGATAAAACTACCGCTGCTCCTTGTTGAATTTTTCTCTCTCACTTTATTCTCATTTTCTTTTATGTTCATGATTTTATTTATTATTGTCATGACTATAACAAATCCAAGGTAATGGTTTCAGGCTGGTAGCCATGTTGGTCGGCAGTAGAAGAGTAAGGTGGTTTATGCACGGGAGTTTTACCTGAAGTTCGTTGTTCGCTGGACCCACACTTTCCTGCTGGGGATCTATGCACCAGCAGTCTCCAAGCTCAAATCAAGTCCCCGCCCCTTTAAATGCTGCTTTGTAATTGGCTTACTTTGTAGAGCTTACTGTGGGAGAAAATCACCCCCCTCAAAACCCAATTGCCGCATAAAAAAGCATTTTAAGAACATAAAACAAAAAAAAGGAGCAATCTGAAAGGGGGGCGAGAAATCCATGCCTCGGTTTTAAAATGCCTTTCTTCTGTTCATAAAGAGCTCCGAGGAAGCAGGAAGTATTTGCATCCCCGCCTCTGGACATGCTGCTTTGTAATTGGCTGTGAGAGAAACCAAGTTTGTGTGTCCTGCGTTTTGCTTTATGCACAGGGATTTCACCAGGGCTGAAATGGAAGGAGAGGGAAGAATCGGGTTAACAGAGGAATGGGAAGACCTGGGATTTGCGAGGGCTGGCAGCGAGGTCATCTCTAATGGAAGGAAAACTCATGCAAAACTCCAAGGAACAACCGAGGTGATCAGGGGCAAATGTGAGTGAAGGTACCCATGCATAAATGACCTAAGATTTGAGTCCAGTAGCTCTTTAAAGACCAACAACGTTATCAAGACAAAAACTTTTGAGAGTCTGTGTTCCTGTCATTAGGTATCTTACATCCTGGAAATTTTGCTGGTCTTTAAGAGCTGCTCAATTCAAATCTTGATCCAAGGTGAGGAAAAGTTCCATGAGGAAAGGTTGAAGTTACCCAGTTTGTTTAGCTAGGAGAAGAAGAAGAAGAAGAGCTTGTTTTCATACCTGAATTTTCTCTACCGAAAGGAGTCTCAAAGCAGCTTACAATCACCTTTCCTTCCCCTTCCCACAATGGGCACCATGTGAGGCAGGTGGGGCTGAGAGATTTCGGAGAGAACTGTGACTAGCCCAAGGTCACCCAGCAGGCTAGATGTGGAGGAGTGGGGAAACCAACCCGGCTCTCCAGATTAGAGTCCACCGCTCTAATCAAACCCAGCTCTTCAGAGTCTGCCGCTCTTAACCACTATACCTCGTTGGCTCTCAAGAAGACTGGAGGAAGAGACTGGCTAGGATTGCCAGCTCCAGGTTGGGAAATACCTGGATATTTTGGGGGTGGAGCCTGAGGAGGGCAGAGTTTGGAGAGGGGAGGGACTTCAATGCCATAGAGTCCAGTTGCCAAAGTGGCCATTTTCCTCAGGGGAACTGTTCTCTGTTGCCTAGAGATCAGTTGTAATAGTGGGAGCTCTCCAGCCACCACCTGGAGGTTGGCAACCCTACCTACAACTGTTGAATTCTACTGTCATATTATAACGGTCTTGTATTTTCAGTTTCCAGAGAGCTTCAAAAAGGATACACACTCAAACACACAGAAACAGTGTTGGTGCTGTGTGCCAGTTGTTACTACTCAATAACAAAAGCTCTTGGTTGGTGCAGTTTAGAGTTGAAGATGGTTCAGTTGTGTTTTCCTCTATTGTTAATGTCCCTATTCAAAGGACAGCTCAATGTCCATGATGTAAATTAAACAAGACAGCCCACCAATAATCAATTTGTGTCCTCTTGTGTCTTGTTAAGCGTCTGATTCTCTCCCCAGGTGCCACAGGTGGAAATCCAACCTTGAATGTTGACTGAAGGCACACAAGCGGATGAAAACTTGCTTATGCTTCAATCAAGCTCTTAGTCTTTAAGGTGTCACAAGATGCCTTTGAGCTTTTGTACACCTCCTGTAATTCCCCCCCCCCTTATACTCTCGACTTTTCAACTTCTCTGTTAAAAAATGATCAAAACGATCTGACGGAAACAGGCCACAGAAAGGGTATACCTTGAATGAAATTAAATTAGCTGGGGGCCATCTTTTTGGTATCTCAGTCATCCTGTCACCTGATACATGCTACAAAGGATTCCATATCTTTCTTCCTTTTTCTGTTCAGTCCTACTTGTCTGGACTTTTCAGACTCTAAACTAGGGTTGACAACCTCCCAGTAATGGCTGGCGATCTCCTGGGATTACAACTGATCTCCAGGCAAGAGAGATCAGTTCCCCTGAAGAAAATGACCATTTTAGAAAGTGAACTCTATGGCATTATACCCCATTGAAAGTCCCTCCCTCCCCAAATCCCGCCATCCACAGGCTCCACCCCCAAATCTCCAGATATCTCCTAACTTGGAGCTGGCAACCCCCCTCTCAACCCCTTCCATCAGCCATCCTCTCTTTATAGGGTTGCCAGTTCCCCCTCACTGCTGGCAGAAGCTTCATGATTGCGGGGTGGGGTCCTGTGCGTATTCAGTGTGCATGCACGACGATGTCACTTCCGGTTTTACCCTGGAGGCAAGGCATCTAGCACATTCCTCCAAAAACTCTATGGAAACCATAGAGTTGTGGGGGGGGGAGTGGTAGAGCATCTCCATTGCAAAGCCAGCACTTCTTGGGCAAAACCCCCTCAGCTGGCCTGCTCCTTCTGAGGGATGCCGGGCAGCCCCGTCAATTGGCCTGCCATAACCGGGCAGTTGGCAACTCTAACTCTTCAGATTTCTACTCCTTTGGCTTCTCTTCTTTATGAACCCTGTTTCCCCTCAAAGAGAAATGTGAAGAGAGGAGGGGTAGGAAGGGAGGGTGTGCAGAATTTCCCTCTGCACATGCTCAGAGGCAGGCCATGTCTTCCCAAAGCTCCTCTTGCTAGGGCACCACCCTGTGGTGTGTAACATAACTGCAAGGGCTGAAGTTACAAAATGGTGCATTGATTTCTGTACAAAGAGAATCATAGAATCATACAGTTGGAAGGAACCACCAGGGTCATCTAGTCAGCCCTCATGCACGATACAGGAAATTCACAACTTCCTCCCCCCACACACACATACCCCCAGTGACCCCTACTCCATGCTCAGAAGATGGGGAAAACCCCTCCAGGACCCCTGGCCAATCTGGCCTGGAGGAAAATTACTTCCTGACCCCAAAGTGGTGATTGACCTGGGCACATAAGAAAGGGCCAGGATTACCCTGGGCATGTAAGAAAGGGCCACGAGAACCAAACATTGATGCAACCCTTCTTGCCCTCCCTCTCATGAGCTGCCTAAATGAATAAATAAAATCTCTTTTAGAGCCAGTGTGGTGTAGTGGTTAAGAGCGGTGGTTTGGAGCAGTCGACTCTGATCTGGAGAACTGGGTTTGATTCCCCACTCCTCCACATGAGCGGTGGAGGCTAATTTGGCGAACTCGATCAAACAAGAGGAATCCATGGCTATATCTTTACAAAAGTGAATTTCAGAAAAATAAATCCCCCTCCCCGCAACACTGCTACTTTGAGCATTTGAGCTCCACAAGGAGAAGTGTTGTCATTCCCCAAGAGAAGGGAGCGCTTCTATTTATAGATCTCCATAGGGCTCACCGGAGACCTGTTTCGCCTCTTTCCCATCGCCACACTAGCAGAAATGCCCGGGAAGGGAGAAGACTTTGAATGTCCCCCCTCCTCTCCCCCAGTCCTTTCCCACCCCATCTCTGGACAGTCAACATGTGAGTTCTGGACTGCTATCATCTCTGTGCACACAGGTGCCAAGGATGAAAAGAGATAAAGAAGGGATCCTTCTGCTGGCAGGTGCTGTTTTTGCGCAGGGAAATATTTTATATGCTCCGTCATCCCAGGGGGGGAAAGGTGTTTTATGTGTACAGCTCATCCCTTCTCCGGATTTCCCTTCATTTTACAGGGGTTCATAGCCACGCAAAGTCTCCTGGAGACAATTTATGGACATACAGAAAAGAAACAGTAATCGTTTCTAATCAATATCCATACGCAAAGTACAATATCAAGATACACATCCATATGGAAGACATTAACATAATACAGACAATGCTGCATTCCAGATACAAAACCCTTCTTTAAATTGACGTTAAATATGGCTGACCTTTCTAATGTAATTTAACGTCAATTTAAAGAAGGGTTTGTATACATTTATATGGAACGCGGTGTTGTCTGTATTATGTTAATGTTTTCCATATGAATTTCTATCTTGATAACTGCACTTTGTTTATGCTCTGACAGCACATTCCTGAGAGGAATGCCCGTGCCGGTCATTGGAGGCAATGCGGCTGCGCTGCCTCCAAAGGGCGGGGTTTGGGGCGGGGAGGGATTTCAGCAGGGTATAATGCCATAGAGTCCACCTTCCAAAGTGGCCATTTTCTCCAGGGCAACTGATCTCTGTCACCTGGAGATCAGCTGTAATAGTAGAAGGTCTCCAGCCACCACCTGGAGGTTGGCCACCCTAGCCCCCCTCTTTTTGCTTAATCAATATCCAACCCATTCCCCAAGTGAGGCAATGTCCTTCAAAATGCTGAATTATTCCTTTTCCTGCCCCCCCCCCCCAAGATTGACTTAGTCTCATATTTGCACACTGAAGAAGCACGGTGCTTTTTACTTTTACTCTTGGGAAGGCCGATGCTTGGTGCAGTCTCCACAGAGAAGTTGATGGTCTGATTGCATGGGATTTTTCTCCAGCATATTTTGGTATGTGTTATGGATGAATACCACACCATAATGGCATGGCATTGTCAAGAGTTTTAAAACCAATATTAAAACTAGTTGTTTTGATGTAGTAGTGGCTAAGAGTGATGGTTTGGAGCGGTGGACTCTGACCTGGAGAACCGGGTTTGATTCCCCACCCCACTCCTCCACATGAGCGGTGGAGGCTAATTTGGTGAACTGGATTTGTTTCCCCATTCCTACTCATGAAGCCAGCTGGGTGACCTTGGGCGAGTCACGCTCTCTCAGCTCCACCTACCTCAAAGGGTGTCTGTTGTGGGGAGGAGAAGGGAAGGTGATTGTAAGCTGGTTTGATTCTCCCTTAAGTGTCAGAGAAAGTTGGCATACAAAAACCAACTCTGCTTCTTCTCCCTTAAGTGGTGGAGAAAGTCTGCAAATAAAGACCAACTCTTCTTCTTCTTCTTCTTCTTCTTCTTCTTCTTCTTCTTCTTCTTCTTCTTCTTCTTCTTCTTCTTCTTCTTCTTCTCTGTTTTTGATCTGTTCTGTTTTGTACATTCAAGGTAGCCTCTATTTGTAGTAATAGTTCCTATGCAATATAAGGGCAGTGTTGTATCTTTACAAAGAAAGCACAAGATTCTAGGCAATTCAGGAAGAATCAGGGCACAGATTTTTTTTTAAAAAAATAGAGAGATAAGCAAGCAGATTTTAGACAAACATTCAAAGGTGACATATTTAGAAAGCTCTAAACAGGAAGAATAATGATGCCAGCTCTTTTGTTAGAGCCTTAGTAGACTTGAATGTAGGGTTGTCATTAGGGTTGTGCATATCATTATACCCAAACGCAAAATAAACCCAAAATTAGCCGTTTCGGCAATATTCGGGTTTTGGGTTGGTTGAATACCAAAGCCTGGGAATCTGCCCAAAGCTGAACAGGAGATTCCTGAAAAAGGCGAATAGATATTTGGTAGATTTTTAGAGGTAGATACTCTGCCTCCAAAAATGCCTCCACAGGAGCTTCAAAAAAAAATCCCCAAAAACTACAATGGACCCGATTTTTTTTAGTGAACCTGGAAATAAAGCCAAAATACCCCTTTACTGGTATGGGTATTCATTCGGCTTATTCTGGGTTTACAAAAAAAAAAAAAAAAAAAAACGGGCCCAAGAAACCCAAACCCGAAATTTATCAGTTTTTTTTCCCCACGACCCTAGTTGCCATGTAGGGTTTCCAACCTCCTCATGGGGCCTGGAAATCTTCTGGAATTGCAGCTCGTCCCCAGATGACAGAGAGGAATACCCCTAAAGAAATTTGATGCTTTGGAGGTCCTTCTCTTCCCAAGGCTCCACCTCCAAATTTCCAGGAATTTCCAAACAAAAAGTTGAAAAGTCAGTTGAAATTCTGTAAGATCTCCAGGCCCCACTTGAAGGTTGACAACCCTATCAGGAGGGCATTTTTACAAAGAAAATAAGGCTTATAATAGAATGAAAGGAAGGCAGTAAACCCCTGAATACCAGTGCCAGGAGACAACTTTAGGGAAAGGCCTCTGTGTGAGACAAGATGCTGGACTAGATGGACCCTTACTGGTCTGACCCAGCAAAGTTCTTCTGATGTTCTTATCAGGGGAAGGCCTCAGTCTCTATGCCCTGTTGTTGGACCGCCAGAGGAACAGACTGGCCACTGTGTGAGACAAAATGCTGGAGTAGGTTGCCCATCACTGGCCTGATCCAGCAGGGATTTTCTGATGTTCTTATCAGGGGAAGGCCTCGGCCTGTATTCCCTGTTGTTGGATCTCCAGAGGAACTGGTTGGCCACTGAGTGAGACAGGATACTGGACTAGATGGACCCCTGGTCTGATCCAGCAGGGCTCTCCTTAGGTTCTTATCGGAGAAGGCCTCGGCCTCTATGCCCTGTTGTTGGACCTCCAGAGGAACTGGTTGGCCACTATTTGAGACAGGATGCTGGACTAGATGGACCCCTGGTCTGATCCAGCAGGGGCCTTCATATGTCCTTGATAAATAAAACAAATAACTGGTCTGGAAAGGGAAAATGCTCAAGCCAGTAGATCATCTTCCCTTTCCAAGCAAGAACAATTTGTGGCACTTATAAAACTAGCAGTTTTATTCAGTCCTTCCAAGGTCCCCCCAATTCTTTCTTTCTTTTCCTCACCTTCCTTTGTCATTAGATTTAAATAAATTTGTTCTCACCTTCTAATCTTACATATTCATTCCCTCTTGTAAAAATTAAAAAGGAATTTTAAGCTATAAAAAAGGGCCAATTTCGCTGACAGATATAGGCACATACAACTGTTTAAATCAAGACGAGTTTTATCTATGTGGCTCAGGGCAATATTGAATCCAATGACTGTTTGCAGAACTTGGATATTTAAGTCAGTACTAAGACAAATGTATAATTAATATACATAGAGGTGCATAATTCAAAAGCGTACCACACATTTCCATGGGCCCATGACAAGTGTAGTCATTCAGATTTCAATAAAAAATATATTTATTATCTCTAATTAGTTCATTTATTCATTGCTAGATACATAAAAAAGGTCCTTAATTTTAAAGTAAAATCGTATTCATTGAAATTCAAAGGAAACTGAGCAGGAAACATTATCTGGCTTGATTTGTCTCGTAATTAATACACTTATTCATTGTGAAACATGGTTATAGCTTCCATTATTAAAAAGTAAAATGTAATACATTGGGTTTTTAAGACATGAGCCTGTTATAGAGGAAAATGTATGACACAGGCATGGCTTTGCTTATAATGGATGGACGCATGTCTGCTTTTTTATTAATATTTTTGTCGGATACAACAAAACTGTAGCCATTCTTTCATATTTTTTGTTGCATAAGGACTAGGCTTGCCATTTGCTCACCTGTGGTTGGGAAACCTCCTTGACCCTATTCTCCTGCCCACAAGAAACTGAGCAGGAGAAAACAAAATGGTCTGAAAATGGCCTCTATAGTGGAGTCACCAACCTAGGGTTGCCAGCTCTGGGTTGGGAAATAACTGGAGATTTTGGGGTAAAGAGTGAGGGTTTGGAGAAGGGAGAGACTTCAATGCCATAAAGTCCAATAGAACCAATGTGGTGTAGTGGTTAAGAGCGGTGGTTTGGAGCGGTGGACTCTGATCTAGGGAACTGAGTTTGATTCCCTACTCCTCCACATGAGCGGCAGATGCTAATCTGGGGAACTGAATTAGTTTCCCCACCCCTGTGCATGAAGCTAGCTGGGTGACCTTGGGCTAGTCCTCTCTCAGCCCCACCTACCTCACAGGGTGTCTGTTGTGGAGAGGGGAAGGGAAGGTGATTGTAAGCTGGTTTGAGCCTTCCTTAAGTGGTAGAGAAAGTCGGCATATAAAAAAATCCACCACCACCACCAACAACAACAACAATAACAATGGCCAAAGCGGCCGTTTTCTCCAGGGGAACTGACTTCCCTTGCCTGGAGATCAGTTGAAATTGCAACAAGTATCAAAGAAGGAAGTCAAAGAACATTATATACAAAAAATCTATGTCTAATGTTTCTCTCTAGGTCTATAAGACTTTCCAGTTATAATATTTGTAAGAGCTGGTCCAAAAAGTGGAAAAGATTCCTGGAAGCTTTACTCAGAAAGTGCAAGCGACCATTACACAGGCAGGAATCAACACGTAGACTACTATGTAGCATCAAGAAAGTAACAAGGCTGAAGAAGCCATCATTGGTGAAAGCATCTGTTACCTGGAAGACGTTTCCATTTGACATTAAGTGCCAGCTTGGTCCTAGTTTGAATCTCCCGCAGCACACGGCCAGCGGATTAAAGAGTCTGATTCCTGACACGGACCCTATGAAAAATCTACAGGAAACTTTTCCATTTTTTGGACCAGCTCTTACAAAGACTGATATTATAACTGGAAAGTCTTATAGACCTAGAGAGAAACATTAGACATAGATTTTTTTGTATATAATGTTCTTTGACTTCCTTCTTTGATACTTGTACTATGTTCTCTTGTTTGACTATTGCTCACTTGTAGATATTGCTTGCACTGTTTTTTTTGTATTGACTGTCTCCTTTTGAATATAAGTGTAAAACTGAGCCTAGTGTTGATTATTGTTTGCCTAACCACCTGGAGGTTGGCAGCCTTAACACTACACAATACCATTTCGGCCATTAAGCCAATTTTTTTCTGCTTCTGATCTGGTACGTTTCCACACATCGGTAAGCTGTTTTAATCATTTCCCTAGCACCACAGACATATGTTTGGTATATAAGATCTCCCCCTTGCCCTTCGCCAATATATTTTATTTAATGCTGTTGAACTGAAAAAATTTAATATACTAACTAATCTAAAGCAGGCGTTGCTAATCTTAAGAGACCACAATCCGGGCCCTGTGCAGATTTATAGGCTACAGAAACCGCTTAATTCAGAACAGCTGAGTAATTTCCTGCCCCGTGACACAATTCTGTCACGTGCTACGCTTTCTCGGTGTCTGTTAAAGCAGATAGGAACTGAGGGAAATCAGACTCTGGTCGAATAAGATTTTCACCCCCTCCTAATCTATACCTCTCCAAAATAGCCTTTCCTTTTGCTATTTGCACAGCTGGCCAAAAGAGAGAAATAAAAGCTTACGCTCTAAAAAACAAAAATGAAAAGCCATGGCGTGATCTTCTTGGTTTTTTGCCATCAAGTCACAGCTGACTCATAGCGACCCTACAGGGTTTTCAAGGCAAGACATGTCCAGGAGTGGTTTGCCATTACCTTCCTCCCTAGGGTTGCCAACTTCCAGGTACTAGCTGGAGATCTGCAATTACAGCTGATCTCCAGCAGCTAGAGATAGGTTCACCTGGAGAAAATGGCCGCTTTGGCAATTGGACTCTATGGCATTGAAGTCCCTCCCCTCCCCCAAACCCCACCCTCCTTAGGCTCTACCCCCAAAACCTCCCGCTGGTGGGAAACTGATCTCTATTGACTGGAGATCAGTTGTAATAGCAGGAGATCACCAGCTAGTACCTGGAGGTTGGCAACCCTAGGTGGAGTCTGGGGAAGGCGGGGTTTGGGGTAGGGGATGGGACTTCAGTGGGGCATAATGCCACAGAGGCCACCTTCCAAAGTGGCCCTTTTCTCCAGGTCACCTGGGTCACCTAGAGATCTCCAGGTCACCTGGGTCACTTAGAGATCAGATATAATATTGAGAGATCTCCAGCTGCCACCTGGAGATTGACAACCCTAACAGCAGGGTATATAAAGAATAAATATTACCAGCTTAAACTGGATGCCGTAGAATGCTTTCAGTCTGGGTGTGGGAAAATCTTGACCTGGATAGCCGAGGATAGCCCCATCTCGTCAGATCTCAGAAGCTAAGCAGGGTCAGCCCTGGTCAGCATTTGGATGGGAGACCACCAAGGAATACCGGACTCTCTGTGCAAAGGTAGGCAGTGGCAAACCATCTCTGGATGTCTCTTGGCTTGAAAACCCTACAGCAGAGGTGTCAATTGTTACGAGGGCCAGATACGACATAAATGTCATTTGGTTGGGCTAGGCCATGCCTCGCCAGCCCAGATCGAGAGGGGGGGGGGCTACCTCAGCTGGCTTGGGTGACAGATAAGAGCTCTCAAGGGGCCAAACCCACCCCTCAGGCCTTATGTTTGACACCCTTGCCCTACGTAGGGTTGTCAGGTCCCCCCTCTCCTCCCGCAGAAAGTTTTTTGGGTGGAGCTGAAGCAGGGATCATGTGCGCGTAGAGTTGTCAGGTCCCTCTTTGCCACCAGCGGGAGGTTTTTGGGGTGGAGCCTGAGGAGGGAGGGGTTTGGGGAGGGGAGGGACCGCAACACCATAGAGTCCAATTGCCAAAGTGGCAATTTTCTCCAGGTGAACTGATCTCTATCGGCTGGAGATCAGTTGTAATAGCAGGAGATCTCCAGCTAGTACCTGGAGGTTGGCAACCCTATATGCGTGTGGCTGCACTGATGTGACTGTGTCACTTCCAGTTTACACCCGGAAGTGCCACGTCGCAATGGGCCTTTTACCATTCACACTGGGAGTTTGAGTGATAAAAGTCCTGTTGTGATGCGGCACATCCGGGCATAAACCGGAAGGGACGCGATCGCTTTGGTGCGGCCATGTGTGCAAGCGATCCCCGCTTCCGAGCCAGGCAGTCGATTGGCGGGCAATCATCCACCAGTCTAAGCAACCTGGCAACCCTAGCCCTACAAGGTCACCCTAAGTTGGTTGCGACTTGATGGCAAAAAAAATTAATAAATGAAAAACTACACGTGCAAATCAATGGGTTCTATATCAAATCAAGCCTGAACTGACCCTAAAAGATAAAATGACTAAACTGAGGCTATCGTATTTTGGTCACATTATGAGAAGACAAGAGTCACTGGAAAAGACAGTCATGCTAGGAAAGGTTGAGGGCAGCAGGAAAAGAGGAAGACCCAACAAGAGATTGATGGACTCAATAAAGGAAGCCAAGGCCCTCAATTTGCAAGACCTGAGCAAGGCTGTCAAAGATAGGACATTTTGGAGGACACTGATTCATAGGGTTGCCATGAGTTGATGGCACTTGACGACACTTAACACACACACATGTTCACCACAGTTCAGGATAGCTCAGATGGTATAACAATGAGGGCAGAGAGTTAAATCTTACTTCCCCCAACACTGCAGAAGTTACATTATATGTTTGGACATCTGATCATGAATTCTCAACATAATGTGTCGTCTGGCCCTTTAATTCATGCATTCCTTCTCTGTTCCCTTCTTAAATCAAATTCCTTTATTTCCTCCTCAGCCTTTACAAAGGGCAGGCTGGCTATACAGAATTTATAGTCTGTATAAACACTGATTCCCTACACCCCGTCATGTGGCGCCATTGGAAATGGCAATATACGGTGTACCCTATAAGGTGCACAACCCTGATTTTATACTGAGCCAAAACATGCTTTTGGCATTCCTTGTGATGGGGGGGGGGGAGAGAATATCTTGATTATGTTCCGCTCTGCCTCCTTGAACTCATAAATTGGGGGGAAAGACCATAATAAATTCCCTTACAAGCAACAATTGCATATTTGCTGCCTGTAGAATATCCTCTGCATCTCAGGAATTTCCCAACCTGTAGTTGGCAACCTTAGGTTAAGATTAGTTCTTTGGGAAACCGGGAGGATCTTCCTGTGTTCCTATCATAACACTATTGAATGATAGGGTTGCCTGGGGAGGGCTGGGACCTCAGGGGGGTATAATGCCATAGAGTCAATCCTCCAAAACATCCCCTTTCTCCAGGGGAACGGATCCCTGTATTCTGGAGATGAGTTGTAATGGCGGAGGATCCCCAGGTCCCACCTGGAGGCTGGCATCTCTACTGAACGAGGATGTCACCGTCAAGCTTTTCTCCCTCTCTCATTTTCTCCAGGACAAGAATTCTCCAGGGCCTATCATATTAGGTGCTGTGGAACACAGGCGGGATAATGCTACTGCCGCCATCTTCTTTGTGGGCTTCCTGGAGGCACCTGGTTGGCCACTGTGTGAACAGACTGTTGGACTTGATGGGCCTGGGTCTGACAGCAGGGCATTTCTTATGTTCTTATGTAGAATATCCTCCGCATCTCCAGGAATTTCTCATCCTAGAGTTGGCAACCCTAGGTTAGGATTCATTCTCTGGGGAACATGAACGATGTTCCTATGTTCCCATCATAACACTATTGAGCGATAGGGTTGCCAGGTCCCTCCTTGGCCACAGGTGGTGGATGGGGGTAGGGTTGCCAGGTCCAGGTTAGGGAAGTACTGGAGATTTGGGGGTGGAACCTGAGGAGGTCAGGGACCTCAGACGAGTAAAACACCATAGAGTCCACCTTCCACAACATCCATTTCTTATAGGGGATCTGATCTCTGTAGTCTGGAGATGAGCAGTAATTCCGGGAGAACCCCAGGTCCCACCTGGAAGCTGGCATCCTTATTGAACGAGGATGTCCCTGTCATTCCCCTAACACCATATATTCCCCTCACTCTCAACAGAACCCAAAGAACCCTGACATGAGCTGCAACTCAAGTGCTCAGTGATGCAGGCATGCAATTATTATACAGCTACATATGGGGGGAAATCAGATAAATCTCGTTTATTACCATGGCAGTTAAGAGTGACATTTCCACTAGCAAAGGACAAAGAAATCTATACGGTACGATTTCGAGAATTCATTACACAAAATGCAAAACCCAGGGAGAAGGCAGAATAGAGCCTTGGTCGGGAAGGGTTTCCCAGTCACAGGCTATATTGGGTTCTTTTGCTTATTCATACTCTGATCTTCTTTTCCCGCATCACACTGCATGGGAAAATGTGCAATGTATTCCGCCACCACCCCGGGTTTATTTATTATTATTTATTTCTGGGATTTATATCTGTTCCCTCACCACAACCCCCCGAAGCAGCTTATAATTATAAAAATTCTACAATAACACAGTAAAAACAACCCCGGCATAAAACAGATTAATACCAGACCATTAAAAAAGCCCATTGTGGGATACCGTAAAATCCAGAAACGCAGCCTGTCGCTCATCAATCCATTCCCAGCAAACAAAAGAGGCTTGAGAGCAAGAACCGTAGCGTGCAAAACAGTATCTCCAGTCCAGCAGAGTATCTTTGGGGAACGGGGGGTTTGAGTGTGTACCCCCCTTTTAAAGAAAGGTGAAATCACATTGTTTAGTGAAGAAGCAGAAGTGTGGGAGGGCTGAATTCAGTCTCTCCCCCAGCACATGCACACAAGACCAGGAAGTGGAATTATGACATTTTAAAAGAAAGAGCTAAATGCACATAACTCCTACTGCTGAACAGGTAAAGTTGCCAGGTCTCTCGTCGCCTCTGGTGGGAGGTTTTGGGGCGGAGCCTGAGGAGGGCGTGGTTTGGGGAGGGCAGGAACTTCCATGCCATAGACTCCAATTGCCAAAGTGGCCATTTTCTCCAGGGGAACTGGTCTCTGTTGCCTGGAGATCCGTTGTAATGGAGGGAGATCTCCAGCCACCACCTGGAGATTGGCAACCCTATGGACAGGGCCAAGGAATTGTGTCTGCAGCACACTGCTGTGGAAGATTTGCAGAGTGACCTTGGGCCAGTCGTGTAAATGAAGTTAATGCAATGGTAATAATAAATGTTTGTGTGAGTTTTCCATTCAGCTAATGTTACATCTGTAGAAGCGGCTATCAACACAGATAAAATGGGTTTTTTTTTTTGGAAAAGCCAGGCCAAATCTACTGAAGTGCTATAGACATTTCATGTGATAGTTTGCAATAACAGCTCCTGAACCAAATTTTCAAGGCGAGAGACGAGCAGAGGTGTTTTGCCATGGCCTGTCCCTGGACTTTCTTGGTGGTCTCCCATCCAAGCACTAACCAGGGCCGGCCCTGCCCTGCTTCTGATGAGCTTGGACTAGCCTGGGCCATAAAACCCTTTACCAATATGTAGTTTTCCAACCACTCTGAAATGCTCTCCACGGTACTTATTTCCTCCTTCTCTTTCATGTGAAACCATAATCACTATCATCCTGGAAAAGACGCAGAGCTCTTTCAGTTTATGCCGTCACTGATTTCAGGGGGTTCAGACTGGAGTGATTCTGCATAGGATTGCACTGTGAATCCCTTAACCCCATGGTCTTCAGTCCATCGTTGGTGCAGAGGTTCTTGTTTTGGACTAGGATCTGGGAAATGTGTGTTCAAATCCCTACACCATAGGGTTGCTGGGTATCCCCTGGCAACTGGCAGGGGGTGGGGATAAGGGGGAACTTACCAGCTGCAAACAGAGGCCGGCGTCGATGTCACTTCTGGAAGTGGCATCATCATGTTGCCGACGATCGTGGGGACGCTTTGGTATTGGGACAAAAACTTTATGGTAGAAGCCATTTTTACTGTAGAGTTTTGCCCAAATACCAGAGCATCACTGTGGTCATTGGCAACGTGATGATGTCATTTCCGGAAGTGATGTCAACACGTCGACGTTGGCCTCTGTTTACACTAGTAAGTCCCCTGCTCCGCTGGCCAGGTGAGTCATGCCAGGGGGAGTGGGCTTCGATCGGGGAATCCCCTGCCCCCGGTGGGGGAGATGGCAACCCTACTGCACCCCCATGAAGCCTGCTGGGTGAACGTGGACCAGGCATTATCTCTCTGCCTCAGCTACGTTGCAGTGTTGTTATCAGGATGAAGTAGGGAAGAGAGAATCACGTACACTGCCCTAAGCCCCTTGGAGGAAAGGAGGGATAAAAACATACTAGCCAGACTGAAGAAGAAGAGTTGGTTTTTATATGGTGACTTTCTCTACCACTTAAGGAAGAATCAAACTAGCTTACAACCACCTTCCCTTCCCCTTAGGGTTGCCAAGTGCCAGGTGGTGCCGGGCAAACCCCTGCTAATCCATCTGGCCGCCCATTGACCAGCTGAGGGTCGGCAGGCAATCTGTGCTGGCAGGGACAGCTCACTTCCGGTTCACAACTGGAAGTGTTGCATTGCAAAGGGCCAGTTTGAGTGGAAAACGGCCCCTTGTGGTGCGTTTTACACCCGGAAGTGCCGCATCACAACAGGCCTTTACCACTCAAACTGGGAGTGGAAACCTGCCCTTTGCAATGCAGCACTTCCGGATGTGAACTGGAAGTGCTGAGCACTTCTGGGAGAGAGCCCAAGTCACCCAGATGGCTTCATGTGGAGGAGTGGGGGAAACCGATTCAGTTCACCAGATTAGCCTCCGCCACTCATGTGGAGGAGCGGGGAATCAAACCCGGTTCTCCAGATCAGAGTCCACCGCTCCAAACCACCGCTCTTAACCACTACACCACGCTGGCTTTCATAAGAAATTCCAAAGTGGGTCAGAGCTAGGCATGGTTGGATTTCCCACATTCCATCCATGCACACAATCCCATTCTCTCAGCATTTCGGTCCCTTGTATGAATATTTTGGTGTCCTGAAAGTTTTCTTTGCAAAGTCTGGTTTATGGCATGTTTAACGGACTGAAAAACAATCCTAAATAAGGTCCAGTGCACTTTTAAAAAAATGGGACCTTAAATAATTTATGCTCCCACCGGTGGAAAGATATTCAAACCATACCACGCTTTCCCCCCTTCAGTTCCCGTTGACGTGTGTGACCGAGTTGGACTGAAATTGCCAATTACTAATAATAAAAATAACAGGACCATCTGCAAATGTAACCCAAAACTGGTGCGACATACCCTTCTTATGGTTGCGCATGATTTGAGTCGCTCCTTTCCATATTTTAATGTACACAGATGGTTACGGAAGTGAAAGCGTCTTTCCTTCTTGAAGATAATGCACAGGAGCAAACTAATTAGACCCCCTTTCTCTTGACTTCCAGTTAAAACAAGCATCCCTCCTGAACTTTCTTTGTTCTGGTTTCACGATCAGCTGTGGCCGACTTACCTCTCCTGGGCCGTACTAAATCACCAGCCTTATTTTTCCAGGGAGATTTCTGCTGCAGGCTTGTGCCCGGGATTACGGCTTGAAATAATGAGAAAACTGAAGGGAAGGTGTAAAACTCTATTTAAAATGGAGGGGAATGCATATACTTGCCGTGGGAAGTTTACAGAATTTTTAAGCTTAGGGGGTGGGCGGAGGAAAAAAGAGGATCCAAATTCAGCGGTGGATTCATTCCTTACTATCGTTCTGCATCCAACTTTCTTTTTCAGACTCCCCCCACCCAACAAATTGCCCTCATTACAATTCCCTTTGAGAGATGCAAAACAAACATCACCATATACATTTTGCTTTTTCTGGATTTAGTAGGCAATAGGGGAGAGGGGTGAATCTAGGGTTGCTGGTCCCTCTTCGCCACCGGCAGGATGTTTTGGGGGCACAACCTGAGGAGGGCAGGGTTTAGGGAGGGGAGGGACTTCAATGCCATAGTGTCCAATTGCCAAGCAGTCATTTTCTCCAGGGGAACTGATCTCTATTGGCTGGAGATCAGATGCAATAGCAGGCGATCTCCAGCTAGTACCTGAAGGTTGGGAACCCTATTTCTCTCACTACAGCCAATTACGATTTCTCTCACTACAGCCAATTCTGTCGGCTGGAGATTAGTTGTAATAGCAGGAGATCTCCAACTAGTACCTGGAGGTTGGCAACCCTAGGGGAATCACCACTCTGTGTGTGTGTGTGTGTGTGTGTGTGTGTGTGTGTGTGTGTGTGTGTAAAGTGCCATCAAGTTGCAGCCGACTTACGGTGACCCCTTATGGGGTTTTCAAGGCAAGAGACTAACAGAGATGGTTTGCCAGTGCCTTCCTCTGCATAGCAACTCTGGACTTCCTTGTTGGTCCCCCATCCAAGTACTAACCAGGGCTGAACCTGCTTAGCTTCCAAGATCTGACAAGATTGGGCTATGCCACACTGCCTTCCCTTCCTATCATCATTATAGCTATTATATATTATTTCACCTAGTAGGGCAATTTCATAAATATAGCACCGAACGTGTCTCATTAGCTTTTTGTTGTCTGAAGGCAGGTTATATAACTTATGCAACATCAAAAGCCTCTTTTTTAACCTGGAATTCATATTATAATGAACTGTAATATACGAGTTTGAGAACGTTTTGTTATATGGATGCAGATTTATATATCACTGCATGCATATAGCAAGAGGCTGGAAGCATCATTTATTGAAATTATCATTAAGACCACATTACACCGTAGGTGCATGTGATGATCTAAACAGTTTCACCGTAATGCATTTGTGCACCATTTCTCTGTTTGCTTGTTTGTTCATTACCTTAACAATTAATTGGGAGGGGAAAATATTTAAGAATGCCTATGTACTATTCTGAGGTGGGGCATAAGAACATAAAAACATAAGAACATAAGAAAGGCCCTGCTAGATCAGACCAAGGCCCATCAAGTCCAGCTGTCTGTTCACACAGAGGCCAACCAGGTGTCTCCAGGAAGCCCACAAACAAGACGACTGCCTGTGTTTCATAGTACCTAATTAGGGTTGCCAGATCCCTCATTGCTACTGATGGGAGGTTTTGGGGGAGGAGCCTGAGGAGTGCAGGGTTTGGGGAGGGGAGGGACTTCAATGCCATAGAGTCCAATTGCCCAAGTGGCCATTTTCTCCATTTTCTCTATTGGCTGGAGATCAGTTGTAATAGCAGGAGATCTCCTGCCACCACCTGGAGGTTGACAACCCTAAGCATAATAAGTACCAGAACTAAGTAGGCAATCTCCCCTGTGTACCACCAGTTGTAAAAGTTAAATAGGGGGAGGGAGCAGGGAGGCCAGCATTTGTACCACCCATGGCTGCCCTCAATGTTAGAATTAAAATTAAAAAGTTAATTTTTAGATTACTTCAAATGTTTTATGTTCAATATTTTGATAAGTTTCAGCGGTTTAGAAACACACACACCCCTTTTTCTTCCTCCGCGAGTTTTAATTTGGTACAAAAATGTAACTGTAAATATAAATGTTATCAAAGATTGTCATATCAATGTATAGTTTTTTTAGCCTAATTTTTGTAACGGCCTTTGGCCCTGTGCAATAAACTTGAACCTTGATCTCCAGGATATAATCTTTTGAGATTCAAAACTCCCTTTGTTAGATACGAGTCTTATATCTGATGAAGGGAGCTTTGACTCTCAATCTTGGAAATCTTGTGTTGTTGTTTTTGTTACTACTACTACTACCACTACCAATAATAATAATAATAATAATAATAATAATAATAATAATAATAATATTTCTAGCCTGCCCTCCCCGGCTAAAACCAGGCTCAGGGAGGGGAGCAACAATAAAATCACAAGCATTCATATAAATACCAATTAAAACATCATAACAATATGCCAACTTCCAGATTATTATCCATTCATTAAAAATAGATAGCTCATAACTCACAGTGGTACCCGCTGTGGCAAAAGATGTCATAGCAAAGCAGGCAGGCCACCCCCCGCCCCATATATCACCAAATAAAACCAAGGTGGGGGAAAGGTAGGGAGGCCAACACTGATAAACCACCTGCGGCTGCCCTCAGTTATAGGCCCGGTGAAAAAGCTCATTCTTACAGGCTCTGTAGAAGTCCTTAAGGTCCTGTAGGGCCCTGATGTCCCTGGGCAGAGCATTCCACCAGGCTGGAGCCAGGGCCGAGAAAGCCCTGGCTCTCGTCCAGGACAGCCACATGTTCCTGGGGCTGGAGTTAAACGTTTGGGTGGCTTGCAAGCAGGTGACAAGCTGAACTAATGTGTGATCAAGCATCCCTGGCTGAGACGCTGAGTTTCTGAAATCCAGCAAAAGAATCCTGTTGAGCTGGGCCAAATGCTGAAATCCAGTACTCTGCTAGATGACTATCTTCATCCACTGTGTCAGCACTTGATACTCCTCTCTCTTTCTACTCGCTTAGGGGTGTTTATCCCTATTCAGAATCCAGAATAGCATGTAGCGCAAGATTTGGGTCCATTAGCCAAGATTTTCAGGGTATTTCAGGGTATAAGCTTTTGAGAGTCAAAGCTTACAGGGTTGTTATGAGAATAGAATGGAGGACTGGAAAACCATGTAAGAGACTTCAGGTCCTTACAGGGTAAAAAAGTGAAGTATTAAGTAAAGGTAAGGTAGAGGTCCCCTGTGCAAGCAACAGGTCATTCCTGACCAATGCGGTAATATCACATCCCAACATTTACTAGGGGCGGTTTGCCAGTGCCTTCCCCAGTCATCTTCTCTTTACCCCCAGCAAGCTGAGTACTCATTTGACCGACCTCGGAAGGACCCCGGCTACCTGAAACCAACTTCCATTGGGATCGAACTCAGGTCATGAGCAGAGCTTGAACTGCAGTACTGCAGCTTACCACTCTGCGCCACGGGTTGTAGGTAAAGGTAATCCCCTGAGCAAGCACCAGAGTGATGTCACATCCCGATGTTTACTAGGCAGACTGGGCTTATGGGATGGTTTGCCATTTACTTCCCCTGTCGTTTACGCTTTACCCCCAGCAAGCTGGGTACTCATTTTACCAACCTTGGAAAGATGGAAAGCTGATTCGACCTTGAGCTGGCTACCTGAAACTGACTTTCATTGGGATCGAACTCAGGTGGTGAGCAGAGCTTGGACTGCAGTTCTGCAGAGCTTGGACTGCAGTTCTGCAGAGCTTGGACTGCAGTTCTGCGCCACGGGGCTCTTATAAAGTAAGTAAATAAATAAACATTAAATTATTCTGAGAGATATGTCTGAGGGATATGATCAGCATGATTCAAGAAAAGGTCATCTTAGAAACAATGTTTTTCAGGGACATCAGTTCACACATTTATGACACACACCCCTTCCAACCACTTCAATATCCCACTCACTCAGCACGGCCATATATGCTGAGGAGAAAAGGCGTTGGCCTGAGTATATTTGCGAGGAGAATTATTTCTTCTTCTACTCCAGTCCCACACCCGTATTCACCTCAGTGAGAAATAGGAGACAAGAGGCTTTTCAACTTAAACAGAGATAACAGGGAAGTTTATTTAAGAGAACTCACAGAAAGCTCATACCCTGCCAGAAAATATTTTTGTTGGTCTTTAAGGTGCTACTGGACTCTTGCTCCTTTCTACTATCACAGAAATAGGTTTTCAAGGAAAAGGCAGAATATTTTGGAGGGGAAAACTCAGAGATTGATAACAAGCAAGATTGCTTCAGAGAAATAGCTTAGATGTTCCCTTTTCTCAAGTTACTTTCAGTTCTCAGTTCTCAAGCTTAGTTCTACCTCACAGAACTATCATACACATTCAGCTTCAGCTTTAGTTCTGTCCCTTAGAACTACTATTCAGATTCAGCTTTCAAAACTGCCATACAGCTTCAGATTCAATCTCTGTCCCCAGCCTAGCTCTCTCTGACTACCCCACCTCAGTGGCTGTAATCCTCCACACCTTCCTGCTACTGGAATAGCTCTACCTCAGAGACTTATTCCCCATGACTTGAGAATGGGCCCTGTCTCTAACCCAGTTCTCACTCCTGTCACTCCCACAGGTTGTGTGGGTCAATAGCTTTGGCTTTCACAGAACCCCCCTCAGGTTCACAGAGTATAGTCTGGCTTCCGCTCGGTCTTGCTACCAAGCTCTGAATCTATCACAGCCTCCTCTCTGGCTGGTCTCAAGCTTCGACTCCTTTCACAGCCTCCTCTCAGGCTGGTTCCACGCTTTGAATCCTAGCACAGCCTTCTTGTCAGGCTGGGTCCCAAACTTCTAATCCCTTCTCCGTCTCTCTTAGCTCAGAGTGTCAGCTCTCTTCGCCTGTCAGCTCTTGCTGCTGGTTAACCCCTTATCCGTCACAACATTCAACGGCCATTCATCAAATGTACGTAGATCTAACATCCGGAAACCTAGTGAGGGTCATGTCTTGTGCATGGAAACAAAACCAGAAAACAAGTTGGTGTTGTCATGGTCACCCTGCTGACTAATTCAGGGCTTTGCTTTGATTATGCCTGCCTTTTCCGACTATCAGAGGTCACTCTCTAGGGTTGCCAACATCTAGGTACTGGCCCTCCTCAGACTCCACTCCCAAAATCTCCCGCCAGTGGCAAAGAGGGACTGGGCAACCCTATTGTTCTCCCTGCGAATTTCCATGCATTTTCCCCGCATTTTATGGATGCTGGTTAAACACAGATCCAGAAAATGTGGGCAAAACACACGGAAACGCGTGGGGAGAACGATGCGACCTCTGATGGTTGGGAAATGCAAGCATAATCAAAGCAAACTTCTGAAGTAGTTGGCGGGGTGACCTCGAGGAAACAGCCATGAATAAACGGCCCTTGCCTTCAGCTTTTCCACATCCTTGTAAAACCGAAGTAACTTCTTTAAAAGTCAGTATTTCATGCTTCACGTCTCAGTTTCCTTTCAAGCCAATTAATTCTTTTTCTCCCCCCCCCCACCCCAGCTGACAATTTCCTTGTGGAAGGAGAGATAAGAATGACAGGGAAGACCATACCCTCTATATGCCGATATCCTCACGTTCACAAATATGATTCACTGGCACGAGCTATATTTGGCTTCCGTAGAAGAACAAAGAGACTTTTTCCCCACAAGGGAAAGTGCATAATATTCCTGATTTTTTTCTTCTTCTTCCCCCAATAATTATCTCTCCGCAGGCTGAGCAAGTGCTTGGAAGTCTGATGAAAGGAACTGCTCATTTCCAAGGGACTGACTCATCTGTCCCAGGAGAGGGTCCCACACAGAGCGAGAAACAGGCAGAAGCCTCCAGATTCCCCCACTCACAAATGCTCAATTCACACACACATTCAGCACATGCTGTCAAATGTGATGATAGGGTTGCAAACCTCCAGGTAGTAGCTGGAGATCTCCTGCTATTACAACTGATCTCCAGCCCTATAAAGATCAGTTCACCCAGAGAAAATGGCCTTGGCAATTGGACTCTATGGCATGGAAGTCCCTCCTTTTCCCAAACCACAACCTCTTCAGGCTCCACCCAAGAAACCTCCCACTGGTAGCAAAGAGGGACCTGGCAAATAGGGTTGCCAACTTCCAGGTACTTGCTGGAGATCTCCTGCTATTACAACTGATCTCCAGCCGATAGAGATCAGTCCACCTGGAGAAAATGGCTGCTTTTGTAATTGGACTCTATGGCATTGAAGCCTCTCCCCTCTCCAAACCCCGCCCTCCTCAAGCTCCACCCCAAAAACCTCCGTGAAGAGGGACCTGGCAAGCCTATGTGACGAGGAGCACCCTTCTGTTCTTTGTGAGCCTCCAAGCAAAGCTTCTCAAAGGGAGGCATCTGACTTAGGGCTGCAAACCTCCAGGTGTTAGGTGGACATCTCAGGCTTTACACCTGATCTCCAGCCAATAAAGATCAGTTCACCCGGAGAAAATGGCCTTGGCAATTGGACTCTGTGGCATTGAAGTCCCTCCCTTCTCCAAACCCCACACTCCTCAGGCTCAACCCCAAAAAACCTTCCACTGATGGCAAAGAGAAACCTGGCAACCCTACTGGAAACCCTAATCTGACTTCTTAGGACAGGAGCCAACAGGAAGAGTCTCTCTTTGGAAAGGAAGTAATCCAAACCCAAGATGAACACTCCCTTTTTTAAGCCCCAGTCGAAAAGGTAACTAACTAGTATTGCCAGCTCCGGGTTGGGTATTCCTCTGGTGTGTGCATACCCATGCTGGCGCAAGATTCTAATAGTTCTAATTGTTTAATTTATGTGTATGTGTAACTAGATCACTGAAGAAGACCTGGGAGCTGAAACGCATTTGACACGTGGGTTTAGATCACCAATTCTAATTGCTGGCATAATGGTTAAAGGTGTCCTTGTTTTTAATATTTATTTGCATGTGCGCATTGTAATAAATATATCTCATTGTTTAATTGGATGTTATTTCACCCAACCTTTTGTGTACCCAACTTCTTCTGCTGAAACAGGATCTTTGCACCAAAACTACAGACAAAAACTTGAGCCTTTGATGTAAACACATACGAGTGGTTCACAAAACTGTGTTTTTATCTGGGATTTTTTAAAAGCACTATTCAGTTGCTGATACTTTGTTCCTGAACGCTGCATGAATTTGGTTTGAGGCATTGCAAATGCTACATCTCAAGTTTAATTATTCTGATGTTATGATGTGTCGCTGCAAGGTGTGAGCTAACCAAGAGTGATTTTAATGTTCTACAACAACTCACTATGAAATCTCTCACTCATTTAGACCTATGTCTCTGCTCTCCCCATCTCACTCAATCCTGTCCCTGTACTTCTGAGTGAAATTATTCTATTCCTTTTTTTACTCATGTTTTACATAATCCAGCCAAAGAAGTACTTCCACCTCTGATCAATGTGCATTGGACGGATGGAAGTGCATGCTTCCACTTCCATTGTATGCTGCATTCCATTCCTAGGCGTCAGATCCTTGATTTCCCTTCATTTATTTGTTTTTTCACTCAATCACTCGCACATTTCTTCCTCTGTAGAGCATATGTATTTTCCTGCTCCATTTCTAACCCAGTTCTGAATTCCTGAAAATGACATTCATTCAATTTCTCATTGAATCATTCATTTCTTCCTTTGTAGATTAAATGTATCTCCCTGTTCCATTCATGATCTAGTTCCTAATTCTTGAAAACTACATTAACAGCCCATCTAGCCGGTGGCTCCTCCCCCCGGAACGCCCCCAGAACACCCCCCTGCGCCACGCGGCCTCTCCACGCAATTGCCGGTGCAGCGGAGAGGCCGTGCTGGCGGAGGGGCGAGGCGCGGTCCCCCGGAGCTCTGCCGCTGCCGGGACTGGCCTCATCACCAGCATAAGTGCGTTTAAATACGCGATTACACACATGTTGGTGGAGAGGTCACGCCACCTCCTAAGACGTTTCGGCCCAATTTTCAGGAATGGGCTGTAAGTGAGCTAGATTTGAGTCTCATACCACCTTAGAGCAACAAGATTTTGGGGGTAAGTTTTCAGTTCTCTAAGGTACTACTGGATAGGGCTGTGCTTATTGGGTTTATCTACCCAAAAATAAACCAGAGAAAAGGCATTTCAGCTTTTTCCAGGTTCATTTGGGGTTGAACATTGAAATAGAGAATAAAGCCTAAGACGGATAGCTTTTATCTATAGGAATTTTTTTAGGAGCTCCTGTGGCGGCATTTTTAGAGGTAAAGTTACCGAATTTTCAGGGTAGCTGCAAGGGACTTTCTTTGCATGAACCTTGAAATTTGGAAAATTTGGACCAGGGGATCTGATTTTATGGGCCCCCAAAGGGGTTGCCCCCTATTCCACAGAAAAGCATTGTGAAGATCTATGGAGAAGGGGGTGACCCCTTCAGAGACTCTTAAAATCAAACCCCCTCACTCAAACGTTTCCTAATTTGGGGGTTAATGCAAGGAGAGACCCTTGCAGCTACCCTGAAAATTTGGTAACTATACCTCTAAAAATGCCCCCACAGGGGCTTAAAAAAATGACCATAGGCTAAAAAGGACCTGAATTTTTTTGGGAAAGCCTGAAAAAAACAGAATACCCATTTACCAGTATGGGTATTTGGTTTATATCGGGACCTGAACCCAAAATTTACCGATTTTTTTTTTTGCACAGCCCTATACTGGACTTGAATTTAGCTGTTCTACTGCACACCAACACTGCTACCCTCTGTAACTACATTCATTCAGTTATTAATTCACTCATCATTTCTTCCTCTGTAGATTGAATCCTGCTCCACTCTCAATCCAGTTCCTAATTCTTGAAAGCGACATTCGTTCAATCTCTCGTTTACTCATTCATTTCTTCCTCTGTAAACATATCTCCTTGCGCCATTCATAATCGACTTCCTAATTCTTGAAAACGGCATTTACTCCATCATTTACTTGTTCATTTCTTCCTCTGTTGATCAAAATGTGTCTCCCTGCTTTGTTTCTCATCCAGTTCCTATTTTTTTTCCGAAAACGACAATCTAAATACAAAACCATGCCAGTCATAAAGATACTACACTTGATCTTAGCCAAAAGACTGACAAGCTACAATAATAAAGAAGCCAGAATATGGAGAGCATTTTGCCTTTAAAAAAAAGGGATATTGGATACCTACCAGTGAGAAAAAAAATACATATAAAGGACTGGTTGAAAAGTGAACACATATGTGTTGGTAATTGTTCGCACCTGTGTCTTCTTTAGCACAGGGAAACGCTTGTCACAGCAGCAGTGAGATCTCATCTGCCCAGGGGTAATTTGACACAGACTGCCTAACAATTTGCACATCATCTGGAGGTGGAAGTTGACTCTCCCCGCTTGTCTCCCTGAATCCCAGCGAGGAAGAGGTCTGTATTCTATTCTGTAGTCATGTGGGGCTATAGAAAAAGAGTCTGCAGACTCAATAGATGAAAACATACAGTAGCATTTGAAATGAAACATGGTACTCTGTGATATGGCAAGCGGCCATGGGCAGCACCCAAGTTCAACCGGGCAGAAGTCAGGATCTAGGCCCAAGACCCACAGGCATCTTGATTCTCAGTGTGTATGACCTGAGTGCCGGAGCATCCCAAAATCACATGAACACATTGTGGTGCCCTTCACTAGGTCAAACTATTAGTTTATCAGAATTGGCATTGTCTACTCTGACTGGCAGAAACTCTCTAGGGACTCAGGCAGAGGTCGTTCACATCACCTACTGCCTTTCAACTGGAGATGCCAGGAAGTGAACCTGAGTATACTGGATGAGTATTTGTGGAAGATCTGAGAGAACTGGGTAGCTGGTACACTGACACTCAGGCTTTTTGGATCAGTAGTGTGAATTTCTTCTTGCATTCATGGCCTGGCTTTCATAGTGGGCTTTCTTTCCATGGGATCGGTGATCTGCCAGCGTGGTGTAGTGGTTAAAAGTGGTGGACTCTAATATGGGGAACCGGGTTCGATTCTACACTCCTCCACATGAGTGGCCAACTCTAATCTGGGGAACTAGGTTTGATTCCCCACTCCTCCGCATGAGCAGCCAACTCTAATCTGGAGAACTGGGTTGGTTTTCCCACTCCTCCACATAAGCGGTGGACTCTAATCTGGAGAACCGGGTTCAATTCCCCACTCTACCACATGAGCAACAGACTCTGATCTGGAGAACCAGGTTTGATTCCCCACTCCTCCACAAGCAGACAGCTGGGTGACCTTGGGCTAGTCATAGTTCTCTCCGAACTCTCTCAGCCTCACCTACCTCACAAGGTGTCTGTTGTGGGAAAGGAATGAGATTGTAAGCCACTTTGATTCTTTTTAAAAGGTAGAGAAAGTCAGGATATAAAAAACCAACTCTCCTCCTCCTCCTCCTCCTCCTCCTCCTTCTGTCCAATAATGCAATCATATCTTTGTCATTTCCCTGGAGTAAAGTCAGGAACCAAGGCTGGGGATGTTGTGGGACAGGGGGCAGACCTTTGCCTTTCATGTGAGAGAATCTTGGCTGGTCAGATCCTGTGATTCCACTCCATAATTCGATTGTGTGCCAGATGTCTTTGTGCCCCATCGCAGCCGGACCTCTGACAATGTTTCTAGATAAGGACACATACAAGGGGTTTGACAGCGGAGAGACATAGGCCTCTTATGCAGGGACATATTTTGCCTGTGTTTTTCAGATGCTGTTTTAGCCAGAATCTGGAAAATGTGGGCAAAACGTGTGGGGAGTGTGAGGCGACCTCTGAAGGGTGGGAAAGGCATGCATAATCAAAAGGAAGCCCCAAAGTAGTCAGCGGGGGTGACCCCAGGGAAACGTTCCTGCATAAAAGGCCGTAAAGTGCAGTGGTTAAATGTCAAATGCACTCAGTGTTGTTTTGTTAATAATGTTTTTTTTTTAATGAACCACTGTTAGTCCTGTACTTAATTGCTATATTTCTGCCTAATAAAGAAGGAAAGGGGTAAAATGTCATTGGTAATGAAAAGTCATTGAACGATCAAGACAGAAGGATGCTTCTCTTCAGCAACTTGAAACACCAGAGAGTCCTGTGATCTGAACATCCAGGAATTAAAATCTTCCCCAGCATCATTAAAGTGTCTACCATCGCCTAGAAGAGGACAAGTCACTCATAATGTCCATTATCAAGTAATCAGAGAAGATACCTGCCCGAAGGAAGGATTGCTTGTGTTTCTCGGCATCTGAGCAAACAATTGAAATGATGCTTTGGGGTACTGGGAGAAAATGCCGGCAATCAACCTCTATTCCAGGCACTTGCTCCTGATAAAGGATTTCAGATGAAAATGCACACCATCCATCAATTATTGCCTGTATCATTATCAGTCAGACAAATGATAATCACCTCCATTCACAAGGTTTTTGATTACAGTTGTTGCCTGTTAATGTACTCTGTTAATCCTTAACATTGCTTATTTTTATGACCTAGTTAATTAAACTCGGAGACAATAGTAACAAAGAAACTAAAGAATAATGAGCAGAAATGCCAAGGGAAAAAGCTTCCCTCCATGTTGACTAGGGTTGCCAGCTCCAGGCTGGGGAGGGGCCGTGGCTCAGTGGTAGAACATCTGCTTGGCATGCAGAAGGTCCCAGGTTCAATCCCTGGCATCTCTAGTTAAAGGGACTAGGCAAGTAGGTCATATGAAATACCCCAGCCTGAGACCCTGCAGATCCGCTGCTGGTCTGAGTAGACAGTACTGACTTTGATGGACCAAGGGTCTGATTCAGTAGAAGGCAGCTTCATGTGTTCAATATATTTTTGGGGAGGGGCTGTGGCTCAGTGGTAGAGCCTCTGCTTGGCATGCAGAAGGTCCCAGGTTCAATCCTCAGCATCTCCAGTTAAAGGGACCAGGCAAGTAGATGATGTGAAAGACCTCTGCCTGAGACCCTGGAGAGCCACTGATGGTCTGAGTAGACAGTACTGACTTTGATGGACCAAGGGTTTGATAGATTCAGTAGAAGGCAGCTTCATGTGTTCATGTGTGTTCAATACCTGGAGATTTTGGGGGTTGAGTCTGAGGAGGGCGGAGTTTGGGAGGGGAGGGACTTCAGTGGGGTACAATGCCATAGAGTCCACCTTCCAAAGCGGCCAAACCCGAATGTTGAAACAAAGCCAGATGTAAGCGAGTGATTTAAAAAATCTGCAACTTGACTGAAAGGGATGCAGCTGTTGTTTTGAGGTGCTCCTTCACTTCCTGGAGTTCTCTCTTTGGGTAAAGGCATACAAACCACAAAGGTGCAAATCTCAAGCATGGCCATTCTATCTCCTTAAAGGTACATTTTCAGTGGAGCTTGCCACGATGAAATGCTTGGCACCCATATTTCCACACAAAGATGCCGGCTGTTGGGAGAGAAGAAAGCACCCAAAAATCATGAAGTTCATGGAGGAGAGGAGTATTAAATATCGGTATCTAATAAACAGGAAGATATGAAAGATATGAAAGATATGAAAGTTGTCCTTTCACTGGAGAATTCTCTCGCTGGAGAATTGGGCTAGAATTAATAAAATGCACTTCAACAAAGACAAATGTAAAGTTCTGCATTTAGGTAGGAAAAATCAAATGCATAATTATAGGATGGGAGAGACTTGTCTGAGCAGTAGTGTGTGCGAAAAGGATCCTGGGGTCTTAGTAGACCAAACACAGAACATGAATCAGCAGTGTGATGTGGTAACTAAAAAGGCAAATGTGATCTTGGGCTGCATCAACAGAAGTATAGTGTCCAGATCATGTGAAGTGATGGTGTAGCTTTACTCTGCTCTGGTTAGACCTTACCTAGAGTACTGTGTTCAGTTTTGGGCACTGCAATTTAAGAAAGATGTAGACAAGCTGGAACATGTCCAGAGGAGGGCAACAAACATGGTGAGGGGTCTGGAGACCAAGTCCTATGAGGAAAGGGTGAAGTAGCTGGGTATGTTTCGCCTGAAAAGGAGAAGACTGAGAGGGGATATGATAACCATCTTCAAGTACCTGAAGGGCTGTCATAAAGAGGATGGTGCTGAGTTGTTTTCTGTTGCCCAAGAAGGTAGGACCAGAACCAACGGGTTCAAAAATTAAATCAAAACAGTTTCTGTCTAGACATTAGGAAGAATTTGCTAACAGTTAGAGCACTGCAGTTCCTCAGTGGAACAGGCTTCCTCAGGAGGTGGTAAGCTCTCCTTCCCTGGAGGTTTTTAAGAAGAGGTTAGATGGCCATCTGCCAGCAATGCTGATTCTGTGACCTTAGGCAGATGATGAGACGGAGGGCCTCTTGGCCATCTTCTGGTCACTGGGGGTGTGGGGAGGAGGTAGTTGTGAATTTCCTGCATTGTGCAGGGGGTTGGACTAGATGACCCTGGTGGTACCTTCAAACTCTATGATTCTATTCTATTTTGGACTAAGAGTTTGCTGGTTAAGCCAGAATTGACGGCTTGCTTTTGGAATCCCCCAAAAGGCATTTCCATTGGATTCAACCATATGTAAACGCATTCAAATGTAATCCATTAATTGGCTCAAAGAGCGACTAAATGAATATTAAAAATCTTTCTCCTGTTGGTATGCCAAATAATAACATGCAACCTGTCATCACTTCTGTTTATTAACATCTGGTGGTACTTTTTACAGTCTCCCTTTGAGGGTCCTGCAAGCGAGCTGTTTCCATTTAAAAACTTCATCCAAGAACTGCAAGATTTTTTTTAAAAAAAATCCAATTGTGTCAATGGGAAGCAGGTTTCTGTCGTGCTCAGGGCCAAGTTCATGCTCGCACCTTGGGCTAAAACACCTTCCTTACACGATGAGGAGAAAGTCACAGGAGATGAAATAACCGTGGATTTGCCACCTGGAAACGCTTGGCAAAGCTGCCCACTGGCTGAGTCATTGGAAGTGGGTGAGCCGTTGTCATTTCAAACAGTAATTACACAATAGGCATTGAACACGAACATTCGAGAGTGTGGTTTATATATATAATTGTTGTTTAACAGAAACTTCAGGTCGTATCTTGAGAGCAAATAGCTCATTCTCAGAAAGAAAAGACAACTTTTCTGAGAGGGAGGGGCTGTGGCTCAGTGGTAGAGCATCTGCTTGAGAAGACAAGAGTCACTGAAACAAAATGTTAGGAAACGTTGGAGGCAGCAGTGTCGCGGTTCGGGCCGTTAAGTGCCTACACTCTTAGAAAGGACCCCTTCCTGAGAAGGGATATGTTATCTTATTCAGCGAGACACCACTAGACCGGAATCAACAGTTCCTAGAAACATCTCTTGAACACGCCAATAAATTTATAATAATGGACAAGAGTAGAAGTATATAAAAAACACATTTATTTACATTATATAATATATGCTTTTTGGTTGCAAAGCCTTAAAATATCATATAAGGATAGACATCATTAGTCTTAAACATGTTTATGTAGCAAGTAATCATTCACATTCTCTATGCCTCCATAAAGGAGTATTTTAGTCAGAATATACTCATAAAGTATCCTTAGTGCAATGCATCTTCATTCAGAATATAAGATTACAGAAATCCTGTCAAAATATGGTTAATTCTTTGGAGAAAGATTTGGTTAGAAGCATCCTAACTTAAACCATTCAAAACATCATAACATTTCTGTACAGAAGACACACTATACCTTGCTGTGTCATCTGTATCATCTGGAGTCCTCTAAGAATCTAAGCTCTATGAGAACATATGAAGTTATCCCAGAGTATCTGTATTTGCTAAGTCTTGAATCCTTTAAAGACTTCTATTAATATTCTTAACTGATCATCATTAAGATCAGGCATTGTCTATGTACATGCTATGCATGCTCTTTCTAGTTTTAGACAGCAATGCTGAATATATAAATACTATGTGTTAGCTCAAAGCTGTTTACAGTCTCTTTGACTGTGCCAATCTGTGTATGTGCATTGTGCATATCTCACAGAGTACAGAGAGTCTCCTTTCCCTTCAGGAATATCTCTGGTCTCTTGCTCTGAGTAGGTTCAGAAGTCCCTCTGTTAAGTAGAGGACGTTCTGACACAATCTCAGGGCCTGGCACAGCAGGAAAAGAGGAAGACCCAACATGAGATGGATTGACTCAATCAAGGAAGCCACTGCCCTCCTTTTGCAAGACCAGAGCAAGGATGTTACCAGTAGGACATTTTGGAGGACATTGATTCAAAGGGTCGCCATGAGTCGGAAGTGATGCGATGACACTTAACACACACAACTGTACATTTTCATCTTCTTCTTCATCCACATCTCCCCCTCTCTGTTGTGGGTTGGGAACCACTTCTGTACAATAAGCTGTGCGCCTTAGTGTGGCTGCAGTGAAGAGGGAGAGATGAGAACAATTGCTGGCTCTCGCGTTTACCTTCATACAATGCATTGAAGTGGCAATTGCCAAGAGTGTTTATGGACTGGTATGTTACCATTTGCCAAGAGTGTTTATGGACTGGTCTGAATACCTTCCGATGCTTGCCCATTTTACGTCGCCTGTCTGCATGCTACTGCTTCACTTGTTTTGGACACTTGCCATAATTAAGTAAATAACTAAGTACTTTGTAAAAATGTCAGGATAGAAATTAACATGCCCACACGCTGAGGGATATTGTCCCCAGGGAAAATGACACATCTTCCGAAAGTGTGATTCACTAGACCAGAAAGCTGAACTTTCTTCTTACCATATGTTTCATACTTTCATGTCATTTAAAAAATCTTTGACATCGGTCTGCTTTAGCTAGGAAGTTGTGACTCAGCTGGATTTTTTATCACAGTCTACAGTCCTATTGCTTCCAGATTGGCTGATTTTATTGTACTGGTTCCAATGGAACCAATTCACATGGCAATCTGATGCCACCAAATACCTCTGTGGAACCAAAAGTAAAGAAAAACACAAATAGCCTAAAACTGTTAGAAGAAGAAGAGTTTTTATATGCCGACTTTCTCTACCACTTAAGGGAGATTCAAAACAGCTTACCTTCCATTCCCCTCCCCACAACAGACACCCTGTGAAGTATGTGGGACTTAGAGAGCTCTAACAGAGCTATAACTTGCCCAAGGTCTCCCAGCTGGCTCTGTGTGTAGGAGTGGGGAATCAAACCTGGTTCTCCAGATCAGACTCCACTGCTCCAAACCACCGCTCTTAACGACTACACCACTACCTTTGAAATGGTTATGTCTTAATATAATTGCTACACAGACTTCATTATCAATCGCTCAATCAACATTTATTATGATCAAAAGATCAGTCAACATCAGCTTATCAGTACAATTTACATACAGACTTCAATAATCACAGAGACGACCTATGTTCACTCTGCCATCATCAATAGTTTGAACGGGCTTTCTTCATCCCAAATTTACCATGCATCCATAGACCCCTAATATTTATCCTCTATTTAATGAAAGACCTCACCTGAATAGCCCAGGCCTGTCCAGTCTTATCAGATCTTGGAAGCTAAATAGTGTCGGCTCTGGTTAGTACTTGGATGGGAGACCACCAAGGAAGTCCAGGGTTGCTATGCAGAGGCAGGCAATGGCAAATTATCTTTGTTTGTCTCTTGCCTAGAAAACCCTACATTGACTGTGATTTGACAGCGCTTTCCACGATCACTTCATGGGGAAAAAAGGCTTCTGTTGACAGTTTTCCTTTCTCCCCAAATATGTTAATAATTGCTTGATTCTGAAAACTTAAGTTTCAGGATTTCCAAAAGGGCATGATTACCATTCTCCTGAACTCTTGGGAGTTCTGATACCATTTTGGGAATCCATTTCAGGTATTTTTTTTTCACATTTGGAGATAATGGGTGTTGGGGGAGATGGCGTTTGTCTTGAGACCAAGCTTACCGCCATTGTTTTCAGAGGCCAGTAGACCTGGAGTCAGGTCTACCCCAAAGCTGAAGTAACCTTGAAAAAAATCCCTAATTTGTGGCTGTAAATTTTGGGAGTGAAGTTTTGTTTTATTTTATTTATTTATTTTGCCATTTCAGACATCCCTGAGCCAAAATTTGGGGTAAAATTTCTTTTTTTAAAAAAATATATTTTTTATTTTTTTCAAATTCATTTATATTCAATTACATTTGTCCATCAACCAATTATATAATATAACAACATTTTCTTATCATATATATGTTTCTTTAACTTCCCCTCTCCCCTCCTCTGTCTCTTTATTGTCATTATTACTCTCTTTGTATTTATTGTCTAATTCTTTATAACAAATCACCCATATCTACTTCAACAAGTCTGAATTAGATCAAAATATATCCCTTAATATCACAATTAAATTCATTCAAACAGTATTTTGTCCATGCCTCCCATTCTGTCACAAATTCAATTTCTTCTTTTTGATGTATTAATGCTGTAAGTTTTGCCATTTCAGCTAGCTCCATCATTTTTTCTATCCACTCAGTCTTATTTGGTGTCTCAGTCATTTTCCATCTCTTAGCATATACCAACCTAGCGGCTGTGGTGGCATACATCAAAAACGATCTCTGAGTCACTATGGTATCCGGTATTATACTTAACAGCATCATCTCCGGTGTTTTGGGGATATTTTGCTGTAATATCAACCTTAATTCATTGTAAATCATATCCCAAACGTTCTTTGCCTTCTCACATAGCCACCAAATATGATGAAAAGAACCCACTTCTTCTTGACATTTCCAACAATTTGGTGACATATTTCCATACATTTTGGCTAATTGCTTTGGTGTTAAATACCATCTATAGATCATTTTATATATATTCTCTCTCAATGATTGTGAACACATATATTTCATATCTTTTGACCAGAGTCTTTCCATTTATGCATATGGATATCTAAAATTTGGGGTAAAATTTCAACTTGGAGTTGAGCTGAAAACTAAAAACTCTTTAAAAATATGTTTATATATTTATTAGGTGTATACAATACAATGGATAAAAACACTGGACTGCATTCTACATATAAAATCACAAGTATATACCATTACCACCATTGATGATATACAGTATAAAATATAAATGACCAATAGACCATATGCTTCAGCCTCATGGGCCTTCTTCAGTGGTCAAATTATACAAAACACAGTTATTCAAAAACACATCTGGACATGCACTTTACAAGGTATTTAATCTGAAATTTGTAAGCCTCATAACCTATTCTCTCCAGGATCATAGGAGCATGTCTATTATATTAGGTTCTGTGTATCACAGGCAGGATGCTGCTGCTGCAGTCGTCTTGTTTGTGGGCTTCTTGGAGGCACCTGGTCGGCCACTGTGTGAGCAGACTGCTGGACTTGATGAGCCTTGGTCTGATTCAGCAGGGCTTTTCTTATGTTCTTACCCTCCCTGAGCCTGAAATTGAATGAAAGAAGGAATGAATACACATGAAACTCTTGCACGTGTGAGTTAACCCATTCATTTCAATGCGTAGGCTCATTGTTACCCCATATCCATAGGGAACGCGCATTGGGAACCGCAATTCCTGGAAATGATGCCATTGCTCTAGTTTGAAAAGAAGCTTCAGTGTTCCTAACAGGTTAGACCATTTTGCTGAACACAATCTTTTGAAGTATAACATTCCAAATGAGTGAACCTCATCCATCTAAGAACCTTCTCCTGACATACCTTATAATTTATATCCATATGGTTGTCCTTCAACGATGGATACAGCCTGATCACAATCTATTTGGGTCACAGCTGAATGATCGCTGTGTTGTCTTATTGTCGTTATGGACAAATTATGGCTTGAAAAATGTTATTCGAGCATTGCAGGGACTTGGGACCCATTACTGTAAATCAGGGATTTAGGCTAAGGTTTTGCATGAAAGACAGAGAAACAATAGCAGATTCCTTGGACTTAAGAAACTAGACTCGGTAAACCAGAACACACACACACCCTCCCAAAAAAAGAGACAAATTTGAACACAGCAAATTTTGGAAGACTTCCAGGTCTATTTGCACATACACAATGGATCCCAGATCCCATATTATATGAGTGGCAGACTCTAATATGATGGACCGGGTTGGTTCCCCCACATTCCTGTACAATGCAGGAAATTCACAACTACCTTCCCCCCACACACCCCATGAGCCCTAGTCCATGCCCAGAAGATGGGGAAAAAACCCTCCAGAATCCCTGGCCAATCTGGCCTGGAGGAAAATTGCTTCCTGACTCCAAAGTGGTGATCGGCATTTCCCTGGACAAGTAAGAAAGGGGCCTTGAGAGCCAAACACTGACTCAACCCCTCCTGCTCTCCCTCTCTCGATCTGCCTAAGTGCACAGAATCAGCCTTGCTGTCAGATGGCCATCTAGTCTCTGCTGAAAAACCTCCAAAGAAGGAGAGCCCACCATTTCCAAATGGATTCTAATTCATCACATAAAAGCTTGAAAGCCAGTGTGGTGTAGTGGTTAAGAGCAGTGGTTTGGAGCGGTGGAGAACCGGGTTTGATTCCCCACTCCTCTACATGAGCAGCAGATGCTAATATGGTGAACTGGGTTTCTTTTCCCCGCTACTATGCACAAAGCCAGCTGGGTGACCTTGGGCTAGCCACAGCTCTCTTGAGAGCTCTCTCAGCTCCGCCTACCTCACAGGGTGTCTGTTGTGGGGAGGGGAAGGGAAGGTGATTGTAAGCAGGTTTGATTCTTCCTTAAGTGGCAGAGAAAGTTGGCATATAAAAACCAACTCCTCCTACTCCTACTCCTTCTTCTTGTGTTTTCTTGTTTCACGAAAAAAGGGGGTGTGATTTCTGTCTTTTTGAACCATGCCGAACGAAGCAACAATTTTGAACCATGCTGAACGAAGCAACAATCACTTGAATGAAAATCCACAATCAAGCAAAACCTATGTAAACATCACTGTATTTTCCATTTTTAAAATAGGAACACGCGGTGCTGGATTTCCAAAAACACAGAATGTTAAGCTAGACTGGGTGGCCCAGGCAAGCCCAATCTTGTCAGATCTCAGAAGCTAAGTAGAAGTAGAAGAAGGGTTGGTTTTTATATGCCGATTTTCTCTACCTTTTAAAGGAGAATCAAAGCGGCTGACAATCTTCTTCCCTTCCTTTCCCCACAACAGACACCTTGTGAGGCAGGTGAGGCTGAGAGAGCTCGAAGAGAATTGTAACTAGCCCAAGGTCACCCAGCTGGCGTTATGTATTGGAGTGGGGAAACCAACCTGGTTCACTAGATCTGAGTCCACTGTTCATGTGGAGAAGTGGGGAATCAAACCTGGTTCTCCAGAGTAGAGTCCACCGCTCTTAACCACTACACCATTCTGGATTCACTAGATTTATTTGTAACCCTGCTGAACAGCACAATTCCACCCCCACCCCCCAAAACCCTTGCACAAACCTGTTCAGCTCTCATTTGACCGACATCTTTGCTCACAGTTACGTCCAATTGCCAAAGTAGCCATTTTCTCCAGGGGAACTGATCTCTGTTGGCTGGAGATCAGTTGTAATAGCGAGAGATCTCCAGCTAGTACCTGGAGATTAGTTACAAATAAGAACAAACCTGTGCCAAAATTAAGATAACTTAAGAGAATGGCAGCACGGAGGCTCAAAATAATAAACCAAAACTTGCAAACTGGATTCGTTAGACATTTATTTCATGCTAACACACCAAAAAATGTGCATATATACAATGAACAAACAGCGTGCAGTGTAAGATACAGTGAAGCACAACAACATTTACAAACAACAGAGGCGAGAAGCCTCAAAATACAGAAATATCACCCCACAGCGTATCAATAGCAAAAATGCTGTATTTGAAAACCTCAATGAGGGGTGGGGGATGGAGTCCAAATGCGCCCGAAGGCAAGTTAGTAACAGCTGGAGTATGTGTGGCTAGTCTGGTTAGAACTGTGCTCCTGTCCTTTTAACAGCCGGCTATGGCATCCGCCCAGCCATTTCCACGCCCTAGCTGTTCATTGGATGAATCCACTACTTAGTGTTTAGAGAATGTGGAATATACCGCTTTGAAGGAATTCATGCGCCTCTTGCAGTAGGCTTTTGTGACGCATTCTCTAGGTAAGCTATGCCCGTTTCAGTTCGAAACAAGGAATGTTGGAATACTTATAATTATATATTTCTGCATGCTTTGTTTATATTGTATACTTGTTACAGTGCGACGGTCCTTACCAGCAACACTACATACAATTCATTTTAAAGTGTACCGGGACCTCTGGATATCAAATTGAGCTGAAGAAGTTACTCACTCGAAACGTGGACCCATGACTAGCTGTTATTAACATTTGGCCAACGCAGAGAATGTTAATAACAGCCAGCGTTGGTCCCTGAAGAAGGCGTTAATCGCTGAAACAGAAAGATCACCGGGCTACTGTTGAGAACAACTGCACTACTGAATTGCTACTCTCAAGAAGCATATCTGTGGAAGAAAGGGAGGTTGGCACCCCCTTTCATGGACTTACCTATAATACTGTCATTTGTTTGTAACAAGGCATAGTCCTCTCTTTGGTGTTACTTTTAAGGCAATAATTAACAACACATGTTTTTACCTATATACTATCAGTGGTGGATATGTTATTAAATACCACTACTTTATAATCATTGTGTCTAGCTTGTGAAGTGCTGTTTCTAGTTTGCTGAGTATCCTACAGCACGCTAACCTTTGTTTACCACAGTACCTGGAGATTGGCAACCCTGGGTGTGCAGGACAAGAAGCTATTACAAGATAGCTATCACAAGAATAAGAAGAGAATATTATGGAATATATTCCTTGAAAAAGAAAAGCTTTAAGATTTTGCTTCCTTTCTCTTTACTGATCTGATTGACTGTATTAATAAATTGATTGATTGAATTGCTTCCTTTCTCATCCAGTTTAATGACACTATACTGGTTTGAATTGCACATACTTTCTTAGTGGATTGAACATACATTCTTTGCTCTGAATTTGAATGACTTGGCATGACAACAATGTGATCATTCACACCCTTTGCTTAGGGTTTCCAACCTCCAGGTACTAGGTGGCAATCTCCCGCTATTACAACTGATCTCCAGCCGATAGAAATCAGTTTCCCTGGAGGAAATGTCCGCTTTGGCTATTGGACTCAGTGGCATTGAAGTCCCTCCCCTCCCCAAACCCCACCCTCCTCAGGCATTCCCCAAAAAATCTCCCTCCAGTAGCGAAGAGGGACCTGGCAACCCAACCTTTCTCCACACTCCACAGCAGGCCTTTCTTCACAACATCCTGTTTGTGCTCATCAGCTCTTGGAAGAAGGAACATACCGATCTCTGGTGCATTGTTCAAAAATCAATTGTTTGCAGCAAGCCACTCCTGAAAAGTTGATCTTTATGCCATTGCCAACCTACCTGAAACATGCCACAAGACGCCACTCTGATTCTGCATTGGGGGGGTTAAATTAATCAGCACTAATTAGCATTTTTATAGCGCCTTCCATTGTCAGACACTTCACCCAAAATCAAGAGGCTGCTCCTATTTAATCACACCTCCAGCATTACTGAAATTGCCTTGGCGTCACCAGAGCTATTTCTAGCCAGCTCTGTGTTGTCACATGTGAACACTGTGTCTCAGGCAAGCAAGCTTTCATCTCCACCTGCATCGAATAGGAAGTCCGAAATGGAAAGAGCCACTGTGACACAGGAATCAGCGTGTCCGAAACCACTTGCTATTGCCTCGGGGTGCATCAGTAGAGGCAAAACCATGTGTGCATGGGAAAATCAAGGCATTGCCCCTGTCAGACAAAATGGTGATTGGACATATCATTCTGGAAAGGACTATATTTTAACAGTGATCCAAGAGGCAGATACTTCCAGACCTCATACCATCTGCCAACTTCTCTGCCTAGTCGCCTCAGAAAATCCCCAATTAAAATTGAATAGCATAAGAAACGCTAATGCAATCTTGGGGTGCATCAACAGAGTCATAACATCCAAATCACAAGATGTCATCGTTCTGCTGCACACTGCATTGGTCAGGCCACACCTGGAGTATTGTGTGCAGTTCTAGAGGCCTCAGGGTGTGGACAGAATCGAGCAGGGGAAGAGGAGAGCAACGAAGATGATCCAGGGGCTGGAGACCATAGACCTACGAGGAAAGGCTGAGGGACATGGGAATGTTCAGTCTGGAGAAGAGGAGGTTGAGGAGGGACATGGTTGCTCTCTTTAAATATTTGAAGGGCTGTCACTTAGAGGAGGGCAGGAAGCTATTCCTGTTGGCAGCAGAGGATCATAAGACTTGCAATAATGGGTTTAAATAGCAAGAGGAAAGGTGTTCTCCTCCTCTCTCTCACACACATACATGCACACACTTACACAAACAGGATCTCCCTTTTTCATTCTTCTCTGTTGTGACAGTGTTGGATAGTCACAAGTACTTAGTGAGTAGGCTTCTGGAAAAGAGGGCACGGAAATGGTTGCATGCCTAAGAATTCAAGCCAATTCTCGAGAAGCTGCCTTTTATGCTAGATCCCGGGTTTTAATGCATCACAGATACACTTATCCTTCCAGAAGGAGAGTGCTTAGTTCGAGCTCACTAATTTAATGATCAAAGCAAAATGTCCTGCTTACCTTACAGTAATCAAAAGAGGTGCAACAAAGGGGGAAAAAGAGTCACCTGGCCTATGTAGGCAAAGCAGAACCCAAGCTGAGAGTCCCCTGTGCAAACACTGTATCATTACTGACCCATGGGGTGATGTCACATCACAACGTTTACTAGGCAGACTGTATTTATGGGGTGGTTTGCCATTCCCCAGTCATCTGCGCCTTATCCTCATTTTACCAACCTCGGAAGGATGGAAGGCTGAATCTTTACTTTTTACTTTTATTATTGTTATGGTCTTTGACCAGTAAAATGAATATTCACGTATATAAAACATTCAAGTGAAGAAGAAAACAATTTTTGATAGAGCAACACCAGAAGACTAATTCATGATAATGGTAAAACCGTTTTACCACTTGTATAATCCCAATAACAATGGATTCTATAAATAAATCTATAAAAACTAAAATTAAAATTAAATACAGTAGAAATATGAATATAAAATTTGAGATTTAGATTCATTTAACATTTTTTTTCCATTGTACTTGCAGCAAACTTTATATACAAAAGTATAGAACTTAGCAACATTACTTGTGACCTGTGAATTTTCATCAGAGAGGAGTTTTTCAGGTCGAAATTTTTTCAGAACAACCTGGGATTTTCTTTAGTAAAGGGTAAATAATCTCCATTCACATTCTGTTGTAAAAAGGACAAGAGGGTTGAGTCAGCCTTGAGCCAGCTACCTGAAAGCGACTTCCGTCAGGATCAAACTCAGGTCGTAAGCAGAGCTTGGACAGCCACAATGCTTTACTAAAAGCCGTATGATCTGCTTAATTCACACATATACATTTTTAATAATCTGGGTGAGAACAGTAGGGTTTAAACTTCATAATTGTGTTGCTTCTTAGCTCTTTATGAAAAACCTGGCACCTAGGAGTAAAACCTGGGTTTTCAAAGCAGTGTGAATGACAGAGATATAATACGATGCAGCAGTCAAAATCTGGTTTGAAATTACGTGGATTCCAAAAAAACACAGGAATTGGGGCACAAAAGACTATGTTTTTATTCTAGCAAAAAAAAAATCCACAACACTAAAACAAGATTAAAACACATAAATCGATAAAAAGCACTATAAAGCAATGAAAACCAAACACATAAACACATGAAGGGTCTATGAGAATTAACCAGGGAACGCCAAACAAAACAGAAAAGACTTCACCTGCTGGCAGAAGACAATGACCGAAGGGGGCAGATGAATCTCCCTTGGGAGGGAATTCCCTAGTGTTGGGGCCACAACCTAGAAGATCTTCTCTCAGGTTGCCACAGACAGGATCTCAGAAGATGGAGGCTGCAGAAACAGGGCCTCTAAAGATGACTGGAGGGGTCTGGTAGGTTTATATGGGGGTAGGCAGTCCTAAAAGTATTATATATGATTGGTTGTTGGTTGCATGGTAGGTCTACTTCTGCGAGCTCCCTAGGTATTTTATTATATTTGTTTGAATCGATATGTAAGATGATGACAGCCAAAATTAGTGGGAACCCCGAGTGTTACAGCTCCTGCCATATATGCAAAACTGCAGCATTTGGAATACTCACCCTTGGGGGCTTGTTTCCAGCCAACTTTGCTTTCCTTTAGGTGCCATGGTGAAATATTGCATTTTAGCCAGGGTTTAGCGACAACGGCAATGATGATGACGACGACGATGAAGAAGAAGAAGAAGAAGAAGAGTTGGTTTTTATATGCAAACTTTCTCCTACAACTTAAGGAAGATTCAACCCGCTTACAATCACACACCCTTCCCCTCCCCACAACAGACACCTTGTGAGGTAGATGAGGCTGAGACAATTCAGAGAGAACTGTGACTGGCCCAAGGTCACCCAGCAGGGTTCATGTGAAGGAGTGGGGAAACCAACCTGGTTCACCAGATTAGTCTGCCGCTCCTGTGGAGGAGTGGGGAATCAAACCCAGTTCTCCAGATCAGAGTCCACCACTCCAAACCAACACTCTTAACCACTACACCATGCTAGCTCTCAAGAGTTGGTTTTTATACCCCAAGTTGGTTTTTATACCCCGATTTACTGTACCTTTTTAAGGAGTTTCCAATCGTCTTACACTCACCTTCCCTTCCTCTCCCCACAACAGACACCTTGTGAGGTAGGCTGGGCTGAGAGAGCTCTAAGAGAGCTTTGACTAGCCCAAGGTCACCCAGGCTTCATGTGGAGGGGTGGGGAAACCAACCCAGTACACCAGATTAGAGTCCACCGCTCTTAACCACTACACCATGCTGGCTGACTAGCTTTTTTCCTCAGTTTGCTATCAAATAATCTAACTTCATTTGTTCACAACAAGAGGACCCCAAGTTATGTTCAGTTTGGAGAGAACTGTGACTGGCCCAAGGTCACCCAGGAGGCTTCATGTGGAGGAGTGGGGAATAAAACCAAGTTCTCCAGATTAGAGTCTGCCACTCTTAACCACTAGACCACGCTGGCTCTTAAGGGTTTTTAATATTCTCTATTAGCTGTTTTACAGTCTGCTTCTGGGCTGAGGGCTATTTTATCAATATAATTTGATTTTTATTGATTTATCTTTTTTTAAAAAAAGATTTCTATATCCCATTTCCACCCAGAGAGGGTCCCCGAGGCAGTGAACATCAAAACATTAAAATATTCCAGCACTGAAACCATCAAGACCTTAAAAGGCCTTAAAACGGCATTTAAAATAAAAACATGTATGAAATATTTAAGCAATTCAATGAAATGTATAAACAGACCAACACACAACAACATAAGCAGGGTGGAGGACCGATAACAATTAGCAGGGGATGCTCGGTGTGTGCTACACACTGTTTTTATACCTTGGCTTGTTTTAGTGGCTTTGTTTCGAATAACTACATGCTGACGGTTTTGTTTTATTGTTTTAGCAAGCTGCTTTGAGCAGGTCTCTGGAGAGGCAGCGTTTACAATTTCCAAACATATAAATAAAGGCAATTCAGATACAGTTTGATTTTAAAATAGTGCATTATGAACCATACACATGTGTGTTGGAAAGGCAAGGCATCAACCATTCAAAACTCTTCTGAGTCTCCCATTAAACGGCTATGCTATTAAACGTTACAGCAAATTAGATGGCCGCTGTAAAGAAAACAAATGTTCTTAACAGAAAATCTCAGCAGGTCTCCATAGATATTGGTACATTAGGTACCATTAACCGGTGAAATACTCATAACCTACTGCTGATACATGCAATTACATTTAGAAGAGATGACAAAATCCATTTTAACTAGTGGTCAGTTTCACCTCTGTAATAAAATATTCGCCGTCTATCAGGCAAATAATTTCCCCCCTCCGTTGGTATTTCTCTGTGAAAAGCTGATTATAGTTCTCCCCCGAGAAGATTGCTCCGTGAGGTCAATTGCAGACCACAGAGAACGTAAGAAGAGACTCCTTTGGAGAACTTTCCCAAGTCCAGGGAGAGATTCTCTAAAGCCAAAGGAGATATTCAAATAGTTTAAATCCAGTAATAAATGAGGGTACTAAATAACATTTAAAGGTTGCTGGGATCCTTGAGGGCTGCCTCCGGCTTGCAGATAAGCTTGTTAAAATAATCTCATTTTCACTTGGCTAAGGTTGCAGTAGTCATATGCTTCTGCAGCATAATTTGGGTTGCTCCAGGTTTTGGGCATCCTTTGAAGAACAAATGAACCAACGAAAGAACTGGCAAGAGAGGGGGTAGAGAAGAAGTTCTCAGAAGAAATCATGAGCACATTGGTACAGAAGAAGGAGGAGGAGGAGGAGGAGGAGAGTTGGTTTTTATACCCCAATTTTCTCTACCTTTAAGGAGTCTCAAAGCGGCGTACAATCACCTTCCCTTCCCCTCCTGGGGAGAGAACTGCAACTGGCCCAAGGTCACCCAGCCAGCTTCATGTGGAGGAGTGGGGAATCGAACCTTCATTCAGCCACACCAGCTCAAAGGACTGTGATGATAATAAATCGATATAACTCCTGATTCCCTTTCAGCCTAATTTACTTCACAAGGTTGTTCTGAAGATAAAAGAGGGAAGAAGAGAATGATGTAAGCCACTTTGGGGAGAAAAATCGGGTAAAAGTGGGGCAGAAATTAATAACACAATAAAATAAAAATGTACAATTCCTTTTAGCACATATCTGTACATTTTCCCAGACAAAATGTCCATTTTTACAGTGCAAGTGACAACTGTTGGTAAAGATGGCACCTGTCTCATTCCATCTGCTCAACACTGTACAGACCTGAAATGAAATATTAGAAATATTAGAATAACTATCAAGAACTTTGACTAATGTTCTTCGTAAGGCATAAGGCAGATTTGTCCCTTTAAAGGGATTTGGGGGCGCTATCGGTATCATTTGGCACATGAAACAAATCTGCCTCACAAATTCCAACACGATGGTCATTGACAGTATCGAAGCCATATGAGCTGCCATAATGGTCTATTTGATTTTCACAAAAGACTGACAGCAAAACGTCAGACATAAAATGGCAGAGAGGAAAACAACGTAAGTCATTTTGGGTCCCCACCAGGGAGAAGGGCAGGATATATGTGTGTGTTAAGTGCCATCAAGTCACTTCCGACTCATGGTGACCCGATGAATTCATGTCCTCCAAAATGTCCTAACAGCCTTGCTCAGGTCTTGCAAACTGAGGGCCCTGGCTTCCTTTATAAAGTCAGTCCATCTCATGTTGGGTCTTCCTCTTTTCCTGCTGCCTTCAACCTTACCTAGGATTATTGTCTTTTCCAGTGAGTCTTGTCTTCTCATAATGTGACCAAAGGATGATAGCCTCAGTTTAGTCATTTGAGCTTCTTGGGGCAGTTCAGGTTTGATTTGATCGAGAACCCACTGATTTGTCTTTTTGGTGGCCCACGGTATCCGTAACACTCTCCACCAACACCTCCTTTCAAAGGAATCTACTTTCTTCCTGTCAGCTTTCTTCATTGCCCAACGTTCACAACCATATGGTGGGATATATATGAGGTAAATAAATAAATAGATGTGTACCTTCCTGGACAACCATCTGTTGTTTACTAGCTTCTATAGTCAAATGTCGTGCAATACATTTTATTAGAATCAACCTCAATGTCACCAAATGCTGGGCCTTCATCAGACTGGATGATAAAAACAAGAGCATTGGGGAGAGAAATTAAGTTCTTTCACAGCATGGAGGCAAAACCCAACCATCTGTTGTTGCAGTCTCAGAGTCGATCTTGCCACCAGTTGGATATTGTGCTAGCGTTGCACTACACCAGTTATTCACCTCGGAATGGACAAGGCAAACCACACAGGGGAATGATTATCATAGCACAATGATAGCGAGTATGCTGTTGGGTGTTACTCCATCAGAACTGCCAGTGCATGATCTTCGACTGAGATCCCATCTAAAAGCAGACTGCTTACAATCCAGCTCATTCTGAGAACTAACGGAATTTGAAACACTTGTGACTAAAAAAGACGATCATCTATTAGGAAAAATCTATAAACTACTCTTGAAATATGACACAGAGGATGAGCAGGTTAAAACGAATATGATAAAATGGATGCAAAATTTCGGAGAGATGATAACAATGGAAACCTAGGAAAAACTCTGTACCACAGAACTAAAATATACTGTAAGTCAAGAAGTCAAGGAAAATTGGTACAAAACTTTTTAGAGGTGGTATTTGACATCCAATATGATTTCTCAAATGCTCAATCCAAAGGAGAAAAAAGGAGCTTGCTGGAAATGTCAACAGAGAGACGGTTCTTACTTTCATGTCTGGTGGACATGCCCAAAGATACAAATCTACTGGAAAAAAAATCAACACGAATTTCAGAACATAATTAAAATGAAAATAAAACTTGATCCTAAATATTTCGTATTGAGTATAACACCATCAGATTTGCCACCAGATTTGTGAAAAAATTTCAAATATGCTACAACAGCGGCAAGAGCTGTACTAGCAAGAACCTGGAAACAAACATCTATACCTGATATTCAGGAATGGAAAGATAAAATGCTTGAGTATGCAAACATGGCCAGATTGACTTTCTGCATGAGTCCTACTGCAAACGAATCATCAGAACAGTTTAATGATAAATGGCAACCAATTTACAACTATTTTCTACTTAGTTCATAGATATATGTAACTGGATAGCATATTAGTATGGTAATAAATGTTTAATGTGATTTAACCCACACGCAGCAAAAAAAAAAAAATACACCCAGTAGAAGGATTTTTTAAGTGTTTTATGAACTTACTAGATTGATAAGATTTCTTTTTTTTTAATCTCTGTGTTTATGTATATTACTTAAGTCTATTGCAGACGGATTCCTTTTCCCCTTTCCCATTTTTTCCTTTTTGTATCCCATAATTTATATATATATATATATATATATATATATATATATATATATATATATATATATATATATAAAAGAACTGCCAGTGCATGCTAGAGAACTGTTCAAATATGCTGCAACTGCTGCCAGAATTGTATTAGCAATGGAAGTTGACATCAATTGCGGATATAGAAGAGCGGAAGGAGAAACTGTCTGAATACTCAATCATGGCCAAAATGACTAATTTAGTAAATAAAGATCAATACTACGAGCTGTTCTTTGAAAAATAATCTCATTTGTTTCTCCACTCCTCCACGTGAAGCCAGCTGAGTGACATTGGGCTAGTCACAGTTCTCTTAGAGCTCTCTCAGCCTCTCCTACCTCACAGGGTGTCTGTTGTGGGGAGAGGAAGGGAAGGAGATTATAAGCCGGTATGACTCGTCCTTAAATGGTAGAGAAAGTCAGCATATAAAAACCAACTCTTCTTCTTCTTCTTCTTCTTAAACTGATAAATGAAATATATGCTAGTTTAATTATTCTTGCAATTTCTATAATTATTTCTATTCATCTCTTCATACTGCTTGTTTCTAAGTAATCTAACTAATTACTTTAAATGTGTTAATACAATATATTTTTCTACTGAATGTTAAAGAGTTACTTCAAAAATATGTAATATCGAAACAATATACATAGAAGAGGGGGAGTTGTATGAACCGATGACTGAGACAATATGTTTAAGTAACTCTAACATCCCTAATTGTTATAGCATTTATGTAGAAAAATGAAGTTCTCCAACAGAAAATATTAACACCACAGAGAATGATGGCTAGGTTGTGATTCCTCTAAAGACGTCCTTGGTCCTTTTCCCAAGATCACACCACTGTTGCCAAGAACAGCATATAGAAGGATCTCCGCATTATCTCCCCCTTCTGATGGGTCTCCCATTCCAGTCCATTGCCATTCATATCCATGGGAGCATTGCCCTCTCTTTCAACAGGCTATGGATTGCGCCTACAGCAGTAGGGACAAAATGTGGCTTCCAGTCAGACTGGCAGACCTCCAGGGAGAAGCAATCTAATCTCCAAACTAGGGATAATAGAAAAGTCAATACTCAACAGATGGTGACTGAGTGCCATCTGGAATTTATCTGCATTCGGAGAAACTGCCCAGAACAGAGACTACTGTTCAGATGGTAGCATCGGTCTAAAGATCTCACCGGGGAACAAGCAGAGTTTGCTTTTAGGTGAGTAATGGAGAGAAACATGGAAGATTTCTACTGGTGACCAGAGAGGCATTGTGGGATCCGCGGTTCATTGTGGATTGCTAGGGTTGCCAGCTCTGCATTGGGAAATGCCTTGATATTTTGGGGGGCGGAGTCTGAGGAGGGCGGGGCTTGGAGTGGGGAGGGACTTCGATGCCATAGAGTCTATTTGCCAAAGCGGTTATTTTCTCCAGGCGAACTGACCTCTGTCACCTGGAGATCAGTTGTACTGGTGGGAGATCTCCAGCCACTGCCCAATGCCACTGAAAGTGCATTGATTTCCAATTGCAAAGAATTCTTAAAGCACATTGATTTCCAGTTGCAAATGATTGATTGCTACAATTTATTGACAGTGCATTGAAAGCACATTACCCAACTTTTGTAAAGGTAGCTGGACAGCCAATCCTCACATTCAAATGGCATGATACCCTTGCCGAGATGAAAGAGATCTCATCCAGCCACTTTGTGTGTTTGTACATTCTGAAGATGTCTTAGAGATTTGTTTCTACTCTTTTATTAATCACGTCTATACCCAACCCTTTCCCCAATGAGATCAGCGTGGTCAACACAAGGGAATATCGTTTGTCCTTTATTTCTTACTAGTGTGAAGGAGGCTGAGAGTCAGCAACTGGCCAAAGGTCACCCAGTAGAGATCTGCCTACTACACCACACTGTCTGACAATGCAAAAATGTGTGTGTGTTAAGTGCCATCAAGTTGCTTCCAGCTCATAGTGGCCCTATGAATCAATGTCCTCCGAAACATCTTGTCTAACAGCCTTGCTCAGTTCTTGCAAATTGAGGGCCATGGTGTCCCTTATAGAGTCAATCAATCTCTTGTTGGGTCTTCCTCTCTTCCTGCTGCTTTCAACTTTTCCTAGCATGATTGTCTTTTCAGTGTCTCTTGTCTTCTCATCAAGTGACCAAAGTACGATAGCCTCAGTTTAGTCATTTTAGCTTCTAGGGTCAGTTCAGGCTTGATTTGATCTATAACCCACTGATTTGTTTTTTTGGATGTCCAGGGTATCCGTAACACTTTTCTCCAACACCACATTTCAAAGGAATTGTCAGGCTGCTATCTCGGTTTCGTTATTGCCTCTGTCTCTGTGCTGTATTGTCTGCCCCCCAAGGTCACATACCTAGGCCTGGGAACTCAGCTCCTGGGAAACTGTATTCATGCGTGTAATCTCCCGCCTTTCCTGCCTTATAATATCTCCCAGCTAGTGAGCCTTTCATAGCTGTCATTTTATTCGTTTGCACTGTATGCCTATTTGATCAGTAAAAGCCATCTGTTTGGACTCTATATGACTTTGTGGTGATTTCTGGTTCTGTGGGCCAAGGGCTGACATTATGACAGCTAACCCTCATCTTCACCGTTCTCCTAGCCAGGCTGGAGCCCAGGGGGGTTCGCCTGCCACTTGGATGGGAGCTGTGCAGCTCTCCAGGTGATCTACTACCCTGGAGCCCTTCTCAGAGGACCCTACTCTGTTACAAGACTTAATCGCTGAACTTTTCCGGACGACCCGAGAGGTTTGCCGCTTGAGGGGACTGGTACAGGCGCAGTGGCAATCTCTTACAGGACGTCTCTGGATGTTAACATCGGAGGATACTGATGCTCGTTTAGATCTTCAAGACTTGGATCAATTACTGGACGATGCCCGATTGGCGACTGAGGATTTACAAATATTAACTGGACTTTTGGATAATCTTATTTCTCGACAAACTCTTTCTACCATGGCGGGAGCCCCGACGGAGGGTTTTTCCCTGATCCCGGATGCGGCCAGCTGCCAAGCTGAGGCCAAGCGAGTCGCTATTAGCACCGCTCTTCTCCTTGTGGAATGTACAAAGGACACCCCGGTAGCCACCTTGGCTCAAGTTTTGACCCCGACGTTTGGAGCCGAGGCATCCGCACTGGCGGTTCGAGTACAACCTCTGCTGGGCGGGGAACCTGACCCCATACTCTTGCTCCTCGAGACAGAACTTTTGCCGCGCATTACGGCAGAGGCTGCCCTAAGACTTGAGAACGCCAAAGTTCTTGCGGATCAGCAAGCCGCCGAAGCGGCTAGGGTCGCAAGAGAGAGAGAGGCGGCGGAAGCAGCCAGGGCGGCTGCAGCAAGGATTAGGAATCAGGCGAACGTGGACACGCGCCCCAAGGACTATGTACTGGGACTATCAGGTCTGACTTTTTCCCCGGCGTTTGTCCCGTCGCGTGCGACCCAACGCGCACGCCGTTTGGCGGACCGACGTCGAGACTCAGATGAGTCTGAAGACGAGGATTTATATGGGGATAGCTCTCAATGGGCCACGAGCTTCCGGACCTGTAAGCCTCATCTTACTGGTGGCCCAAGTGAGGAGGTTCATCTTTTACGAGCCCAGAATCGGGAGCTCTCCGACCGTGTTGATCAACTCCAGGAAGTAATGGAACTTATGCTTCAAGAGAACAGGCAATTACAACAAACCCTGATAGCTCAGAGACAGCCCGTTCCGATACCGGGTCCGGGGGTACCCGTACAACCACCTGCTAATGTGCCTGCTCCACCCTTGCCTCCTGGAGCTCCTGTTGCTCCTCCGCCCGGACCACCCGTGCAACCGGGTCAACCCGCGCCCGGCCCTTGGAAGCAACTCAAATTGAGGACTACGTATGACGGATCTCTTGAGACTTTGCCTTGTTTCTTGCATCAAGTGGACAGTTATATGCGAGAACAAGGTCAACTTTTCCCCACGGAAGATAGCCGGGTGCGGTACGTAGCTTCCCTCCTGACAGGCAAAGCGGCTGACTGGATGGTCCTCCAGTTTGACACCCGCTCTCGTGCGATTCGTTCCCTCAACAACTTCATGACTGCCCTGAGAAGGAGGTTTGAGGACCCCTTCCTGGGGGAAAGAGCCAAAACGGAACTCTTACAATTAAAACAAGGCTCTGCTACAGTTCGGGAATTTGCCGATGAATTTCAGCGACTGGCAAGTAAAATTGTAGGTTGGCCCGAGACCACCCTAATCCATCATTTCAGGGAAGCCTTGCATCCTGACATTCTGAACTGGTCTTACATGCGGGGCGATCCCGATACCCTCGAAGGCTGGATCCTATTAGCCGAGGAAGTGGAAAGCCGCCGCCGCTTTATTTCTCTCGTTCGTCAAAAGCACAAGGAGAAGGGCACCCAAAAGCCTCAACCCAAGGCACCACTGCTCGTCCCACGAAATCCCCCACGTCCGCTCCAGGAACGTGAAACCCGATTTCAGAGGGGTGCCTGTCTTACATGCGGAGAAATGGGCCACTTTGCAGCCGTTTGCCCACGCCGCCAGGAATTATTTCGTCCCAGCACGACAACCCGCGCCCGAGGTCGTCCACCACGCAGAGGCACCGCGGCCACCCGCAGCGCAGCTCCGGGAAGGTCCACACCCTCTGCACTCCATGCCGGGGACCCAGCCTCCCTGCCTGCTTCCAACGACCCCGCCGGGTCTCGGATTACAAGTGCCCCATTGGGGGACAGCTTTCCCTCTTCGGATGAGGAAAATCCTTGGATGTCTCCAGCCTTAAACCTGGAATCTCCCCTCGACTTGTCAAAAAACGGCTCCGGTCTGTGGTGAATGGAGCATCTCCACAGACCTCTCAGGATCTTCCTATCAAACCGAATGCTCCTACCAAAATCAAAGAAGTGGACTCCACCGTCTACGTGGATGCAGTTTTACGACAACTTAACGGAGGTCCACAAATCCCCGTCAAAGCACTAATTGACTCCGGTTGCTGTCGCACTCTCATAAGCGAAGCCACGTTTGCTGCACTCAAAGCCGACTCAGAGGCTTTACCCGCCCCCGTCCAATTTGCTCAAATGGACGGGAGCCAATTCCAGGGGGGTCCAGTTGATCACCGCACCATAGGGGTGGCAATGGGAATTGGTTCCCACTGGGAACAAATAGACTTCACTATAGCTCCTATCCGATTTGAAGTGGTCTTGGGAATTAACTGGATTAAAGGACATAGTCCCAGTATTGATTGGGAAACAAACACTATCTCTTTCGCTAGTCCCACCTGCGACCAGCATCGGCAAAACTTTGCTCTGCCATTTCCGCCCGTTCCAGCATTAACCTCTACTGCCCCGGTACCACCGGCTCTACCCGCTGTATACCGGGACTTCGAAGATGTCTTCGACCTTAGGGAATGTGATGCCTTACCCCCCCACCGAGCCTCAGACTGTGCGATTGAAGTAGTAAAGGACTGCACATTAACCAAAAGTAAGATTTACCCTATGAGCGCTTCCGAGCGCACTGTCCTCCGGGACTTTTTGGACAAAAACCTCGCCAGAGGGTTCATTCGCCCTTCGAATGCCCCAAACTCGGCCCCCGCTTTTTTCGTCCGGAAAAAAGAGGGCGACCTTCGCCTGTGCATTGACTTCAGAAAGCTCAATGCGGTTACCCAGACCAACGCCTATCCTATCCCATTAATATCGGATATTTTGGGACAATTACAGGAAGGCCGTGTGTTCTCTAAATTAGACTTGGTGGAAGCCTACTACCGAGTCCGTATCCGCGAAGGAGATGAACACCTCACTGCCTTCTCTAGCTGTTTCGGAATGTATGAATTCCTCGTAATGCCATTCGGATTAAAGGGGCCCCCGGGGGTCTTCATGCAACTCATCAATGAAATCCTACATGACCTCCTATATCGCGGGGTGGTGGTCTACTTAGATGACATTCTCATTTATTCGAAAACTATGGACGAGCATGTGACTCTGGTCAGAGAAGTTCTTCAACGCCTGCGTAACCATCAACTGTTCGCTAAACTAGCTAAGTGTGAATTTCACCAAAGCAAACTCACGTTTTTGGGATACATCATCTCCCATCAAGGTCTTCGCATGGACCCCGCCAAAGTCCAAGCCGTCCTCGATTGGACTCCCCCCACCAACCGTAAGCAAGTACAGCAATTTCTGGGATTTGCAAACTTCTATCGGGGATTCATCCCTAACTTCGCCCAAGTGGCTCTACCCATTACAGACCTGCTGAAGACTAAGGGAAAAGTAAGCTCGGCTGCCTTGCCCTCCGCAAAAATCCTATGGACTGAGCAATGCCAAGCCGCCTTTCTGGCCCTCAAACACCTCTTCACTTCGGAGCCGGTGCTACGGCACCCAGACCCAAATCAAATGTTCATTGTGCAAGTCGATGCTTCCGATGTAGCCATGGGAGGGGCTCTCCTCCAGCAAGGACCGGACGGTCTTCTTCACCCTTGCGCTTACTTTTCAAAAAAATTTGCGCACGCCCAACTAAACTGGCCCATCTGGGAGAAAGAGGCCTCTGCGGTTCATCATGCACTAACTTTATGGCGGCAATTCTTGGAAGGGTCTAAAGTACCCTTTGAAGTTTGGACCGATCACAAAAATCTAGCTGCCCTCACGGGGTCCCATAAGCTATCGGCGAAACAACAACGGTGGGCGGAGTTCTTTGCTCAGTTCCGTTTCACCCTGAAGCACGTCCCTGGGAAGCAGAACGTTCTTGCGGATGCCCTCTCCCGTTTACCACAATATCCGGTTAAACTCGAAAGACCCACCAACTCTCTGTTCACCCCTATGCAACGTGGAGCCCTACCTATGCTGGCTGTGCAAACCCGATCCCAGCATCAGCACACCTTCCCTAACTCGCAAGCTCCGCCAGCCCAACCGGCTGCCCAGCCGCCACCGCAACAGACCGGAGTTCCCGCCCCTCCTAGCCCTCCGACCGCTCAGCCGCCTGCAGTCTGCGCGCCGCCGCACGTAAGCACTAACCCTATAACTGTTTCTCAGACCGACGGGGGGGCTCCCTCCAAAATCCCCATCTCCGAATCCTTTTTAACTGTCCTTCGGGACCAGTGCCTTTTAGAACGTTCCGCTCATACCCTACCTCCCGGTGTTTTGGAACAAGGGGGGTCCTGGTACAAAGACTCAAAATTGTATGTACCCAAAGCTCTCCGGAAGGACGTTTTACATTTAGCTCATGGAGCCAAAACAGCTGGGCACTTTGGGTTTCTGAAGACCCTTCACTTATTGCGCAGACAGTTCTGGTGGGGGGGAATGCGTTCCGACATTGACTCCTTCATCCGCAGCTGTCCCGTTTGTGCCGCTGCGAAACAATCGCAGGGCAAACCCCCGGGACTGCTACAACCTCTTGAAACGCCCAGCAGACCTTGGGAAGTGATTGCTATGGACTTCATGACTGATCTCCCTCTCAGTGGGGGTAAAACTGTGTTGTGGGTTGTTACTGATTTGTTTTCTAAGCAAATACATTTGATTCCATGCGCAGGGATCCCCTCTGCTCAAAAACTGGCCCGCCTCTTCGTGACGCATATCTTTCGTTTACATTCGTTTCTGCGTAAAATAATTTGTGACCGCGGAAGTGGTTTCGTTTCTAAGTTTTGGAAAGCTTTCCTCAAGTTGGTGGGGGTGGAACAGGGATTGTCTAGTGCATACCATCCTCAAACTGATGGTCAAACTGAACGTGTCAATGCTGTACTTGAATGTTATTTGCGTTGTTATGTTAACTACCACCAGGATAACTGGGTGGAACTGTTACCTTTAGCAGAATATGCCTACAATAATGCCATGCATCAATCCACAGGTTTTAGCCCGTTTTTTGCTGTATATGGACAAGATTTCAGTCCCATCGCTCCTACAGATGATGTAGAGGGGGAGGGGAACCCCGACATTGCCTCCTGGGCACACGCCCTCCGTACCACTTGGCCCTGGCTCGTTAGCAACCTCGACCGGGCCAAGCGTAAATACAAAGCGCAAGCTGACAAACATCGCTCCCCCGGGGGTGACCTGCAAGTGGGTGCTTTGGTTTACCTTTCCACCAAAAATCTCCGTTCCACCCAACCGTGCCATAAGCTCAGCGCCAAATTCATTGGCCCTTTCCCCATTACTCGGGTCATAAACCCTGTCACAGTGGAACTGGCTCTCCCCAAATCCTTGAGGCGTGTGCATCCTGTTTTCCACATAAGCCTCCTTAAACCCCATGTTGCTTCTCCACGATGGCATCCGGACCCACCGCCTGCGCAACCCATCATGGTGGGGGGGGAAGAACACTTCGAAGTCTCCAAGATCCTCGACTCCCGTATTCACCATGGCAATCTGCAATATCTAGTTCGTTGGAAACATTTCCCCCCTGCCTATGACGAATGGGTGCGCGCACGGGATGTCTCCGCCCCCGACCTCGTCGACGCCTTTCACATTGCTTACCCGGACAGGCCAGCCCCCTTGCGAACTGGGAGGGGGCCTTGAAGGGAGCAGAATGTCAGGCTGCTATCTCGGTTTCGTTATTGCCTCTGTCTCTGTGCTGTATTGTCTGCCCCCCAAGGTCACATACCTAGGCCTGGGAACTCAGCTCCTGGGAAACTGTATTCATGCGTGTAATCTCCCGCCTTTCCTGCCTTATAATATCTCCCAGCTAGTGAGCCTTTCATAGCTGTCATTTTATTCGTTTGCACTGTATGCCTATTTGATCAGTAAAAGCCATCTGTTTGGACTCTATATGACTTTGTGGTGATTTCTGGTTCTGTGGGCCAAGGGCTGACAGGAATCTACTTTCTTCCTAGCAGCTTTCTTCATTGACCAGCTTTTACACCCATGCAATGCAAAAATAGGCATACTCTAAAAATACCTGGATATCGTATACATGGTGGGGTTACTAAATTCTGCCAGTCTGCCAGTCTATTACATTCTTCCTTCATCCGAGATGTTCTAAAAAAGCAAACAAATGAGAAATCTTTAAAGGAGCTACTCCGATGGCTTTCCATTCTTAATTCAGGAAAAGAAGAATGCACGGCTTACTCCTTTTCTTCCAAAAATCCATTTCCCAATTTTTTTGTGAAGCACAGAAAACATCCATCAAGCAGAATTAGTTTCTTTTGGATGTTTTCTTAAAAGAATTGAAACCCTCCCAGCGACAAACAGAAGAACATACAAATCATAATTAGTTTATACAGTCACTTCCCCCTTCATAAGACTCCTTAGGTTTTTTTTTCCTTATGCTAATGAAGTCTGAGGTAGAAGATTTTCAAACCTTGCTCTCTCCCAAGGAAACGCACAGCTTTTTGGCCAAACCACAAAGAAGAATGATTCTATTGCCCTACTTTGTACCGACGGATGAGGACAGATCACATCCTGTAGGGAATGAAACATGCTTGTTACCGTAAAGAATTCTTTAACACAGATCCTGAATACCAGCTGGCCCCAGGAAGTGGGAAAGTGACAGCCAGTCCAATTTCATTCACCCATGGGTAAAAGCATTTTAAAATAGCGACTTCAAAAAAAAAATTCAATCCCAGCAAAGCCCTCAAGATTTTTTTTTTACTTACACATCTAATCTATCTCAGCAATTTTCCAGACTAACTATATAACAGGATATAAAATATAATACTCATATGCATGTGTTAAGTGCCATCAAGTCGCTTCTGACTCATGGTGACCCTATGAATCAATGTTCTCCCAAATGTTTTATCGTTAACAGCTTTGCTCAGATCTTGCAAACTGAGGGCCATGACTTCCTTTATCGATTCAATCTATCTCATGTTGGGTTGTTCTCTTTTCCTGCTGCCTTTCACTTTTCCTAGCATTATTGTCTTTTCCAGTGACTCTTGGCTTCTCATAATGTGACCAAAGTATGACAGCCTCAGTTTTAGTCATTTTAGCTTCTCGGGACAGTTCAGGCTTGATTTGATCTATAACCCACTGATTTGTCTTTTTGGCGGTCCACGGTATCCACAAAACTCCTCTCGAACACCACATTTTAAAGGAATCTGAGGTTTATTTATTTATTTATTTATTTTGGTTATCTGCTTTTCCCAAGACTAAGATTAGATCTAGTGAGCTTAAGTACCAGATGGGTAGATGAAGGTTGAACATTAGAGCCAGCGTGGTGTAGTGGTTAAGAGCGGCGGTTTGGAGCAGTGGACTCAGATCTGGAGAACTGGGTTTGATTCCCCACTCCTACACATGGGCGGCAGAGGCTAAATTAGTGAACTGAGTTGGTTTCCTCACTCCACATGAAGCCAGCTGGGTAACCTTGGGCTAGTCACAGCTCTCTCAGAGCTCTTCCAGCCTCACCTACCTCACAGGGTGTCTGTTGTGAGGAGCGGAAGAGAAGGTGATTGTAAGATGGTTTTGTTCTTCTAACTTTCTAATAGAGCAATTTGAACATGGAACCAGTTACTGGGGGGAGGGGGAGGGATCCCTTGTAGAAGGTTTTCATGCAGAGGCTAGACAGGGATCTGTCAAGGATGCTCAAACTTGGGATTTCTTGGGCTGAGCCAGAGATTTGACTTGATGGTTTATAAATTCCTTTACCACTTGAGGATTCCAGCAGTGCCAAACTACCCAGAGGTGTACCCTTCTAAGTCCATGCTATGTATGGACATGAAAGTTAGACTATGAAGAAAGCTGACAGAAAATGGCCAAGAAGATAAACAAGCGGGTTCTAGATCAAATCAAGCTAAGATGACTAAACTGAGGTTATCATACTTGAGTGACATTATGAAAAAGTCAAGACTCACTGTGTGTGTGTTAAGTTCCGTCAAGTCGCTTCCGACTCATGGAGACCCTATGAATCAAAGTCCTCCAAAACGTCGTATCTTTGACAGCCTTGCTCAGATCTTGCAAATTGAGGGCTGTGGCTTCCTTTATTGAGTCAATCCATCTCTTGTTGGGTCTTCCTCATTTCCTGCTGCCCTCAACTTTTCCTAGCATGACGGTCTTTTCCAGTGACTCTTGTCTTCTCATGTGACCAAAATATGATAACTTCGGTTGAGTCATTTTTAGCTTCTAGGGTCAGTTCAGGCTTGATTTGATCTATAACCCACTGATTTGTTTTTTTGGCAGTCCACAGTATCCGTAACACTCTCCTCCAACACCACATTTCAAAGGACTCACTAGAAAAGACAATAACACTAGGAAAGGTTGAAGGCAGCAGGAAAAGAGGAAGACCCAACATGTGATGGATTGACTCCATCAAGGATGCTGTTGCAAGACCTGAGCAAGACTGTTAATGGTAGAGTGGCCGGAGGTCATTAATTACTAGATTGTCATAAGTCAGAAATGACAGTACGTATCACACAATGGTGCTGCTTAGGATGGCACTGTAGGAATCTTTGCCTCCCCTTACTGGAGGTCTTTAAGCAGAGGCTAGATGGCCATTTGTCAGTAATAGGGCTTTTATGACCCTAGGCAGATCATGAGAGGGAGGGCAGGGAGGTTTGCCTCAGTGTTTGGCTCTCGGGGCCCTTTCTTGCACGCCCAGGGTGGTGCCGATCGCCACTTTGGGGTCAGGAAGTGATTTTTTCCTCCAGGCCAGATTGGCCAGGGATCCTGGAGGGTTTTATTTTTTTGCCATCTTCTTTGCGTGGTCACTGAGGGTGTGGGGGGAGGTGGCTGTGAATTTCCTGCATTGTGAAGGGGGTTGGACTAGATGACCCTGGTTGTCCCTTCCAGCTCTATGATTCTATTATTCTATTCTATATATATCTAACCAGCTTGCTCCCCTCCAGAGCTGCCCAAAAAGATGCCTTCTAGTTGGCACTGAAATTGCAATGGCATCATTTAAAGTCGTTTTTTTTAAAGTCTTGGTTCCAATACCTCAATAACCTGAACATTTTTTAGATTAGTAGAAAAAAGTATAACTTCTGTTGTATAAGATCAAAAAGTAAATCAATTTCTTCTCTGCCATTGCCATAGCAACACAGGTTTGCACAGAGAAACGGGGGGAAACTCTTTAAAAAAATGGACTACTCTAAGCATTTGGGGCTAATATTTCAATGGATATAAGTCACCTTCCCACCCCATGCACAAACCAAAGCTGTTTCATAATGAAGTCAATATTCAGAAGGCATTTCCTTGTGAACTCCCTGCCCCATGAAAACATTAAAATAAATTAATCGCTGCAATGACTGTATGCAAAATCCTAATAAAATATATGCAAAAATGTTTGATCAGCACTGATTAAATAATGATACACATATGGGGGGTCTGGAGACCAAGTCCTATGAGGAAAGGTTGAAGGAGCTGGGTATGTTTAGCCTGAAGAGAAGACTGAGAGGGGATATGATAACCATCTTCAAGTACTTGAAGGGCTGTCGTATAGAGGAGGGTGCCGAGTTGTTTTCTGTTGCCCCAGAAGGTCGGACCAGAACCAATGGGTTGAAATTACATCAAAAGAGTTTCCCTCTAGAAATTAGGAAGAATTATTTAACAGTGGTCCCTCAGTGGAACAGGCTTCCTCGGGAGGTGGTAAGCTCTCCTTCCCTGGAGGTTTTTAAGCAGAGGCTAGATGGCCATCTGTCAGCAATGCTGATTGTATGACCTTAAGCAGTTCATGAGAGGGAGGGCATCTTGGCCATCTTCTGGACATGGAGTAGGGGTCACTGGATGTGTGGGGGGGAGGTAGTTGTGAATTTCCTCCATTGTGCAGGGGCTTGGACTAGATGACCCTTGTGGTCCCTTCCAACTCTATGAGTCTATGATTCTATAATTCTATGTTATGCAACAACAAATCAGGCATACAGAGCAAAAACTGCATAGCCGCTCTTACAGGATAAGTATTCTGTTCTTACAATGCCAATATGTAGGAAGAATAACAGGACAGATTCCTATATTTTGATTGGGATTTAAATCTTTGCAAAATTCGAGACCACAGAAATGAGAGTGTTGTGCAGCTGATGGAACCGTGTTTAAATTTTAAAGCCTCCCCCGTGTAAGGAAACAAACTTTTTCAGAGGGAAAGGTTGGGCAAAGTGAATTCAAACAGAACTGGTTGAAAATTGCTTGGTATGGAAGACTGAACATGCTGTGTTCCTTTATTCGTTGTTGGAATTGGTTTCATACATCAATGAACTTTCCTTGGTGTTTTCGCTAAATTTGAATACTACCCTTGAGAGTGTACCTGTAACTTTTGAAATGGAATGTCACCCGGGAGGGTATTTATGATTTCTAAATAGGGGCCATAATTAGAACAACATGTCTTGAACATACTCAAAAACAGGGGTCAGGGCGGGGAATGAACATTTGCAATATTTTCTTTATATAGTGAAAGAAGGAAAGAGGAGGGGCAAACACCCCAGAAGATAGAGATAGAATTCAATGAGATCTGACCACACAGGAAAAGTGGGCGGATGTGAACAAGATGCAATTCAGCAAGGATAAGAGCAGAGTTCTACACATGGCAGTCTTCAAGCAGCAGCCGGACGAACACTTGTCAGGGATGCTTTAGGCTGATCCAGCATTGAGGAGGGTGTTGGACTAGATGGCCCGTGTGGCCCCTTCCAACTCTACGATTCTATGACTCTCCATAACTAGAAATTGAGACGGAGGCGGGCATTAAACCACTGTCTACTCATGATGTGGTGTTAAAACTGCTAGATCTTGGGGTAATGCACAGTATGTGTGTGTGTGTGTTAAGTGCCGTCAAGTCGTTTCTGACTCATGGCGACCCTATGAATCGATGTCCTCCAAAGTGTCCTATCCTTAACAGCCTTGCTCAGATCTTGCAAACTGAAGGCCGTGGCTTCTTTTATAGAGTCAATCCATCTCTTGTTGGGTCTTCCTCTTTTCCTGCTGCCTTCAACTTTTCCTAGCATGATTGTCTTTTCCAGTGACTCTTGTCTTCTCATAATATGTCCAAAGTACGACAGCCACAGTGTAGTCATTTTAGCTTCTAGGGTCAGTTCAGGCTTGATTTGATCTAGAACCCACTGATTTGTTGTTGTTGTTTTGGCGGTCCAGGGTGTCCGTAACACTCTCCTCCAACACCACATTTCAAAGGAATCTACTTTCTTCCTATCCAGCTCTCACAGCCATACATAGTAATAGGGAATACGATGGCATAAGTTAACCTGATCTTGGTTGCCAGTGACACATACTTACACTTCAGAATCTTTTCTAGCTCCTTCATGGCTGCCCTTCCCAGTCTCAATCTCAATCTCCTTCTGATTTCTTGGCTGCAGTCTCCCTTTTGGTTGATGATGGAACCAAGAAGTAGAAAGTCTTCAACAATTTCAATTTCCTCATTGTCAACCTTAAAGTTGTATAATTCTCCTGTAGTCATTACTTTTGTCTTCCTGATGTTCAGTTGCAGTCCTGCTTTGGCACTTTCTCTTTTAACTTTCAGCAGTGGTCGCTTCAAGTCTTCACTATTTTCTGCCAGTAATTCATCGGGTATTGACTCTTCCAGAAACATTTGGTTAAAATAGTGTTGTAATTCATTTTTCGCTGTCTTGCACTGTTCACTTATACTTCTGTTGCTATCATCATCTGTAGGAGCCCCATGGCGCAGAGTCATAAGCTGCAGTACTGCAGTCCAAGCTCTGTTCACGACCTGAGTTCGATCCCGACGGAAAGCACTTTCAGGTAGCTGGCTCAGTTTACTCGGCCTTCCATCCTTCCAAGGTCGGTAAAATGAGTACCCAACTTGCTGGGGACAAAGTGTGGACGACTGGGGAAGGCACTGGCAAACCACCCCATAAACAAAATCTGCTTGCACAAGGACTACCTTTACCTTTTTAAATCATCATCTGTATTATTCGGTGGACTTTGTTTCACTTATCCCCCGACATTTTATGAGTTGGTTTTGGTCTATGTTTTATCTGTTTCCTTGTATCCCTGATGATGATGATGATGAGAAGGAGGAAGAGGAGGAGAGGAGGAAGAGGAGGAGGAAGAAAAGGAGGAGGAGGGGTTGGTTTTTATATGCCGACTTTCTCTACCACTTAAGGGAGACTCAAACCGGCTTACAATCACCTTCTCTTCCCTTCCTCCCAACAGACACCTTGTGAGGTAGGTGGGACTGAGAGAACTCTAAAAGAACTGTGACTAGCCCAAAGTCAGATTAGTTCTCCAGATTAGCATCTGCTACTCATGTGGAGGAGTGGGGAATCAAACCTGGTTCTCCAGATTAGAGTCCACAGCTCCAAACCACCACTCTTAAGCACTACACCATGCTTTCTGTCTGATGAGGGCAGAAAGGCAGGGTAAATGCAATAATGTTAATAGGCAAATAGTCTTCAGTAAGGCATAGCTCCATTTAACAATGAAAAATTCTCCATGAAAAATGTTTAATCTTTCTCTAGAACTAGTGTTAGACTCCAACTCTTTTGAATGTGATACAATCAATAAATAAGTGTTAAAACACTCTTTTGTTCCACTTGCAAAAAAGCAATCCAAAACAATAACGAAAGCACTATCTGCTTTCATTTGAGTTTTTGCTTATTTCATTAAATTTTAAACCTGCTTAAATTGAAATGCTCGGGCTTCATAACCTGTCAGCCGCACAAAAGGAACTTTGACATATTTCCCTTTCAAAAGCATTATGGGGATTTATGTTTTGCACTTTGCAATTATATCTGTATTAAAATGATTTAGCACATCTGCGCATGGCAAAGAACGATTCATAATAACAGCAGTAAAAGCCGGGCAGAGTTTAGGGTACCGAGAACGAAATGAAGCGCAAAACCAAAGAAGTCTCTCAATATAAACAGGTTGTAAAAGGTGAAAATATGTATTTATCACAGATACCCATATAATTACTTTTAGGAATGAGATATAAATAGTGACATTTTCACAATCAAGCTATATAAATAAATTCCAATTTCTTTTTTAAAAAATGACTCGTGTGTAAATCTACACCTTTTTTATGCTGCACACGACACACTGTTTAAACTGACAGTTTTTCTCCATTGTTCAGTGGTATTATTTTTCCCCATAGAGGAAAAATTGCAGGCGTGTCTCCAATCAATGTTTTCAGCAACGATTGTGGTGGGTTGTGTGAAAAGCCTAAAGCAAGATAAATACCTAAACAAATTAAAAAGATCAATTTGCAAGTCCATTGTTTACTTACACAGATCATAAACGGCCCATTGAAATTAACCTCGGCAAGATCTTGAACTGTCATAAGTTTGGAAGAGACGGTCACGTCTAAGGTTGAGCAAAAAGTTCATTCACTATATTTCCAAAAGAATTTTGGCATATGGAAATGGCCATGTATTTATTTCCCTCGCCCCCTCCACGAAATACAACAAACCTTAGTGATATCATAATGGAGGAAAATCTGATTGGTTGCCTAGTGTATGATAGTGCCTTATGTGACATATAGTTGCTGATTGACTGGGATCACCCATATGACAAACCTAAGAAGAAAAGAGAATCAGGAATGAATGGCGAGAAAAGGATGGAGGTGAATAGACATTGATTTACCACACACACATAGCCCCAAAGCACCCTTTTCAGCATGAAAAACAAAATGGGAAAATATTTGGTGAGATAATGGGGAAAAGATTTAGTTCACAGGCTGTTAGAGGCGGCCAATAGTCACCATGGGTATTCGTTCCTTCGTAGTTAGTTTTCAACTCCCAGATATTTACTGTGAGAATGGGTGTCTCTATGTGGTCACAAACTGACACGGTTAAGCATGCTTAAGCGTGAAGTTCATGAAGCTGATGCCAGAGTGTGGCCGGTAAGTTTCCCCACCCTTGTCACTGGCCACCAGTGACGTGGGGAAGGGCAAGGTCGTGGGCAAACTCATAGCAAGGTGGCCCAACTCGTCAACTGCTACATGTCAGAACTTGATGGTAGGTAGAACACGTGTGAATGATGGCCTGTTTTAAACATAAAAACCTAGAAACATAGAGCGGAAAGGGACATCAAAAGTCCTCTAGTCTTATCATCCGGTTTATCGTTTTAACTGCTGAGCGTGGTGTAATGTTCAGGAGTTGCAGGACTCTAATCTGGAGAACTGGGTTCGATTCCCCAATGCTCCACATGAAGCCTTGCTGGGTGACCTTGGGCCAGTCACAGTTCTGAAATTGGGGGAAAAGGCCCCATTGAAAACAGCAATGCTGCACCACAAAAAAGGTGGTGCAGCAACACCATTGTGTTAGGGGGTGTTCCCAGTGCGAAATATCTTAGGAGGCTGTATAACGGCGGCTCCGCCCCCCCCCCCAGCACACTGGCACGGGGATTTGCACTGGGAGAATGCCGGTGAGAGGCCGCACCAGTGCGAGGGCCATGCTGCCACCCCAGTCCAAGGGGGCCAGCGCAAGTGGCCCTATGCTGGCGTCTATGCCAGTTTGCTTGGCACAAGTGGCACAAATGCCAGAGTAGGGGTCATGCCACCTCCAAAGAATCCCCCCCCCCAAAAGCACTATATGGACCAATCTCCATTTAAGATCTTATTTTGTAATTGTTTACAGCTTGCTTTCCGAATATTATTCTTTGCAGCTTTCAATCGCTCTATTGGGAGGGAAAATCTTTTGTCGAACCTACTAGTCCAGGTGGACAAAGAGATGTCTGTTATTAACAACTGAAACATATCAGGAGCTGTTGATGGCTCAAAGAAAGAGGACGGAAATTGAATGGCAGAGTGATATAAAATAGGATCTGAGAAAGTTGCATACATACAGGTTCCCTTTCTGTTTGGATTTCTCGTCCATTCTTAAAAAGCTGCTGTTGTTAACTAAAGATTTCTGTGGAGAGAACCATCAGTTTTTGCATTATTATTTTTTGGGTGTGTGAGTGTGTGTGTACATGGACTCTTATTTTCCTGAGGCTGGCTACAAGTCTGAAAAAGAGAAAACAAATGTTTCCCTGCGCCTTGTGTGAGTTGGAAAAGGACAAAGAACATCCTTCTAGCAGCTTGTCATGCAGTTGGCAGCCTGGGATTCCTGCTGGCATGCTGGGAATTTGCAAGAGCACCAAACGAAACATAGCTGCAAACAAATTCTCATTGCTGAAGTAATATAGACTATAAAGCAGATAAATAATATTTGCGGTGGATTCAGTGTCTCAGTTCTTGATAGGGGAGCCCTACCGCCTCCTACAAGCCCTACTCAGAATAGGCCTAATGAAAAAGAATTATTTTAAAATTATCATATTATTATAAAAAAATGCTAACTTGGAGGCTCCTGTACTTCTACCAGGAGGAAGAAGAAGAGTTGGTTTTTATATGCTGACTTTCTCTACCACTTAAGAGAGAATCAAACCAGCTTACAATCCCCTTCCCTTCCCCTCCCCACAACAGACACCCTGTGAGGTAGGTGGGTCTGAGAGAGTGTGACTAGCCCAAGGTCACCCAGCTGGCTTCATTTGTAGGAGTGGGGAAACCAACCCGGTTCTCCATATTAGAGTCCACCGTTCATGTGGAGGAGTGTGGACTCAAACCCGGTTCTCCAGATCAGAGTCCACCACTCCAAACCACCAATCTTAACCACTGCACCATGCTGGCTCTGGTGATGGTGATAGGAAGATGATGGTACCTAAGAAGTTTCCCCACATTCATCTTCCTCACCACTGTTTCTTTCCCCCCCCCCCCAAACATACCAGATGAAAGCAGGGATGTATCTGGACACTGCTATGAGTTGCTGCTAAATACCTCAGGAACAATTATTCATTAATATCTCACAGTTCTGCCAAAAAGCTTAGAGGGGCACATAGGGTGTACTTCCCTCCCATTGCTTTTCCTCACAGCCACACCATGAGATAAGTTAGGCAGAGAGAGTTGGAGGACTCCCCCAAGATGAGCCAATGAGCTGCATGCTGACTGTTGAGTGGGGATTTGAATATCTGCTTCCCAAGTCATCCCTAACCACTGCACTACACTGCCTTTCATTAAGAGGCATTTCCTATGGTTCCTGATAATCTGCCAAGGAAGCATCTAGGGTAGGCTTGCTATTTGCTCGCCCCTGGTGAATAAATGTCTGCCATCAGCCCAATCCCTTGTCCTCAAGAAATCGAGAAGCTCAAGAGAACAATGGTGGAAAGAGGCCTCTGTAGTGACTCTTTAGGAATTTCACACCCGCACACTGACATCACTTCTGGTAAAATTTGGAAGTGACATCACAGGACGCTCTAGGACAGAGGTTTCAGAAGCATTTGTTACAAGGGCTGGATATGACATAAATATCATTTAATCAGGCCGGGCCATGCCTCCCAGCACAGATCGGAAGCCGGGGGGGGGCACTTCAGCTGGCTTGCGGGCCGGATAAGAGCTCTCAAGGGGCCGGATCCAGCCGGCAGGCCGTATGATTGACACCCCTGCTCTAGGATTTGCAAAACCTTTATGGTAAAAGTGCTCCCTAATTGTCTCCTCATTTCTTCCCTCCGGCTCTGGCAGGCAAGATACCAAGTTGCTAGGCTGACCTCTTGGCAACCCTACATGTAGCACCTTGTCTTCATTATCAAATGTTACGTTCATGATCTCTGTAGAGGGAAAAGTTCCATCTTGCTTTTGTTCCTCGACTTTCCTAGCTAACTATTGCCTGCCCAGACTGCAGAAGGTGTCTTTTCGCTTCCTTTCATTCTCTTTTTTTAACCTCTTTATGTCTTGGAGCAGCGTGGTTTGTACTATTTATAGCTAGACGTGGCAATGTGGTGGGTGGGTGCGAAGCAGTGCTCACATAAATTTTTAGGGTTGCCAGGTCTCTCTTCGCCACCAACGGGACGTTTTTGGGGTGGAGCCCGAGGAGGGTGGGGTTTGAGGAGGGGAGGGACTTCAATGCCATAGAGGCCAATGGCCAAAGCGGCCATTTTCTCCAGGTGAACTGATCTCTATTGGCTGAAGATCAGTTGTAACTGCAAGAGATCTCCAGCTAGTACCTGGAGGTTGCAACAAATAGACACTTCTGTGTAAATGCTAGTTCAACCCAAAAGCACACAGAAAACCATAAGGATATCTATACTAATCTATAATACACAAAATCCCAATGAAGAGTACAACTTACAATATACAACATTCCTCCCACATAGAAATAGTATATACAGCAATAAATAACACCAAACCAAAGTGGAAAATGCCTTAACTACAAGGTAAGTACAATCATAACAAACATATATTTCTAACAATGTCTTCCTTATTCACAGCTTGAACAGAAAGCTTGATGTCACAGGTAAGACTCAGGGTTGGAGAGGAAGACGGCTGTTTCTGTTCTTAATCTTCATCAGTTCCTCTTCAGGCACCTTTCACAAATAGAAATATTCAGTATATACAAGCCAGTACTAAGCATATTCCAGAAATAATTTAAAAACACGCGTGTTACCTATAGCTTCATGCATACACTTTCTTAGTTTCCTTCCTTTAAATTCATTTAGCTAAGGTCATATTGCCTAAGAGATACAAATATATAAATACCATCAGAATATTTACCTGGAGGTTGGCAACCCTATACATTTTGGACAGGGAGTACCTAGAAACACCCAGCACCAACTCCCATTTCCCTTGGGGTTAATATCCCTGATTGGTAGGATGCACCATCCCTTCCACTGGCTGTCCCTCCCTCCTGCCTGTGCACAAGACCCTCTGGGTCTGGTAGTTCTTCAAAGTCACACCGGGAAGCACAAATATCTCTGTCACTCAGACAACAAAGCTTGCATTAACTGTGCAAAGAGGAAATATTTGTGACGCTAAACAGCCTCGAGAAACCAGCCATTATGTGAAAAAGTGACATGGAGACAATTTTAGAAACTTGAGTATTAGAACCAGGGATGCCAGCCTTAGGGTTGCCGTATAGAGAGAGCTGATAGAGATAATTTCACCTGGATAAATTGGTCACTTCTTTGGGGGGACCTAGCTTGCTTTATTAATGAAATCACTGATTTTCGATGATTGCTTTGACACTTTGTCGACCCATTTGTTTGGCAGGTTGTTTTACCGTGTTTCTTCCCAACCGTGCACTATAGCACAATTGGCTTTTCCCATACACACATTCTCACACACCCTGTTTTTCTACCTCCTGCCACTGTCCTTTCTGACTAACTGCCCAGCCAGCTGGCACTGAAAGCCAGCATGGTGTAATGGTGTGATGGTTAAGAGCGGTGGTTTGGAGTGGTGGACTCTAATCTGAAGAACCAGATTGGTTTCCCTGCTCCTAAACATGAAGCCAGCTGGGTGACCTTGGGCTAGTCACAGTTCTTCTTCTTCTTCTTCTTCTTCTTCTTCTTCTTCTTCTTCTTCTTCTTCTTCTTCTTCTTCTTCTTCTTTAAATCAACAATTAAATCAGTCACTAGTCATATATACCAGTCATCAGTAAATGCTGTGCTTTAACTAAGTCCTACCCTTCTGTATTCACTAATAACAACAACAGCAGCAACAACAACCATGATAATAATAATAAATTATTTGTAAACCCCCCCCCCCAGCAAAGTAGTCACTGGTGAGGCAAATGAATGCTGATGGGTTGAAGAAGAAGAAGAAGAGTTGGTTTTTAGATGTTGACTTTCTCAAGCTTTTTTTGAGGAGAATCAAACCGGCTTACAATCTCCTTCCCTTCCTCTCCCACAACAGACACCTTGTGAGGTAGGTGGGGCTGAGAGAGTTCAGAGAGAACTGTGGGTAGCCCAAATTCACCCGGCAGGCTTCATGTGGAGGAGTGGGGGAACCAACCCTGTTCACCAGATTAAAGTCCACCGCTCTTAACCACTACACCGCATTGACCCTCAGAAAATTTCTAGCAGAGTTTCTGATTGAAGTAGAAGAAGAGTTGGTTTTTATACCCCACTTTTTCTCTAAATTTAAGGAGCCTCAAAGCAGCTTACAATCGCTGTCCCTTCCCCTCCTCACAACAGACACCATGTGTGGTAGGTGGGGCTGAGAGAGTTCAGAGTGAACTGTGACTGGCCCAAGTTCACTCAGCAGGCTTCATGTGTAGGAGTGGGGGAACCAACCCAGTTCACCAGATTAGAGTCCTCTGCTCATGTGGAGGAGAGGGGAGTCAAACCCAGTTTTCCAGATTAGAGAATTGGCAGTGTCTCTGCCCATGTGTGTCTTTGCAAAAACCCAATGCAAGGTTGTTTGACAGACCTTCACAGCAGTTTGGCAAGAATCTCGCCGATACCTTCAAACATGGTATGTTCAACTGTCAAATGCCTTTGTGGTGAAATTCTCAGAATTCCTATTTACCTTGCTCTAATTCCAAATGGAGCGGAAGGAATTTGACCCATCTTTATCAGCCAATTGGCACCAACTGTAAGCACACAGAGCTGCCTCAAGGGTACACTGTTCTGTCCTCCATTAATCTCCAAATCTACCTGGAAGAATTTGCAACCCCTGCTGATGATGTGGGAAAATTTGCTGCACATGCGAATATATGATGTTCCCTTGTTAGGAAATGCATATCACAAATATCCCTTTTGTCCTAACCATTTTTAATAGCAAATCTGTTTGTTGTTTTATATTATGTTTGGCTGTTTCTCTAAGCAGTATCTTATCAGGACATCATAGCACTAGGAGCTCTAAGGAGAACAGCAAAAATTGGGCAAAGGCATGAATCTTCTAAGAAATAATTCCAATTCATAATTACCAGTACAACCCAGTCAAAAGGAAGCACTTTTAAATCCTATCGGCTTTGGCGGACAAGATTTAAGAAGGTGCCGAATGCTGAAATCGTCGATGGGATTTCAAAAGCCTTTCCTCTGGCCTTCGGCTGTGACTGCGAGGAAGCACGAACCGACTCCAATTTCAGATAATTTCCCACGGATCAAAGCCAAGCCGCAGCTCTGATTCTGCAATCCAGCAGGGAGATCTGTGCTCAGAACTATCCTTCCGCGCATTGCCAATGCACATTGGAGCGTGCGTCTGCATTTGACACCTGGGCTCTTTTGAACTGGCTGGTTGCATCATAGGCATGAGTCTGTGCATCCAGGGACACCAGTTGTGATATGTGTAGGGTTGCCAACCTCCAGGTCATGCAAACACAATCAGCACTGATGGCTAAATATGATGATTATATTAATGCAATTGTATCCTTGTAATCTACAATGAAGAAAGCTGATAGGAAGAAAATAGATTCTTTTGAAATGTGGTGTTGTAGGAGAGTGTTAGGGATACCATGGACCGCCAAAAAAAAAACAAAAAAAACAAATCAGTGGACCAAATTTAAAAAATCAAATAAAAAAATCAAATAAAAAAACAAATCAGTGGATCAAATCAAGCCTGAACTGACCCGAGAAGCTAAAATGACTAAACTGAGGCTGTCATATTTTGGTCACATTATGAGAAGACAAGAGTCACTGGAGAAGACAATCATGCTAGGAAAAGTTGAGGGCAGCAGGAAAAGAGGAAGACCCAACAAGAGATGGATTGACTCAATAAAGGAAGCCACAGCCCCCAATTTGCAAGATCTGAGCAAGGCTGTCAAAGATAGAACATTTTTTAAGACATTGATTCATACGGTTGCCATGAGTTGGAAGCGACTTGATGGAACTTAACACACACACAAAAAAAATCTAAAATGTATATAACCAAGTTACAATAAACGTTTTTACCATATACAGGTGTCTCAAGATGTATTCATTTCAAAACAATGCACAACTTGTGAATTACATACCTAGAATTGATACCATGGTACAAAGCAACAGCAGTTCAATATTCTCTGATGTGTAATAAAATGTCCATATGCTGTCAGGGCTGAATTCACAAAATTATGCAAAGAAGATGCCTCGGGATTCCACGAGATGGGTTTCTGGTACAATACCCATTTCACCTTACTGCTGTTGCTTTGTACCATGGTATCCATTTTAGGTATGTAATTCACAAGTTGTGCATTGTTTTGAAATGAATACATCTTGAGACACCTGTATATGGTAAAAAATTTTATTGTAACTTGGTTATATACATTCTCCAGGAGCCCCGTGGCCCAGAGTGGTAAGCTGCAGTACTGCAATCCAAGCTCTGCTCACGACCTGAGTTCCCAGTGACCCCAACCCTCCCCCTGCCATGCAGGATTCCACAATCAAAACACTCCCGACAGATGGCCATCTAGCCTTTGCTTAAAGACCTCCAAAGATGGGGACTCCACCACCCTCCGAGGCTGCACATTCTACCGTCGAACAGCCCTCACCATCAGAAAGTTCTTCCTAATGTTTAGGTGGAATCGCTTTTCTATTAGTTTAAATCCATTGCTCCGTGTCCTAGTCTCTGGAGCAACAGAGAACAAGCTAGTTCCCTCATCAACATGACATCCCTTCAGATATTTAAACATGGCTAGCATGTCTCCCTTCAGCCTTCTCTTCTCCAAACTAAACAAACCCAACTCCCTAAGTCTCTCCTCATAGGGCATGGATTCCAGACCTTTGACCATTCTGGTCACCCTCCTCTGGACATGCTTGCTGGGTGACCTGGAGCCACTCACATACTCTCAGCCTAACCTACCTCACAGGGTCGTTGTGTTGATAAATTGAGGAGAGGAGAATGAGGCAAGCCCCTTTGAGTCCTCAGTGGGGAGAAATCTAGGATATAAATGAAGTAAGGCTAATAAATTATTATGTTTGTGTTTTGGCTACAATTTCTGCCCTATATATTTGGAATATTCTAGTTTAGCGGGGGGGGGGGGATACTGTAGAACAGTATTTAAATTATAGCGACCTCCTTCATATTTATGGCTATGAAGCTCTCTGTTTGCTACACTTTGCCGAAATTGAAGGACTCAGCTAAACGTTGCAAAATGTCACATGAATATTACAGGAAGTTATTATGGCTTATTCAATCATTAATAAGTGAATGTTTCATTGCTCCAATTAACAGGAGGTGCTGGGTTTTTTTACACTGTGACAATGAATCCTTGAAAAGACCTGGACAAAGAGGATTCTGTGCTCCGGCGTTTTGTCTTTCCACATCGGGACTTTCTCTGTATGCCTGTCAGGTATTCGAGCATTCCCGGCAGGAACACCGAAATGTTATCCTCCTCTCTCTCTTCACTAGACTTCACACAGCTTTGCCATCGAGTTATCTTTTATTATGCCCGATTATACTGCTTCATGTTTGATTAAGCCTTATTTTATCCTCCCACATGTATTCATTCATTCTTTGCATCTATTGGGCTTCTTATGAGTTTCCCTCATATGGGTTTCCCTTTAAGGGCAAAAACCCTTAGGAAGCCAGGAAGGCACTGCGCCGGCATAGGGGCCCTCCACCTCCCCAGGACACTGGCAGGGCCTTCTGCCAGTATACCACCAGCATAAAAGCCCACAGGGGCTTCCCGGGGGGTGTTCTGGTGTCCTGGGGCGTACCTGGGGTGTTCCAGGGGGAGGAGCTGCTGTTAGGCAGCCTCCTGTCCCTGTTCACCTCGGGTACGCCGGCAGCGAGAGGAGCGAGGCTGTGCCAGCTTTTTGCTGGCGCAGCCATGCTTTTATCAGTGGTGCTTAAAGGCCCTGTTTGAACCCCAAAAAAGCCTCTAAAGGGCCTTTTTTTGTCTTTCGGCAGCTATGGAACAGCTTAGGAGGCGGCACGGCAGCACCTCCTCCCCGCCATCCCCCGCTGCCGCCAGCTCAGGAATGAGCTGTTACTCTACTGTATTCTCATTGCTGGGTTGTGTGAATTATTGAGTTTCGGTGTTCCTTTGGTTCAGTGTCCACATCAATAGCTTGGATGAAGCCTGCATCTGATATATGATTAGGGTTGCCATAGAGTTTTTGGAGGAATGTGCTAGAGTGCCCGTTTCCCTTCTGGGTTTACCCCAGAGGTGATGTTATTACGCTGATCACCCCTCCCAGCCCCACCACAATGAAGTTCCCGCTGGTGGCAAGGAGGGATCTGACGACCCTGTTTATAAATGTATACCAAAAAGGCTATAATGCTGATTTACCAATGCTTAAAGAATGATGAAAATGCATACAATTTATAGGAAATGTTTGCTATGGGGAAATGGAAAGCAGTATGAACATCAAGCAGGACTCATGGGTTTGATTTGCACAAGGGGAAAGACAAAACAAACTGGAGATTTTCAAGTTGGACCAGCAGGGGTGAAAAACTGGATATTATTCTAACACATCAACCACATTATGCAGCAGTCTACTATGGCTTGTTAAACCTCCTGGTTCTGCCATCTGCGTAGAACTGCATGAACTGGGGGATATGTCCATAATTTTATAGAAGTATATAAATTATGCATGGTTGGAGTGAGTGGACATGGAGAAGCTTTTCTCCCTCTCTCATAATAGTGGAATGCAGGGTCATCTGCTGAAGCTGGAGGATGTGAGTTGTGGAACTCCCTGCCCCAGGATGTGATGATGGCTGCCAACTTGGAAGGCTTGAAGAGGGAAGTGGACATATTCATGGAGGAGAGGGCTATCCATGGCTACTAGTCAAAATGGATACTAGTCATAATGCATACCTATTCTCTCCAGGATCAGAGGAGCATGCCTATGATATTAGGTGCTGTGGAACACAGGCAGGGTAATGCTGCTTCAGTCATCTTGCTTGGGGGCTTCCTAGAGGCACCTGGTTGGCCACTGTGTGAACAGACTGCTGGACTTGATAAGCCTTGTTCTGATCAAGCATGGTTTTTCTTATGTTCTTATGCCCAGCACATGGAGACCAAGATACATAGTTGGTAGGATGTGCATTCCAGTTTTTAGAGAGAAAGAGACTTACATGCACTCCGGCTATGTTATAAACATGTCAGAAGCCTGAAGGAGTAATCATAGAGATGTGTCATTCAGTTGGCTATTGTTGTTACTACATGGTAAACCTGATAGACCAATGCTACCGTCAAGTTTGGCTCTGTTGGGTAAGAGTCTTTCAAAACCATAGAGTTTGGGATGAATCCTAGAGTGCCACACCTGACATGATGATGCCACTTCCATTCCAATGCCTGAAGAGACATCATGCACTGTCATAATGCCTGCACCCCAATTTCACCTAATTTCTCCCCTGCTGGCCTGGGAAGAGCTGACTGGGGCTGGGAAAATTCCCAAGAGGTCCCCAGCTAGGAGCTCTCACCCCCCCTCCGACTGTTGGGAGGAGAAAAACTGAAATACTGCTCAAAATTTCTGAACTTGGACCTACAGTATGCAACTGTTCTTTCACAAAAGGAGCCACATTTTCTGTGGGAATAAATACATTTGTTTTGGAAATCATTTCTTTTAGCTCCTGATAACCAAGTCTTGCAAAACTTCTCTCTGCATCTAGTCAAATTATACAAAAGAATTAGGCACCAAATATTGATAAAAGATAATAAACCACCATAAATCCCCTCATCCATTCCATGCTGGATTTTTTTCTTATTTCCCCTATGTACAAAAAGCTGCTTTTCCTACTCATTTGAGCATATTCGTATTCCTTTGTAGTCTTACAGAGGGAGATGATGAAGAATTTGAAAGAGATTAGAGATGCTAACGCACTGACTTGAAAAAATAGAACTATAAATAAAAAACACATGAATTTGCAATGAAAATGCATTTCGAACAATCACATTTTGTGCCAATGGTGCATTGCAGAATGTTTAAGAGCATCTGTAATTATTAGTGTGCTTTGTGTACATATTTTCCAATTACTACATAAGCCAAAGCAGATGGAGATAAAGTTTATTTTAAAGATTTGTCTTTTTAAAACCAGACCGGCTTTCAGTTCTGTGCGGCACCATTCTTTGGTGTCTGTATTTGTTTGATTATTACTTTGCGAAAAGAACTGCAGGTTCCAGCCTCACAACTGTGAAAGTTTGCAGGGATAAGAATAGAAAAGGGTTGGATCTAGGGCTGCCAGGCCCTCCCTTACCACCGGTGGAAGCTTCAGTGGGGGGTGAGGGGCAATTTGCGAGTGCGCAGCGTGTGCATGAAATGATGACCCTTCTGGTATAAACCTGGAAACGACTGGGACTCTCGAGCACATGCTCAACATACTCTATGGAAACCATACGGTTTTTGGAGGAATGTGCTAGAGTGTCCCCAACGAACCTGGAAGTGATAGGGATGTTCTAGCATATTCCTCCAAAAACGCCATGGTTTCCATAGAGTTTTTTGAGGGATGTGCTAAGGCATCCCCATCGCTTCCGGGTTTACACTGGAAGGGACATTATTGTGCCCTGCACCACCATGTGTGCATGCTGATTCACCCCCTCCCCCTTTAGCTGGCCTGCTTCCCTTGCTGGCCAGCTGAGGGGCAGTGGGCAAGCCAATTAATAGGCATCTGGCAACCCTAGTTGGATCACGATTTGGATATACATTCTTTATATAGGTGGAGTAACTGGCCTAAAACATGGAGCTTTTACCAAGTTATTCAGTCCAGCCTAAAACAAACAAACAAACAAACAAACACACACACACACACACACACACACACACACATACACACACACACACAGAGAGAGAGAGAGAGAGAGAGAGAGAGAGAGAGAGAGAGAGAGATTGTGTAATGGTTAAGGTGTCGTACTTAGATCTGGGAAATCCAGGTTTGAATCCCCATTCTGCCATGGAAACTTGCTGGGTGACTCACAGGCCAGTCACACACTCTCAGACTCGACCTTGGCACATTTTTGGATGGGAGACCTCCAAGGAATACCAGGGCATGATGCGGAGGCAGGCAATGGCGAACCACCTCCAAATGTCTCTTGCATTGAAAACCTTACAGGGTCACCATAAGTCAGCTGTGACTTGAGGGCAAAAAACAACATGCACAGACAAAGCATAACTTTGCCAGCTGAAAAACAACAACAGAATAGTTGCGGTTGAGCGATTTGCTAGTTATCAGAAAAGATGTCAGCTACTTCTGCTGTTGCTGTTCTTCTTATTAAAATAGGTGCTGATTGGGAATGCAGTAAAAAGTAGACTTGGGATCTCAAGAAGATGTTCACCTAAGGCAAGATTCTGGGGTCCTGATGCTAAGACTCCAAAAGAGGTCACTTAGTTTTCCTCTTGAGGAAACCCATGGAGAAAGATGCCGGCAAGCCTGTGGCCAAAAAATAAGAGAAATGCATACTTGTCTAAGATAGCTGAGCGGCTGAGGTTTGGTTTTGACAGACAAATTCCCATGATTCTCAAAACTATGTTATTAATTACATTCCTATGATTTTGAGAAAAATAAAACCAGTTTTGCTACATTTGATTACAGCTGCCAGATTGGTATTTGCGAGACATTGGAAGGCAAGCATGATGCCGAAAATTCAGGATTGGTTGGAGAAAATTAATGAATTTTATATTATGATAAAATGTACTCTTTTGCAGAAAGGCCAAAGCTCGAACCATTTTGAGACTGTTTGGTCCTTGGTAATGAATCATATTCAAATAAAATTTGACGGTGTATTATGAGCCTGTAATGCTATGTATGTATCAGAAAAACAGATTGTTTTATAATCAAATTTATCATAAATGAGACAGGGCTGGGTCTCTTCATTATAGTAAAGGAGCATAATGCTTTGCACATAGGTTTTGTGTTACCATTGGCTTCTGTCTTTTAATATTCCTGTGGGCATCACTCTTCCTTAATGTCCCTGAGACAAAAGACAGAACAAAAGGTAGAAAATCAAAATAATACCCTCACCCAGGGGTGGATAATGTCAGGCCCGGGGGGCGTTTAAGGACTGCGGAATCATTTGGTCTGGCCCTTCATGGGTCCTGGCAGATATCTGGCTCAGAAGGATCTAAGACTGGTGATCCACCCCCTCCCGTGGACAGGAATAGCCTCTATTCAAGGCAGATATGAGTTTGTTTTGCCAAGAAAAGGAACTTTTTTCCCCCCTTGCAGAAGAGTCATTAGCTATAGAGCTGTTAGGACTGCCCAAGAAACTGTGTTAACCCTTTCCCACCCGGGCCATGGAGAAATGTAATCCCTCTGTACTATAAGAGGGCTGGGGGCAGAAGTGGTGACAATAGAGGGGTAAAAGGGGGCAGGGCCAGAACGCGGGGGCGGGGAGTGAGTTCTTAGCCAGTGAGCCCTCATTTCATCCCTGCAGGCGGAGGTAGCAGGAGCCGGCTGTAGAATCCGGCCCCAACCATGCAGAGCAGGAGCAACTCCGGAGGGTGGCTGGACTGCTATGCCTGGCTGGTGCAACAGACCATCTTGTACCATCAGGTGGGCGAGCGTGCCACCGGTTGGATGCTGCCAGCTTGTCCATGCCGGGGGGGGGGTATCTGGGGCAGCTGCCTGCTTGGGGCTTGTTTGGCTAATTTTTAAGTTGATAATTTTGTATGGCCTGCGAATGATGTTATAAATATCCAAATGGCCCTTGGTGGAAAAAAGCTCCCCACCCCTTCCCTCACCCATCATGGCGATAAATATAGAGTAATCCATTTATGACAATCGGATTTTTAATAAGCCCCCAAAACCAGCCACTGAAGAAACATTCATCATTTATTTATGTATCAAATTTATACCCCACCACTCCCTCGATAAGCAAAGCTCAGGGTGGCATACAACCAAGTAAAATACAATTCAATCGACAATCTTAAAAGCAATAGTAATAGCAATCTCACCCTACCAAAATATTTCCATAGCCAGGTCATTAGAAGTGGAATAAATTATGCAAAATAAAATGTCATGAAAATCATGATTTATTTTTTTCTCTGAATGGAGCATGTTCTCTAGTAAGTGTACTTTGAACGGCAGCCTTATCTTCATTCTTCTTCTTCTTCTTCTTCTTCTTCTTCTTCTTCTTCTTCTTCTTCTTCTTCTTCTTCTTCTTCTTCTTCTTCTTCTTCTTCATCAATGGCTGGGATGGGAGTATAAATGAATGCACATCCCATGCTACCAAAGTTGCAATAAGTTGTCAGTTTGGTAGTCTGCCAATAAAGCTCTCTTGCTTCTTTCCACCTCTATGCTTTTTGTTTTTTTGTTTTCTCAGCCTCATTTTGCCTTTTTCAATGACTACAGTATGCATAAATAATGCCTTCATTATTTCGGAGTGATTCCCAACATCTATTTACAGGATCATCAATCACGCTATTGAGTAATAACAGGCTGATAATATTCCCTCGCGCAATGCCATTCTCCAGCACAACTTCATTAAAAACACTCGCTTCTCTTCTCACTTTACAGCAGAGATGTCAAAGCGTTTGGCAATTAGGGGCCACTTAAGAGAAGGAAGTGAGCACAAAGCGCCACTGGCTGCGAAAGGTACATAAACATGATGGGATTCAGGGGTAGAGGCTGAAAGTATTTACTTTGGCAAGCCACTCCGTGTCTGCACACGCAGGAGTCCTTTTAACTTCATTAGTAGCATGCTCGTGGCGCTGCTCATGAAGTTAGAGGAAAAGCGAGAGATGGAAGGAGGACTTCCCTGTTCACTACCAGGCTTTCCCTATAAAGTAAATGTGTCTCAGTATTACGGTTGCTAGAGCTCCACTGGCGATCTGTGGGAGATTTTTGTGGGTAGAGTCTGGGGAGTGGGATGGTCCCACATGCTGTGATGTCCGTTCCAGTTGAGCAGCTGGCAGTGATTAGGAATTCCCCCAACTCTCTATGGTAAACTGCTTGACCAGAGGTGACATCACAGCATTCGTGCCTACAACTAGGTTTGCTAACCTCTGGATGGTGGCTGGAGAGCTCCTGGGATTACAACTGATCTATGGTCCCCTGGAGAAAATGGCCACCTTGGAGGGTGGACTCTATGGCATTAAGATGTCCCTCCCCTCCCCAAATTCCACCCTCCTCAGGCTCCACACCCCAAATCTCCAAGTATTTCCCAACTGAGAGCTGGAATTTTCAATGTGGTTTTAATGTTTTAAAAGTTTTGCTTTTTTTGGGAGGAAAGGTGGCATAGAAGTGTTTAAAATGACTAAAAATAAATAAATGGTTGGAGGAGGGGGGCTGTTACTTCCCCTAGGCTTTTCCATGAGTTTAAAGAACCCCCCTGGGGAATTACTCAACTTTAAGGTTGACAATGAGGAAACTGATATGGTTCAAAATTTTCTGTTCTTTTGTCTCCATCATCAACCAAAAGGGAGAGTGCAGCCAAGAAATCAGAAGGAGATTGAGACTGGAAAAGGGAGCCATGGAGGAGCTAGAAAAGATTCTTAAGTGTAAAATGTGTTGCTGGCAACCAAGATAATTCAAACCATAGTATTCCCCATTACTATGTATCAGTGTGAAAGTTGGACAGTGAAGAAAGCAGACAAGAAGAAAGTTGATTCATTAGAAATGTGGAGTTAGAGAAGAGTTTTACGGAAATGGTGGAACAACAATAAGACAAATCACTGGATTCTAGATCAAATCAAGCCCAAACTCTCCTCACTTTGCAAGATCTGAGCAAGGTTGTTAATGATAGGATGTTTTGGAGGACATTAATTCATAGGGTCGCCATAAGTCAAAAGTGACTTTTAACAGCTAGATTCCAGTCCATTAGAGACCAACAAGATTAGTGGGGGGGGGGGATAATCTTTCAAGAGTCAAAGCTCCCTTTGTCTTGGAGCTGACGTGTGACTCTGGCCAAAGTGGCAAATCTGGAGATAACTCGTAAACAATGATGTAGTTTAGCTCTAAATCCATTGAAGCCATGGCATTCTGCTTAGCATAGCACTATTAAACTATAAGGCCATTTATGCACGGCTGTTTCCTTGCAGTCACCCCACTGACTACTTCGAGGATTTCCTTTATTAAGATTATGATTTATTATGATTGCATTTTCTGCCTGTCAGAGGTCACCTTGCTCTCCCCATGCATTTCCACAGATTTCCCCACATTTTCTGGATGCTGGCTAAAAACAAATCCAAAAAATGCACGGGGAGAGTAAGGTGACCTCTGACAGAAAATGCAAGCATAATCAAAACAAAGTCCCAAAGTAGTTGGTGGGGTGACCATGAGGAAAAAGCCATGCATATAGGGCCTCAGTTTAGTAATGACTTCTATAGTGCTTTGGGTGTGCTCTTGGAATCAGAGTGCTGCGTGAAACAGCTGTATAGGAGGTACTTGTAACTCTTTTCTGATGAGGATGTGTTCTTGACTATGAGAGCGTCATGGGCGCATCAGTAATAGCATTAATATCCATGAAGAATGAGTTTTTAAAGACGATATCAGTTTATTGGCCCAGTACAAGACAGAATGTGTCTGTGGAAAGTGTCGTCAAGTCACAGCCGACTTATGGCAACACCAGCAAGGGGCTTTCAAGGCAAGAGAGAAGCAAAGGTGGTTTGCCATCGCCTTCCTCTGCAGAATCTTCCTTTGAGGTCTCCCTTCCAAGTACTGACCCCGCTTGGCTTCCAAGATCTGACGAGATCGGGCTATACCATGCCGCCTTCCTTCCCAGCAAGCCAGAATACACCATTCTAGTTGGTACCAAAATATGATCCTGATATTGGCTGCAAGCCACAGCACAGACAGCTGTACTTCTCTGCAAAGAACTTTATTTTCTTTACAATAAAAAAATCATACCCGGGGGAGAAGGCTATAGTGAAACAGCTTTACAGGAAGCACTGTCATACAGTACGGTTTTGCCTTAGTTCCACTTTGTCTCCAAGAAAAAGAATTCCCTTATTGTAAAATATATCACCAGGTTCCGGGATATTACCGAGGGAGCCCTATAGATCCCCCGTGTCTGCATCTACAACCATGAACAGGAGGCGTTTCTGAGTAGCCCCCCGTTTTTCTTTCTCGTCCTGCCAAGAGAGCCATAATTATATTCTGCGCAAGCCAGAATGCGACAACATCATGAGCTCACAGATCATTGTTAAAGTCAGTCTGACGATTCCCTTGGAGAGATCGCGGAGGCGTTACCACCACCAACGCGAACACCATCTTCGGCGGTGGCACCTCGTCACTCTTCTTTTCCAACCGGGCCGCATTCGCAGGGTTTAAATCACAAAGCGGTGTTTACAGCTGCCAGGGACTGCAGGGAAGAAGATGAGAAAGGGAGTCTCTTCTCTTCATAAAGTTGTGAAATTGCCAATTTGTTTCATTCCTTTTTTTTTTAAAGCATGCTCAGAGTAATACAGTGCGAACCTACTTGTAACCCAATGGAAGTGGCTGGAGTGCCGTTAAGTATCAACAAATTGTTTGTGCCGCTGCGAGCGGGGCTTGCTTGAGACCATATTTAACGTCGCATCATTCCCACTGTTATCATTCGCATGAAAGAGATGATTATTTATGCAACAATATGCAACTAGGGAAGCAGTTTTCGGAAATAATCACACCCCAGGGACATTGCTAGGCACAAGGTTCATTACCGTTGAGAGGGGAAGTATATTTTGTTCTGAAAAGGATGAAGCCAGAGTTTTGAATACTGAACTGCAGTTTCAGCTAAGCATTTTGGTTCACTGAGATTAATCTCTCCCTTTAGACTGCTTGCCTCACCAGTTCATAGGAATGTTCTTATGGCTCATGTCCCTTTCTTTAACCCCTCATGGATTGGCATTAGTATGTAGAGTGGACTCTGACTTGGAGAACCGGGTTCGATTCCCCACTCCTCCATATGAGCATCGGAGGCTAATCTGGTGGACTGGATTTGTTTCCCCACTCCTCCACATGAAGCCAGCTGGGTGACATTGGGCTAGTCACACTCTCTCAGCCCCACCTACCTCACAGGTCTGTTGTGGGGAGGGGGAAGGGAGGTGATTGTCAGCCAGTTTAATTCTCCCTTGAGTGGCGGAGAAAGTCGGCATATAAAAACCAACTCTTCTTCTTCCTCCCTGTCTTCTTCTTCTTCCTCTTTGTCTTCTTCTTCTTCTTGTAGTGTAGATAGACTCCTGGCTGCCACAGCAAATCTTACTCTTTCCTAATCCTTCATTTTGAGACAGCCCCTAGAGTAAACCTGGCAGTGATGTAAGCATGTCACGCGCGTGCTCGGCTGCCCAACCCTGCCCCCAAAAACTCCCAACAGTGAAGAGGGAGGACCTGGCGACCCTAGCTCCTCTGAAATAAAGTATCTTTAGTAAGCTTCTTGTGCTTCCTTTTATTTATGTCCTGCTTTTCCTCCTGAATCAGGTACCGAATCAGAGCCACTGTGGTGTAGCGGTTAAAAGCAGTGGTTTGGAGCGGTAGAGTCTCATCTGGAGAACCGAGTTTGATTCCCCACTCCTCCACATGAAGCCAGATGGGTGACCTTGGGCTAGTCACACTCTCTCAGCAACACCCATCTCACAGAGTGTTTGTTGTGGGGAGGGGAAGGGAAGGTGATTGTAAGCTGGTTTGATTCTCCTTAAAAGATAAAGTCAGCATATAAAAACCAACTCTTCTTCTACTGAAGTGTTTATTGTATGGCTATAATTAATATTATTCAGCGGGGGGAGAGGAAGGGAAGGTGATTTTAAGCCACTTTAAGCCCGGGGGGGGAACTGTGGCAGCTGGGACAGTAGAGCCGAGAAGCCTCCTCAGAGGCTTCCCAGCCACCCTGAAGGGCAAAAAAAAAGCCCCACGAACTTTCCTACCATTGCTTTCAATAGTGGGAAAGTTTGCCAGGCTCCTCCATAGAGAAACATAGCGAAATTCACAATAGAGATTCTCACCATGCCACTTCACTATTTATTCTCTATGGAGGAGGATGGGGGCAATCCCTTCCAGTCCCTATAACTCTGGACCCCCAAAACCAATCTTCACCAAACATGGGGGTTTAGGCAAGGAGAGCCCCTTGTAGCTACGCTGCAAATTTGGGGGCTCTATCTGCAAAAATGTCCCCCAGGAGCCGCAAAAAGTTCCTATGATCTCTAATGGCTGGTTTTTTTTTCCAGGAAACCCAAAAATAAGCCGAATTTCCATATTTACCAGTATGGGAATTCGGCTTATTTCAGGTTTTCCAAAAAAATGTGGCCCCAATAAACCCAAACCCGAAATTTACTGGTTCTTGTAGGTTATCCGGGCTGTGTAACCGTGGTCTTCCAAGACCACAGTTACACAGCCCGGATAACCTACAAGAACCAATGAACTCTGACCGTGAAAGCCTTCGACAATATTCCGAAATTTACTGTTTTTTTTTTTTTTTTTTTGCTCAGCCCTAAGGGTGGGGTTTGGGGAGAAAAGGGACTTCAACGCCATACAGTCCAATTGCCAAAGTAGCCATTTTCTCCAGGGAAACTGATAGAGATAAGTTATAATAGTGGGAGATCTCCAGCTACTACCTGGAGATTGACAACCCTAGTCAAAAAACTTAACCATGGCGTAATTTGTCATGAAATGGCCAAGAGGAGGTTGGTGTGAGGTACTGTGTTGAATTGCTCTTGGTTTTGCCCGTACAAGCGGCTAGAGTCTGGTACGAGAGCCAGGCTCTTGACATGAGTCAGGCCTCTGCGGGGATGTTCTCACTCCCAGTAATTCCTTCCCCCCGTGTCCTTGACTGCTAACAAGCAACTGCTAACAAGCAAGTCTGAGCGAGTGACTTTTTGGGAATTGCCCAGGGCGGCTGGAGAGCCTCACAGTTGGGAGTCGGGGACTCATTTGTCATTTGCTCCTCTCCCTTCTAAGGCAGACTTTTCACCTCAAGTTTTGGGGCAGAGAAATACATATATCCCATTTTTAGACTTCTCTGTGAATAAGGATGTCAGGGACAATACATTGAGCAAATTTCAGTTTACAATCCGTTATGAAAGCACTTTATCAGTGTTGATATCTCTGTGACTGAGTCCATCGGACAGGAAAACCCAAGTGCCTTCATATCTACAGATATAGAAAAACTGTATTTTTGCACATCTCTCCCCCTCCCTCCTCTCCAGATATATATCTTTCCATAAAAATTAGGATAGATATGGTCTTGGCATATACAGTAACTAAAGCACCACATTAATTTTAAAAAAACAAAAACCCTGCAAGAATGATAGGAATTTAAATGTTGCCCGTCAGTAAGGATACAATTATCCAATATTCACATTACTTTAGAGGTCAGTGCATACAACCATTTAATAACAATTCAATCAATTCACTTTTATTTGTTTCGCCATAAGCCATTTTAAGAAAAATGCAAAGTAGAAAATTCAATCAGAGCTGCAAATACGAGAAGCGAGCTAGAATAAAACAAGGGTAAAAAAAAAAATTGACAAGCATTACAATACTAAATCAATATTCTAGTTTATATTTTACAAACATCCATTATAACGTTGGCATCTTTCTTACTGCAGCCATTTCAAAGTCGGTTACATTTTGTGTTATCTCCTTATTCAGCTCCGGGTTATTTGCTCGGCCGAGGCCTACGATAATTAATAATACAAGTCAACGAAGAATTAAAATTCCACCAACTGCTTTTCATTTTGCCTTAAACGCGACTTCATTCAGGAAGCAGCAAAAGCAACTTGGTGCCCATGGGCATCATGGCACCCAGACACTTTTCCTGGCACTCGCCAAGTCTTTTAAGAAATGAGTCAGGCCAGATGGGGTTTTGGCACAGAAAGGCTTTTGATTGACTGTTGGCGATCAGATTGGTTCTGCAGAAGTTAAAAAGATGTTGCCTTGGCAATAGCTGCCACCACAGCACAAGGATCTTACGCAGGACGTTCATTTCACAAGGCATCCTGTTAACCAAACTTTTTGCCTGAAATACTGAAAAGTTACTATTAATGTCATCCAGCGTTGTGCAGCAGTTGAGTGGTGGTTTGGAGCGGTGGACTCCAATCTGGAGAACCGGGTCTGATTTTCCACTCCTCCACATGAGCGACGGAGGCTAATCTGGTGAACTGGATGTGTTTCCTTGCTCCTACACATGAAGCCAGCTGGGTGGCCTTGGGCTAGTCACAGGTCTCTCCGAACTCTCTCAGCCTCACCTACCTCACAGGATGTCTGTTGTGGGGAGGGGAAGGGAAGGTGATTGTAAACTGGTTTGATTCTACCTTGCTTGCAGACCACAAGTAACTTATTAGGTCCAAAGCCCTTCTCTGATGTCGTCTTCTTAAAGCCAGTACCTGGAATGGATTTTTGTCCAGCTTAGTCTACTTGTTACCTGAGATCGGACCAGAACCAACGGGTTGAAATTAAATCAGAAGAGTTTCTGTCTATACATTAGGAATAATTTTCTAACAGAGTGGTCCTTCAGTGGAATAGGCTTCCTCAGGAGGTGATGAGTGCTCCTTTTTTGGAGGTTTTTAAGCAGAGGCTAGATGGCCATCTGTCAGCAATGCTGATTCTATGACCTTCGGCAGATCAAGAGAGGGAGGGCATCTTGGCCCTTTTCTGGGCATGGAGTAGGGGTCACTAGGGGTATGGGGGGTAGTTGTGAATTTCCTCCATTGTGCAGGGGGTTGGACTAGATGACCGTAGTGGTCCCTTCCAAGTCTATGATTCTATGTGGTTTCAATTGGGATTAGAGAGTATCCTATTTAACTCAACCCCTTCTCCCCTGTTCTTAGACGAGGTCTTGAACAATAAAACCATAAAACTTAAATAAGACCCATCTCTAAAAACACCTCCTTTCAACTTTTCTCTGCAGCCTGTAAAAAACGAGCAACAAAATAAGTACACTGAGGGTCAGAGTCCTCTAAGAGGAATTGAACGTTTTTCTCTAAAGCTGCTCGAGAAAACAAGAAACATTTATTAAAACGTGACGTAATCCATTTTCGCCTAAGTTGGGGACTGCATGATGTAACGCTTAGCAGAGTTGTGAAAACAGGGTAAATGCATCCATGGAAGATTTTTCCGTTTCAGCTCTAGTTACATGCAACATATGTTGGGGCAACCAGCAGTGGCCCTGGATAGGAATGCGCATCTCCATCTCCACCAAAATATGTGTCCAATCAGATCAGTGGAGCCAACAGGTGGGTTACATGCACATCCAGATGTGCATCCGCATTGCTTGAACATGGCACATGCCTTCTTTCACACTCACTAGGCCATTCGAAACATTCTGTACTTCATGTCTTCTGTCTGTGAGATAATTCAGTACAAAAAAGTAACATCGCCTTCAATTTCCATCTCCACCTTGGCTCCCGATTGTCACATCAGACATCTTTGGCACACAATTAGAACATCACATCATTTCTAAAGACAGAAGACAGCCTTTACAGCGGGAATGGTGATGTGCCAGAGAGTCAAGATCCATTTGCCTATGTAAGTTTAATTTTTTTCTGCTGCTTTTGGAAAGCATTTCTAAGGAGGAAGATGGACCTCTGTAAAGCAGTCGGAAGATAAATTATCTTGAATTGTATTTATAACTTAGGGCTACAGACAGGAATCCATCTGTGAAATTATGGCAGCTGGTAACATTTTGATACCATTCCATTTGAAAAGATGGGATTTCTTACATGTCTTAAGATATCTTGCTGCACATTTCTGATTCCCCCCTTTTGTCCTTGCCTTTCCAGTCTCTGAACTGTTTCAAGTCCATTTCAAGAAGAAGAAGAAGAAGAAGAAGAAGAAGAAGAAGAAGAAGAAGAAGAAGAAGAAGAAGAGTTGGTTTTTATACGCCAACTTTCTCTACCACTTAAGGGAGAATCAAACTAGCTTACAATCACCTTCCCTTCCCCTCCCCAGAACAGACACCCTGTGAGGCAGGTGGGGCTGAGAGAGTGTGACTAGCCCAAGGCCATCCAGCTGGCTTCAAGTGTAGGAGTGGGGAAACAAATCCAGTTTAGAGTGTGGACTCTTCCTTCTTTCCACATGCAATGATCATTCCTGAAAGATGCCATCCTCATGTGATGGCATCTTCTGATATGCATTATTAAGGAAGAGATGTCTTCTCTCAGTATTATCTCTCCCATTCCCATAAAACCAATTTACAATTCTGAGTTCTGACAACAGGGACATTAACATGCTTATTTAAAAAAAAACTTGGCTATTCAGGGCTGTTCAGTAGTTTGCTTCACCGTATTTTTTCTTAACTACCCATTAGAGCACAATTACACCAGCAACCAGCATTGTGTAGTAGTTAAGCGAGGCAGACTCTGGAGAACCATGTTTGATTCCCTACTTCTTCACATGAGTGGCGGATAGGGCTGCCAACCTCCAGGTAGTAGCCAGAGATCTCCCGCTATTACAACTGATCTCCAGCCAATAGAGATCAGTTTCACTGGAGAAAATGGCCTCTTTGGCAATTGGACTCTATGGCATTGAAGTACCTTCCTTCCCCAAACCCCACCCTTCTCAGGCTCTGCCCCAAAAATCTCCAAATATTTCCCAACTGGGAGCTGGCAACCCTAGTGGCAGACTCTAATCTGAGAACCGAGTTGGTTTCCCCACTCCTCCACATGTATCCTGCCGGGTGACCTTGGGCTAGTCACAGTTCTCTCTGAACTCTGTCAGCCCTACCTGCCTCACAAGGTGCCTGTTGTGGGGAGAGGAAGGCAAGGCAATTGTAAGCCACTTTGAGACTCCTTTCGGTAGAGAAAAGTGGGGTATAAAAACCAATTCCTCCTCCTCCATCTTTACCCATAAGCCTTCTCACACAGCCTGAATTTCTACTTCTTTCTGTTCTTGTTGCTTTCTTACTCTGCTCGACAAGCAATTGTTAAAAACAGAGAGCAAAGTCAATCGATAAACACTGTAATTTTTTTGGGGGGGGGAAATACAATCCCACCTGTTTCGTAAGCAACATTAACGGCTGCTGATATGTTTGGAACTGCAGCATTTTCTCGCGTGCGCAGCCGCGGAGACAAAATGCACACCTGTTCAGCGGGCATTTGAATCATTCGGAGCAAAACTGAGCAGAACCTGGAGATAGGCTCGTACCCAGTCTTCACATTCAGGCATGTGGAGTTCTCTACTGTTGAACATGTTTAGTGGGAAATTCTCAGCCCCCCTATTTGAAAGTGCAATATAATTATTAAGAATACTATGGTGGAAAGCCATGAGGAGGATACTGAACAGATGTGTGTTCCTCTAAATGAAACGAGGGGGGAGAGTAGAAAATAATAGCGTAGAATTGAGAGTGAATATGCTTTTTTTGAGCGCACAATATGCTTTTCTGCATTGCAAATCCCAGAAGATTTGGGAATGGCAAGCACATCATACATTTTGCTATAGGCAGTATGTATGTCGATATTGCTTTACCAAACGTTGTCAGGGTGAGCAGGGTGGCGATTATTACTACCGTTACTAAAGAAAGGCCTGTTTAACAGATTGTGCCTTAAGCGGGATAGCATCCTTTCCTCTCTACATTCATTAGACAATACACACCAGTGTAAGCTCAGCAGGGCCGGTACTTGGAAGGGAGGTCACCAAGGAAGACTCTGCAGAGGAAAGCAACAGCAAATCCTCTCTGCTTCTCACTTGCCTTGAGAAACCCTTGCTGGGGTTCATGGAGGTTCATGTTCATGTAGGAGAGGGGTGCTCATGGCTACTAGTAAAAATGGATACTGGTCATGATGCATACCCATTCTCTCCAGGATCAGAGGAGCAGGCCTATTATATTAGGTGCTTTGGACCACAGGCAGGATAATGGTTGGTTGGCCACTGTGTGAACAGACTGCTGGACTTGATGGGCCTGGGTCTGATCCAGCAGGGCCTTTCTTATGTTCTTATGGAACTGATCTCTATTGGCTGGAGATCAGTTTAATAGCAGGAGATCTCCAGCTAGTACCTGGAGGTTGGCAACCCTGTGGATCAGACCAAGGCCCACAGTGGCCAACCAGCTGCCTCTAGGAAGCCCCCAAGCAAGACGACTGCAACAGCATTGTCCTGCCTGGGTTCCACAGCACCTCATATAATCCTGGACAGAATAGGTGCGCATCATGACTAGTATCCATTTTTACTAGTAGCCATGGATAGCCCTCTCCTCCATGAACATGCCCACTCTCCCCTTCAAGCCTTCCAAGTTGGCAGCCATCACCACTTTCCGGGGCAAGGAGTTTGGCCATTTAACCTTATTGGCTGAGACAGTTATTTGCATTTACTTACTTTTGCATGAAAAACACCTTACTTTTGCATGGAAAATAGCTTTCTAAAGAAACAAGTGGTAAGGAGGGGGAATTAATATCCTGCCTGTTGCCACACATTACATTAGGGATGTGCATGTGGAAAATGTCATTTTTTTATTCTGTATGGGAGAATTGGGAAGGACATGAGTGTTGTTTTAATAAAATAATAAAATCCTTCCTGCCCAATTTATTGTTCTAATGATCTTTTCTTTCTGGGTTTTAATGGCTTTATTATGTGTATTTTAATTTGTTAGCCATCTTGGTGGCCCTTATGAGGGCAGAAAGGCAGAGTATATTTTTTGTAAAATACAAAAATAAATGGAAGAATGAAGGAATGAATGAATAATTGTCCATAGGTTGACACAAACTATTCTTCAGGATATAGGTTTGTTACACTATATGATAGACTGTTCTATACACTCTCTATGTACTACGTTTGTAGATTGGCTCCCAGAGATACCAGAGATTCACTCCTGTAACTCTGGAGTATGTATGTGTGTGCAAAGTGCCATCAAGTCACAGCTGACTTACTGTGACCTCATAAGAACATAATATAAGAAAGGCCACCTTGGATCAGACCAAGGTCCATCAAGTCCAGCAGTCTGTTCACACGGTGGCCAACCTGGTGACTCCAGGAAGCCCACAAACAAGACCACTGCAGCAGCATTATCCTGCCTGTGTTCCAAATAACCTAATATAATAGGCATGCTCCTCTGAGACTGAAGAGAACAGGTATGCATTCATAAGAACATGCTGGATCAGACCCAGGCCCATCAAGGCCAGCAGTCTGTTCACACAGTGGCCAACCAGGTGCCTCTAGGAAGCCCACAAACAAGACCACTGCAGCAGCACCATCCTGGAGAAAATGGCAGCTTTGGCAATTGGACACTATGGCATTGAAATCCCTCCCCTCCCCAAGCCCCGCCCTCCTCAGGCTCTACCCCAAAATTCTCCCACTGGTGGTAAAGAGGGACCTGGCAACTCCACTGATCTCTGCCACTTCTCACTTCCTTAAACTCTCTGCTGAATCCTCTCCTTTTTTAGGAAGTGCTGAATTTTTTTTGGGGGGGGGGGCTTCAGCAAGCTGACACTTGGTTTCTCCGGATGCTCGCCAGTGATCAGTGAGGCTGCCATGTCGGCTTGTCAATTTACTGGCGTTCTTCGGCGGACATGAGCCCATCATAAGCTGGGCTCCGGCGCTGCCAGCCACACGTTTCTTTATTTTTGGTCACAGATTATTCGTATCTTCTTATAAGGACATTAAGTTCAAAAGAGGTTGGCATTCGGTCGACATGCTGTCAACCCATCACACAAATTATCACATGCAAAAGCATCACAATATTCATTGACTTTGTATCATTCATTGGGGATGGAGCCGACGTTTAGACTAGGGATTTGGCATAGGACTTAGAATCACAGAAAGATTTCAAGAAGAATAGCATGAGAAGAAGGAGAAGGAGGAGGAGGAGGAGAAGGAGAAGGAGGAGTTGGTTTTTATACCCTACCTTTTCTCTACCTTTAAGGACTCTCAAAGCAACTTACAATCACCTTCCCCTCCCAACAATAGATACCTTGTGGGGCTGAGAGAGTTTGGAGAGAACTGTGACTAGCCCAAGGTTTTCCTGAGCGGCTGGTTTTCCTGAGACTTCAACAGTGAGGGCAAAGTGTTCAACTGGCAACCCACCTCTGTTAGTCTCTTGCCTTGAAAACACAAGGGCTCACCATACTTTGGCTGCGAGGGAGAGAAAAGGTGCAGGGTGTAACCTGATCTTGCCAGACCTCAGAAGCTAAGCTAAGGTTGTCAATCTCCAGGTGGTGCCTGGAGTTCTTCCAGAATTACAACTGATCTCCAGACTACAGAGATCAGTTTCCCTGGAGAAAATGGCTGCTTTGAAGGTTGGACTCTATATCACTATACTCTGCCTCCCCAGGCTCCACTCCCAAAATTTCCGGTGATTTTCCAAGGTCTAAAACGCATGGTCACTTAGCCCAGTTCCAGCCCCGTTCCACCCAGGATCAAATGAACCCGCATTACCTGGAATGAGCAGGGACTAAACTGTGTGCAAATGGATCCATGTAAACAGAAAATTCGGGTTCCTGCTGAGTAAGCCCCCCCACCCCCACCCCAGCTCCTGGTGATTGGTCCTTTCGAATTGACTAATGGAGGCTCCCCCCCCCGCTTGTAATTTTAAAAGCATTTTAAGAATTAAAAAACAAAAAACTGAGCTACCTGAAAGAAGGGGGGGATCCAAGCCTCCTTTTAATAAAGACTTTTTTTTTCTTAGAAAAAAGCTTGGAAGTAGCAGTAGGCAGGAAGCATTTGAATCCCTGCCGCTTCAAACACTGCTTCGCAATTGGCTGTGAGTGATGCCAATCATCTGTGTTTCCCCTATTTCTGTTTCTGTTTCTCCAAGAAGAGGAATGGGAAAAGGCGGGTTCATTTCGCTTCGATACAGGGCTGAAAGAAGAGTAAATAAGATACCGTCCGTTTGCAAAGATTAGATCCTGGGTGAAACTGGGAGGGAACTGGGCTGGAATGGGGCTGAAACTGGGCTAAGTGACCATGCGTTTTAGACCCAACCCAAAGTTGGCAATCCTAGGGTCAGTACTTCGTTGGGGGACAACCAAAGAACACCCTGCAGAGGAAGGCAATGGCAAACCACCTCTGCTTCTCACTTGCCTCGAAAGCCCCTTGCTTAGTGTTGTCAGCCTCCTGGTGGTGGCTGGAGATCTCCCGCTATTATGACTGATCTCCAGCCGATAGAGATCAGTTCCCCTGGAGAAAATGGCCACTTTGGCAATTGGACTCTATGGCATTGAAGTCCCTCCCCTCTCCAAACCCCGCCCTCTTCAGGTTCCACCCCCAAAATCTCCAGGTATTTTCCAACCCTGAGCTGGCAAGCCTACCCTTGTTGGAATGTCCCTAAATTGGAAGCTAAGCAGGGTCGGTTCTTGGAAGGGAATCCACCAAGGAAGACTCTGCAGAGGAAGGCAATGGCCAACCACCTCTGCTTCTCACTTGCCTTGAAAGCCCCTTGCTGGGATCACAATAAATCAGCTGTGACCCACGGGCAGATATGTACATAAGGCACCCAGAGATCATGTGATCAACAGCAGGGCCTAACTTATTTCCAAAAACAATATGTTAATAAAACCGATTAAAAAAATAGTTCTGAAAACCTTTTTTTAATTTTTTTATTGAGTTATGGAGTCAGATTAATAATCCCAGAATAAATCCCAGATATGAGGAGAGGGGCCGTGGCTTAGTGGTAGAGCATCTGCTTGGCGTGCAGAAGGTCCCAGGTTCAGTCCTTAGCATCTCCAGTTGAAGGGACAAGGCAAGCAGGTGATGTAAAAGACCTCTACCTGAGACCCTGGAGAGCCATAGGGGGGCTGTGGCTTAGTGGTAGAGCATCTGCTTGGCATGCACAAGGTCCCAGGTTCAGTTCCTGGCATCTCCAATTAAAGGGACTAGGCAAGTAGGGGATGTAAAAGGCTTCTACCTGAGACCCTGGAGAGCCATAGAGGGGGGCTGTGGCTCAGTGGTAGAGCGTCTGCTTGGCATGCAGAAGGTCCCAGGTTCAATCCCCAGCCTTTCCAGTTAAAGGGACTAGGCCGGTAGGTGATGTGAAAGACCTCCGCCTGAGACCCTGTAGAGCTGCTGCCAGTCTGAATAGACAATGCTGACTTGGATGGACCGAGGGTCTGATTCAGTAGAAGGCAGCTTCATGATTTGGTGATTATATCACACATTTCACCCTTTGGATAAATGCTGATTGCTTTACGATGATCCTGTTTGTTCCATCTGATGCCTGCGACGATAGTGAATGTTGTTGCAAAAGACGACACATTTGCTTCCGTGTGTCTATGGCTTCCCAGCTCTGGCAGGTGGAATTACTTTCTAAAGCCGTTGCCACCAGACAGCAAGGTGCCGTTATATTAATAGATGACGGACAGCAGTAAGTTTAATCCAAGGGGGAGCAATCAAATCTCTGCCCTCTTCTGCTCTTTGCTTATCTCAGCCTTTACCATGGAGAGAGCTGCAGGGTTATTTTTCTGCTCCAATTATTTAGGGAGAGTTCCGCCGAAGTCGAGAGCCAGGCTTAGAAAAAGTGATGGTTTTGCTATTTCTGAATTCTGCAGGGAAGAACTCCCCGAACCTTCTTTGTTAATGGAATCATCAGGTTTTTTTTTTTTTAAAGCAGGCCGGTCAGAAGAAGAAGAAGAAGAAGAAGAAGAAGAAGAAGAAGAAGAAGAAGAAGAAGAAGAAGAAGAGTTGGTGTTTATATGCTGACTTTCTCTACCACTTAAGGGAGAATCAAACCGGCTTACAATCACCTTCCCTTCCCCTCCCCACAACAGACACCCTGTGAGGTAGGTGAGGCTGAGAGAGCTCTAAGAGAGCTGTGACTACCCCAAGGTCACCCAGCTGGCTTCATGTGTAGGAGTGTGGGGAAACAAATCCAGTTCACCAGATTAGCCTCTGCCGCTCATGTGGAGGAGTTGGGGAAACTAACCCAGTTCTCCAGATTGGAGTTCACCATTTATGTGGAGGAGTGGGGAATCAAACCCAGTTCTCCAGATCAGAGTCTACTGCTCTTAATCACTACACCACGCTGGCAACAGTTTCAGAGAGTAGCCGTGTCATTCTGCAGTAGAACAGCTAGATTTTGATTATAGTATCACCGTAAAGACCAACAAAGTTTTCGGGATCTATGAGTTTTCAAGAGTCAATGCTCTCAAGAGAATCTCATGAAGTCAGCTTTGACTCCTGAAAGCTTGTACTCCAAAAGCCTTGTTGGTCTCTGGACTTGAATCGAGCTATGTAGCAAAAGGAATACAATAAAGTTCCAATGAAGAAAGAAAGATTTTACACATGAACACATGAAGCTGCCTCATACTGAATTGGACCCTTGGTCCATCACAGTCAGTATTGTCTACTCAGACCGGCAGTGGCTCTCCAGGGACTCAGGCAGGGGTCTTTCACATTACCTACGTGCCGAGTCCCAAGGAGGTCTCCCACCACTAGACAGTAAGTGGCAACCCTATGCTTCCAAAACCTATTTGCTCCTAATATGAGAAGCCCAATTGCTTGCGTGGATGGTTAATTCGGCGGCCAAGCGGGCATATAAGCAGGGGTCTGGTCACTGTAGTTAGTTCTGTTCTTGTTCGCACAATAAAGCGGTTGCTGTTGGAAAAAAAGAAAGAGAAGAAACCAAGGACATGATCCATACCAAGGCTGTTCTGTTCCAGCATTTGCTAAATGCAGGATTACCTATTCCGTCACATTTTCTCCAGGGGAACTGATCTCTGTCGCCTGGAAACCAATTGCGGGAGAACTCCAGGCCCCACCTGGAGGTTGGCAACCCTAGTTAGCTCTAGGGAACCTGTAAAAACAAAACAAAAAAACCAGTAGCCATGAAGGGAAAACAACATTCTGGTAACAGCATAATGCACAGCTCTCCCCTATCATCTTTCCTGCCTCCATCCAGGCTTTTCCTCTTGCTGGCTTCCCCTTTATTCCTTTCCACTTCCTCTCCTTCTCTTTTCCCAGGGACGGCCAGTTTTGCCCAGGCCCTTCCTTTACTGCTGCCTGCGCTCAGTCTGAACGTTCGAAGCCTCTGCTCTCTTTCAACTGCATAATGAACAGGGACTCGGGCTGCGATGGAGAAGCTCTTCCCTGGCTACATTTTGATGCCTCCGCCGCTGCCTTTACTGCACATCAGAGCTTTCCACGCCAGCAGTCAAATGAGTCACCTCCCGGGGAAACAGCCGGGATGTGCCAGGGAGCTTTTTCGCACACCCACTCTCTCTTCAAACGCGATCCGGATCCGACCCCCCTGATAAGTACCCTGGTATGTGGCGATAATGAAAGAACATCTCTGATCATGTTTCTCCTGAACCACGTGCCTTTAATAATTAAAATAATTCTGGGAAGAGCCAGAATAAACTTCAAAGTTTATTTCCCCAGGGGCTGATCTTCCGATACTACTAAACCTGACCCTGGGGGGCAGATTTAACTGGAAAGTTCCTGCTGGGACTCTGGCCTGGAGGTAGGGGGCTATTCCACATGTGAAATTTCCACTGGTTATGGCACCACCGAACCTTGAGAGGGGTGTATGTTCAGCAACAGTTTTTTCTCTAAGTCAGGGCTTTCTTCGTGTTTTTCCCAGGTTTTCACCGAGTGGCTTGTACAGAGAGGGTTTTTTAAAGCCGTTTGCGAGTTGGCTTCACTTCCCGTGTAAACTCCTGTCTCCGATATTTTTGTTGTTGTTGTTTCTCAGCCACAATCCACACACCCTTCTAAGTCGATCCAGTTATCCATGCCCCTTCCCTTTCCACTGTTTCTCTCCTTCTGTTCCTTTTTTCAACACAACGTTTCCTTTTAGTTTTACTCACAGCACTTGTGACACTGTGCTAACGAAAAGTGGTTGCACTAAAATAATGATAATCAAAAGTGTGTATTCAGTTCCGTCAAGTCGCTTCCGACTCATGGCGACCCTATGAATCAATGACCTCCAAAATGTCCTATCTTTAACAGCCTTGCTCAGCTCTTGCAAACTGAGGGCTGTGGCTTCCTTTATAGAGTCAGTCCATCTCTTGCTGGGTCTTCCTCTTTTCCTGCTGCCTTCCACTTTTCCCAGCATCATTGTCTTTTCCAGTGACTCTTGTCTTCTCATAATGTGACCAAAGTATGACAATGGAGGACATTGATTCATAGGGTTACCGTGAGTTGGAAGCAACTTGACGGCACTTAAAACACAACAAATAAGGGGCCAGTTAATGGTTTACATGTAATTTGAAGAAGAAAAAAAGGTTCTCTTGGCCACAGTGCCAACCTGTTTATCCAATGGCAAAGCCCCTCTTTCCCATACTCTTAACTTGATTTGCTAAAGAAAGATTTGTCTTTTCTAAATCTATACCTCTCAAACACTATCTTCCCCAGCAACCCTCTCCATCTTGTCGGGATTAAGTTTCAGTTGGTTTACCTTCAGCCACATGACCAAAGCCTCAAGATACTATCCCAGGACATTCACAGTTGCTTCTGGAGGCGGGTAACAACACATCGACAAACAGTAAATACAATAAAACCATAAAACATCATCCATTAAAATTATTAAAACCACACAGCAATATTAATAAGTAGATAATAGAAAAAAACAATAAATAGGACAAGATGGCGCTAACCGAATTGGAAAGCCGCTGAGGGCCCGGTAGAGCAGTCAGTGCTCCCACATAAGTATTAAGACTAAAAGTGGGGGGTAGGGAGTCCACCACAGATGACAATCTGAGGCTGCCCTCTTTCAGGTCCTGCAGGGCCCTGATGTAGGGTTGCCAACCTCCAGGCACTAGCTGAAGATCTCCTGCTATTATAACTGATCTCCAGCTGATAGAGATCAGTTCACGTGGAGGAAATGGCCGCTCTGGCAATTGGACTCTATGGCGCTGAAGTCCCTCCCCTCCCCAAAACCCGCCCCAAAAACCTCCCACTGGTGGCAAAGATGGACCTGGCAACCCTACCCTGATGTCACTAGTGAGGGAGTTCTGCCTGGCCCTTCTTGAGAACAGCTGCACACTTCTTGGGGTGGGAACAACCAACAAGTTGTTATTTGTAGAGTGTAATGCTTTTTGGGGGGGGTGTACCAGGAGAGGTGGTCCCGAAGGCCCCAGACTGCATAAGGCTTTAAAAAGGTCAAAACCAGCACCTTGAACCTGATGAGACGATGAGAGTAGGGTTGCCAGCTCTGGGTTGAGAAACACCTGGAGATTTTGGGGATGGAGCCTCAGGAGGGCAGGGTTTGGGGAGGGGAGAGACTTCAATAGGGTATAATGCCATAGAGTCCACCTTCCAAAGTGGTCATTTCCTCCTGGTGAACTGATCTCTGTTGCCTGGAGATTAGCTGTAATAGCAGGAGATCTCCAGCCACTGCCTGGAGATTGGCAACCCTAGGTGAGAGCTAAAGCTGAGTGTCATCTGCATATTGGTGACAATCCATTCGAAAGCTCCAGGTGAGCTTGACCAAAAGGACATTTAATGAAGTTGATGGGCAGCAGAATCAAGATATAGAAAAGGAATTGGTTCTTTACACAACAAGTGATTCAAATGTAGAATTCACTGCCGGAGGATGTAGTGATGGCCACAGTCATAGACAGCTTTAAAAGGGGATTAGAGAGATTCATGGAGTAGAGGTCTATCAGTAGCTGCTAGCCAGCAGTGATTAAAGGGAACCTCTTCATCCGGAGGCAGTAGACCTCTGAATCCCAGTGCCAGAAGGCCTCTATGCCCTGTTGTTGGACCTCCAGAGGAACTGCTTGGCCACTGTGTGAGACAGGATGCTGGACTAGATGGACCACTGGTCTGATCCAGCAGGCCTCTTCCTATGTTTTTATGTTTAACACAGATAATATAACACAGAAAAAAATAGCATCTCTTCTGAGCTTCTGGCCTGTTCCCCCCCCCCCCAGTCCCATGTAATAAAATAATAATAATATTGGCCGGGAAAAAGTTTGCACCTGTATCATCACCATCACAACCACAACGTCAGGAAAAGTGATGGGGATATAGATCGGCCCGATTTTATCTGTTTGCTTTCTTCCGTCGCAAATACTTCTTCATCTTATTAGCAATTTATGATCGTCACGTTCCTGCTGGCCATATTAATTTTGACAACAATTAGTCCTGATTTTCTCTCCCGGGTTTGATTAAGCCCTTTTCACCTTCTCGAGATTTTGTTGTTGAATGAGGTCATTTTCCACCCAGCTTATTAACAAGTACACAGTAGATAAATTAGTCTGTGGACCTAATTGCAAAATTGATTCTACAGTGTGTGGAGATCCTCTTATAGAACTAAAATAGCTTTGGATTGGGCAATTTTCGTTATCACTCCTATCAGTGACCAGTTTTTCATTCCCATCTCTGTTCTTTCCAGGCCTTCTGACCGCATTCACTTCTCCCCCCTACTGGTACTTCTCTCCACCTCCTGCAGCTTCAATTTCTCCCTATTTCTTCCGATTCGGAGCAACCCATTTCTCCTTCCTTTCATCTCCAGCCCTAACTCTCAAGCTTCCCACAGAGACATCTCTTCTGAAATCAATGTTCTGAAATTAATGGCCTATGCCATTTTTTCGGCCCTCCATATTAATTGTTTGGTTAGTGTGTGGGACAGGATGCTGGACTAGATGGACCGCTGGTCTGATCCAGCAGGGCTCTTTCTTATGTTCTTGTGAAGGCCTTGGCCTCGATGCCCTGTTGTTGGACTTCCAGAGGAACTGGCTGGCCACTGTGTGAGACAGGATACTGGACTAGATGGACCACTGGTCTGATCCAGCAGAGCTCTTCATATGTTCTTATCAGAGAAGGACTTGGTCTCTGTGTCCTGTTGGTTGCCCTCCAGAGGAACTGGCTGGCCACTGTGTGTGCAGGATGCTGGTCTAGATGGACCACTGGTCTGATCCAGCAGGGCTTTTCTCAAGTTCTTATGTCCCCCAGTCAATTTGGGCTCCATTACCTTCCATGGACACCTAGCACATATCCATGTGAGAGTCAGAGTTTGACTCGGTTCAGACATAACATAAAGCCAACAGTTTTTTAAGAAAACCAATGGATAGTTTGTGAAACCAGAATTCCTTTCGCATATGATAACTGAAATGTTGATCTGACTCACCAAGTTCTGATTGCATTGCTTTCACTCTTCTGCCTCTCCTGCAGAGATCTGTTTGGCATCCCAGCCAATGTGGAGCAGGGGGAAGAGCCAGGAATAAGCCAGGAGATCCTTGATTATGCATCATGGAAAACCATAGTTAAGACTCACTATGGTTGCTGAACCTTCAGACCATGTTTCACATCCTAACCTAACTAAATGTTCATAGTGGCGTAATTTGGATGATCACACTAATTCTAGTGAGTTGAGATATGGTTTGGTGTGACATTTGACCCAAGCCAAGGTATGTGAGCCCTGACCTGGATGGCCCAGGCTGGCCTGATCTCGTCAGATCTCAGAAGCTAAGCAGGGTCAGCTCTGGTTAGTATTTGGATGGGAGACCACCAAGGAATACCAGGGTTGCTGTGCAGAGGAAGGCACTGGCAAACCACCTCTGTTAGTCTCTTGCCACGAAAACCCCAAAAGGGGTCACCATAAGTCGGCTGCGACTTGACGGCACTTTACACACACACAAGTTATGTGAAAAGAAAGAAAGAGAGAAAGAGAGAGAAAGAAAGTGAAAGAAAGAGAGACAGAGAAAGAAAAAGAGACAGAAAGAGAGAGAGAGAACAAGAGAAAGAGCGAGCCAGAGAGAGAAAGGAAGGAATAAAGAGAGACAGGGAGAGAAAGTGAGAAAGAATGAGAGAATGAAAGAAAGAGAGAGATAAAAAGCATGAAAGAAAGAATGAGCAAGAGAGAAAATGAAAGAAAGACAGAAAGAAAGAAAGATTGCAAATTTGGGAATGAAAAATAATGAAAGCTGCCCTTATTCCTTTCTCCTTTCCCAAAATGAATTTTACTTATCTTTCAGATATGAATGTAATTTGCGTGACCAAGCTGGCCATACCAGCTGAAAAATCTGAATGAAGGAAATGAGCACGTGTTTTATTATTTTTGTTAAGTGAGTCTCCAACTTTCTAAAGCGACGTGTATCAGACGGTGCCCCCAGTTTTTGCACTCTGAACCCTAATTGGTTGCAGTGGGGTTGCTCTGAGTGCAAGACAGATTTGCAGTTGCTCTCTTTACCACGGGGCATCGTGCCAGGGCATGATTAGCTGTTACTTGACTAGGGTCCATGGCTGCATAGGCCATCGATTACGTTTAGGTCAGCATTGGAAGAGAAGTATGCTAAATTCACAGGAAGCAGTCCAGGAAAGCAAGCTGCGAACTGAATTTTCCAGCATGCAGTAATCGCACACAGCCCAGTAATGAATGGTGTGCAGTGAGGAGAGAAATAAGGCAAAAGTTATATAGTTGCCATTGCTTCAAAGCACCAGTTGATTTTCCAGCAACGTGGGGAACTTATTATACACCTGATGTCGGCATTTATTTCCCCATTAAATCTTCTCCTGTATTAATCTACTGTGGCTATCAAATAACAGCGATTACTTTCCAATGCTTGGCTTCAGAGCCGTTTTGCATCGGGACTGGGAGATGCTTTGCTAAAAACAAGTGTATTCAGCCCCTTCGCACACCCATTGGCCTGCTACTGAACAGAAAGACAGAGGAAAGCATGTGGAGCGCCCCCGAACGTTGGCATAGGAATGACACCTTTCTATAACTAGGGCCTTTTATGCAGGGACATTCCCCCTCGGTCACCCCCCCCCCGACTGCTTCAGGGCTTCCTTTTGATTATGCATGCCTTTTCCACCCGATAGAGGTTGCCTCACTCTCCCCGCACCTTTTGCCCATGTTTTCCAGATTCTGGCTAAAACAACATCTGCAAAACACAGGCAAATAGGGTTGCCAACCACCAGACATTAGTTGGAGCTCTCCTGCTATTACAACTGATATCCAGTCAATAGAGATTAGTTCACCTGGAGAAAAAATGGCTGCTTTGGCAATTGGACTCTATGGCACTGAAGTCCTTCCCCTCCCCCAAACCCCGCCCTCTTGGGCTCCACCCCAAAAACCTCCCACCAGTGGCAAAGAGGGACCTGGCAACCCTATGCGAGGAGAGCGAGGCGACCTCTGACGGGCAGAAAAGGCACGCATTAATCAAAAGGAAGCCCCAACACAATTGGCTGGGGTGACTCCAAGGAAACATCCCTGCATAAAAGGCCAATGAAATCCAGAGAAATCTGTATGCACACAACTGCTACTCAATGCATTTTAGAGGAGAAGGGTTGAAATAGCTAGATGAGGTGGGAAAGGAAGGAAGTTACTGAAAGGCACAGCAAATCGATTCTCCAAACGGCTGGGACACAGTCCGTCTAAAGTGAAACACTTTTGTAATTTTTGTAATTGATATTTTATTTTGTATCGTATATCTGACCCCATAATTTGATTTAACAATCATTTGGTTACATAATAATGTTAAATTTGAAAATGCCGTTATATAAGTATAATATAGAAAAATTCTGTTTTATTCTAAGATGGATATTAGGACTATTGAGAACTATTATGATTCCATTGCCCAGAATATAATTGTTTGCTAACTCTTGTTTATTGTGAATTAAAATATTAAATGATTTAATGAAAGCTATTACTCTAAGATTTTAAGATTGGACGTCACTGATCTACTTTTCTTTTCTGCAATTTTTATTTATCTTTTGTTTGGGAAGGGGAGGGACTTCAACGCCATTGAGTCCAATTGCCAAAGCAGCCATTTTCTCCAGGGGAACTGACCTCTGTCACCTGGAGATCAGTTATAATACCAGGAGATATCCAGGTAGTACCTGGAGGTTGGCAACCCTAGTCTTTAAGGTGCTCCTGAACTCGATTCGAGCTCTATGAAAGCAATTTGTGAATTGAAAACTCTGAAGCCAGGCAAATTTAGCAAATGTGGTTTTCCTAAAACTGCGACCATCTGGGATGGTTCCCACATTCTCTTTCCTCCTCTGCCCAGTCTCTCCCAACAAATTCGTTACTGTGGTATTTGTGGTTTTTAATTAGTGCAGATAATAAGCCTAATTCTACCTTTTGGCACTCCAGGTTCCTCTGCTCAGGAAACAAAGATGTTGTTGTCCTGTACATGTAGGCAGAAACATTTTCTCCCTTATTCCTTCCTTCTATTTGTCCTTCCCACAAAGCAGTCAATCACTCAAAAGACTCTCAACTTGGTGAACCAGATTGGTTTACCCAGTCTTACACATGAAGCCTGCTGGGTGACCTTGGACTAGTCACAGTTCTCTCTGAATTCTCTCAGCCCCCCCCCCCCATCTCACAAGGTGTTTGCTGTGGGGAGAGGAAGGTGATTGTAAGCCACTTCGAGACTCCTTAACAGTAGGGGAAAACAGGGTATAAAAACCCACTCTTCTTCTAAATCTGGAGAATCAGGTTTGATTCCCCACTCCTCCCCATGAGCGGCGGACACTAATCTGGTGAGCTGAATTTGTTTCCCCATTCCTACACATGAAGCCTTCTGGATGGCCTTGGGCTAGTCACACTCTCTTAGCCCCATCTACCTCACAGGGTGTCTGTTGTGGGGAGGGGAAGGGAAGGCAATTGTAAACCAGTTTGATTCTTCCTTAAGTGGTAGAGAAAGTCGGCATATAAAAGCCAGCTCTTCTTGTTCTTCTTCTCGGCTGTCTCCAGCCACTTAATTTATCTTCATGACCCCATTCACTCACTGCTCTACATTTCTTTCTCCATCTTCAGAGGGTGCTTTCCTCCCTGGGACTTATTTTTCTTCTTCTTTTCTTAGATTATTAATATTTTTAACTTGTACTCAGTTATTCTCCAGTACCATTTTATCTCTTTCCTCCCTTTCCGTTTTATCTTCCGATATCCACTGGCCGGACGCATGTCCCCAAATCTCGCTTTTATCTCTCCACTAAGCCTAAGATAGCACTCCTTCACGCACGATGTTTCGTTCTCTACCTGATATTGTGAATCATTGTCTCCAAAGCTGGCACCTCTCTAAAGGCCTATTTCGAGCCACCTTTGTTTATTTTTAATATGCCATTTCTCCATGACCTCACCTGTTACTGTGTCAGTTTGGCATCGATGCATCTGTAGCTTTTGCCCTGCAATTTTCTGGCTGCTGCAACTTCTTCTTTTTTTTTTCTTTTTTAATCCTCTCACTTTTAAAATTTAAACCTCTTAATAAAAAATCGCAAGAATGATGGAGCAGAATTAACAGGAAAAAAAAGATGATTTGCTTGGAAAAGGAATTTTCCCCACATGAGTTTTTAGCAATAGCCTTTTACTTCTTCTGATACCCAATCTTAACAACGAACGTAAAACTAACAGAGGCAGCAGCACCACTGAGACTAAGCCAGGAGTACTAGGACCATGCAAAAACAAAAAAACAAATTGGTAAATTTTGGGTTTGGGTTTACTGGGCCCAGTTTTTTTCGGGAAACCGGAAATGAGCCCAAAACCCATACCAGTAAATATGGTCATTTAGCTTATTTTCAGGTTTCCCGGGGAAAAATTCAGTCCCGGGGAGAGGGTCATTTTTTAAGGTTGTGCCCCCAAACTCACAGTGTAGCTTGAAGTGACTCTCCTTGCACAAACTCCAAAGTTTGGTGAAGATTGCGTGAGGGGGTCCGATTGCAAAGTTTGCAATGATTCTCTGTAGAGGGGGGCAACCCATTTCAGACCCCATAAAATCGGACCCCTAACCCAATCCTCACCAATCTTTGGGGGTTGTGCAAGAAGAGACCCTTCAAGTTATGCTGGGAATTTGGGGGCTCTACCTCGGAAAATGACCCTCCTCAAGGCCTAAGAAAACTGAATAATTATTCGGCTTTTTCCGGGATTGCCTATTTGACTTTAGCTTTCTCCCCAGATTTGTGCATTCAATAACCTTAACTGGAAATTTACCGAAATGTCTAATTTTGGGTTTATTTTTAGTTCAGGTTTATCGATATGCACAAGCTAAGGAGCACTCACCGGGGTGGACAGGCTCGGAAGAGGGAGAGCAAGCGCTGATGAACCAGGGCCACGCCACCACTCCCAAGCCTGCCAGTCAACTGGGCTCTTTGGGCGGGGTTGATGCTGGGCACATGCCGGTACCCCAGGGCCACACCACCACTCCCAAGCCCACAGATCAGCTGGGATCTTCGGGCAGGGCTGCCGCTGAGCATGCAGTCCATCCGCATCCAGTACACAGGAAGAAAGGCGAGGAGAAACACGTGGCTGCCCTCCTCACCGACAGCCAGCTGGAGCTCCCCGTGGTGAGCTACAAAGAAGCAGCAGGAAAGAAGGCTGGAAGGGAGGGGCTTAGCCTATATAAACAGGCATAGGTCTAGGTCAAGGAGGAGAGAGCTCCAAGACAGGCTGAGGGAAGACTGTCTCTGGAAACCCATAGAGGAGCCAAAGGAGGGCTGGCAAAGGGTACAGCTGCAGTCGCCTATCTGAGGCCAAGGACACCAAGCCTGAGGTGGTGTCTTGGGGGTCCGAGGGAACATCACTGGCAGGGGGTGCCCTGGAACCTCCTCACAATGTCCTTTGTCATTCTTGACTCTACTGCTGTGACCTCACTAAAACGAGCTCAAAGTTGACATTTGCTTGGCTCTGTTTCTAATTCTCTGGCTCATTCCCAACCGCGTGTACTTCGGAGAGTCAGGTTTCATCTTTCATTTGCGGGTGTGCAGATGGAAATAATAACATAAGAACATAAGAAAGGCCATGCTGGATCCGACCAAGGTCCACCAAGTCCAGCAGTCTGTTCACACAGTGGCCAACTAGGTGCTTCTAGGAAGCCCCCAAACAGGACGACTGCAGCAGCGTTATCCTGCCTGTGTTCCACAGCACCTAATATAATAGGCCTGCTCCTCGGATACTGGAGAAAATAGGTGTGCATCATGACTAGTATCCATTTTTACTAATAGCCATGGATAGCCTTTTCCTCCATGAACATGTCCACTCCCCTCTTCAAGCCTTCCAAATAGGCAACCATCACCACATCCTGGGGCAGGGAGCTCCACAATTTAACTATACGTTGTGTGAAGAAATACTGGTCCAAGCCATTAATTGCTCATTAAGTGAACCTAAAGTTTTTAAAAATAACATTCTCCAGTAGCTTTGACTTTTGTCTCGTGGATCACAAATAAGCTAACCGGTGTGTGGGTTGAGCCGCATACAGATCACCACCCCGTGCCTCTACCTGTGGCTATTTATATCCTAGCTCAGGTGTATCATCATGATATATTTTCTGAGAGTTGGCCAGCTGTGTGTGCTTCAAAGAAGCATGCCTTTAATTGTCGCTCCCGCACAGAAGTCCACTATTATGCTGGGATCCTCTCTATTCCCTCTAATCCTCCAAGGCCCGAGACAGAATAATTGAAAATCTGGAAAGGTTCCCAGAGTGAGGCTAAAGGAAATCAAGGATTCTGTGCAGGGTTCATTGAGAGGTATATTTCGGCCTGTCACAATAATATTGTCCGTTGTGGAGAAGTAGCGAACCAAGCTTTTGGCTTCCAAGGTGCGAGGAAATCCCCCTGCCACATCACCAAAGCTGGTGTTTGCATGCTCCCAGTGTAGCAAGGAAGGTCCACACTTTGAATCAGTTCCGCATACACATCTGAACCGCAAGGCTCATCTGGAGCCCACTGAACTTGATGGATGCATCTGTTGATGCAGATGTGACCACTTGTCATTTGGGATTAACAAATGTTCCCTGTTCCATTTATATTGATTCATATATATATATATATATATATATATATATATATATATATATATATATATATATATATATATATATATATATATATATAAGTGATATATAGATATATATATGTGTGTGTGTGTGTGTGTGTGTGTATATATATATATATATATAGTCAGCAGTTTCAATATATATATTGCCAGCAGTTTCATTCCTATGCTTCCCCCCTCCCCCCGCAGTTAGTTTTGTACATATTTGTATTGTGTACATCCATTGTACGGCTCTGATGTGCATTTATGTGGTATCTATACATACAGAGCATATCATTATAATGGTTAGATCTGAGTTCAGTAGCACTTTAAAGACAAGATTTTCGGGGTATAAGATTTTGAGAGTCAAAGCCAGCATGGTGTAAAGGTTAAGAGAGGTGAACTATAATCTGGAGCACTGGTTTTGATTCCCCACTCCTCTACATGAGCAGCAGACTCTAATCTGGAGAACTGGGTTGGTTTCCCCACTCCTACACATGAAGCCAGCTGGGTGACCTTGGGCCAGTCACAGTTCTCTATGAACTCTCTCAGCCCCACCTACCTCACAAGGTGTCTATTGTGGGGAGAGGAAGGGAAGGCAATTGTAAACTGGTTTGATTCTCCTTAAAAGGTAGAGAAAGTTGACATATAAAAACCAACTCTCCTCCTCCTCCTCCTCCTTCTCCATTTTGTCAGATACCTTTGTCAGTTTATAATGGAATAGTTCAGAATTTTTTTTAAAATCTGATCATTCCTGAAGTTAACAGCAAATCCCGCTTCACCACATACAGGGACAGGACGGTGGTGGTGATGGAAAGTGCCATCAAGTCACAGCCAATTTATGGTGACATCTCATGAGGTTTAAAAGGCAAGTGATGTTCAGAGGTGGTTTCCCATTGCCTGCCTTTGAATAGCAACCCTATCCTTTCTTGGTGGTCTCCTATCCAAACCCTAAACAGGGTCGACCCTGTTTAGCTTCTGAGATCTGACAGGATCAGGCTAGCCTGGGCCATCTGGGTCAGGTGGAGAGGCAGCTCCAACTGCCGTTCCTGAATAGGAGAAAGTCTTCCAAGGTTGCTTGCTGCCTCCTCCTGCATGGATGAGAAGCCTACTCTCTTCAAATTTCCACCCCAAAACTCAGCACTTTCCTTTTCTGGAGAAGAAGGGTAGACCAAGGCAGTTCCTGAGAGGAGGAGGAGGAGGAGGAGGAGAAGAAGAAGAAGAGGAGGAGGAGGAGGAGGAGGAGGAGGAGGAGGAGGAGGAGGAGGAGGAGGAAGAAGAAGAATTGTTTTTATATGCCAATTTTTTCGACATTTAAGGAGAATCAAACTGACTTACATTCTCCTTCCCTTCCTCTCCCCACAACAGACACCACGTGAGGTAGGTGGGGCTGAGAGAGCTTGGAGAGAACTGTGACTAGCCCAAGGTCACCCAGCTGGCTTCACGTGGAGGAGTGGGGAATCAAACCTGGTTCTCCAGATTAGAGTCCACCACCCTTAACCACTATACCATGATGGATGATTGGTCTAGTTCTTAGTTGTTCAGTTGTCTATAGGGCTGTTGAATTAAAAAAAATTCGATATAGTTCGGATTCGGCCAAATTTGGCCCTTGTGGGTTCGGTACGTGCCGAAGTCCGAACTCCCCCACTTCGGATCCGTTCAATTCGGCGGGAATTCAAAGTTCGGAAAAAAATTCGGCCGAATAAAGCCATTAAAAACACAATCGCGCCTTTCCGCGGCTCGGGGGGATATTTTTGGGGTTAGAGGTCCCAAACTTTCGGCAGAGCTTCAAAGGACGTTTATTGAAAGACTCCCCAGGTTTTGTAAAGATTGGGTCAGGGGGGGCTGAGATATGGGCCCTGAAAGGGGTCCCCCCACCCTTAATGTGCATCTCTCAGCAGAGCTTGCCGCCCACGCACAAAGCTCCCAGCCCCGACAACAGCTGAGAAATTTCCAAAGCAACTGCAAAACAACTGCAAAACAACACAACCTTGTTAAACAACACCTTTGCAACACACAACTGAAACCTCCCCCCTCAAACCAGGGAGCGAGAGACTCGAGGGGGAACACACACCCCAGGCAGAACCGACAAAAGCCCCCTTTGGCTTCCCCCCCACCCACAGAAACTGCTCCCTCCCCACAAACACACAGACTCTGCTTCCCCCCCCCCACACACACATACACAGGAGAAAAATTATAGATTAAAGCCCCCAAAGGGGTCTTACTGTGGCTGTCTTCTGTTCCATCAAGAGGGGCTGAAGAGGACTTGTAATCCAAGATGATTCCAATTAGGCACGGGACGTTTTGCTCTGGAGATGCACAGGATCGGCTGATCCATTCATCCCAATAGGGGAAAGGGGAAAGGGGAAAGGGGAAAGGGGAAAGGGGAAAGGGGAAAGGGGAAAGGGGAAAGCCCATATCTCGGGACCCCCTGACCCAATGTTCACAAAACTTGGGTGGTATCTTAAGAACACTGGTCTGAAACTCCGCTCAAAGTTTGGGATCTGCACCCCCAAAAATGCGCCCCCTGCAGCCATGGAAAGAGAAAAGGGGGGAGGCGATATTTCTGCCCCCACTGAACCCATCTTTACAAAACTTGGGTAGTATCTTAAGAATAATTGACTGAAGCTATGCTAAAAGTTTGGGGGCTATATCCCCAAAAAAGTGCCCCCTGCAGCCACATAAATGGAAAAAGGGGGGGAGGGAAAAGGGGGAGAGCCCATATCTCGAGACCCCCTGACCCAACGTTTACAAAACTTGGGGGGTATCTTAAGAACACTGGTCTGAAACTCCGCTCAAAGTTTGGGATCTGTACCCCCAAAAATGCGCCCCCTGCAGCCATGGAAAGAAAAAGGGGGGAGCCCATATCTCGGGACCCCCTGACCCAATGTTTACAAAACTTGGGGGGTATCTTAAGAAGCTTCATCTGAAGCTCCAGTGAAAGTTTTGTGTCTGTACCCCAAAAAATACGCCCCCTGCAGCCACAGAAAGGAGCGAATGTGCACAAGCACCCCCCCCACACACACGAGGATTTCGCTCTCTCTCTCTCTCTCCCTGGCCGGGCCGCACATCAGCTGATTCCTCCAGTACTCAATCCTGACTGATTGGCCAGAAGAAGACCCAGCTTGGCCACCGATTGGCCGGGGGAGGAGAATGCTGCTTACTGACGGTTATGCTGCTTACTGACGGCCCCGAATTTGCCAAATTTATTCACGCACTCCCAAACTCCCTGAATTCGCCCCCCCCCGGTTGCCCACCAGTTTTGAGTTCGGTTCCTCCCGAACTAAAAACCACCGAATCAGGGGAAATTCGGCTGATTTTCAGTTCGGGCCGAACCAAATCAACAGCCCTAGTTGTCTAGTAGATTTGTCTAGTACTTAGTTGTTTCATCTAATGGGAAGTTCGTTTCTTTACCACTCTTTTGAGAAGAGATTTCAATCCCCTCCAAGCAAAACCTTTGTCATATCAAAGCCAGCAGTCTGCTTTTTAAATCTTTTTTTTTTAAATGAGAGAGAAAGCAGGGAAAAAAGAGAATTGATTGTGTCCTCACGGTCTTCTCCTTTCGGTTCATACGGAGGACTCGATCACTGTGGAAAGCATCCCATATAGCACAAACGTACCGATAATTGTTTACCCTTGTTTGCTGGTTGAAGACAAAGGCAGTGCACTATGAGTCATTAAAAAAAAAAAACTGTTGTTCACCTTATGGATTCCCTAAAGACAGGCTCTTGACTGGAATGCTATTAAGCCATCATAACATTCTCCTCGAGGAAATGAGATCGCAAGCAATTACGTGAAGCTGTTTTTGGCTTTGGGATTCTGTTTTGTGAAGCTGAATGTTAACATCTGCATTGAAACAATTACGCTCCGATGACTTGTGAAACGTTTCCTAAGAAACATTCGGGAAAATAAAATTAAAAAAACTGAACAAGAGACCTCCCGAAACCCAATCGCAAAGAATCGCCTCCCAGATCATCCCCCTCACTCATCCAATTAGAAATGGAAGACCTCAAAATGCTCACAGTATTGCGCCGTTTAAAACGGCTTCCAAGCTAGATGTGAAGTGCCATGTTTATGTACTTAAGTATTTAAGCAAATGGTTATTTTTACACATGAACTGTCTCATTAAACTCTGTGAATCTACTTATATGGTTAAATGGTTATGCGGTTAAATACTTATATAGTTATATGGTTAAATTGATGCATGTTCTGAAAAAGAGACCTCCCAAAACCCAATCGCAAAGAATCCCCTCCCAGATCATCCCCCTCACTCACGCAATTGCAAATGGAAGACCTCAAAATACTCACAGTATTGCGCCGTTTAACATAGCTTCCAAGCTAGATGTGAAGTACCATGTTTATGTATTTGTGTTTAAGCAAATGGGGATTTTTTTACACATGAACTGTCCCATTAAACTCTGTGAATCTACTTATATGGTTAAATTGATGCATGTTCTAAATCTACAGTTTCCTCAGGGCCCCTGACAGAGAATGTACAAGCTTTCCGTCTTTGGCACCTCCAGTTTAAAGAATCTCAAGTGGGGGAGGTGTTGAGAAAATCCTCTTCTTATAGACCCCTGAGAGGTGCTTGAAAGGTGCCTGACCTGGTGTCCAACATAATGTAAAGAAGAGTGAATTCACAAACCCAGTGGCAATCACATCTAAATGTCAATACCAGGTAAATCAAGAATACAAATAACAGCATGTTGGCCAGTATTTAAATGTCCAGGTCTCTCCCCCTTCCATTTTCCCCCAACAGTTGTCCGGGTCAACTGGCAATAGGGTTGCCAGGTCCCTCTTCGCCACCAGCAGGAGGTTTTTTTTGGATGGAGCCTGAGGAGGGCGGGGTTTGGGGAGGATAGGGACTTCAGTGCCATGGAGCCCCATTGCCAAAGTGGACATTTTCACCAGGGGAACTGATCTCTATCGGCTGGAGATCAGTTGTAGTAGCAGGAGATCTCCAGCTAGTACCCGGAGGTTGGCAACCCTAACTGGCAACCTTACCAAGCCCAAATAGCATGAAGCAGGATGTTTGGGATTGGAGGTGCCGCCGCCAAGGTGAAGCGCAAAACAGGAGATGCAGTGCAGCTTCGCGCTTGGGTTGGGTCCTTCACAGCCAGACTTATTTCCAAATGGATGCACTTACAACAAAAATATTAAAGCACTTCAAACAACATTAATGCTAGACATTTTCCCTTAGTGGTTCTCTCCTACTGTGCAACTAATGTCCCCTTTTGATTTCTATTGTATGAAAACACTTTGGGGATGTTTTAAGATAGTTTTATCGCCAAACTGATCAGAACTTGTTGGCCTTGGAAGGATTGGTTTCTACTGCTCTTCTGTTCTGTATCATCGAGCTGCTCCAGCATGGTTTATACTACCAATGCTGATTCTATGACCTTAAGCAGATGATGATCTGATCTGATTAGATCTCACTGAAAGTACTATGTTCAGTTTGGGGCACCACAATTAAAGAAGGATGTAGACAAGCTGGGAAATGTCCAGAGGAGGGCAACAAAGATGATGAGGGGTCTGGAGACCAAGTCCTATGAGGAAAGGTTGAAGGAGCTGGGTGTGTTTAGCCTGAAGAGGAGAAGACTGAGAGGGGATATCATAACCATCTTCAAGTACTTGAACGGCTGTCACATAGAGGATGGTGCTGAGTTGTTTTCTGTTGTTTCCTGCACAATGCAGGAAATTCACAACTACCTTCCCACCACACACCCCTAGTGCCCCCTACTCCATGTCCAGAAGATGGCCAAAATGCCCTCCCTCTCATCATCTGCTTAAGGTCATAGAATCAGCATAGCTGACAGATGTCCATCTAACCTCTTTTTAAAAACCTCCAGGGAAGGAGAGCTTACCACCTCCCGAGGAAGCCTCTTCCATTGAGGAACCGCTCTAACTGTGAGAAAATTCTTCCTAATGTCTAGATGGAAATTCTTTTGATTTAATTTCAACCCATTGGTTCTGGTCCAACAACAGAAAACAACTCGGCACCATCCTCTATATGACAGCCCTTCAAGTACTTGAAGATGGTCGTCTTCTGTGTCCATGTCACCGTTTGTTTAGCTTCTGGTTCTGGGTCCCACGGGATCCCTGATCAGTGACTCATCAGAGCTAAAAGGTTGTTGACATTGCCTTTTTTTAGAAGACTTCACTTCCATGATTAACGGCTGGAAGATCGACCTCCAGAGACTTTGTGTGCAAGGACCAAGGGCAGATTGCCTCTTGTTATTGCCTTATAGATCTTTGGCTGAACAGCTATCCCTTTGCTTGACCAAAACCACTGTAAGAATCTTCATATATATATATATATATATATATATATATATATATATATATATATATATATATATATATATATATATATCTGCTTGTTACTCTGTTGGGAAAACCGAAACTACCTCAGGAGTCTGCGATGCTGGAGGAGTTTTATGGTGATTTGTAGTTTACAGTTCCTGAACTTCTGTAAGAGGGTTCAGAGTAAAGCACTCATAAAAGGTTTGAAGCACTCCAATAATTTCAAATCATTTGGCACAGTAGAGAGCAATTTAAAATTGTTTGAAGTGCTTTAATATTTTTGTTATAAGTGCATCAAATTGGAAATAAGTCTGGATGGGTGCTTTCAGAACCGTTTGAGACTTGCCGAACTTAAAAAATTTAGCATCCAAAATGGAAAATAAATTGGGGGCGGAGAGAGAGGGGGGGATGATAGTGGTTAGCTGAATACAAAGAATTTACAGCTATGGTGAGGAAGATCGATTGCTTGATAATTAAGACAATTAGATTAAAGCTGTTTATAACCAGCTATACTGTTACAGTGACATGGTGGACATGAATAGGAACATTTCTTGTTGACTGACAGGGACAGACACATAACTGCATGGATTATGATTAGGGGAGCCAACCTCCAGGCAGTAGCTGGAGATCTTGTGCTATTACAACTGATCTCCAGGCAACAGAGATCAGTTCCCCTGGAGAAAATGGTCGCTTTGGAAGATGGACTCTATGGCATTATACTCCATTGAAGTCCCTCCCCTCACTAAACCCCACCCTCCTCAGGTTGAACCCTCAAAATCTACAGGTATTTCCCAACCTGGAGCTGGGAACCCTAGTGTATTTTTTGGCCAATTGAAAGAACCAGTTATATACAGCCCTATATGGCATGAACCCCTGTGTATCTTACTAACATCTGATCCTACATGAACCTCTTAATTCCTTTGGGTCACTAGGTGAACTGATCTCTGTCGGCTGGAGATCAGTTGTAATAGCAGTAGATCTCCAGCTACTAACTGGAGGTTGGCTACCTTAGGGTCACCCAGCATTATTTGTGCTTTGCTTGGTGTATAATTTGTTTTAACATTTTTCAGAATTGTGATTTTTATTCATTCATTCATTCAGTTTCTCTCCCACCCCTTCCCAACCAGGTCAGGCTCAGGGCGGCTTACAACATATTCCAATAAATAAAACATAACACGTTACAGTTAAAAATTCTCTGACATTATGTCACGTTCACCTATCTAAGTCAGACAAAGCTGCAAGCAAAGTTCATTCCCGAAGGGAGGTGTGAAGCCTGGAAGAATGATTCCTACCAGCTTTCTTCATGTCAAAAATGTACATTTTTAAAAATTCTTTTTTTATTGCATTGGATGTCATTTTACATCTCCATACCTTTATAATTACAATTTACACTTTCCTTCTTCCAATACAAATTTTTCCCCTTCCCCCCTTTCCCTCCCCTCACGGACCAATCCATAATATCATATTTTCATATTTTCAGGCATGAGCATAGCCTTTTAAGTTTTACTAAAGTCTCTTTGTTGGCTTCTCCACTTTCACCCAATTAATGTATGGGTTCCACTTAGTCTTCAACTCCATTTCTTCTGTTTCTCCCATCGTCTGTTGTTTTAAGTATCCCAGCACATCTGTTTGCATATATTTGAACACATTCCACCTGTCCAAAGTCCACTTTGTTTTATCTTTCCATCCAAAAGCTATAACTGCGTGAGCCGCTAATATCATTGCTTTAAACATCTCTTGTTTACTCTTTTCTACCTTCTCACACCCCATAATTCCTATAAGCATCAGGTCTACAGTTGCTTGAAGTCTAATCTTAAATAATTCTCTAATTTTACTAAGTATTTTATTCCAAAATTCTATTACCCTTGGGCACTCCCACCACAAGTGTGAGAACCACCCCTCTGTCAAAAATGTACATTATTCTACATAGCGTTCCTCTCCAAAACAAATAACAGTAACAACAGCTATCCAAAATACTAGGGTTTCCAGGTGCCACCACCAGTGGGAGGTTTATGGGGTGGTGCCTGAGGAGGGCAGGGTTTGGGGAGGGGAGGGACTTCAACACCATAGAGTCCAATTGGCAAAGGGGCCATTTTCTCCAGGGGAACTGATCTCTACCACCTGGAGATCAGTTGTAATAGCAGGAGATCTCCAGCTAGAACCTGGAGGTTGGCAACCCTACAAGTGCTTCATAGGATCATATTGACAATTTATTTGCAATTCATGCAGGGCTGCCCTTGAGGTTGCTTCAGAAACTTTGGGCTATACATAATGCGGCTGCAAGGCTGTTGATGTATGCATCGTGGTCATCCCGTATGCAACGCATACTTAAGCACATCTGTGCAGAGGTCATAAACTCTTCTTCTTCTGAAGCCAGCTGGGTGACCTTGGGCTAGTCACAGGTATCTTTGAGCTCTCTCAGCCCCACCTACCTCACAGGAGGTCTGTTATGGGGAGGGGAGGGGAAGGTGATTGTAAACTGGTTTGATTCTTCCTTAAGTGGTATAGAAAGTCGGCATATAAAAACCAACTCTTCTTCATCATCATCTTCTTCCAAGACAGAGCTAGTCCATTTAAAACCTCACAGCTTTTCCAAGATTTTCAAAAGCAACCCTATTCTAAAGAGGAGATTCCTTAGGTAAGCTTACCCAGGGAGTTAAAGCCGTTCAATACCTGTTCATGACCTCTGCACAGATGTAAATATATTTCCCTGCATCCCTGTCAGATATATGTCACCCAGTAACAGAAGGCCAGCTTGCTACCCACCAGCTTCTCAATTATGTCAGGCCTTCAGAACAAATGAGTCAGAATGCGAATTAATCAATATCTCAAATAACTCACGCTGGGTGTTAGTACAGGGTTGCTTAATCCTTATGGTGTAAATTGATTTCTGAAATAATAATGGATGGGGAGAGGCTTATTTTCTTGCTTTGCAATTCATGTCGAGGTCCGGGTTTCCTCCCCCCCCCTCCCCGCTTTGAAAACAATCCATTTTCCCTGACGCTGTCATCACCTTGATTGGCAGAACGGTGGGTAGCCGTCCATGTGGCAGATGTGCGGGGGATGCATGCGGTTCAAATAAATACCTGGCAACTTGGCAAGATGTTTCCCTTTCTTCCTTTGGTGAAAAAAAGGAAGGCTCTGCGAAGGCCGGAGAAGATTATTCTGTAGTCAAAAACCGATTACGGCTCATGGTTAAATTGGCCCAAAGAGCGGGGAGGGGAATCAATTCATCCCAAAGTCAGACGAGAGAAATATTTTTAGGAAGGGATTTATGAGAAAGAGATGGCAGCGATGTAAATCTGTTTATGCTGATGGCTTGGAAAATAGCAACCTTCTGCGGCCGAAATTATTCTCAATCAATGCAGTACAGACATATTGTTTTTAAAGCTAGTGTAGCATAGCAGCTAATAGCTCAACTGCATGGGATCTTGGAATATCGATTTAGGGCACAATCTGGGGGGGGCAAAGCCCTCCCTCTCCTATAATACTAGAACAAGGAGTCATCTGCTGAAGCTGGAGGGTGAGAGATTCAAAACAGAGAAAAGGAAGTATTTCTTCACACAACGTATAGTTAAATTGTGGAACTCCCTGCCCCAGGATGTGGTGATGGCTTCTAACTTGGAAGGCTTTAACAGGGGAGTGGACATGTTCAAGGAGAAGAGGGGTATTCCTGGCTGCTAGTAAAAAATGGATACTAGTCATGATGCATGCCTATTCTCTCCAGGATCAGAGGAGCATGCCTATTATCTTTGGTGCTGTGGAACACAGGCAGGATAATGCTGCTGCAGGTGGTCTTGTTTGGGGGCTTCCTAGAGGCCCCTGGTTGGCCACTGTGAGAATAGACTGCTGGACTTGATGGGCCTTGGTCTGATCCAACAGGGCCTTCCTTATGTTCTCATGAAGCTTCTTAGGAGTTGGTGTGACCCTTGCCAGCGCAGTTATCCCGTGATAAGGAGCACTTATGCCAGCACGGAGGGCAATTACACCAGCGCCTGGATGGAGCAAAGCTGTGCCTGCCTCTCCTGCCAGCACCGCCTCTCTAGGAACTAAATCCTGGAAGAGGCAGCATACACTGGTGTGGAGGGGTGCGGTCTCGGGGCATTCCTGGGGCAGAGGTGCCTTTAGGCAGCTTCCTCACCCATTTCAGCCCAGGAATGCCTCTTGACATGGTGGCGTGCCTACACCACCTTTTTTGGTGACCTGGCCCTGCCAAAGGCAGTGGGACATTTTTGCCCTTCTTCTGTTTTTTATTATTTAAAAATGGGACTTTTGTTCCTCAACAATGGCCGGTCCAGCATCTAGAGCAGTTTTTTTCTTCTTCAAAGAATGTGTAGGGGAGAGAAGAATGGGGGTCAAGGAAGTGACCATGAGGAAGGAGGTATCTAACTAGGGTTGCCAACCTCCAGGTGGTAGCTGGAGATCTCCCACTGTTATGACTGATCTCCAGCCGATAGAGATCAGTTCACCTGGAGAAAATGGCCACTTTGGCCATTAGACTGTATGGCATTGAACTCCCTCCCCTCCCCAAACCCCACCCTCCTCAGGCTCTGTTTCAAAAACTTCCCACCGGTGGCAAAAAGGGATCTGGCAACCCTATAGCTAACCCTTTCCCCCGCAGAGCTGGATTTATGCACAAACAAAGTAAACTATAGTTTTGGGCAGGGATCCTCATTGTGGATCCCATAGGCACCATGATGCCCACCTAGTGTTGTCAGAAAGTGGCAGGGCTTCTGATTGGCTGTTCTTTTATTCTGCCTCTCACCCCTCTTTCCCAGCGCATCGTTGAAATTACCCCTCTTCTACCCAGTGCAGTAACTAGCTAAGTTTGTGCCAGAATCAAGAATACATAATTGTGCCTTTCTATAATTTCATAATAGTTATTTATTATTTTAGTAAAAAAGCTAAATAGGTAGGTAACAACAAGCATAATAACATCATAATTATTTTACTTATGAGGTCTGCATACACAATCAACTAATGCATAAGTAAGTGAGTATTTAATGTAGCATTTAAAACATACAAAATTAAATTACATCGGGTACAAAACATTTTTTTGCAATTGAACTTTTTTACCTTTTTAGACATTTACATGCAATTATGTCAAACAGTTTTGTACACTGTTTACATTATAAATTATTCATTATGCCACTTAAACAGCCAGTTTAGCTTTTATGAGTATTGTATATATTTCAGTTGTCTCCAAAAAAAATGTTTTTTCCCAAAGAAAACAGCATTTCCCATGGCATCAATGTACCTGGAAATTTTACAGTTCTGGTTACAGATTCTAGTGCAGGTCATGATTCTAAACAAAAAAGGTATGGTTGCCTGTTTACAAACTGAAGGCAGACAAGTATATTCCTCATATGCCACCAGCTTAGGGTTGCCAACCTCCAGGTACTAGCGAGAGAACTTCTGCTATTACAACTGATCTCCAGGTGATAGAGATCAGTTCACCTGGAGAAAATGGCCACTTTGGCAATTGGACTCTATGGCATTGGAGTCTCTCCTCTCCCCAAACCCCACCCTCCTCAGGCTCCGCCCCAAATATCTTCCACCGGTGGCAAAGAGGGACCTGGCAACCCTACACCAGCGATAACAACAAAAGCATGTAGGATCCATGTGACTTCCACAGAGCTGTTACAGCACGCCAACTTTTTATATTTAACAACATTAATGTTTTTTAAAAAAACATAAATTTAAAGTCTGCATTACAACATGAGCCGCCTAGAGCTGAGGATCTTAACTGTTTTGGTTCCAGACTTTCTCTCATGCCGCCAATCAACCAACCGCTGTTCTCGAAAAGAGCAGAGAGAGATTCCAAGAGGTCTCCCGCTATGGCAAGAGCTCTGGCATGCCAAGAAGAAGAAGAAGAAGAAGAAGAAGAAGAAGAAGAAGAAGAAGAAGAAGAAGAAGAAGAAGAAGGAGGAGGAGGAGGAGGAGGAGGAGGAGGAGGAGGAGGAGGAGGAGGAGGAGGAGGAGGTTTTTATACTCCGCTTTTTTCTACCTTTAAGGAGACTAAAACTGGCTTACTATTCCCTTGCCTTCCCCTCCCCACAACAGACACCCTGTGAGGTAGGTGAGGCTGAGAGAGCTGTGACTAGCTGGCTTCATATGGAGGAGTGGAGAATCAAACCCAGTTCTCCAGATCAGAGTCCACCACTCCAAACCACCGCTCTTAACCACTGCACCACGCTGATCCCAGTGCGGATTGTGAACAATTTATTTGTGATCAGCTGTTGTCTGGGTAGTGACTGACCAATGGGCCAGCAAGGCCAGCTATTTCTTCCCGTTACAAACAAGAAAAATGGTGAGCGCTCCAGTAGCATGGTGACTTCCCAATACGGCGGCATTTATTTTAGCAGATTGGCCTTCTGCTGCCTCGTATTATCTTGGGATCCCAAAGGCAGAGCGAGATGCCGACGCATTTCTGGGCCAGTTGCGCTGAAATTACAGAGGTGTGTAATAGGTCTTTTGGTTTTAATATTCAGGAGGCAATTCACCTTTGGGGATGGAAACAGACCATCTGGTTGCGGAGAGGACGGTCCCTCGTGCGGGGATTCGGAAGAGCACGTTTGTGTTGTGCTCACCGTTTATAAAATGAGCCGAGCGCACTTTTCACAAGGCAAAAATAACCTCCGTGCTCCTGCCTGCGTGCTGTGGTCTATTATATAATATTCAGGTGCTTAGGTCACCTTTCAAATGTTTGTGTAGTTCTCCTGGGGAAGCAGAAGCTTCTGTAAAGTCAAGATGATGAGCAAATCACCCCCTCTGTGGCTGGATCACAAGTCGATAGCAAATGGAGACTGGTACCCTCAAATGCTTGATAACGGTTCAGTTCCTTAACACATGCTCTTAACTGTATTACAAAACATTTGGCGCATGCATGTTCTCATGTTGCTTTCCATGTGCCTGTCCCCTGTCTTCACTCTTGACAATGGCCTGCAAACTAGGCATTTTGACCCTTCTCACATGGCTGAGGAAGGAAACTGTATGTCTTTGGTCATTTATGCCTGGGAGTTTTGCCTGAGGTTCGTTGGTGGCTGGACCCACTCTTTCCTGTTGGGAATCTCTGCACCAGCAGCCTCCAAGCTCAAATCAAGTCCCGCCCCTTTAAATGCTGCTTTGTAATTGCAGTGCTCACTGTGAGAGAAGACCCCCCCCCCAAAAAAAACCCCAATTGCCACTTAAAAAAGCATTTTAAGAACAAAAAACGGAGCAATCTGAAAGAAGGGGGAGTGGAATCCAAACCTCCGTTTTAAAATGCCTTTCTTTTGCTCAGAAAGAGCTCCGAGGAAGCAGGAAGCATTTGAATCTCTGCCTCTTTACATGCTGCTTTGTGACTGGCTGTGAGACAACAAGCCAATCTTTTTGTGGCCCGGTTTTGCTATCTGCATGGAGATTTCAGGAGGGCTGAGCTCAGATTAGAGGGGAAAGGCGGATTAACAGAGGAATGGGAAGACCCGGGCATTGCGAGGGCTGGCAGCGAGGTCATCTCTAATGGATGGAGAACTCATGCAGAGTTCCAAGGAGTAACCGAATCAGACCGGGGGGGGGGGGGCAAATGTGAGTCCAAGTGCCCATGCATAAATGTCCTTTGAGAGGCAGCGCGGTGTAGTGCAGTAGGCTTGCTAGCCCAGATCAGGAGTGGGGGGGAAAGGCTGTTGGCTCGGCTGGCTCGTGGGCTGGATAAGAGCTCCCAAGGGGCCGGATCCGGCCTGCGGGCCTTATGTTCGACAACCCCTGGTTTAGGGCTTTAAATGTGAGAGCAAGCACCTTGAACTTGACTTGGAATCCAATAGGCAGCCAGTGAAGCTGCTTTAGTTCGTGTCACATATGGGATGACCACGATGCATTCGTCAACAGCCTTGCAGCTGCATTCTGTATAACCCAAAGTTTCTGAAGCAACTTCAAGGGCAGCCCTGCATAAATTGCAAAGAAATTGTCAATGTGATCCTATGAAGCACTCATAGGGTTGCCAACCTCCAGGTACTAGCTGGAGATCTCCTGCTATTGATAGCCAGCATGGTACAATGGTTAAGAGCGGTGGTTTGGAGTGGTGGACTCTGATCTGGAGAACCGGGTTTGATTCCCCACTCCTCCACATGAGTGGAGGAGGCTAATCTGGTGAACTGGGTTTGTTTCCCCACTCCTACACATGAAGCCACCTGGGTAACCTTGGGCTAGTCACAGCTCTCTGAGCCCCACCTACCTCACAGGGTGTCTGTTGTGGAGAGGGGAAGGGAAGGTGATTGTAAACCGATTTGAGTCTCCCTTAAGTGGTAGAGAAAGTCGGCATATAAAAACCAACATTTCTTCTGTTACAACTGATCTCCAGCTGATAGAGATCAGTTCCCCTGGAGAAAAATGGCCACTTTGGCCATTGGACTCTGTGGCTTTGAAGTCCCTCCCCTCGCCAAATCCTCCTCAGCCTCTGCCCAAAAAAACCCCTCCCTCCGGTGGCAAGGAGGGACCTGGCAATGCTAAGCACCTGGCGCCCTCAGCTGTGAGCACTGCAATTGACATTCAGTTGCGCAAATTGAATTGGCCCTTTAAATATATATATATATATTCATCTTCACATTGTGAAGTCTCAAAAGCAAAGCAAAAGCAGGATAAATATGTGTTGCCTACTGAACGATTTGATTGTTATGACAAAGGCATATGACATCGGCAGTCGTTTGGAGGAAAATATTTGTAGCTACATGTGCTTTCTCTGGTTGCCTGAGGAAATTTTGCCAGCGCAAGCATACACCAAAGAACAGTGATGGAAGACTTGTACAAAATAGCTCTGCAGTCCTGTCGGTCAGTTTTGTGGTCAGACTACACAACAGTTTCCCATGCAGCGAGTATGAACGCTGAACGGGGACCCATTCAATAAGGCTTTATTGAGAATCAGAATGGGCCGAGGATGAGTAAAATGAAAGCAAGCTGGAGTTCTAACCCGGTGTGAGAAGCATCAATGTGTTGATGGTAAGGGTTGCCAACCTCCAGGTAGTGGCTGGAGATCTCCTGCTATTGCAACTGATCTCCAGAAGACAGAGATCTGTTCCCATGGTGAAAATGGATGCTTTGGAAGGGGGATCTATGGCATTACACCCCCTTGAAGTCCCTCCCCTCCCCAACTCTTGCCAGCGTGATGTAGTGGTTAAGAGAGTTGGTTTGGATCAGTGGACTCTAATCTGGAGAACCGGGTTTGATTCCCCACTCCTCCATATGAGCAGCGGACTCTAATCTGGTGAACCATGTTGGTTTCCCCACTCCTACACATGAAGCCAGCTGGGTGACCTTGGGCTAGTCACAGCTCTCTCAGCCCCACCTACCTACCAACTCTTCTTCTCCTCCCCCTCCTCCAGGTGGTGGCTGGAGATCTCCTACTATTATAACTGATCTCCACACAACAAAGATCAGTTCCCCTGGAGAAAATGTCCACTTTGGCCATTGGACTCTAGTCTCTTTTCAGTGCCCAAACTGCGACCTCCTCAGGCTCCACTCCCAACATCTCCAGGTAGTTCCCTACCTGGAGCTGGCAACCCTGTTGATGGTCTGACCATGGATTTCCCATAGTCCCAAGTGTTCGTCTCCCTGAAAGCTTTGAGTGAGCATACAGAGGCAGTGGAGTTGCCAACTGCAACTTGGGAAAATCCTGGAGATTGTGTAGGGCAATACCTGGGGATGGAGTAGCTTGGGGAAGGGAGGGAGGTCAATGGGGATGGGATGCCACAGACTCTCCCCTCTAAAGCTACTGTTTCCTCCAAAGGAAGGATCAGGCCAAGGCACATCAAGTCCAGCAGTCTGTTCACACAGTGGCCAACCAGGTGCCTCTAGGAAGCCCACAAACAAGACGACTGCAGCAGCACCATCCTGCCTGTGCTCCACAGCACCTAATATAATAGGCATGCCCCTCTGATCCTGGAGAGAATAGGTATGCATCATGAGTCATGATGCATACCTGTTCTCTCCATGATGATGCACACCTATTCTCTCCAGTCATGATTCATGACTAGTATCCATTTTTACTAGTAGCCATGAATACCCCTCTCCTTCATGAACATGTCCACTCCCCTCTTAAAGCCTTCCAAGTTGGCAGGCGTCATCACATCCTGGGGCAGGGAGTTTCGCAATTTAACTATTGTGGTCACCCCAACAACTACTTTGGGGCTTTGCTTTGATTATACTTGCATTTCCTGAACGTCAGAGGTCTCCTTGCTCTCCCTGCATGTTTCCCCACATTTCTCCCCATGTTATTTGGATGCTGGCTAAATATGAATCCAGAAAATGTGGGCAAAACACACGGGGAGAGCGAGGCGACCTCTGACAGTCAGAAAATGCAAGCATAATCAAAACAAAGCCCCAAAGACGTCAGCGGGGTGACCGCGAGGAAACAGCCATGCATAAATGGCCCTATAGGTCTACCCCAGTGCATACCTTATCTTGGTCTAGGAGAGAACAGTGATTTATGAATATTGTTTAGATATTTCAGTTCTTTAAATAAACCCACTTTTCGTGTTTTTTGTTTTTTTTGCATTTCTATGAAAAACAATCTATTCCGGATGTTCAAGTGGGTGACTGGTGACTAGGCAACTCGTTCGGAGGCGGTAGAAGTCTGGAGGGGGTACAAAGTGCAACGTTTCTTGCAGAAATCAACCGGTTTGATCCCCCACAATCCAGTCCTCGTGTTTGCAGAGGTGGTTCTTTGCATGCCCCCCCTTCCCGGTCCTCGGTGACTGTTGCTCTAATTGGGGATTATGCAATCACAACATGAAAGTGCGCAGCGGTACGCGGTGCCGAATTAAATACTTCCCACACAGAGTTCATTAAGCCCTGAAGTTTGCTAATTAATTAATTAGGACCGCACGATTCGTGGGGATTACAATAAAATTAGCATTGGCATCTGTTTTTTTCATCAAGCCCGCTTCAGAACACATTTTTTTAAAGCATTTTGACACTCACAGACAGTGAGCACTCACTCAGAAAAGTGTTAAAAATTCGTTTTCTTATGCATAAACAGTTAAGGGGGAAAATATACTTCTTGTAAAAATTCTGGTCCACGCTTGGCTGTAGCGACGCAGGTTCCTCTGAAGGCAATTATGGAGAGCAATATTTTAAATGATGTACTTTTGCTACAAAAGAAGTTTGTTTTTTTCCAGAAAGAGAAGTGAAACAATTCCTCATCTTCCCTCGGTGTAACTGTGACCGAAGACTCGATCATAGGCTAATATGTTCCTTCATTATGGTCTGTAGGAGAGGTGTATACTATGCCAGTTTCCAGGTAGAAATATCCTTGCTTCATAGGTCTTTAAAATTTTCGTTTGCAGAGCAGACATGAGCATGAAATGGAGAGGGGCCGGGGCTCAGTGGTAGAGCATCCAATTGGCATGCAGATAGGGTTTCCAGTTCCCTCTTCACCACATGCAGGAGGTTTTGGGGTCTGAGCCTGAGGAGGGTGGGGTTTGGGGAGGGGAGGGACTTCATTGCCATAGAGTCCAATTGCCAAAGCAGCCATTTTCTACAGGGGAACTGATATCTATCACCTGGAGATCAGTTGTAATAGCAGGAGATCTCCAGCTAGTCCCTTGAGGTTGGCAACCCTATTCCCAGCAGTTACCTCGATTCTTGTACTGTAAACTGTAACCAGAATGCCATCTGTCTGAGGTTTTTCTTTTTCCGTTCCCTTATTCCCTTTTATTTTATTCTGCTCAGGAGTTTGCGGTCCCCAGGGATGAGCGAATTAGCAAGAGAAGGGCCGAGTCAACTCACAAAATAAAGATGGAATCAGCTCATGCAGTTCATGAGCAGCTTGTGCAACAGCAACAACAAAATGTACAATAAAAACAAAGCGTGAATCCTCACTTGTTTTGAATCACCAAACTATTTGCAAAAAGGGAAACTGAGGGTGTCATTTCACATTTCTCTCAGAGAAGGAAGAGAGATTTGCATCTGAGTGCATGGAGCAGGAGGAGATTCTCAAGGAAGTTTTCAGCAATCAAGATGAATTCACACAAACAGAAGTATTTTAAAGGCATTTGTTGTGATTATTTTTATACTCTATAATACCTATAGCAATGTTATCGGCACTTGTCCAAGCAGCTTGGTGGTGGGAGGCTCTTTTTTAAGTAACGGGAATTTGTGTCTTTATTTTATTTATTTATGAAAACATTTATATTCTGATAATAGACACCCCCAGCTAAAACCAAAGGCAACATAGCAAGCCCTAAATTCCCCCCTTCCCTCTTAAATAGGGTTTGCCAACTTCTAGGTACTAAGCAAATAATACATATGCTGACCTAACTAAGTTATGCAAACCAACAGCACCAGCTCAATTATTTATAAACGTAGATTAGAAAAGAAATGATGACAATTAATAAATTATGTCAGATTATTATTCAAATTCTTATTCAAACATTCAGGTTCTTTTGCCAATGGAATAATACATAACAAAAAGCCACGGTTACTTCACCAGGAACCAAGTCATAAAGGCTATAAGCATATAAGTATCTTGGGTCCTAAAATTCAAAGGAATAATCTCAGTTAGAAGAGTTCAAATGAAATCGTTCCAGACGTGGTTCACAATCCAAAACCCAAAATCCAAGGTCCAAAAGTCCAACAAAACGTTACTTCCGGATAAGTAGGCGTTTCGCAATTATGATTGCTTCATCAGTTGTTTGTATCCAAATGTTCTTGCCCCAAACGGGTTAAATAGGATTAACACGGGTACAGAGACCTCTAAATTGACCAGTAGACCCTCACGGCTCCTATTGCAATTGCAATTTAAGGAATGTTATTAAAATAATTACAGTTGCAGACACGCTCGTAACAAGACACACAGCACCCGCTACATTCAAGAGCTAGGAGATAAAAGGAATGAGGGGGCAGACATAAGGATCTGAGGATGTGGGGGATAGTTACCGTTCAGATGGATGACATTCATCTTAGGAGCTGTGGAACACAGGCAGGATGGTGCTGCTGCACTCGTCTTGCTTGTGGGCTTCCAAGAGGCACCTGGTTGCCCACTGTGTGAACAGACTGCCGGACTTGATGGGCCTGGGTCTGAACCAGCAGGGCATTTCTTGTCCAAGATGGCAGCTGCGTCGAAGCAGAGAAACAACCGGCGTTTCTCGGAGAGGAAGCAAGAAGGACCACACACCAAGTATGGGGTGTTGCATTTTGGATCCATGAAAACACTCACACTTTGCCATCATGATTGGGGTAGTATTTATACCTAAAAATGTATCCTGAGGTGTTATGACCTCTGTTGGCAACCAGGTATTGCCAGGGACAAAGGCTTGATTACTCCTTGATGGGTCTAGATCTGTGGTTCCCAAACTGTGTTCCACGGAGCACAAACATCTCCTAGTGCTCCGTGAAGAGATTGGAAAGAAAAATACTACTGTCATTTGATTTAGTATTTAGGTGCTAGGTGAAAATTAGTGCTCCATGATGAATTTATCTCCTAAAAAGTGCTCCATGACTCAAAAAGTTTGGGAACCGCTGGTCTAGAGGTTTGAGTATGAAAGAACACAACGTATAGGCAGATGATACAAACACCTAGATTAGCAGGTTAAGTACCGGTAAATACTCTAGTATAGATTTTCAGATGTGTGAGGATGCTTGTGAGATGTTTCCCAGGAAGGAGGGAATGACTCAGGGGTGCCTGGCTCCATCTATTTTGCAAGTTAGACGGGCTTAGTGGAGGATCTGGATATGTAAAATGGACTCGTCAGAGTTCTCTGAATGGACTCTTGATTTCAAATACAATTAAGAGGTCTGCCATCATTTCCAGGTGTCTGCTAGGAGAGCTACATTAAGTATGTGAAAGAGGTTATAGTTGCCAGGCCTTATGCTATGGCAAGAGGCCTTCTACCAATTGCCTCTGGTGCTCTCTTCCACTCTGAGCGGTGGCAGGAGAAAAATATTTACAACCCACCAGCATCCTCTGTGCCAGCAGGTCACTTCCAGGGACAACCAGGAAGACACAATGGGTAGCTCTAGGAATCGCTGGAAACTCTATAGTTTTACCACAAAGTTTCCAGCGATTCCTAGAGCTGCTCATTGCCACTTCTGGGTTGTACACAGAAGTGACATAGTGACATTGGTGATGTCACTAATGTTGCACATCCCCATGGCCCCACTTCCAACCTTCCAGTTGGCTGCCATCTGACCACAAGATGCTCTTGTACCGCTTCAGTTTTTCATGGCACAGTGATACAAATTATCTGTTGCTAATATGGGTAAAGTACCGTCAAGTCACAGCCAATTTATGGCAACCCAGTAGGGATTTCAAGGCAAAAGACTAACAGAGGTGGTTTGCCATTTCCTTCCTCTGCATAGTGACTTTGGTATTCCTTGGTGGTCTCCCATCCAAGAACTATTCAGGGGTGACCCTTCTTAGCTTCTAAGATCTGAGGAGATCAGGCTAGGTATCCAGGTCAGGGGATCCACTGCTAATCGCTGCAGATTAAGTTGCAGTTAAAGGCACAGTGACAATGGCCAGTAAAAAGTTGGCAACACTGTATGCTAAGCTAACGGTTTTAATCAGGTGTTCCCATGTCTAAATAATTCTTCTGCATCCCCCTCCATATCGGAGGGAAATGAAGTCAGTACAACCACATAATAATGAGAATGCTTCATTTCTAATTATCCAGGGAGAAGCTTTGTAGCTCCAGATGGAAATATTCCTTTCTATGGAGTTTTTTCTTTTTGGGGGGTTGCTTTGTTTTTCTGGACTAATTGGCTGTCTAATGAAGTGTCCTGTCAGTGCTAATTTGAATTTTGTGTGTGTGAAGGAAACACCTGCTTAGCAGGACTCAGATTCCCAATTCTTCTCGGTAACCCAACAAAATACGGTGATTATGGTTAGCACGAGTGATACGTAGTGTTATGGGTAGGATTGTGTCCCCACAGAAGCTTAAAAAAACTCCCATAGATTAGAAGAGGCCTGAATTTTTTGGTAAACCCGGAAATAAGACAAATACCAAAATTTACTGGTATGAGTATTCGACTTATTCCACGTTTACCGAAAAAAATCGGGCCCAATAAAATTGAACCCGAAATTTATTCTTTCTTTCTTTTTTTCTTTTTTTGCACAACTTTAGTTATGGGAGAGTTGAAAAATGGCACCCATGGAGTGTGATCTTAAATCCTATCCATGGGTCAAGATAGATGTTTTAAGAAATAAGTTCTATTTTATGTTAACATTTCTGCTGCGTGCGACTAATTTTAGGTTGAAGGACCATTTCTTCCGATATGGTAGCTCCATCTGTCCCTGCAGGATCTTCTCTCTGTCTCCATCTGCAGCTTATAAAGGCCTCTATCCAATCTTGGCATTTAAAACAGTGACTTCTCTCATGTCATGGAACAGTTTTCTGGAGGCTACTAAGAGGACACCTTCTACCACAGTTTTTACAAAGAGGTGCAAGACTGAATTGTTTAAAAGGGGATTGGGAAGTGAAAAATGGCAATAAGGACCCTTCCTTTCTTTCTTGGTCTGGTTCTCTGTGCTTTTCTTGTTTTAAGTCTTATGGTTTACAGTTGTTTTGAGTTTGGCTGTAAGTGGGCTTTGGGGAGGGGAAGGAACGAAGATGACAAAAAAGAAGAATTTCCCGCCATTAGTTGCTATCTGGCAACCCTATTTCTGTAGTCTGGATATCAGTTGTATTTACATGAGATCGCCAGGCCCAGCTGTCATTGCAGTTCAAAAGACAGTTAGGGTTGCCAGCCTCCAGGTGTCACCTGGAGATCATCCCCTATTACAATTGATCAACAAGTAATCAAGATCAGTTTCCCTGGAGAAAATGGCTGCTTTGGAGAGTAGGCTTTATGGCAATATGTCCTGCTGAGCTCCCTCCCCAGACCCCGCCTACCTCAGGCTCCACCCCCCAAAAAAATCTTCTGCTATTTCCCAACTCAGAGCTGGCAACCCTAACTGGCAAGATCCAGTCAAAGATCTGTCTTTCAGCTTTTCTTTAGCTGGTTTTTCATAGAAAGGTTGCAACCCAGCTCACAATTAGACTCCTTAAATGCCACTGAATTCATCGGGAGTTGTTGTATTTATTTGCTTCATTTATGCCCCACCTGCCTTCCTGGTAGCAACCCAAAATGGCTTACAACATTCTCCTCCTTCTCTATTTTAATCTCACGACAATCCTGTGAGGTGGGTTAGGTTGAGAGTGTGTGACTGGCCCGAGGTCACCCAGAGAGCTTCCGTGGCAGAATGAGGATTTCAAGATCTTCTTTGTGCAGGAAACACCTGCCTGGTAGAACTCAGATCCCCATTTCTTCTCCATAACCCAACAAAATGTGCTAGAGTGTCCCCGTCACTCCCCCCACCCCCAGATCTGGCAAGCCTAACCAGCGTTAGCATACCCTAAGGTTGCCAACCTCCAGATAATAGCTGGAGATCTCCTGCTACCACAACTGATCTCCAGCCAATAGAGATCAGTTCCCCTGGAGAAAACGGCTGCTTTGGCAATTGGACACTATGGCATTGAAGACCCTGCCCTCCCCAAACCCTGCCCTCCTCAGGCTCCGCCCCAAAAACCTCCCACTGATGGCAAAGAGGGACCAGGCAATGCTACATTTCCCTGCCTGATCACTTGTGAGTGCTTTACCACCCATAAGTCCAGCTGCATACACTGCCCGGTGCCATCAGGGAAAGAACTGCGGGCAGCGCAGGTGACTGGGAGTGCAGGCAGCGGGAGGGCTTGTGAGAAAGACGAAGATGGGTAGAGAGGCCGGTAGCAAGACACATGGGTGAGTTGCCATTCCTCATGGAAGGCCTTAAGATCTCCTGCAATAACAATTGTTCTTCTAGATGACAGAGATCAGTTCCCCTGGTGAAAATGGCTGCTTTGGAGGGTGGACTCTCTGACATTATAGTCCCTCCCCTCCCTAAGTTCCACCCTCTCCAGGCTCCAAGAATTTGCCCACCAAGCATTGGCAACCATATTGAGTAAGGGGAAGGAAGACCCTGGGAACTGTGTCCAGCCCCCCCCCCCCAAATCTTAGCTGGTTGGGTTGCCAGCTCTGGGTTGGAAAATATGTGGATATTGGGGGGGGGGAGCTGGGAAGGGTGGAGTTTGGGGAGAGGAGGGGCTTCAATGGGGTATCATGCAATAGAGTCTATCTTCCAAAGCGGCCATTTTATCCAGGTTGGGTTGCCAAACTCCAGGTACTAGCTGGAGATCTCCTGCTATTACAACTGATCTCCAGCCAATAGAGATCAGTTCACCCGGAGAAAATGGCTGCTTTGGCAATTGGACTCTATGGCATTGAAGTCCCTCCCCTCCCCAAACCCCGCCCTCCTCAGGCTCCGCCCCAACAATCTCCAGGTATTTCCCAACCCAGAGATGGCAACCCTAATGGAAGCTGACTAAAAAACAGGAAGAAAAGGGTTGGGGTAAACGAATAGTCTTAGAGGACCCAAAAATTGTATATGAAGCCGTGTTAGTTATTTGTTTTGGCCTTAATTTGCATTACAAATGACACATAATGTATACATGACGCATAATAAACAATTGGTGTAAACATGCTATGTATGTTATGAAAGGGAACACAGAGAGAGAAGACTGGCTCTCAACAAAAGAATCCACATTTATTTAGCCATATATATATATATATATATGGGTGATTTCATGATTAGAGCAGATTACTCGTGAAAGGGCAGCTATCGGATTAGAACAGACAAGGATGAATAGCTAGATGAGTAGGTAGTTTGGTCTGCAATCAAAATAAGATTATCTGGCATTTTAGATATTTATCGCCGGGGGGAAAAAAGACAAGTAAAGGTAACACTTACAGCTAAGTACATTAAACGCCTACAGTACTTTACCATTTGTGTAAAATAACGTAAATATTATTTACTCATCTTCTGCAGATTTTTAAAGTTCCTTTAGCCTAAGCAGGAGATAATAGCAGGAGGTCTCCAGCTCATACCTGGAGGCTGGCAACCCTAGCTTCCTTGCTTCAAAGAGTCATAACTTCAACTTTCAAGTGTTGCCTTTGACAAGGTTTTAAAAAGAAGAATCAGCAGGCATGTAGATATTCACACCCACTGATTAGATTTTGGGGATTGAAAACTATCTTGTTTTCTGCCCAGCAGCTGTGCTGGCTGACCACTAGGGATGCCACCCTCCAGGTGGGGCCTGGGGATCTAGGCGGAACAAATTAGGCCTTTTCAAAGATAACTCCTAAGGGACCAGGAGAAGAAGATTAAAACATAAGAGTTTTTTGGGGGAGTGCTAGAGCATCCCCGTCGCAATGTGGTGCTTCTGGGGTAAATCCAAAAGTGATGCATCGCCAGAAAGAAGACTTCCCTGTTTGGCCCGGTTAATTGCCCACCAGAACTGGGCATTTGGTAAGCCTATTCTAATGACTAAACTGAGGCTATCGTATTTTGGTCACATTATGAGAAGACAAGAGTCACTGGAAAAGACAATAGTGCGAGGAACAGTTGAAGGCAGCAGGAAAAGAGGAAGACCCAACAAGAGATGGATTGACTCAATAAAGGAAGCCACAGTCCTCATTGTGCAAGATCTGAGCAATGCTGTCAAAGATAGGACATTTTGGAGGACTTTGATTCATAGGGTCGCCATGAGTCAGAAGCTACTTGATGGCACTTAACACACACACACATGCTGTGCATTACCCCAAGATCTAGCAGTTTTAACACCACATCATGAGTAGACAGTGGTTTAATGCCCACCTCCATCTCAATTTCTAGTTATGGAGAGTCATAGAATCATGATGGCTCTTAACACACACATTCTAATCTCAGCAGTAAAAATTCAAAGAGCAGCACAGTGGAGCAAGTAGTCCTAGGTATCTTAGAAGGATGAGAGGAAGGAAATTTATGATCATTTGCTGTTTTCAGCAGCGGACATGTGATTAGTGTCATATTAGTGTCCCATACCTTTGATCCTGGCATTTTTCTCTCCCAGCACTGTGGAGGCAGACGTCCCCTGCAGAGTTTATTCCTCTCCGAGAAGGCTCTCTGGGATTCTTGGAAAACATTGCTACAGCACAAATTAGAGTTGCCAGGTCCCTCTTCACCACCTGCAGGAGGTTTTTGGGGCGGAGCCTGAGGAGGGTGGGGTTTGGGGAGGGGAGGGACCTCAATGCCATAGAGTCCTATTGCCAAAGTGGCCATTTTCTCCAGGTGAACTGATCTCTGTCACTTGGAGGTCAGTTGTAATAATGGGAGATCGCCAGCTACCACCTGCAGGTTGGCAACTTTAGCACAAGTGGAAGTGCCTAGCACCACGGGAAGCATGCTCCATGGAAGAAGCATACTCCAAGGTGCTTGAGGAGAAGTGTGCACACTGAAACACTATCAAAGCCTCTGTGGTATAGTGGTTAAGCGTGTCGGACTAGGATCAGGAAGATCCAGGTTCGAATCCTTATGCATGCCCTGGAAGCTCGCTGGGTGACCTTGGGCCAATCATACCTTCTCAGCCTAACCTACCTCGCAGGGTTGCTGTGAGGCTCAAAGGGAGTAAGCCTCTTGGTTCCCCCATTGAGGAGAACTGCAGGGTGTTGATGTAGTAGATAAACAAATAAAAATGATTTGCATGTGTAAAACAGCTACAACAGAACACAGACAGAGTCCATGTTACTTCATTAGAAAACCAACACCAGTTCAACTGGAAGATGCATTAACAAATGCAGGAAGGGGGCCTTGTCTCAGCGGGTAGAGCATCTGCTTGGCACGCAGAAGGTCCCAGGTTCAATCCCTGGCATCTCCAGTTGAAAGGACCAGGTAGCAGGTGATGTGGAAGACCTCTGCCTGAGAACTAGAGAGCTGCTGCCAGTCTGAGCAGGCAATACTGACCTTGATGGACCAAGTATGAGACAGTGTCATATGTCAAATTATTATGGATGCCCTTGATCCATTCACATGTGTGAATGAGATGTGAAGCCCTGGACCTCCTGAGATGCCAGGGGAGATCCCCCTCTGCAATTCTTGTAACAGTACTCAGAATAAGCACACCTCTGGTAACAGGGTATTTATATGTTTCGGGCCAGAGTTGCATCTTTTAAATTCACTCAAGTTGCCAGGAGGAGAATATGGTTGCTTTTGTCTTCATTTCCTGACTTCTGTATAATTATCACCATCTCTATTTGAAGATTTTTACTGCCTCGTTGGTGAAATAATCTCCCTCTGAAGCACATTCAAATTTATGCATTGCCGTTTCTGCTCCTTTCATTTCTTTTGTTCTTGCTTTGTTACAAAGAGAACAACGGCAACGGAACGCACAGGCACAAATTAGAGCCGTTTATTCTCATTAACTGATCTCACAAAGGAAACCAAAAAGGGTGTGGGGAAGAGAGAGAGAGAGAAAGGAATGAATACTGCTCACCGCAGATTTGTCAAATTGTGATTTGTGCTGCAACGGGGGAACTTATGAAAATGTGAGCTAGAGATTACTTGTTGCCTGCCGAAAACACGCTGCAAATCAATTTGCCCCAATTGCATCCTGTTTGGAACCCAAGGGCCTCCGCTAACCCCCTACTATAATTTCCATGTGTTGATTTTTACCTGCGGGGTCTAATCGCTTGCTTTGTCGATAACTCCATCGCATGTTCAATAAAAGGACGCTCCCTCGATTGTATGCAGAGTTACAATGAAATAAGGGGCGCAACGGAGAGAAAACTGTTTGCACAGCAGATCCACGGAAATCAATGTCCTCATGGCGGCAACCCTTAAAAACATTTTCTAGGAAGTCAATGGAGCTGGCTCCTGGGTGAATATGTTGGGGGTCAGGATGAGAATACTGTAGCTGTACATTTAGAGGCTTTTCCACTTTCTCTGATTTGTCCATGATTTCTGTCTCAGAATTACGGGTGTGCCAAAAAAAAATATTCGGAAAATTTCGGGTATAGATTTATGGGGCCCAATTTTTTTTTCAGAATACCCGAAATGGCGAATTCCGGGTTTATTTCCGGTTCAGGTTTATTGATATGCACAACCCTACTCAGAATCTAACAACTACTAATAATTTCTCTTTCCTTTTTTCACAAACAAAATCAATGGGGAGCTAATGGTTAAGAGCGGTGGACCCTAATCTGGAGAACTGGGTTTGATTCCCCATACCTCCACATGAGCAATAGACTCTAATCTGGAAAAATGGGTTTGTTTTCCCGCTCCCCCACATGAAGCCTGCTGGGTGACCTTGAGCTAGTCACAATTCTCTCCAAACTCTCTCAGTCCCACCTACCTACAAGGTAGGGTTTCCAGGCTTCAGGTAATAGCAGAAGATCTCCTGCTATTACAACTGATCTCCAGCCGATAGAGACCAGTTCACCTGGAGAAAATGGCTGCTGTGGCAATTGGACTCTATGGAATTGAAGTCCCTCCCCTCCCCAAACCCCACCCTCCTCAGGCTCCGCCCCAAAAACCTCCCGCCGATGGCGAAGAGGGACCTGGCAACCCTGCTACAAGGTGCCTGTTGTGTGTGTGTGGGGGAGAAGGGGAACCGATTGTAAGCCACTTTGAGACTCCCTATGGCAGAGAAAAAGTGGGGTATAAAAACTAACTTTTCTTGTTTATTATCATTTTGAAACAGTTCATTGCCTTTAGGGACCAAATTGAGTACAAAGATGGCTAAGTATATATTTTTGCCTGTGTGAACCTGTATGGTATACAAGATGTATACCACATAGAGCATGAGAAAGCACCTCTAGTGCACTGAGCAGTTGTGCAGCAAAACCAAATTGACATCATCTACTCCAACGTATAGCCCTCCAAGGTGTCTGAGACAGAGCTTTCAGGGTCAGTTCTGGCAAATGCTCTGAGACCACATCAGCATTTTGTTGCTCCAGCAAAAAGGAAGGAAGGAAGGAAGGAAGGAAGGAAGGAAGGAAGGAAGGAAGGAAGGAAGGAAGGAAGGAAGGAAGGAAGGAAGGAAGGAAAGAAGGAAGGAAGGAAGGAAGGAAGAAAGAAAGAAAGAAAGAAAGAAAGAAAGAAAGAAAGAAAGAAAGAAAGAAAGAAGGAAAGAAAGGAAAGAAAGGAAAGAAAGAAAGAAAGAAAGAAAGAAAGAAAGAAAGAAAGAAAGAAAGAAAGATGGGATATTACAAAAATACCTTTGTCTTGTCAGAACGGAGTCCTTTCCCTAGATTTAACAGCCATTGGCTTTTCATCAACCATTTCACACTTTAAAAAGGAAAGATGAAATTTAATTTTCCTTGACACTATAAAGAAAAAAGTTGCCACATCTCTCACGCAATTGACCGATCTATTTGACAGCAGATAACACAGTATCCGCTACTCAGAAAGCGTCTTTCACTGATTTATCCAAGGAGTGATATATTTATTTCATGCAATATTATTTGGTGGACATGCTAGAACAATGTGGGCTAGGGAGTCTGTTTGATCCAGACAAAATGAGCATTTTCGTTCTTCTACAATAATTTTATTGTATTACCCTTGTCTTGGCTGAGTCTAGGGCATTACATCTCCCCAATAAGAAAGCTCGTCTAATTTATGAATTTCTAACCAGCAGAAATAGTCTGGCAAGGAGAAAGTTCTGTGGAAGGGTATCGGGAAGAAGCGAGGTGAACATCTACGATTTGCGTCCTTAAACACTAAGGACCAATCTTCATTTAAAATTTTATTTTATTATTGTTTACAGCTTGCCTTCTGAATACTGTTCCTTGCAGCTTTCAGTTTCTCTATTGGAACAAAATATCTTTTGTCTAATCTACTAGTCCAGGTGGACACAGAGATATCTGAGAATAACAACTGAAACATGTCAGGAGCTGTTGATGACTCAAAGAGGGAGTACCAAAATTTAATTACAGATGATAAGTTTGGGAGCCCCAGTTAGAAGAAGAAGAAGAAGAAGAAGAAGAAGAAGAAGAAGAAGAAGAAGAAGAAGAAGAAGAAGAAGAAGAAGAAGAAGAAGAAGCAGCAGCAGCAGCAGCAGCAGTGTTGGTTTTTATATGCCAACTTTCTCTACCACTTAAGGAAGAATCAACCAGATTACAATCACCTTGGCTTCACCACCCCACAACAGACACACTGTGAGATAGGTGGGGCTGAGAGAGCTCTAAGATAGCTGTGACTAGCCCAAGGTCATCCAGCTGGCTTAATGTGTAGGGCTGGGAAACAAATCCAGTTCACTAGATTAGCCTCCGCCGCTCCAAACCAACCTCAAGGTACTAGCTGGAGATCTCCTGCTATTACAACTGATCTCCAGCTGATACAGATCAGTTCATCTGGAGAAAATGGCCACTTTGGCAATTGGACTCTATGACATTGAAGTCTCTCCCCTCCCCAGACCCCGCCCTCTTCAGGCTCTGCCCCAAAAACCTCCCAATGGTTGTGAAGAAGGACCTGGCAATCCTAGATTCCGGGCATACGTTCAAGGCCCTTGTGCTTGATGGCCATTAGCCAACTCCTTCCCGTTAGCTGTGATTTGTGTTTGCTGCATGCCAAGCATCTAAGGGAAAAATATGGATTCTGGGATTTTATTCTCGGGGAAGGGTTAGCAGTATAAAGTAAATGTGACTATAAGATGTCATTGCAAGTAAGAAGAAGGAATTGCCTGAACACCCCCCCATCCCTCTCAGAGTTCTGAGTGTTCCCCAAGATTACTCGTTCCCCTCCTTCATTTATCCTCACAACAGCCTTGTGTGGTAGTTTAGATTGAGCAAGAGGCCTAATTAGGAATGGGGATTTGAGATTTGCCCACGATGCTGCACTGCCTCATGGAACTGGTAGTCACCAAATCCAAACTCAGTTGTCCTTTGTTGTGCTTCATATTCACAAGAAGCATCCAGCCAGCAGAAAGCAATTGGATTTCTGCGTCTGAGGTCCTTCGAGGACACAGACTCATATCAGGGAAGAAAGAGGCAGAGCTGGCCGCTCCCCATGCTATTTTAGGCGAAGTTCCACGTGAAATGTCACTGAACAGTGGCCATAGATTGACCATCCCAGATGTGACAGGATGACTTAACTACTAGCACCGCATAGAACAGAAGAGTTGATTTACAGCTCAAAAAGTCTTCATTGCCAGCGTTGTTCCTTTTTCCAAGTGACTGCATAGCTTGACATATTATCCCCGGGAGTTTCCCAAGTCTTGTTTCTAAGCTTGCATACGAACTGTCATGGAGTGATATTTGTAGGGTCTGTAAAATCTGTTGTCAGTAAAATGCATAACTAATCTGCATATATTAAATGGCAAACAATTTCAAGTTTCAAGACACAATTTCAAGTGTCCGTTTCCATAAACGTGACAATGTCTGACTTGATAACATGTGCACACATGCAGACATACACACACACAAACACACACTGGAAAGACAAAGTCTAATTAGACCTCTGGAGTACACATAAATAACTTTTATTGTTTTGCTGGTTTGAACTTCAGCTAAAAGGCAACAAAACCTTTGCATCGATTGGCTTCCCGATTCCCTTTCCCCAACTGCTTGATCTAGATTGGTCTGTCTAACTTTAGGCTTTTTATTGCTGTAATGATCCTCACCTTTATGCTAATTAGTACGATTTCGACCCCTGCCAAAGAATTTTTCACAAGCTGTCCTTCACACCATAGTTCACTTGGGTGTTTGGAGCTAAGTAAAAATAATTTGTTCCCTCTTCATGGAATCATAGAGTTTGAAGGGACCATCAGGGTCATCTACTCCAAGCACCTGCACAATGCAGGAAATTCACAACTACCTCCCCCCACACCCCCAGTGACCCCTACTCCATGCCCAAAAGATGGCCAAGATGCCCTCCCTCTCATAATTTGCCTAAGGCCAGCGTGGTGTGGTGGTTAAGAGCAGTGGTTTGGAGAAGTGGATTCTGATCTGGAGAACCAGGTTTGTTTCCCCACTCCTACACATGAAACCAGCTGGGTGACCTTGGGCTAGTCACACACTCTCAGCCCCACCTACCTCACAGGGTGTCTGTTGTGGGGAGGAGGAGGGAAGGTGATTGTAAGCCAGTTTGAGTCTTCCTTAAGTGGTAGAGAAAGTCGACATATAAAAACCAACTTCTTCTTCTTCCTTTTCTTCTTCTTCTTCTTCTTCTTCTTCTTCTTCTTCTTCTTCTTCTTCTTCTTCTTCTTCTTCTTCTTCTTCTTCTTCTTCTTCTTGATAGAAAGAAAGGCTGCAAGAAATTAACAAACAGCAACATGGCTGTTAACTTCTGAGCCATTCTTGAACCTGGAAAAAGGAAGCAGTCTCCTGCACGCTGTTGAGTCAATGCATCCTGTCAATTGGACCATTTCTCAGGAACCTTCAGAAACATTATATGAGGCTATATAACAAGCCCACTTTGCCAAAGGAAGGACAAGTCAGAATCTCCAGGTTGATTTTCTACTCTTTGGAACATAGCCCACAAGTTTCATTTTGGTAGACGATACCACACACAGGGAAAAAGGAGAACCCACTAATATTCAGGGGCCCCCAAACCCAATATTCAAATGCAACATTCATTTAAGATATAAGAAGTACCTAGGTTTAATTCTCCATGATGTAGTACCAGAAGAGATGAAAGGGAATGGACAAGTGAATCTGTCAGATTCATCTGGCTGGAAGTAACACTGATGAGTGAGCTTGTGATGCCGAGATGACAGTTTGGCGTCTCCTTTGTGCTGGGAAGTAGGAAAGAACTGAGCGCCAGAAAGAATCCAATCTTCCCCCCATGAGTTGTCATTTAATGCCACAGAAACTCTTCACTCTATATGTATGAAGCTCCTTATGAATTTTAACACATTTCATTACTCATATGTCAAGTATCAAGCGTGAGTTTTCGGAGTGAAAAGGGGGGAAAGGGAGGAAGTAATAAAAGAAGGACAAAGTGGGTGCATGGCCCTTAAATAATACGGATGTGAAACAAATCTGAAAATTACACACCAAATTAAATATCTAAATGGAAGGAAGAAGGCAGACAAGCCAGCATTTACCTCAGTGAGGGGAAGGCAGCAGAGTATTTGTTGCTGCGTTGATGTAGTGAAAATGATCCCGGGTAAACAATGGCACATGGAGCTTGCTAATGTAAGCTGAAGAAGCTGTCTTACATTTCACAGTGTCTTCTTTGTATGCAGTAGGGCTTTGCACTTATTTTGGTATTTAATAAACCCGGAATTTTTCGATAAACCTGAAAAGCTGAATACAATGCATTCGGATTTCCGAAAAAAGTGAATTTTGGGGGGTTTATTAAACCCGAACCCGAAAAATATGGTCTGCAGAGCTGAATGCCAGATTAGAGTCTGCCAGTCATGTGGAGGAGTGGGGAACCAAACCCAGTTCTCCAGATTAGAATCCAGTGCTCTTAACCATTACACCACGCTGGCTCTCTAGGCCAGAGTAGATTAGAGGAGCTGTGACTCACCCACTAGGGCTGAGTCAGCTAACACCCCAAAAATCTGATTGATCTCTAAGGGGCTACGGGACTCGGATCTAGCTGTTTTCCTGCAGACCGGCACGGCTACCCTCTGAAACTATTAAGGCTGTGTACATCAGTGGTAGTTTCTTTGGGAATGGCTGTCGTGGGAGGGAATTTAACCGAGGCGTAGTTTCTTTTGAAAAACGAGCATACAAAATGTGCATGCTAGATTTGCTAGAGGTAGAAAAGAGCAGAGCAGAGCAGAACTTGAGCTTCTGAATGTGCAGGCAAATCAGAGCTTCTCCACAAAATGTGTCATGATTCCCAAAAAGAGGCTATATCTTCTGTATGTGTCTGCAAAAAATTCTTAATGGAGTTTGTTTGTAAAGTTAGCTTTATTCCAAAGAGGATATCCGAAAATTGGGGTACAAATGTTTCATCATTCAAGAAAATCTCAATGCAAAATCCTGTTTTTTTAATTGAGTTCATTTTCCTTGCAACGAGCACCATTCTTTTAAAAAGCATAACTTGCTTTCCAGAGACTTTATGGGAACTGTTTATGGCCTGTTTGTGCTTTCTCCAAAGAAGCTGTCAAATATATGTAAATCTGTGTAGATTGTTAAGCATAAATTCTTTTTTAGTACCTTCTGCTCTTATCTTAATGACTAAAAATATCTGTATTAGGGAAAGTTAAATTGGTCATGCTCTGATTTTATACCAGGGAATGCAACAAACTGATAGCAAATCTATAGTATTGTTAATTCCGAGTTAATCAAAAATGTAATTATGACTTTTAATTAGAAAAGAAAAAAGGGGCTGACTCCTAGCGTAACAATGATTGCATTGGAGGGGGATTTTTGTCATCATGGGTTCTGAAAGATAATAGGCACTCTCAAATAAGCACAAAACATCATCTTCAAGTTGCTAGAAATGGAATTTAGCTTTCCTCTTGTTAATACATTCCAAAATTGTTTTCAGATATATTTTCGAAAAAGCTATGATCAGTAACCTCATGGAGAAATGCATCTTCTTCTTTGTTTGGAATAGCTACTGCATAATGCCATTTTGTCCTTCACAAACAAATATCACATTCATTCTGACTATGGGGCTTGGACTTTTATGTTTCAACAGTGAACGCTGCCAGCGTGGTGTCATGATTAAGAGCAGTGGTTTGGAGCAGTGGACTCTGATCTGGAGAACTGGGTTTGATTCCCCACTCCTCCACATGAGCGGTGGAGGCTAATCTGGTGAACCGGGTTGGTTTCCCCACTCCTCTACATGAAGCCAGCTGGGTGACCTTGGGCAAGTCACATCTCTCTTAGGGCTCTCTCAGCCCCACCTACCTCACAGGGTGTCTGTTGTGGTGAGGGGAAAGGAGGATGAGTCTCCCATAAGTGGTAGAGAAAGTCGGCATGTAAAAACAAACTCTTCTTCTTTAGTCAACTGATAATTGCAGATGTCCATTGACCTGATCTCATCCACTCTCAGAAGCTAAGCAGTGTTGACCCTAGTTAGTATTTGGATGGGAGACCACCAAGGAAGTCCAGTTGCTATGCAGAGGCAGGTAGTGACAAACCACCTCTGAATGTATCTTGCCTTGAAAACCCTACAGTATCACCACAAATCAGTTGTGACTTGCATCCCGTCTGCATTGTGGGGCTCTGCTGCTTTTTATGAAAACTGCTTTATCCCATTTTCTGTTCTTCCTTGCACTTCTGAATTGCTCCAGTGTGCTGTTTGAATTGTCTGGAGCCCTTCCAAAAGGACCGCTGTTTGTTCCTGCCTTTTTTTGGCAGTGGGTTCTTTTCCAGCTGTTTTTTTTTTAACATTCTAAGATTAGCACTACAGAGCTATAACACCATAACAATCCAATTCATCCAAATACTGGTTCTATAGCAATTCAATTTGGTATGGTGCTATAGAGCTATAGTGCTCATCTTAGAACATTTTTTTTAAAGCCGGAAAAGAGCCGGGCGCAGGGAGGCTGAGGCTGGCGGATCGCATGAGCTCATACAAAAAAATTGAATGTACATATTAAGTCGTGATGACTCCTTCATAACCCTGTTTGAGTTTGAAAAGATAATATCTTTCTTCAGGCCTGTAGATGCCACAGGCCGATGACTTCCTAACAGTTCTGGACACCGTGTCTTTTTCCCATCACACATACATGCAAATGAGACTAGAGAGGCTGCTATAATTGTTTTCGATATCCACTTGCTGCTGTTCTTGATTGCTAAAACGTTTCTGGCTATATTTAAAAAGTGAAATTGCCCATGATCTTAACTAATGCCAAGCACATCAATACTTTTTGGGTGTGAAGGGAACATCACATCTGTTCTCACAGATTATCCTTTATTATTTTATAACACTTCCAGGTTGTCTTGGCATTTCACCATCATGCAGGGGGTGATTCTTCTGACAGCCTTTGGTGGCTTCCATTCCCCGAGGAAAGAAACACAAAGCTTTGTGATGTCACCGTTCCTTCGCCCCTGGTATTTCCAGGGCCAAGTTTAGGGTTGCTGGCTCCAAGTTGGGAAATTCCTAGAGATTTTAGGGGTGGAGCCCGAAGAAGAGATTTATTTCTCTTTTCTGGAATCTTTTCAGTAAAATCAATATCTGTTCGAATGAGTGATAGAACCTGTGAAAATTTTATCTTTTATTTTACATAATCCCAGGCAGAGTTAAACAGTGAAATTTAGTTTAGTGATTTTGGTTACTGAATCTGTTAGGATCAGCAGCCCTGTGGAGAAATAAACTCAGTTCCTCGCAGAACTGTTAAACAAAACTCAGATTTACTTGCTTTCATCATGGGTTTAAGTTGAACTAACACAAAACATAGTTACATTCTTACAGTAGATAGATAGATAGATAGATAGATAGATAGATAGATAGATAGATAGATAGATAGATAGATAGATAGATAGATAGATAGATAGATAGATAGATGATAGACAGACAGACAGACAGACAGAGACAGAGAGATAACGTAACAACTGGCTTAAATATACTTTCTTAGTATGGTAATAGAAAAGGGCAAGAGTCCAGTAGCACCTTAATGACTAACAAAAATATTTTCTGGTAGGGTATGAGCTTTCGTGAGCCACAGTTCACTTCTTCAGAAAGCTCATACCCTATCAGAAAATATTTTTGTTAGTCTTTAAGGTGCTATGGACTCTTGCCCTTTTCTACTACTGCAGACAAACTAACACGGCTACCCACTGTAAATTAGTATGGTAAGTTAAAGAGCTGAGTGAGACAGTTTTCCAAACCGACGTAACAGCACAGACAGCGGCGTTCCAGCTGTCAACAACACCTCCTAGAATGCTCTGCTCTCTCCCTCCAGCAGACTCAAGAGTCACTGTTCCAATGCAAGGCTGCAATATCCCAACAGAGCCTGAGGAGGCCAGGATTTGGGGAGGGGAGGGACTTCACTCAGGTCTAATGCCATAGAATCCACCTTCCAAAGGGGCTACTTTCTCCAGGTGAACTGATCTCTAGTGCCTGGAGATCAGTTGGAATAGCAGGAGATCTCCAGCCACCACCTGGAGATTGGCAACCCTACCCAAGTTCCTGGCTCATCATCCATCCTGGAATCCCCACAGAAGCCAGACTCAGAAGAGCTGGATCATGTCCAAAGGAGGGCAACACAGATGGTGAGGGGGTCTGGAGACCAAATCCTATGAGGAAAGGTTGAAGGAGCTGGGTATGCTTACCCTGGAGAGGAGAAGACTGAGAGGTGATATGATAACCATCTTCAAGTACTTGAAGGTAGGGGTGAGCATACTGATAAACCCAAACAAAAAAAAATACCCCCCAAAAAAGCCATTTTGGGAAATTTCTGGTTCGGGTTTACCGAATGACAAAGTTTGGAGAGAAAGGCAAAGCCGAATTTGCCTTTTCCAGCTTCCTGCGGCTCCTGGGGGGTATTTTTGCAGGCGGAGCCCTCAAATTTGCAGCCTAGCTGCAAGGGACTCTCCTTGCAAGAACCCCCAAGTTTGGTGAAGATTGGGTTAGGAGGTCAGATTTTATGGAGTCTATGGCTGTATTCTTTAGAGGGATCTTCGCTATGTATCTCAATGGAGGAGCCGGGCTTTAAAGAGATAAATTGTAATTAATTGCCTTGCCTTCCCCTCCCCACAATAGATACCCTGTGAGGTAGGTGGGGCTGAGAGAGTGTAACTAGCCCAAGGTCACCCAACTAGCTTCATGTGTAGGAGTGGGGAAACAAATCTAGTCCGCCAGATTAGCCTTCGCTGCTCATGTGGAGGAATGGGGAATCAAACCCAGTTCTCCAGATCAGAGTCCACCATTCCAAACCACCGCTCTTAACCACTACACCTAGCATTTATTTCCTTTCCACTTTCCAGTCTTCTGGGGAAGATGGGTGGTCTCCATCTCTCTGTATGAATTTCACGTATCTCAGATTGAATAGTAAACCTAGATGACTTAGATTGAATAGTAAACCTCCATAAAATCAGTTTAAGAATATTCCTGGATAGGAGTAGATGAGAACATCATGCTTGAGAAATTTATTTTGTGTGTCATACGTAGGGATCGTGGGTGTGCATTTAGACATAAAAATACACGTGGAACAACAACCTGTGGTTGGTCGAACCCTGATGAAATGTCTTCTGTTTCCTTGTCAAAAGGGAATTTTTAATGAGAAAGAATGCCTTGTCAGCCTCTTTGAAAAAGTCCTTCAAAACTTTTTTTTCCAACGGTAGGGGGCTGGAAGCCATTCATTGTCTGCTTAAAATATGCTTAAGATGATTTACATTTCCAAACCTGCTGTTAACATTAGGATATAGCCTAGGAAAAAGTAGTTAAGGTATTATAGTCTTCAGGATTAGGTGTAGAATTGAATACATTTCAAAGGAGAGATTGCTTTACACTCTGCCAGCTTGCTCTTCTGATGGCTTCCTCCTCACAGAGTTGGAAGATTATGCAGTAAGAAAATATGTGTGATCCCCCCCACCCCCCGCTCAAGAAAACGCACCCAAGAGTTTTATAATGTCCTGCAATTGCTTGCGTAAGAAATATTAGAGAATGAAATATTCAGATATTCGCATTGACTTCTTGCTGACATCAAAATGTATAAGAGCACTTTGTACAAAAACTTTGTACAAAAACTTGTGGTTTGTTGAGACATGATGGTAGATTGGAGATTTCTAAACTTTTGATTATCCTGAAATTTGCTAAGAATTATCAGAAAGGGACAAGACACAGCATCATTCTGTTAAATACTGCTGATCCCACTTAAGAACATAAGAAAAGCCCTGCTGGATCAGACCAAGGTCTTTTATGCATGGGTTGGATCTCCCTGCTTGGACCTGGGTTCATTGCACATTAAAGTAACCTGGGTTGGGGGAAATTGTATGCATTGGCTTGAGTGATCAGGGACGAAACTGTGTGCTAATCGAACCATGAATACAGAAAAGCAGTCTCCCAATATTTCCTTCCCCCCAAACCCAGCTGCCACATAAAAACACATTTTAAGAACAAAAAACAAAAACCGGAGCAATCTGAAAGAAGGGGGGGGAATCCAAGCCTCATTTTTTAAAAGCCTTTCTTTTGCTCAGAAAGAACTCTCAGATAGCAGGAAGCACTTGAATCCCCGCCTTTTTACACACTGCTTCGTGCTTGGCTGTGAGAGAAGCCAATCTTCTGTGTTTCTCCCTAATGCAGTATGCACACTTTGTGACTCCGGAATGAGCCAGGATTAATGGTTTAATTCGGTCCAGAAGAGGAATGGGAAAAGCCGGGTTCGTTTTGTGTCAAAACAGCATTGAGCTTCCAAGGAATGAGATAGCGTGCACTCTGAAAAATTTGATCCTGGCTGAAACAGGGAATAAAGGAGGTTAAAGCGACCATGCATAAATGACCCAAGTCTGTTCACACCGTGGCCAACCAGGTGCCTCTAGGAAGCCCACAAACAAGACAACTGAAGCAGCATTATCCTGCCTGTGTTCCACAGCACCTAATATAATAAGCATGCTTCTCTGAGGGCAAGATTTAGGGAGGGCAAGATTTAGGGAGGGTCTGAGAGATCTCCAGGCCCCGTTTGTAGATCAGCAACCCTACAGGCTTGTATTTTTTGTGTTTGTTTTACTCTGGAATTTCAGAGGCTAAGGAATAATTCATTGTCAACGCTGGAACATCTCCAATGAAGAAGCAGCAGTACCTGTAGATTAACAGTTCCGTTAATTGAATTGTTAGAACCCAAAATCTGAACAGGCTGCTCACTACAGTGGTGAAATATCTGCATAGTCCGCCTAATCAAAAAGAGGAATGAACTAAAATATACAACTGCTGCGAGAGAAGCAAAATCTTAGTTAGAACTCCAGTTTTCCGAAAAGCTGGGAGAGAGATCTAAAACAGGAACTGTCAGATCAGAAATTGGAAGGTTTTTTAATACCAAAAAATGTAGATATTAGAGAAAACTGCCTAAGGTGATTTACAGGTGATAGTATACTCCAGATAGATTAACAATGTCCCCCGCCCTAAATTCTACTAGGTTGTGTGGGAGATATGTCTAAACATGGCTGTTATCTCCACATGTGATGGGATTGGAGTATTATGAAAGGATTACTGGCAAATGATAAGGAAAGGGTTAAAGGAAACGACAGGGAAAATATCCATCTCTTCCCACTGATGTGTATTTTGGGCTACAATACTGAACAACTACCTAAGAATTTATGAAATGTAGTTTTGCATTTAGGGGTGGTGGATTGAAAGTTAATCACCAGGATCTGGAAACGGTGTTCTCTGCCGAATTTTGGAGATATGGCTGCAGAAAACCTGGTTTGTTCATGCTTATGGATAAAATTGCAAGATCAAAGCAAGAGTCCAGGAGGGAAAGTGTACAGAAACTCTTTGGGTTTATTGGGGCCATTTTTTAAAAAAACCTGGAATAAGCCAAATACCCATACTGGAAATTTGATGTTTCAGCTTTATTTCTGGGTTTACCCCCCTCCCAAAAGGGTGCATTATAGTCTCTGGGGATTTTTTCAAAGTTCCTGTGGGGGCATTTTTTCAGGTAGAGTTCCCAATTTTTCAGGGTAGCTTCAAGGGACTCTCCTCACATGAACCCCAAAGTTTGGTTAAGATTGGGTCAGAGGGTCTGATTTTATGGGGTCCAGAAGGGGTCACCCCTTCCTCCATACAGAAGCATTGTAAACTTTACCTTACTTCTCTATGGAGGAGGGCGGTGACCCTTCTCTGGAGAGGAAGGGGCCATTAGGCAGGAAGTCCTAGAACATCTAGACAAACTGCAAACTAACAATTCACAGGGACCAGACAGTATTCATCCTAGAGTTCTTCAAGAACTCAAATGGGAAATTGCTGAACTTCTAACAAATATATGTAATATGTCCCTTCGATCAGCCTCTGTACCAGAGGACTGGAGAATGGCCAATGTAATACCCATTTATAAAAAAGGTTCCAGGGGGGACCCAGGAAATTACAGGCCAGTTAGCTTAACGTCTGTTCTGGGTAAATTAGTGGAAAGCATTATTAAAGATAGAATTGTTAAGCATATAGAAGGGCAAGGTCTGCTGGGCAAAACCCAACATGGCTTCTGTAAGGGTAGGTCCTGTCTCACTAACCTATTAGAGTTTTTTGAAAGCGTCAATAAGCATGTGGACAGGAATGAGCCTGTGGATGTTGTGTATTTGGATTTCCAAAAAGCTTTTGACAAAGTCCCCCCCAAAGACTGCTAAGCAAACTTCATAGTCATGGGGTAAGAGGACAAGTCCTCTTATGGATTGTGAGCTGGCTGAAAAATAGGAAGCAGAGAGTAGGAATCAATGGTCAGTTCTCCCAATGGCGGGATGTGAGCAGTGGGGTGCCTCAGGAATCTGTGTTGGGACCGGTGCTTTTCAACCTGTTCATCAATGACCTGGAGTTGGGGTTAAACAGTGAAGCAGCCAAGTTTGCAGATGACACCAAATTATTTAGGGTGGTTAAAACAAAATCGGACTGTGAAGAGCTCCAGAAGGATCTCTACATACTGGAAGAATGTGCATTAAAATAGCAAATGAGATTCAATGTGAGTAAGTGTAAAGTGATGCATATTGGGGCAAAAAATCCCAACTTCACATATACAGTGATGGGATCTGTGCTGGCAGTGACAGATCAAGAAAGGGATCTTGGGGTGGTAGTGGATAGCTCAATGAAGATGTCAACCCAGTGTGCGACTGCTGTAAAAAAGGCAAATTCCATGCTGGCCACAATTAGACGAGGACTAGAGACTAAAACTGCTGATATCATACTGCCCTTGTACAAATCTATGGTGAGACCACACTTGGAATACTATGTACAGTTCTGGTCACCACACCTAAAAAAGGATATTACAGAGCTTGAGAAGGTGCAGAAAAGAGCAACCAAAATGATTAGGGGACTAGAGCAACTGTCCTATGGGGAGCGGTTAAGACGCTTAGGGCTGTTTAGCTTGGAAAGAAGGCGGCTAAGGGGAGACATGATAGGGCCTTTGTTATGTTCTTATTACAGACTGTGAAAAGTAAGTCTTTTTAAAATTCTCCTGGGTGAAAGAAATGCAGAACTAGTAAAAGAAATACAGAGCAGGTGAAGAGAATAAACGGCTTTCGTATCTCTGGGCCTGTGACAGAACTGGGACTAGTCCAAGGTGACCCAGCGGGCTTCATGCATAGGAGTGGGGAAACCAACCCGGTTCACCAGATTAGCCTCTGCCGCTCATGTGGAGGAGTGGGGCATCAAAACCAGTTCTCCAGATTAGAGTCCACTGCTCCAAACCACTGTTCTTAACCACTACACCATGCTGGAAGCAGTCTCTCCAAAACTGGAAGCACGCTTGTCCAATGGACATGGTCCATCAATTTTGAGAGCAAAAAGCATCCTACAGAATCTGCAAAACTGGAAATACTTGGAACTGATGCAACATCTGCATGTTTAAAAAAATAGAATTGGGGACAACTGATAATTGATATAACACTAGAAAGAACAATTATAAAGAAAGGCATGGATGAAGCTACGTAGCCTTAATTTTCATCCTTAATCTGTGGAATTGTAAATTTAGGTGATTCCTAATTTTGTTGGCCTTGGTTGTAAAATCTACTCTGTATTGTCAGTTTCTGTTTTACCTGTTTTATCTGGCATACTAGCCGCAAATAAAATTTATTTATTATTATTAAGAAAGGCATGCTTCGGCGTTCAGTTTCCCAATAGTAGAAAATCAAGAACATATCCTGTGTGTCAGGAAAGATGCTCCGGTACTAATTTTGAGCACCCCGAAATGTTCCTTGGCTCTTCTTTCTCTAAGGATCCTTTGCGGCAAAGAGAACTGGCAGCATCTACAGAAAGCAGTTTAATTATGCTATTTCTGTCACTGAATGATAAAGACAAATCCAACCTTGAATCATGGCTGACTGATTTCTAATGAATTTTAATTTTATTTCCCCTTGCAGAATTTTTTTTTTTAACGAATGTTCTAATGAAAGGTTGGGAGTCATTGTGTGGGCCTTATTATGACTGCTATTTTTAGTATTAGTGTTTTTCTCCCCCATTTTAAAGAACTTGAACACGATGATGAAGAGAATGTATTGCTGGAGCAGCATAAGGGGTATGCTATTTTCATGTACCTCTCATCATCCTCCGTGTTGCCATGTGGTAAAGTGATGAAGAACTCAGATGTTCTTCGTTTCTATCGCTCACATAAAAATGGGGAGTCAAAGTCAGTCAGTGACATCTTTATCATTAGGCAGGGTGAGGCAAATGTGGAGTACATTCAGAGGCAGAGTTCAAAGTACTATTAAGCACAACAACATATAATGAAGTGACGGATACAATTTCTTTTTTACCGGTCAGATTTCTGATTCAGGAATCAAAATCTCGTGTGCGGTTTCTCGATCTAGCACAGGCAGGGAGATGTTGGAGGGGGGGGGGAATAATACAATCAGTGCCTTGCCGACACTGTGACATCATTTCTTGCACTTCTGAACTCAGGTGACATCAGTGCATTGGAATGACGCTCAAGCACTCACCCAAAACTCTATGGAAAGCCACTGAGTTTGGGATGAATCCTAGAACGTCACTCAAACATGGTGACTTCAATTCCAAGTTTGTGCTGGAAGTAACACAACAAAGTTGGTGTAACGTTGGTTTTCCACCCAACTTTGCTCCACCGAGCAGCAGCAAAGCCTGGGTTCAGAGATCTCCTGCTGTAGCCCAGAATTAGCTATTGGGCTAGAAACTCGGTTTCTGAGATGTAACACAGTGGATCTCTCTCTTTAGACTGCCATAAGGCCCAATTGGCTGTTTTTTTTTCCAGCACTCTGGACACACTGATCCTCCCCCCCCCATTTTGTTCCTGAGGACCAGTGGACCCTCAGGAATAGCATGCAGCCCACATTGGGGTCTGCAGTGGGTGGGGGAATTGCTAGAAATTGCCGTCCCAACTTCCGCAAGAAGAAATGTCATCCTTTCAAAAGAATGGCATGACCAGATAGGCATATTTTTAGGCAGATCATGAGAGGGAGGGAGGGCAGGAAGGGGGTCAGGAAGCAATTTTCCTCCTGTCCAGATTGGATCCTGGAGGGTTTTACCCCCATTTTTTGGGCATGGAGTATGTGTCACTGGGTGTGTGGGAAGAGGAGATGTGAATTTCCTGCATTGTGCAGGGTGTTGGACTAGATGACCCTGGTGGTCCCTTCCAACTCTATGATTCTATGATACATAGCAGTGAAGACAATGCTAAGTACAGTATTGTTGGATTAGGGTACTCCCTGACAACCAGCGGAGTTATGAGGGCCTGGTATAACATAAATGTCACTTGGTCAGTCTGGAGCATGCCTCACCAGCCCAGATTGAGTGAAGAATAATAATAATAAGAGTTGGTTTTTATATGCCAACTTTCTCTACCACTTAAGGAAGATTCAAACTGGCTTACAATCACCTTCCCCTCCCCACAACAGACACCCTGTGAAGTAGGTGTGGCTGAGAGAGCTCTAAAAGAGCTGTGACTAGCCCAAGGTCACCCAGCTGGCTTCACGTGGAGGAGTGGGGAAACCAACCCGGTTCACCAGATTAGCGTCTGCTGCTCAGGTGGAGGAGTGGGGAATCAAACCCAGTTCTCCAGATTAGAGTCCACCACTCCAAACCATCACTCTTAACCACTACAACATGGTGGTACTGGGATGGGGGACCACCAAGGAAGGCTCTGCAGAGGAAGGCCCTGGCCAACCACCTCTGCTTCTCTCTTGCCTTGAAAGCCCTTTGCTGGGGTAGCCATAAGTCGCCATAAGAATGTACTGAATGCAATATTTAAAACATATATAGAGAATGTATAGAACAGCCTATTGTACAGTGTAACATATCTATAGCCTAAAGAATAGTTTGTATCCTACGGATAATCATTCATTCATTCATTCATTCAGTCATGTATTTTACAAAAATTATACTCTGCCTTTCTGCCCTCATAAGGGCCACCAAGGTGGCTAACAAATTAAAACACACATAATAAAGCCATTAAAACCAACAAAGAAAAAGATCATTGGAACAGTAAAACCAGAGCTAAAATACATATGTAAAGAACAATTAAAATATTGGGCAGGAAGGAGGGATCCTTGAGGGAATGCCAAACAAACTAAAAAGTCTGCACCTGCTGGCAGAAGATGGCAGCAGAAGAGGTTAGATGAGTCTTCCTGGGAAGTGTTCCAGAGTTTTGGTGCCATGACCAAGAAGGCCCTCTCCCATATATTTTAGATGCTGGAATCCCAATTCCCTATCCATTCATCCACACAATCCTACCTCCTTCAGGTAAATGAGGCCTCACGGTCTGACCTCATGGACTTTATGTATGCTCCCTGTATGTACATGTTGAGAGCTGTCAGGGGTAGCGGGTTGTCAGGGGTGGGGAGGGACTTCAATGCCATAGAGTTCAATGGCCAAAGCGGCCCTTTTCTCCAGGGGAACTGATCTCTATCGGCTGGAGATCAGTTGTAACAGCAGATCTCCAGCTAGTACCTGGAGGTTGGCAACCCTCATCAGGGGTCTTGTCTAAGGATTTCCTTCAGAGTAATGGAAGAACTTCTTCGGGGGGGGGGGGTCCAAGCCAAGAATGCTTGTGTGAGCTTCTCCAAAGCAGAACACTTGGCTATGCCAATAGAACATTTAACAGCTCTAGCAGGAGTGAAATTATGTGCTGCTACTTGGTTTTTTTTTAAGTTAAACTGATTCATGACCTTTTTATAAGCTCTCTCCTCGGTGTATAACCTTCTTGCCATCTGCAAAGCAAAATGTACTTCATTTTCTATGTCAGTTTCTCTTGCGTTATTTTATAACACAACAATCACCTGTATTTTAAGGGGAGTTGAAATGTCATATTTGAGTTCAGAAACTTTCAATTCAGCTAATTGGAGTAGGGTTGTCAGGTCCCTCGTTCCCGCTGGCGGGAACTTTTTGGGGCAGAGCCTGAGGAGGGTGGGGTTTGGGGAGGGGAGGGACTTCAATGCCATAGAGTCCAATGGCCAATGCAGCCATTTTCTTCGCCAGCTACTACCTGGAGGTTGGCAACCCTAAGGAGGTACGAAAAAGTTGGGAAAACTTCACCTAGATCACAGAAAGGTTTATGTCGTCCTTAAATCACGGCAGGGATTTCGCAGGCGCGAGAAGACGGAAACAGGATCGAAGAGATAAGAGAATAATTAGAGGATAGCTTAGTCCCTTGATTTTAGAATTAACAGGAGGATAAAAGAGAATATTCAAAATATAGAGAGGCTGTATGGCTATGTGATTTCAGTTATTGGTTCTTTGCATATTGCACTTTACATCATATTTGGCAAAAATGATTGACGGTCTTTGTGTGAACTGACAATGGCCTGTTAAATAAAACTCAAAGAGAAGAGGCTTAGCAGAGGCGCGTCACGAGAATAATTCTGTTAAAAAATGAATCACATCCCGGAGTCATTAGCATAAGACATATGATTCATTGACTTAAGTTCTAGCATGATTTATAATAATAGGGCCAGACTGAGGGAGGTGTCAGCTGCTTCAAAACATTTTTTCTCTCATCAGGGACATGGACGAGCCTAGTGTGGATTCTCTCAACCTTACATAAGAACATAAGAAAGGCCCTGCTGGATCAGACCAAGGTCCATCAAGTCCAGCAGTCTGCTCACACAGGGGCCAACCAGGAGCCTCTAGGAAGCCCCCAAACAAGACAACTGCAGCAGCCCCATCCTGCCTGTGTTCCACAGCACCTCATATATTCGGCATGCTCCTCTGATCCTGGAGAGAATAGGGATGCATCATGACTAATATCCATTTTTACTAGTAGCTATGAATATCCCTCTCCCACGTTCTAGCATTATGGAAGAGGGAGAAAAGCATCTCCCTGTCCACTCTCTCCAAACCATGCATAATTTTACAGACCTCTATCATGCCTCCCCTTAACTGCCTTCTTTCTAAGCTAAACAGCCCTAAGCATCTTAACTGCTCGCCACAGGACAGTTGCTCTAGTCCCCTGATCATTTTGGTTGCTCTTTTCTGCACCTTCTCAAGCTCTGCAGTATAAGCTCTAAGCTCTAACAGTGAGCTCAAAGCCGATATGGGCCAGGATCCTGGGCCAATCTCTCTCCCTCTCCCTCCCTCCCTCCCTCCCTCCCTCCCCCCCTCTCTCTGCCTCACCTACCTCACAGGGATGTTGTGAGAATAAAATGGTGGAGGAGGAATCATTGACGGTTCTGTCGGACCTGGAATCAGTCACGTTCTCTCTGCCTCACCTACCTCACAGGTGAAGATAAAATGGAGCAGGAGGAACCCTTGACTATTCTGTCAGACCTGGGAACATCCACACTCTTTCAGCCTCACCTACCTCACAGGGTTGCTGTGAAGATAAAATGGAGAAGGAGGAACCAACTGACTGTTCTGGCTAGGGTTGCCAGCTTTGGGTTGGGAAATACCTGGAGGTTTGGGGGATGGAGTCTGGGGAGGACGGGGTTTGCGGAGGGGAGGCACCTCAGCGGGGTTTAATGCCATAGAGCCCGTTTTGTCACTCCCTGACAGTCCAACCTTCTTCACAGAGGTTGTTGTAAGAATAAAATGGAGGAGGGAAGATTTAATGTATACCACTTGGAGCCCTGTGGAGGAAAAACAGGATATAAATGGATCAAAGAGTTAGCTCAGAGAGATATAGTGCTTAGAAAAAATAAACTGTTTTTCAGTCTATATGTATCTCAGTGCTCCTTCCAAACATGGAAAGGAAGCCTCACCAGTTATGGAAATACCCCTTAATGCTGTTATGTGGATCACTGCTTTGACTGGAGGGTGTTTTAAGGCCAGGTATAGACAGGGTGGCCAGCCTCCAGGTGGGGCCTGGAGATTTCCTGGAATTGGCTTCTTCCTGAAAACGGCTTCTTTGGTAGGTGGACTCAATGGCATTATATCCTGCTGAGATGTCACATTTCCCCAAATGCTGTTCACTCCAGAGGGGCCATGGCTCAGTGGAAGAGCATCTGCTGGGCATGCAGAAGGTCCCAGGTTCAGTCGCCAGCATCTCCAGTTAAAGGGACTGGGCAAGTAGGTGATGTGAGACCCTGGAGAGCCATTGCCAGTCTGATCAGGCAATACTGACTAATGGACCAAGGGTCTGGTTCAGTATAAGGCAGCTTCATGTGTTCATGTGTGTGTTCACTTCCAAAATCTCCAGCAATTCCCCAACCTGGAGATGCCTACCCTAAGTGTACTGCATAAACCAGCAGCTGTTAGGAGTAAGAGAAGATGGAAGGCAATTTTAGTGTAGAGTGGGCCAAACTGGAAAATGGGTTATACTCAGGGTGACCCACATGTCTAGGGTACATGATAACACTGCTGTGCTGCCTGCGCGATAACGCTGTATTCATATGAGTGGGATAAAAACCCAGTCAATGAATGAATCAATGTCATAAGGGACCCTGGTGGTCCCTTCCAACTCTGTGATTCTTTGACTCTAGCTCAAATTGGCTGTGGCTACTAATTAGCTTCTCATTGTCAAATAAAATAAATGCACAGCGAAAACATTCTGGGCAATTTCTTTGCCATACGATGAAGACAAGACGAACATTGCCAACAATTTTTGCAAAAGTGAAAAACTCTAAATTAAAACTCAGTGAGATCTGCCTCTTTCATATTGGACCAGATGAACAAATTCTAATTCCTTCTGCTGAGCTATTAATTCCCCCTCCCCTTCAGGGCTTGATTAAGTAATACGCTAAGTAGGCTATAGCATGAGGCACTAGCTCTACTGGCATTTGTTTTATTTGGCAGCTTCTTGGTGTAGAAAGCACCCTGCTCCATTCAAATTCCCCACAGCCCCGAATCCCATCCCTGATCTTTCTTTGCTAGAGACAAAGAAGCAGAAGAAAAATGTCCCCCATGCGCAGAGAAGCAGAAAACCAGCTGCATCCACACTAAGCAATACATAATCTAAACCAGAGGTCCCCAACATTTTTTAGCCTGCAGGCACCTTTGGAATTCTGACACAGGGTGGTGGGGAGGGGCTATTGCTCAGGTTGTAGAGCATCTGCGTGGCATGCAGAAGGCCCCAGGTTCAATCCCCAGCATCTCCAGGTAAAGGGACTAGGCAGGTAAGTGATGAGAAAGACCCCTGCCTGAGACCCTGGAGAGCCGCTGCCGGTATGCGTAGACAATACTGACTTTGATGGACCAAGGGTCTGATTCACTATAAGGCAGCTTCATGTGTTCATGTGTTCACAAAATGTCTGTCGCAGGAGGTGGAGCCAACCTCAAATTGTTAGGGATTAGGCTATATCTAACTCTAATAGCACCTCTTCGACATTTCAGGCAGAAGCCCGGGTTAACAGGATTAGTTGTGTGCACCGATTTTTTTTTTGGTATTTTTCAGGTTTGGGTTTATTAAACCTGAAAATTTTTGAAAAATAAAAAACCCAGATTTTCCTAAAAATTTCAGGTTAATAAACTCTAACCCAAAAAAATACCCCCCAGAAATAGGACTGCAAAAGGGCCTTCTTAGCCCTGCTGCCTGTGCACTCTGTGGAGTCGGAGCTCGCAGGCAGCGGGGCTAGAAGGAATGCCCCCGCCTTCCTCTCTAAGCTGCTTACTGGATCAGGCCTAAATGTGGAGGCCCAATCTGGCAAACAGCTTGGAGAGGAAGGTGAGGCGTTGCATAGCCCCGCTGCCTGCGCATTCCATGGAGTTGGAGCCCATAGGCAGCGGGACTTAATCATGCTTGTTACTTTTGTACAAAACAGATATAAGGGGAACTTCCCAACACCAGCACTTTTCTGTCATTTACATAAAGCCCAGATCTATTTCTATATGGCTGGAAAGGGCATCATTTTGTCCATCGATTGTTGTTTAGGAAGAGAGAGGAGGTCTCTGTCCTCACTGAGAGACCCACGGGATCATAGTTGTGCCAAAAAAAAGTTTTGGTAAATTTTGCGTTTGGGTTTATTGGGACCATTTTTTTTCCGGTAAACCCAGCCAAATACCCATCCTGGTAAAGGGGTATTCGGCTTTATTTCTGGGTTTACTGAAAGTTCGGGCCCATTTTAGTCTATAGGGATATTTCCAAAGCTCCTGTGGAAGCATTTCTGAAGGTAGAGTTCCCAAACTTTCAAGGTAGCTTCAAGGGACTCTCCTTGCATGAACCCCAAAGTTTGGTGAAGACTGGGTTAGGGCATTGGTCGGCAAACTCATTAGTCAACAGAGCCAAATATCAACAGTGCGATTGAGATTTCTTTTGAGAGCCACTGTCCTACTTGCTTGTCCCTTTAACTGGAGATGCCGGGGATTGAACCTGAGACCTTCTGCATGCCAAGCAGATGCTCCACCACTGACCCACAGCCCCTCCCAAATGGTGCAAGTGCAGACTCCCCCCCTCCCGGTTCCCAAGCCCCCCCCAAATAAAACGGCAACCGAGGCTGGCTGTCCAACCCTCAAAGGCCCTCCCCACTGCCGCCACCGCCCCCCAGGAAGGGGGCTCCTCTCCGCCCCCCCGCCCTCCCGGCACTGGGCACTGGCAGGCGATCGGCTTGAAAGGTCCAATGAGAGGAGAGATTTGGGGACCCCCCCCCAATTGCACTCACATGAAGCTGCCTTATACTGAATCAGACCCTTGGTCCATCAAAGTCCATCATGCCTGACTCCCACCCCCAGCCGATGGAGTCAGCCTCCAGGAGGGATTCCCCCGCACCCCACTGCTGCCACCCTCCCCTCCTTCCCAGGCTGGCTGGGTGAGGAGGCGGCGTCGGGAGCGCATGGGACGCGTAGCCTGCTCTGGCCCAGCACGACGCAGAGCCTGCCTCTCCCCCCCCTTGCAGCAGCAGCTTGGGCAGGCGGCTGCCGCCTCTCCCCGCCACCTCTGATCCCTCCCCACCAGAGAGAGAGAGAGAGAGGAGGGGAGGCCAGGGGAGGGGGCGCTGCCTCCCACTCGCCTGCTGGCTCCTCCTGCCTGGGGCACGCTGGAGCCCAGCGGGAGCGCGGCGCCTCTGCCTGGCTGGGCACGGGGATGTGGATGAGCTGCTGAGTCAATGGATGGGGGGGGTGGGGAGGCGGGGAGCCGGTTTCCTGGCCGGCTGGCGGGATCCCGCCAGCGGTTGGGCTGGGCCAAGAACCGTGGCCGCCCGGGCCCCGGGGAGAGCCGCATTCAAGAGGCCAAAGAGCCACATGCGGCTCGGGAGCCGAGGTTTGCCGACCACTGGGTTAAGGGGTCCGATTTTATGGGGTCCTAAAGGGGTTGTCCCCTCCATAGAAAAGTATGGTAAAGTTTACAATGCTTTCCTATGGAGGAGGGGGTCGACCCCTTCGGGACCCCATAAAATTGGACCCCTAATCCAAACTTTACCCACTTTGGGGTTTATGCAAGGAGAGTCCCTTGCAGCTACTCTGCGACTTTGGTAACTCTACCTCCAAAAATGCCCTCCTGGGAGAATTTTAAAAGTACTTAGTTTTCACAGTCTGTAATGGCTGCTTCCTCAACAAAGAATTGTGGGAAAACTCTGTTTTCCATGAATGCTTGTAGTGGACCTGGGGAAAACCGAAGCCAAAAAAATCCAAATACCTATTCGGCTGATTCAGCGATCTGCTATCCATCTTCGCCTCTATTCGCAGTTTTAATATTTGGGTTAAATTAAACCCAAAAGAAGTCAAGAAGGCTTTTTTCAGATTTATTTTCAGTTTGGGTTTATGAATATGCACAGCCCTATATGGAATACTAAAATGACCACTTGAACATTCATGCTAATTTCTACTGCCCTTGTTTCTCTGTAATACATTCAAATATTTATGACTACAATTTTTAGCTGAACATATTCTGAAGAATGCATTACTCTTTCTTAACTATGTATGACATGTGCACTATTGAAAGTAGAGATTGTAAAATATTAAGAAGACAGAATAAAGAACTTTTCTTTACATATTTGCCGGGGAGGGTGGTAGAGAACCATACACCTCTTAAGCCTGAAGGGAATGAGATTGTTTGGGTGTGGGGGCGGGAGGGATTGGAAGAGAGAAATTACAAGAGGGAAAAATATCTCTCAAATTTGTTGTGGCTGCGTGAAGGCAACAAAGCACCCTTTTCAGTAAATAAAACTCAGGCATGCAAAATACTGCCGTCTGCTCTTGCTGCACCCTTAACCATAGCCAGGGTTGCATCAAGTTTAGCATTTGCTGTCTTCTCAGAGCCTCATCATTCAAAGTAATTTGAAATGCACCTGCACCCTTAATAAGTGGGCCAAGTTTTACGCCACATCAATTCCCTGTCTAATTAGTGCCTCTAGGCATACACAAGAAAGTTTAAACAGACATTCACAATGCGCTAAATGACATTCCTGCTCAGGGGAAAGAAAATGAAAACCACGTGTCTGCCATTATTGCTTCTGAATTGGGGCCATTGATGGTTTAAGTGACATTCTGCACAGTAAGGCCACTCAAAATTCATTCATTGGATGAATTTTGGAAACCATAAATTCTATGGAAACCATAGAGTTTTTTTGGGGGGAGTGGTAGAGCGTCCCCTGCATGATGATGGTGCTGGTGTTGGAAAAGGTGGGGATATAAATGAAGTAAATAAATAAAATAAACACCCAGGAGGGGATCATAATGACAACATAAATCAGGAAAAGAGAGAAAGAGTGAAGGAATGAATAAAAAAGAAGAGAGAAAGAGATAGGAAAACTAGATGATACAAATATGACAGAAATACAATAACAAGAAATGTGCTTCCACTCCAACCTCAACTGGAGATCTTCTTCAATCCACTCACATGTACCTGTTGAAGCAAGCTCTGGCACCCTTATGCTAGAATGAATGGGGTTAGTCCTTAAGCTGCCACTGGACTCCTCTTTTAACTCGTTCAACACTTGGCATGCCATTCTGTGGCACTAAAGCACCCTAACTTGAGTGAAACCAACAAATATGAGAATTCCTTTTGCATTCCTTCCAACCTATAGTCTAGGCCCACCAAGTCATGTTAAACTCACCAGCCAAGATGGCTAGTCGATAGGGTTGCCAGGTCCCTCTTCACCACCGGTGAGAGGTTTTTGGGGCACAGCCAGAGCAGGGCAGGGTTTGGGGAGGGGATGGGCTTCAATGCCACAGAGACCAATTGTAGGGTTGCCAGCCTACAGGTACTATAATATTACAACTTGGACCGCAAAATGATAGTCAACCGTATGCAGTCACTATGGCTTAAAAAACAGAACAAACCAATAACACCAAGCCTTAAAGAAAATGCAATTAATGTGTAATAGTCATTTGTTATTTCACAAGGACCATATGGTTCACACTTATTCTTAATTGCAGCTTATGTGCTAATAATACAAAAATCATAAAGGACTATAACAAGCAAGCAAGACAGAAATCCGGTAAAATGTCCTGTTTCAAAGTCAATTTTCTTCAGCTGATGAATATGTAATAGTCCCAAATCATAAATAAATCAATTTTTCTGCTCATCTGAGTATCTTTGTTTTCTTTTGCAGGTCTCTGATATACATGCTGCACCATTGTCAGTAAATGAAGATTTTCAGCATTTTATGCATTCTTCTATTTCAATAATTTTTCTACATAAATTATTAAAGAAATTTTAAAGGTGTTATTGAAAATTAATACAAAAATAATTTTTCTGCAATAAAGAACAAATTACTCACCGACTTCTTTATCACGTCTTACATAGATCCTAGCATATGCTTTACAATCAATGTTTCAAGAGCATTATGCTGGATAATTACAATAGGAAACTTCCAAGCTATATTGGAAAGGTAAGTTACAATGATTAACACAAGGGCGGTGTTACAGAAAGGCTGAATAGTCACAGGTGGCGTTCAGACCGTTTGGGATTACCGTATTCATCATAGTGATGAAGCGGGCCTCTTGTTGACTTAAAAATGTATCCACATTCTCTCTGGCAAAGAATTTTAGATTGGTATCCCGATGTTTATGCTGAATGAAATGGGAAACGACCGGTGTGTCCAATACGGAATTGCGAATGCGCGATCTGTGTTAGCTGATCCTTAATTTCAGTGCTTGATTGGTTTTGCCTATATAAATTAATTGGCACGGGCAGAGGAGGGCGTAAATCACGTTATCAGAGCTGCAATTTGTGTATGATTTTATCTCAAATTTGAAACCAGTTTGTAAGCATGTAAAGCTTTTAACTGGCATGGCATAGGCACACATTACACACGAGCCACAGCGATAGTAGCCCCGTCTATTTACTTCCATGGGGGGATCGATTCTATCGGTGTGCACCAAGTGATCCTTAAGGGATGCTGTTCTTCTGTACCCCAGGAGTGGTGGTAAAGAGCAATCTGGAAGAGAGGTGACAATGTCCCAGTGTTTATTTACGATCCTTCTTATGTTTCCAATTAATGGAGTATATTGAAATGAGGAAGTTAGTCTTTTACAGTCCCTCCTGTTACGGGAGAAAAGTTCCTCACATGGTCGGATATCAGCTTGTTTTTTGGCATGATCAGTGTTGTGGGATAACCCCTTCTTACTAGTGTTACCTTAAGTTGTGAAGCTGCATTGTCAAAGTCCTCCTTCCTCGTGGAGTTCCTTTTAAGTCTCAACATCTGTCCATATGGGAGATTTTTCCTTAAATGCTCAGGATGGTTGGAATTAAAATGCAGTAATGCCATCCTATCTGTAGGTTTCTTATACGGAGATAGCCATATTTCCCCATTATTATTTTTGTTTATGTTAACATCCAAAAAATTAATGCTATTAGTATGCATTTTGCTTTCAAATTTGATGTTAATGTCTGCATCATTCAACATCCCAGTAAGTTGCTCAAAGCTAGCCTTATTATCTATGAACATCACCAAATCATCTTCAAATCTAAAATAATAAAGTACATGCTGTTTGAAAAAATCATTTGAAAAATATATGCAACGTTTCGAAAGAAATCATGAAAATGTTTGCCATGGAAGGTGCCACCGCAGACCCCATAGCTACCCCCTTTATCTGTTTATACAAATGTTTCTTAAATCTAAAGTAATTGTTTTCAAAGAGGAGGTCCAATAAGTCCATCAAGAAATGTGTTGGTGGAGATCCCCTGCTATTACCACTGATGTCCAGCTGATAGAGATCAGTTCACCTGGAGAAAATGGCTGCTTTGGCCATTGGACTCTGTGGCATTGAAGTCCCTCCCCTCCCCAAACCCCTCCCTCCTCAGGCTTTGCCCCAAAAACCTCCCGGTGGTGGTGAAGAGGGACTTGGCAACCATATCCAATTGCCAAAGTGGCCATTTTCTGCAGGTGAATGGATCTCTATCAGCTGGAGATAAGTTGTAATAGCAGGAGATCTCCACCTGCTACCTGGAGGTTGGCAACTTTACTTGTCAAGGCCTCAATACCTATCCATGCATTTAAGGATAAAAAAACAAGGGGTGAAATTGTTGAGCATTTGGCAGGCTCCAGTACATGGTAGATGAAGTGCATTGGGATTCACAGGTGACTAGCTGTGAAGACATTCCTATAAATTTCTGGTTCTTCCACAGACAACTCGCTAGCCTCTGCCCTGCCTCCCAATACATCCAATTGTTCACAGATTCCTCACACCCTTCAATAAAGTGTTGTTTCATGTCTCTCATTGCGGCATTCATTTCAGGTGACTCAACAGCAGGGGTGTTGAATGCAATTGTTACAAGGGCCAGATAAAACATAAATGTTATAATGTTATAAATGCTTGGCATGCAGAATGTCCCAGGTTCAACCCCCCACATCTCCAGTTAAAGGGACTAGGCAAGTAGGCGATGTAAAAGATCTCTGCCTGATACCCCGGAGAGCCTTAGAGAGGGGCTGTGGCTCAGTGATAAAGCATCTGGTTGGCATGCAGAAGGTCCCAGGTTCAATCCCTGGTATCTCCAGTTAAAGGGACCAGGCAAGTAGGAGAGCCTGGAGAGCCGCTGCCGGTCTGAGTAGACAATACTGACTTTGATGGACCAAGGGGGGGTCTGATTCAGTACAAGGCAGCTTCGTGTGTTCAAATGTCACTTGTTCGGGCCGGGACATGCCTCTCCAGCCCAGATCGAGAGAAGAAGAAGAGTTGGTTTTTATATGCCAACTTTCTCTGCCACTTAAGGGAGAATCAAACTGGATTACAATCACCTTCCCTTCCCCTCCCCACAACAGACACCTTATGAGGTAGATGTGGATGAGAGAGCTCTAAGAGAGCTCTAAGACTATCCCAAAGTCACCCAGCTGGCTTCATGTGTAGGAGTGGGGAAACCAACCCGGTTCACCAGATTAGCGTCCTCGGCTCATGTGGAGGAGTGGGGAATCAAACCTGGTTCTCCAGATTAAAGTTCCCCACTCCAAACCACTGCTCTTAACCACTATACCATGCTGGTGGGGGTTGCCTCGGATGGCTCGCTCTCCAGATAAGAGCTCTCAAGGGCGTGGATCCATGCCGGGGCCTTATATCTGACACCCCTGCTCTAGAGTTCTCTTATAAAAAGAAATAAAAACAAAGTACGTTCCTGACTATCATGCTTGCAGATGAAGTTTTGAAAACCGGACATGCTGTCACATTAAGCCCCAAAAACAAGCCAGTGTTCCAGGCTATGGAAAGCAAACTGTTGTTTACTTATTGCCCTTTGCGGGAATTATCTGAATTCTTAAGTACAAGTGGCCTACTCAAGGTCTGAGAGAAGAAAGGGGCCTAACAAATCGAACAAGGGAAGTAATGAAACAAGCAGGTATGGTTTTGCTACAAGACCTTTTCCTCTGCTGAAGCAGGCTAGCTAGCATTTCAGCACACAAAGGGATCAATAAAACCGGGAAGCTATAATCATGGTATTATCATGGCTCTCGCCTAGCGCAGAACGCTGAAGGACACGGGCAAATGAAGAGGATTCAAAGGAATTCATGAGCGAGTCTTGGGAGACGGATTCCAAAGCACACGGCAGAAGGGCTAATTAAATATAGCTAAAGGCTAGCATGGTGCTTGCTGCTACAAACTTTATGAAAGGAAGTACGTAATCCAGCTACTTTAAGTAGACCATACCGGGCTTAAAATACTACATAAAATGGCTGCGGCTCTGGGCCCCTTTTTCCTCCTCTGAATATCCTCCAGACCGAATTTCCTAACTGCAGCTACTATAGGGCTGTTGCTTGGTGGTAGAGCACCTGCTTGGCATGCAGAAAGGTCCCAGGTTCAATCCCCAGCATCTCCATTTAAAGGGACTCGGCAAGTAGGTTATGTGAGGTATGCCCGTATACCCCATTGTAGTCCCTCCCCTCCTCAAACCTCACCTTCCCCAGGCTCCACCCCCCAAATCTCCAAGCATTTCCCGGAGCTGGCAACCCCATTTGAGGTATATCAGATATCTCTGTGCAATCCAGTTCTGGTCCAGGCAGCATCTGAACCTTTCAAAACACGAGTCTTGGTGCATACGATCAGTGACGTGCCTCCAAATTTAATGCCATGCTTCCATTCTAATGTAGTCGCTTCTCATCCAAGAAGTTTGGATGGGGCATCAGGAAGTATAGGCCTAGGATAAGTAGGGTTGTTAGGTCCCTCTTCGCCACTGGCGGGAGGCTTTTGGGATGGAGCCTGAGGAGGGTGGGATTAGGGGAGGCAATTGCCATGGAGTGCAATAGCCAAAACAGCCATTTTCTCCAGGTGAACAGACCTCTATCGGCTGGAGATCAGTTGTAATAGCAGGATATTTCCAGCTAGTATCTGGATGTTGGCAACCCTGGGTATAAGCTAAACAGATTTTGTAACCATTTCCCCACTGGTGAGTTGGTCACAAAAAAGGCATTCGGGGAGTTAGATCATCCCTATTAATTCCAGCGGGCCTCAAAGTCTCGTACGCGTTCTGTAAAGCACAGTACTGAGAAATTCAGAGGGCAGGTGTCACGAAATCAAAATGGTTGCGTTCCTCGGCCTACCCAATCACACCAAATGATATCCAAACTCAGTGAGATTCCATGTTTTATGAGTTCTTTATCTCCTTTGCCCCCCTTGCCTCCCCCTTTCATAAAAGCCAAATTTCATTTTGGTTTAAGTGGCAGGTACTATGAATATGCTTTTTCTTACAATCTGCTTCGATTAAAGTTGAACTTTTGCTTAGATCAGGGGTCATTTTTGTGCCTCTCGAACAGCTCAACCTAAGCCTTATATGATCCTGGAGAATAGTAATTTGCCTCTCCACTTTGAACACTCACCATCTCCTACACTTTCAATCACGGCACCATTCTCTGCATCCTGCTGAACGAAATGTAATGCCTCCCATTTAATTTAATTCTAAGGTACCTGGTGTTTTTTTACCAGCTTTTACACCAGAAATTCAGTATCAGCTATATATATATATTTAAAAAATACAGCTTTTTGAGTGAGTTATAATATATAGTTGCATCTGATTATATAATATCCTGATACAAAAAAAATTGTTTTGAAAAAGTTAACTTTTTTTCTGTTCTCACAGCACAGCATATATGTGTAGCCTGGATCGTCTGTCACAGTGGTTTTCAAACGAAAGCCTGATGAACTTATCAGGGATCCCTCAACAGGACAACTAGTAGAATCATAGAGTTGGAAGGGACCATACAGGCCATCTAGTTCAACCCCCGGCTTAATATAGGATCAGCCTACAGCATCCCTGACAAGTGCTTGTCCAGCCTCTGCCTGAAGACTGCCAGCAAGGGGGAGCTCACACCTCCCTAGGCAGCTGATCCCACTGTTGAACAACTCTTACTGTAAATATTTTCCCCTAATATCCAGCTGGCACCTTTCCACCCATAATTTATACCCATTGTTGAGAGTTCCCTGCCGTCCTCTAACTGCGTGCCCTTCAAATATTTAGAGAGCAATCCTGTCCCCCCCTCAACCTCCTCTTCTCCAGACTGAACATTCCCCTCAGCCTTTCCTCGTAGGGCTCGGTCTCCAGGCCCCTGATCATCCTCGTCACTCTCCTCTGCACCAGCTCCATTCTACCCGTTGACTTCTACTGAATCAGACCACCAGTCCGTCAGGATCAGAATTGTCTACTCAAACTGGAAGAGCCCTTCAAGGATCTCAGGCAGAGGTCTTTCTTGTCACTACGGTTGCCAACTCTGAGATGGGAAATACCTGGAGAATTTGGGAGTGAACCCTGAGAAGAGCAGGGTTTGGTGAGGGACAGGATCTCAGCAGGGTATAATCTCATAAAGTCCAACTTCCAAAGCAGCAGTGCGCACTGCGTTGGAGATCCTTGCTCTAGAGGGTCAAACAAAGAAACCTAATGTTCTAAAGCAGTCAAATTACTCCTTCTTGAGATCTCCTAAGGGAATCCCTAAGTGTGAGACCAAGCTTTTAATATCAAACTGCAAATTGTGGAACTCCCTGCCCCAGGATGTGGTGATGGCTGCCAACTTGGAAGGCTTGAAGAGAGGAGTGGACATGTTCATGGAGGGGAGTGCTATCCATGGCTACTCAACAAAATGGATACTAGTCATGATGCATACCTATTCTCTCCAGGATCAGAGAAGCAGGCCTATTCTATCAGGAGCTGTGAAACACAGGCAGGATAATACTGCTGCAGCCATCTTGTTTGTGGGCTTCCTAGAAGCACCTGGTTGGCCAGAGTGTGAACAGACTGCTGGACTTGATGGGCCTTGGTCTGATCCAGCAGGGTTTTCTTATGTTCTTGTGTTCTTATTCAGCTCCCCACACCTCTAGTAGTTAAGCAACAAAGGATCTTGGGGTGCAGACTACATAGTTCTCGGGGGGGGGGGGACACACACACTATTGCTATATTCTCCCCACACAATGTCTTCACTATTTCTCTTGCTTGCTTCTTTGGAAAAGATTTTCGTGGCTGGACACAAAATAACCCAAGCCCTTTTGTGGTCAACTTTTGCAGAAACAAACACAATTGCTCAAAACTACTGTTGCCAAAAATCCTTTCTGCCCTTAGGCAAAGGTCAACGAAGGGCGTTTGCTTTCTTCTCTGCTGTCTTGGAGACACAGGGCTCCCTCTGCTTTCAAGGCTCAGCGAAGCAGAGATGTTCGTTTTCCTTTCATTACATTTTCAACGAGATAAAATCTCACCTATGAAAAAGGCGTAATTAAACATTTCCCCCCTTATTCGTGAACCATGAAAGTGATTTCCCCACGTGAAATCAGAGCCAGGAAATGAAACTTATATGCTGCCCCCCCCCCCCCCCGGTTAACAAATACCGCAATTCCGATTCATTCTAAGCTTCCTGAATAATCTGATATCTTTGTATTATCTCATTGCCTATGTTTTAAAGTACATTAAAGACATTGGGGTGGAGGAAGTGGATATTGTGAACTCTTTTTCCTTCTCTCAATTGTTACGAGGGCCGGAGGTTTTTAAGCAGAGGCCATCTGTCAGCAATGCTGATTCTGTGAACTTAGGCAGATCACGAGAGGGAGGGCAGGAAGGGTTGTGCCAGTGTTTGGCTCTTGTGGCCCTTTCTTACATGCCCAGGGTAACCCCTCTTTGGCAACAGTGAGTAATTTTCCTCCAGGCCAGATTGTTCAGGGATCCTGAAGGATTTCCTTTTAGCCATCTTCTGGGAATGGGGTAGGAGTCACTGGTGTGTGTGTGTGTGTGGGGGGAAGGCAGTTGTGAATATCCTGCATTATGCAGGAGGTTGGACTAGATGACCCTGGTAACACCTTCCAACTCTATGATTCTATAACACTAGAAATCAGGGCCACCAAATGTAGTTGGTGGGAGGAATTTAGGATGGACAAAATGAAATTCTTCTTTACTCAACAAGTAATAAAATTGTGGGATATCCACAAAATTGTGGGGTATCCATTCATAGGTTGCACCAACAGATTCACCTTTCCTTTGTTCCCAACCGGGATACAACTCCTTGTATCCCGGTTGGGAACAGAGGAAAGGTGAATCTGTTGGCGCAACCTAAGAATGGATATCCATTGTGGAAATATTGGAACTAAAAAATTGTATGTGGTTGCTGTTATACTTAATAAGAAGATTAATCATAATTGGAGACAGTATTGGAGCTGCTGAGACTAAAATTAATGAATAAGTGTGCAAATATGATGACTGAACGGGACTGATGAAGAACTGTGAAATGATCGTCTCCCTAGGCATCGTCACTGTGCACCATTCTTCAGAGAAGATTGTATTTTTGGAATGAATGTGACTGTACTTTTCGTACTTTTTGTAGTACCCGTGTCATTTTTATGTAACATTGGCCTTGTAGCCTTTGTGGATAATTCAAATACACTTATCACAGAGTTATATATAGCCATAGTCTGTGCTTAGTTACTAACCTTAGGTATTGGTACAGAGGTGTACTTTTGGATTGCTAAATACCTGGAGATTGGCAACCTTACCTCAGATTAAAGTCTGTTTTTTTATTTGTTTTTTTTTTTTTAAGATGCCTCCAGGACAGCATCTTTGCGACTTTCCCTTACTGGTGGTTGGTTCATTGTTACGTATCTTTTTCATAGCCCCAAATACTCCACAGTCAGGAAGAAATTTTTGCAAAGTGGCTACTAAAATACTCAGTGACCTCAGACATTCACAAACTACAGGTTTTTTTAAAAAAATATTTTTATTTTCAACACAACATAAAACAAAACACACAACATACATATATTTTACATAGCTATGACAAGAAACTTATCAGCTATACTTTGGAGTGATTCTCTAACAATCTATACATTCTACTATTCTAAAAAATTATTTGTGGGTCAAAACTATAAAATATAGGCACACTTTAAAAGAGAAAGAGGGGAGGATCTAAACATATTGACATATCTTCTTGCAGGATACATGAATTACAGATATTATTAATTCCGCTTATATGTAATAAGCCTATCAGTCAATGCATAGTTATATTATACATTTTCTAAATTTTATGAAATATACTTTAACCTACTTTATTCTTTAGCCTATTCAAATAGTATAGTTATATTAAAATACCATGTAATATAATTTTAAACAAGTATAACTAAACTGCCAGCCTACAACCATTAGCAGGCCTATGCCCATAATATCATGCACAATGAATTATTTAAATCAATATATCTACTGTAACATTTCATATCATCTTATACATCTTATGTTAGTGTGACATATAATCATAATACAATTTCTAGTTCTTCAGAAATTCTTCCCTGGGTCTCTTGCTCACAATGTTTGTCAGCTTGGCCATCACTGCGTATTCTGCTAATTTCTCTAGCCAGTTATCTGTTGATCGAGTATTTTCTTGTTTCCAATTAAAGGCAAAGGTCACTCTTGCTCCTGTTATCATATATATGAACAGTTCTGCCATACTTTTATCGATGGCTACAAACTAAAGTTATTTTTAAGTGGCTGTAGCAAAAAATGCACAGCTGACGTGGCTTAATTTAGCTTTGCTGTTCAACATCAACATTTATTGTGATCAAAAGATCAGTCAACATCCGTTTAACAGAACAATTTACATACAAATATAAAATTAATACACAGATTAAAATTCATAACCTTACCATTCTGTAATTAATTATACATAAATGTTATTCAAACTTTTGGAGAGCGGCAGGCTAGCAGACGAATGGAGACTGCACAGGGAAATTCGGCACAGCAGGACAGGCATTGGGGGGAGAGTCAAAGCCCCATCCCATATCCTTCAAGATTGGGATACCTCCTAGTGGCTATAGCTTGCAATCAGTCCAGAAAGTTGAGGGCCTCTCTCTCTTCTCCCCTTAAGGAACACGGCTTATGCCAGATCCAGGTTGGGAAATACCTGGAGATTTTTGGGGCGAAGGCTGAGGAGGGCGGGGTTTGGGGAGGGGAGGGACTTCAATGCCTTAGGCTCCAATTGACAAAGCAGCCATTTTCTCCAGGTGACCTGATCTTGATTGGCTGGAGATCAGTTGTAATAGCGGGAGATAATAGCCAGCTACTACCTGGAGGTTGGCAACCCTAATTATGCCTTTATTAAGAAAATGGTGGCTGCCTTTAAAAAATGAAACCTGTTAAATCAGAGAAATGCAGGACGGCAATAAAAAAGAAACAGAACAAAATGGGGGGAAAACAACCTGTTTAGGGGTTTATTTTAATTTTTGTATTACTATAATTATTAGGGTTGCCAGCCTCCTGGTGGTGGCTGGAGATACCCTGCTATTACAACAGATCTCGAGCCGATAGAGATCAGTTCCTCTGGAGAAAGTGGCTGCTTCGGCAATTGGACTCTATGGCATTGCAGTCCCTTCCCTCTTAAAACTCCAACCTCCTCAGGATCTGCCCCCCAAACCTCCCCCCTGGAGGCGAAGAAGGACCTGGAAACCCTACTAATAATTATGGAGCACCCCATTTTTGTTTTTATCAACACAAGAAATGCACAATTTCCCAGGGTAGGAAATGGCCATAAAAGGTAACTGTAGTGTGCAAGCGCCTACATCAACAGAACTGTAAAAAGGCATCCCCAAGAGGGACTGGAGTTTTGAATTACAACTGGGTTCCAAATGGCAGGGGGTCCGATTTTATGGGTCCTCAAAGGGGGTGCCCCATCTGTTCAATGGAGTTTTCAATTGCTTCCAATGGAAGATGGAGCCATGCAGGGGCCGATGAAGAACAAGTATGATTGCCAGATTTGGGTTGGGCTCCTGAGGATGGCTCGCCCTCCCTTTCCCTGCCTACTTCCACCCACCCACAGCTGAGAGTGGGCGGACAAGAGGAGCAATGGCCGGTAGATTACCTGCCATAAGTGAACAGTTGGGAACCCTACCGGGATTACAGATCATCTCCACACCTCAGAGATCAGTTTCTCTGGAGAAAATGGCCAATTGGGAGGGTAGACTCTATGGCATTGTACCCCACTGAGGTCCCTGTCCTCCCCAGGTTCAATCTCTGAAACATACGCAGCCTGGATCTGCCAATCCTACGCCCCCACCCCTCACCAATGGCTAGGGAACACACACCTGAAAACCCTACATGTAGAAAGAGAGGGTCCTTCTTCACCCATAGTTGGAAAAGGTACTAACATACCAGCTCCACATTTACTAAGTCTCAAAATCTACTTGTATTTTTATGGAATTGTTTATGTTACATGTACATAGAAGCTCAGTTCCCGTTGTGAAGTTCTCAAGTGTCTCCGTCCAGAGACCATCGCCGAAAAATATCTTCTGCGAAGTTGGTATCACCAGAAACTGAAAAATGCACAGCAATCACACTATGTGTCTTCCTCAAAGAGAAACAGCCGTGTTAAAACAATTTCTATTGACTTTTTCCTGTTAAATGTGACAAGGACAAACACAAAGTATTTTAGCTTAGAAATACTAACACAAAGAGTCAATTATTGCTTAACACAACAGAGTCACAAAGGTATTTTAGCTCTAAAATAGTAACAGTCAGAGTACATTAATACTGGTAACGTTGCTATGCTCTTTCACATCTCAGATCACTTCAATAGATTGATATATCAGCATACATTAGAATCATAGAGCTGGAAGGGACCATACAGGCCATCTAACCCGACCCCCTGCTCAATGCAGGATCAGCCTGCCCTAGAGCATCTCTGGCAAGTGTTTGTTCAGCCCCTGTTTGAAGACTGCGAGTGAGGGGGAGCTCACTTCCTCCCTAGGTGGCCGATTCCACTGTTGAACAACTCTTACTGTAAAAAAAAAAAAAAAAAAAAAATCCTAATATCCAGCCGGTACCTTTCTTATTATAATTTTTTTTATTTTTTTCCCTTCTTTTAATACATCCATGTAAAAAGCAACATTTAACACTGAAAATTAATGAAAGTAATAAGTAATCTATAATAAACATATAGTGACTTCCCCCTCACTCTCTTCCATCTACAAATAAAGTGTATATACTTTTGCTGATTGAACTAATCCCCATATTAATTAATGAATATATATTTATCTTATCTTATCTTACCTAATGTTGTTCATTCAATACCTTAATATATAATCATGATGAAAAGTATATATGAGAGATTAAATCAAAGAATATCCTTTAAATGGACCCATCGGAAATTGATTTTCACAATAAATTCTCCACGCCTCCCATTCCCCCATAAATTGTACATTATCATTCAGATTTATCAAAGCCGTAGGTTTCGCCATCTCCGTCAGTTCCAGCATCTTATTTATCCAGTCTGTTCTAGTCGGTATCTCGTCCATATTCCACTTAGCTGCATATATCACACGTGCAGCCATGGTGGCATACATCAAAAAGGTCTGATGAGTAAAAATAGTGTCCGGTACCATACTCAGTAGCATCATTTCAGGTGTTTTGGAAATATTTTGATGTAAGATCAACCTTATTTCATTATATACCATCTCCCCAGCCGGTACCTTTCCACCCACAATTTAAACCCATTATTGCACGTCCTATCTTCTGCTGCCAACAGGAACAACTCCCTGCCTCCTCTAAGTGACAGCCCTTCAAGTACTTAAATCTCTTTGATTTCTATGGAGTTGTTATGGAGTCCCCAGGAGAAAAGCACACCAAATGAGGGAATGGCTTTAAAGAGGTTTCCATTCTCAGCAGCTCATAAGAACATAACAAAGGCCCTGCTGGATCAGACCAAGGCCCATCAAGTCCAGCAGTCTGTTCACACAGTGGCCAACCAGGTGCCTCCAGGAAGCCACAAACAAGACGACTGCAGCAGCATTCTGCCTGTGTTCCAAAGCACCTAATATATTAGGCATCTGATTCTGGAGATAATAGGTATGCATCATGACTAGTATCCATTTTTACTAGTAGCCATGGATAGCCCTCTTCTCCATGAACATGACCCCCCCTTCTTCAAGCCTTCCAAGTTGGCAGCCATCACCACATCCTGGGGCATGGAGTTCCACAACTGAACTATGCTTTGTGTGAAGAAATACTTCTTTTCTCTGTTTTGAATCTCTCACCCTCCAACTTCAGCAGATGACCCCCGCGTTCTGGTATTATAAGAGAGGGGGGAAGCTCATTGGTTGTACTCCACAAAGTAGCCCTTCCTTTCTTTCCCCCTCCCCAAATTGTCTGATGCCTCCATTTCTCTGAGGGAGAGGAGTTCAAAATCACCCTTGCCGCTATTTGAGCAGGAATGTGCTTCTGAATAAGAGTTTTCACAGCCCTCGAAAAAACAGTTTCTCTTCTTCCTTCCTTCCTTCCTTCCTTCCTTCCTTCCTTCCTTCCTTCCTTCCTTCCTTCCTTCCTTCCTTCCTTCCTTCCTTCCTTCCTTCCTTCCTTCCTGAACAAGGTTGGGGATGTCATTTTTCAGCAGACTTTAGAAAGGTTTACAGTGGCAAATAACCAAACTCATTTCGTCTCAAATATATAATTCAAAACAGCACTCCAAGCGGGAAAAGGTGTTAGTGGTCAACTTGCTATCACATTTCAAATAAAGTAAAATGTTGAGGTGACTCTAAAGTGTCCCCTTTGTTCAAACCTTCCAAGCAACTCTTTGGGTAGCAACAAGAAAAAAGAGAGTTTCAACAGAACTAGGAAAATACCTCAAGGGACTTCACGTCTGTACACAGTATTTTTAGACATGAACTTTCATGTCCCATTATTTTAAATAAAAAATATAGGAACTGGGAGGGAAAGTTTTTTAGGTCTATAAAAAGATATTATTAATGAACTTTTAAAGGCAGTTTCACGTATGTCCAACTGAATTCTAAATTTTTAAAGCCTCTGCTGATATTCCTGTGAACAGCCATGTTGATACAAATAATTTTAAGTGTACACTCTAGTTTCTGTTGAGGTCAACAGCAAAATCCATTGGGTGGTATCCTACTGAACTCACAGAAGGAATTGGTGGCAGAAGATTTTCCATAAGAACATAAGAAAAGCCATGCTGGATCAGACTAAGGCCCATCAAGTCCAGCAGTCTGTTCACACAGTGGCCAACCAGGTGCCTCTAGGAAGCCCACAGACAAGATGACTGCAGCAGCAGCATCCTACCTGTGTTCCACAGCACCTAATATATTAGGCATGCACCTCTGATCCTGGAGAGAATACACCAGCATGGTGTAGTGGTTAAGAGAGGTGGTTTGAGTGATGGACTCTAATCTGGAGAACTGGGTTTGATTCTACACTCCTCCACATGAGCAGTGGATGCTAATCTGGAGAACCGGGTTTGATACTCCACTCCTCCACATGAGTGGCGGATGCTAATCTGGTGAACCGGGTTGGTTTCCCCACTCCTCCACATGAAGCTAGCTGGGTGACCTTGGGCTAGTCACAGCTCTCACAACCCCACCCAGCTGGCTTCAAGTGTAGGAGTGGGGAAACAAATCCAGTTTACCATATCAGCCTCCGCTGCTCATGTGGAAAAGTGAGGAATCAAACCCGGTTCTTCAGATCAGAGTCCTGTGCTCCAAACCACCGCTCTTAACCACTACACCATGCTGGCTCTCTGGAGGTTGGCAACCTACGCACGCTGCTGTCTTGTGCCCTTATTTGGGGTTACCAGCAGAAATGGATGCTGAATGGCCTTATTATAATGTTAGTTGCAGCTATCAGTCTGTGGAATATGCACACAATGAAATGCATGCTAATTCCAATGACGTTCTGGTAACAGAATAGTTCAAGTAACAAAACTTTCATTCAATGGAAAATGTATAATAAATGCATTTTTCAATTAGAGTCTCTCTGCTCATGTATGATATTAAGTTTCACGTGTTGCTTCTTTCGTCGCTCGCTGAGAACGACTGCGCTCAAGGGAGCCACAAAGGAGGAAGCGATTTTTTAAACTTCAGCAACTATTCAGAATAATTGTGTTTAATAACCAGGGCATGCAATTAAGGAAGGAAATGCATTCCAGATCTGCATTTTTCAACCTGAAAATTAAAGCCATAATCCTAGAGTCATTTATTTGTGAGTTGTTCCACTGGAGTTAATAGAACAATTTTCGGAATAAATACTGGCATTTTTTTCCCCTCACTTAATTTGCTTCCCCTAATGCAAGTTTCTGAAGAGCCCCATGGTGCAGAATGGTAAGCTGCAGTACTTCAGTCCAAGCTCTGCTCACGACCTGAGTTTGATCTCAACGGAAGTCAGTTTCAAGTAGCCAGCTCAAGGTTGACTCAGCCTTCCCTCCTTCTGAGGTCGGTAAAATGAGTACCCAGCTTGCTGGGAGTAAAGGGAAGATGACTGGGGAAGGCAATGGCAAACCACCCCATAAACAAAGTCTGCCTAGTAAATGTCGAGATGTGACGTCACCCCATGGGTCAAGAATGGCCCGGTGCTTCCACAGGGGACTGTTACCTTTACCTTTAATGCAAGTTTAAGAGCCCCATGGTACAGAGTGGTAAGCTGCAGTGCTGCAGTCCAAGCTCTGCTCTTGACCTGAGTTCAATCCCAACAGAACTTGGTTTCAGGTAGCTGGCTCAAGGTTGACTCAGCCTTCCCTCCTTCCGAGGTTGGTAAAATGAGTACTCACCTTGCTGGGGGTAAAGAGAAGATGACTGGGGAAGGCACTGGCAAACCACCCCACAAAACAAAGTCTGCCTAGGAAACGTTGGGATGTGACGTCACCCCATGGGTCAGGAATGGCCCGGTTACTTTTTTTTTTTTTAATGCAAGTTTAGTGTGTGTGTGTACGCACAAGTACATATGAAGCACTTATAGACAAGTCATATGAGGTGATTTATGGATGAGACCTTTGCAAACTGGATCAGAAGAATATTTTGAAAACATTATCAACTCAATTCATCCTTCCATCAAATTCATATGCAACAGTACCATTCAAATGCCACACATTCCTCTCCCAGATGCTCTCTTCACCATCAAATACTTGAACACATCAACACATGAAGCTGCCTTATACTGAACCAGATCCTTGGTCCATTATAGCCAGTATTGTCTACTCAGACTGGCAGTGGCTCTCCAGGGTCTCAGGCAGAGGTCTTTCACATCACCTACTTGCCTGGTCCCTTTAACTGGAGATGCTGGAGATTGAACCTGGGACCACCTGCAGGCCAAGCAGATGCTCTACCACTGAGCCATAGCTCCTTTCCATCATTACATCATTGCTACATCATTATCATAGATATGTACAAAATTGTAGGTTACACCAACAACAAAAGGGAAAAAGACTTAACCCTAAAAAACAAGAAGAAGAAGAGTTGGTTTTTATATGCCGACTTTCTCTACCACTTAAGGTAGAGAAATGACTTCCCGTGAACAGTTCTTTAATATAGTCACAAAAAATCTGATTTCAAGAGATGGTCAATTTGAAAGCAGGTTTTCATGGGAGGAGAGTGATATCATAGCTAGCCAAAGCCTTGATCAAGGCAGCTATTCTGAAGGAGATTGCTCATCTGCACGGGTGAGGGTCGGGACTCTTCTTCAGAAGCCTGATCAGCAGCTGTTAAAAGTGGTGCTTTTAGTTGGAGGGTATATCCCTGTGTACTGGACGGGGTGAAACCCGATCTTTTAAATGACTCTTCTGCTATGCAGACTAGCCTTCTGTTGGGTGATGTATCCTGAAAGTTGGTCAGACCAAGTTGGCTCCAATTGCTCAACCCCTACCTCAAAAGGGCCCCAATTACGGGGTCCTAACAAAACCAGTCAAAGATAGTAAAATGGGTGAAGACACAGGGCCGTGCATCTGAGCAAAGGCGAATAACCGAAACCGGAAAAATCCGAATATCTATTCAGCTTTTCAGGAACCACCTATTCGGCTTCGGGCAGATTCTCAGGTTTTGTTATTCAGCCGAAAATAAACCCAAACACTGCTGAAGGCTAATTTTGAGTTTATTTTCGGTTTGGATGTACCAATATGCACAGCCCTAGTCCAGAATATATTACAGGCAATACCCTGCAGATGATCTTGTCTTGTGCCCTGTATCTATCCCGACAGAGAACCCAATTTCAATTTGGTTTTTATTACTCTCCTCCCTTGGATTAGCTGCACACCCCTTGGCACCAGGGTTGCCAACCCCCAGGTGGTGGCTGGAGATCTCCAAGCAACAGAGATCAGTTCCCCTAGAGAAAATGTCTGCATTGGAAGGTGGACTCTATAATATTATACTCCATTGAAGTCCCTCCACTCCCCAGGCCCTGCCCTCCTCAGCCCCCCCCCCAAATCTTTAGGTATTTCCCAACCTGGAGTTGGCAACCCTACTTGGCACCTTCCTGTCAAATTGCGGGAGAGGGGAAGAAAAAAACACTGCCCACTCATACATTCCACAGAGAGACTGGGGAAGCAGTATTTTAAGACAGACTCTAATCTTTAAATTAGGGAGTAATGATTCAAAATTACCTCATGTCACAGCGTTATAGACTTCTGGAGATCTCACTAAGCACTTCCACAGCAGATGATCCTATATTGAATCTTGGGGCTTGATGCTCAGGTGACAGATTGACGATACGCATTTAGCATTTCATTACATCACTGCATAGTCATTAGGCAAACCATGACTGCATTTCTCTCTTCTTGTCTAATGTATCGGGTTATGTGATTCTGGCCTGCTGCTGTTGCTATGCAGAAAAAGCAGCTCATTCCTTCCTCTCCTTTTTTTAAAAAATATATTTTTATTTCATATAAACGTAAACCTTCCAACATACAAACAAATACAACAAAATACACACATACAATACATTCTCAATACATTCTATATACAAACAACACCATAAACATACAGAATCTAATAAAATAAGCTTTAACTGAGTGGACAGGAAAAACATTTTTTCCCCCTTACTATCTTCCCTGTCTATACTATCATAACTTTGTAATGTTAAATATACTGCTTTATAACATTAAATCAGCTGCTTTTTATCAATCTTTCTCTCTCATGATAAAAGTTGCATCAAAGAGTTAGCCCTTATTAAATCATTCTAACTGCTTAGATAGACTTATATATATTCAATAAATTCTATGATATATTTTTCTATTATAGCATTAAAACTAAACATTTTCATTTTCAGTTTTACATAGTTTTACTAGACATATGCATAATATAACTTCCAATTTCTTTCTGAAACTCTTCACTGGATCTTTCATTTACATAATGGGTTAATTTAGCCACCACAGCATACTCTGCTAGTTTGTCTTTCCAATCTTTTATATCTGGACATTTGCTATTGCTATGCAGAAAAATGAAGCACATTCCTTCCTCTCCTATCGTAGGCATTGTTCATGAAATGCAGAATGCTGAAGTCATCCCCGGGATGTAGGGATGGCTGCCAACTTGGAAGGCTTTAAGAGGGGAGTGGTCATGTTCATGGATGAGAGGGTTATTCATTGCTACTAGTAAAAATGGATACTGGTTATGATGCATACCTGATCTCATGTCTTTTATATGAGGTGGCGTGGAACACAGGTAGGATAATGCTGCTGCAGTCATCTTGTTTGTGAGCTTCTGAGAGGCACCTGGATGACTTTAGGAATTGATGGGCCTTGGTCTGATCCAGCAGGGCCTTTCTTATGTTCTCTTAGATAGCTTCACTCACTAATGGTTAACCATTCATTGATCTGCTCACTTAACAACATCCTAGCCACCCATAGCAACCCCAATACTTCAGACTAGCCAGATCTCGTCAGAGCTCAGAAGCTAAGCAGGGTTGGTAGTTGGTAGGGCTGCCAATATCCAGGTGGTGGATGGGGATCTCCCCCTATTACAATTGATCTCCAGGTGACAGAAATCAGTTCCCCTGGAGAAAAATGGCTGCTTTGGCCATTGGACTCTATGGCATTGAAGTCCCTCCTTTCTCCAAACCTCGCCCTCCTCAGACTCCACCCCCAAAATCTCCAGGTGTTTTCCAACCCAGAGTTGGCAACCCAAGTAGTTGTATGGGCTGTCACCCTACCCTGTTGCCACCTGACCTAAGGGAAGGGTTGCCAACCTCCAGGTACTAGATAAAGAACAACAGAATAGCCAAACAACAAGTAGTATGCAAGGGTGAGCGTTGTTGTAAATATATCAATAAAGTGCAGCAAGGTGCAAACACATGTAACAAGACAAAGCTTGTATACAAAATACAATTATATACGAAATACAAAAGTACAAAAATACAAAATGTCCAAGAAATATAATCCTTTTAGTTCACAGTGTGAACCTGATGAAGGTGCCTGCAAGGCTATCCACTTTGTTTGCTATGTAACATGAATTCTTGGACATAAAGAGCTGCTGTAGAGTTCCCTTGACCTGTATCAAGAGTGTAGGAATACAGGGATCCGGTAAACTTCCTGTTTCAAATAACCCTTCCTGAAAAACCTCCTGCCGATGGCAAAGAGGGACCTGGCAACCCTAGGCATGTTACATTTTATGAAGGAAAGCTTCATAAGCAGAGACTGTTTTTGAGAGTCAGCCCGCGTCTCCTGTAATGTGTGTTTCACCTTTTTTTTCTCCTGAGCTTCCAAAACTGTTTTACAATTTTTCCTCAGGCTTTCCCAAGCAATAACTGTGGCATGTATTCCTACTTTGCATTATCATGAGATAACAATCAATGGCGATCACGTGAGCTGGTGTCTTTCTTGTTTGCTGTATTTTTGAACTGCACGCTTTCAGAGTTGACATGGCTTCTGTTTTGTTAAACACAGCTAAGTCCATATTTATTCAAGGCACAGAGAACCTGATAAAAAGCAGGTTTGCTGCCGGAGGAGCTATACTCTGTTCCCTGAATTGCCAAAGTAGATTAATCCATTACAGGAAAAAGCCCGGTCCGATTTATTTACGTCTAGAAGAATGAGATTATCCACCATCTTTAAACTCTTGGGGAGGAAGACCTTTGTAGATGAAATATATCCTGCAAACTGACAGGAAAATAGACAGTTCAGTTTTAATGTTTTGAGGTACTCTGTCAGGTCTGTTGGAAGTATGACATAAGTATACTGACATATTTATACACTGAACCAGCCAGTGTGGTGTAGTGGTTAAGAGCAGTGGTTTGGAGTGGTTAATCTGGAGAACCGGGTTTGATTCCCCACTCCTACACATGAAGCCTGCTGGGTGACCCTGGGCTATTCACAGCTCTCTCAGTCCCACCTACCTCACAGGGTATCTGTTGAGGGGAGGGGAAGGGAAGGGAAGATGATTGTAAGCCGGTTTGATTTTCCTTAAGTGGTAGAGAAAGTCGGCATATAAAAACCAACTTCTTCTTCTTCTTCTTCGTCTTCTTCTTACCTTGACCATCCAGGTTTCCAGGGCTGAGGCATCAGAAGCTGACTCTCAACTGATCCATGCAGTCAGCTATGAGCCAGCTTCCAATTCCCCATCCCCCACCCCAACTTCCCTGAGCTGAAGCAACACTGGGACCCAGTGAAGTTTCCCCAATAGCAGGTCAGAAATGGAGTCCTAGCTGGTGGGGGGTCAGCTGGGAGTCTGCTTCAGATCCCTTGCTGCCAGTATGATGCAGAGGATAAGAGTGTCCGACTGGGATCTGGGAGACCCATGTTTGAATCTCCACTCATGCCATGGAAGCTCGCTGGGTGGCCTTGGGCCAGTCACATACTCTCCGCCAAACCTACCTCACAGGAGAGGGGAATGATGTAAGCTGCTTTGGAGGAGAAAGGTGAGGTGTAAATGAAGTTAAAAAAATAAATAGATAAAACTAGGCTGTCGGTGCCAAATGGTACAAACAGGTTGCGAACACTTGAACAGTCTGTCGATTGATCCGCTGAAAGTGGCCAACAGGTGTTGAAAAGTCCCTACACTGAGACAATCTATCCAAACAGAGCAATCTTTGCTTTGGGAAATGCTAATAAAACAGGCTCCGATCGTGGCTAAAGGCACAATGATTAATTACTGGGAAACTTTAATTAAAAATCATGATGGTCAGATACTGGGTGAACTTAGGTGAGGGAAGTTTTCTCCCAGGGATAGGTATTCTATATAAGTTAGTGTGTCTGGATTAGATGTGCCCCCTTATGCTTGCCAGCAAACCAGCATGGCATAGTGGTTAAGAGCGGTGGACTCTAATCTGGTGAACTAGGTTGGTTTCCCCACTCCTCCACATGAAGCCTGCTGGTTGCCCTTGGGCTAGTCACAGTTCTCTCCAAACTCTCTCTGCCCCAACTACTTCACACAGTGCCTGTTGTGGGGAGAGGAAGAAGACTGAGAAGCAGGAAAGATCCTCAAACAGCCACCAGTCTAGACCAAATCCTGTTCGCCGGTCGCAAGCAGGCCGCTGAGTTTTCAATGATCGGTTTGAATGTTCGTCACCTGGTTTGGGGATGTTCGGCAGGTTGCGTCGGTGTATTCCTTCCTGAGCATGCAGCACAATGTGATTCACTTTCTTGAGCATTTATGTTCCCACCCTGATCAAGAGAAATCTGCAACCCACCCCCATCCAACCCGTCCTTGCTGCATAACTGCTCCGCTCAGCAGGAAGCCAGCATGGTATAGTGGTTAAGAGTGGTGGACTGGGTTTGATTCCCCACTCCTCCACATGAAGCCTGCTGGGTGACCTTGGGCTAGTTACAGTTCTCTCTGAACTCTCTGAGCCTCACCTACTTCACAAGGGGTCTGGAGTGGGGAGAGGAAGGGAAGGAGTTTGTATGCTGCTTTGAGACTCCTTAAAGGTACAGAAAATTGGGGTGTAGAAACCAACTCTTCTTCTTCTTCCAGCTTCTTGTCTCTTTGATGGTCAGAAACCTGTTGTGTTGTCTGGCCTCAGGTGAGCTACAGAAAGGATCTGGTCCCAGCACAAGTATTAGGTGAGAGAAACACATACAAAATGGATGAATCCGGGCAACTGTCTTCAAAACCATGAATAATAAACCAATAATTTCCTGAAAGCCCTTGTTGCCAAGACTGAGCGTTTCGGTGCATTTTGATGCCAATAAATTGCTGGCATCAGAAATGTGTGAGCTAAATAAGAACAGTTATTTTTAAATTCAGACCTCATTACTTATTCATAATGGCCACCTTCTTTAAATAAATAATATTGTCCTGAAGTTACCTTTCAAGCACCCTACCGTGCTCATAGCTTGAGGACTTTTCCAGGATTACATAAGCACCATAAAGGTGCTAGTGGTCTCGAAAAATCTCCTCCTGAGGGGGGAGGATCTTCTTAGGAGCCGCCGTGACCCCTCACCAGTAGAGGTGATCCTTTATCATGGGATAAAGTGGCACCCATGCCAGCATGGGTGCAAACACACTAGTGTCTCGGAGACACGGAGCTCCGTCGGCCCCCACCGTCAGTGCAGTCACTCCAGGAACTAAATCCCGAAAGGCTGCACTGGCATTGGGGGAGGAATTCCCAGGGTGTTTGCAGGGTGGAGTTGCCTTTAGGCATCTTCCACAGCTCTTTCGGCTCAGGAACACCCCCTTGAGCACTGACGGGGTTGCACCAACTTTTCGGTGGCGCAGTCTCGCTCTTTTCAATGGGGCCTTTCCCCTATTTTTCTTTATTTTATTTTTAAAAACCTTTCCCCCCCTCTGCAACAGCAAAACAGTTACACAATTAAAATTCATATAATACACGGTCGAACTGAAACAACAATCTTTAAGAGAGCCAGCATGGTGTAGTGGTCAAGAGCAATGGTTTGGAGCAGTGGAGTCTGATCTGGAGTACCGGGTTTGATTCCCCACTCCTCCACATGAGTGGCGGAGGCTAATCTGGTGAACCGGGTTGGTTTCCCCACTCCTCCACGTAAAGCCAGCTGAGTGACTTTGGGCTTGTCACAGCTCCTAGAGCTCTCTACGTCACAGGGTGTCTGTTTTGGGGAGGGGAAGGGAAGGTGGTTGTAAGCTGGTTTGATTCTCCCTTAAGTGGTAGAGAAGAAGTGGTATTCTTCTTCTTCTTCTTCTATAATGGAGAAAGGAGGGGGGAGGGAGGAGGGAGGGGCACCAACAAGATAGTAACCATCGCTGGTCTCAATAGGGCTCCCAGCTCTGGGTTGGGACATACCTGGAGATTTTGGGGGTGGAACCTAAGGAGAGGAGGGTTTGGGGAGGGGAAAGACTTCAATGCCATAGAGTCCAATTGCCAAAGTGGTCATTTTCTCCAGGCGAATTGATCTCTATCAACTGGAGATCAGTTGTAATAGCAGGAGATCTCCAACTATTACCAAGAGGTTGGCAGTCCTAGTCCTCAACCATATGCCTGGTGGAACAACTATGTCTTCCATGCCCTGTGGTACTGATTTAAGTCCCGCAAGAAATATCAGTAAGATGTGGAGCTAGGTAAAAGGTATACAGACAAGGGTGGGGGAAAATAAATAGACCTGAGAGCCAACAGGAAGGGATAAAGGGGACATGAATCCCTTCCAGAGAATAGAAGCGCCCAGATGGAACAGAATGACAGAAGTCACAGGGTTAGGCAAGCACTTGACATGGCTCTGTTTGGAAGAAAGGAAGGGGGAAAGCCATAAAAAAGACACTGAGGGAAAGGTGAAAGAGCGAGAGGAGCAGAGCCAGGAAAGAACAAGAGGAAGCAAGCACAGAAATGCAATAAAACAGTACTTGTGCAATAACCCTTTCCCATAATTATGCATTTGGATTCAAACCAAAGACGTGCTGCCATTTAACATAGCTACGATAAAAGAGGTTTTGCTTGTTTGTTTTGTTTCAAGTGCCTTTTCCCAGCTGTAAGAGAAAGGTGGCAACTTTTCTCAATGAGGACAAACACTGAGTGTTTCTTACCTGCCTTTGCAAAACTACCTGCCTCCCCCTCTGGGCTTGCAAAGAAAGAGCGCAGCGCCCTTCCAAAATGGCGGAAGGATTCACGCTGAGCCTCTTGCTCCCGGCATCAGTGTTGAGAAGAAGAAAGCGAATGCAAATGTCCCCAAGCTCCTGGAGTGAAGAGCTCCTTGACCCAGTTGTTGCTATTCTGGAAATCGGAGATAAGGAATAAAGGGGGAAATAATCTTCTCGGCGGAGCTTAGAGCTTTCCAGACTTCATTGCAGCTTTACTCATGGAGATTGTGAGACACAAAAACCACCTGGACTTACTATCTCCACCCCTATGAAAGAAGGCAGCACAGGATGTGGGGTTGGCACAAAGGGAAGCAGGTAAAGGACCCAGAGATTTAAAAAAAAAAACATGGAGTGAATGCAAAATTCATTTTGTTGAATAGAAGTGTAGTGGTTAAGAGCCGTGGAATCTAATCTGGAGAACCAGACTTGCTTCTCCACTCCTCCACATGAGCGGTGAATTCTAATCTGGAGAACTGGGGTTGGTTTTCCCATTCCTCCACATGAGCAGCAGAGGCTAATCTGGTGAACCGGGTTGGTTTCCCCACTCCTACACATGAAGCCAGCTGGGTGTCCTTGGGCTAGTCACAGCTCTCTTAGAGCTCTCTCAGCCTCAACCACCTCACAGGGTGTCTGTTGTGGGGAGGGTGAGGGAAGGTGATTGTAAGCCGGTTTGAGTCTCCCTTAAGTGGTAGAGAAAGTTGGCATATAAAAACCAACTCTTCTTCTCCTTCTTCATTGGTGATGGTGGAAAGAGCTGTCAAATCTCAGCCGATTTATGGTGACCCCTCATGGGGTTTACAAGGCAAGAGACGTTCAGAGGTAGTTTGCCCTTTCCTGCCTCTGCACAGCAACCCTGGACTTCCTTGGTGGTCCCCCATCCAAGGACTAACCAGAGCCAACCCTGCTTGGCTTCTGAGATTTGACAAGATCAGGCTAGGCTGGGCTATTTGCTGTCCAAATTTTTGATGAAGTAGCCTGAGCACAAGGGAAACATCTTCCATCGACAAGAGACATTCAGAAGTTGTTTGCCCTTGACTACTTCTCCACAGTGACCCTGGACTTCCTGGATGGTCCCCCATCCAAGTACTAACCAGGGCCAACCCTGCTTAGCTTCCGATAGCTGACCAGATCGAATAACTTGGGCCATCAGGGTCAGAGCAAACCAAACATTAGGAATCTGAGGGGGGGTTGTTGTTTGTTTTTAGATTCTGTAGAGAGAACTAACATGGTGCAATTGTTATAACATCAAGACTAGACTTGAAAGGAGGACACATAAACACATGAAGCTGCCTTATACTGAACCAGACCCTGGGTCCATCAAAGTCAGTATTGTCTACTCAGACTGGCAACGGCTCTCCAGGGTCTCAGGCAGAGGTCTTTCACATCGCCTAGTCCCTTTAACTGGAGATGCTGGGGATTGAACCTGGGATCTTCTGCATGCCAAGCAGATGCTCTACCACTGAGCCACAGCCCCTCCCCTGGGACATGGGCCAGACAGCTCACTGACCTTGAGAGAGTCATGCTCACTGAGATGAACTGCCTCACAGACCTTGATTCCATTCTATTGATTTTTTTCTACAAAGAACAGACTGTAAGCCACTTTGCAATGAGGCAAGACATTATTGCTAATATTATTATTCTTCGAACACAGACCATTGATCTATCGAAGTCAGTCCTGTCTCCTCCGACTGTCAGCAGCTCTCCGGAGTCTTGGGTCGAGGGCTTTCACATCATCCACTGCGTGTGGCTTCTATTTTTACACCTGTGAACTGTTCCCATTAAAATAGTCAAAACAAACCAGAGCCAGTGTGGTGAAGTGGTTAAGAGCAGTGGTTTGGAGTGGTCGAGTCTGATCTGGAGAACCGAGTTTGATTCCCCACTCCTCCACATGAGCAGCGGAGGCTAATCTGGTGGACCAGGTTGGTTTTCCCACTCCTTCACATGAAGCCAGCTGGGTGACCTTGGGCTACTCACAGCTCTCTTCGAGCTCTCTCAGCCCCACCTACCTCACAGGGTGTCTGTTGTGGGGAAGGGAAGGGAAGGTGATTGTAAGCCTGTTTGAGTCTCCCTTAAGTGGTAGAGAAAGTCGGCCTATAAAAACCAACTCTTCTTCTTCTTCTTTTTTCTTCTTCTTGAGCTATTGCTGAATTTGTGGTATTTTAGGCAACACAAAGCAGATATAAACAGATTATATAAATGGATATCATATTCAATAAAGTGTTATTGCATTATATTGTGGCTACTGGCTAGTGACCTCTTGCTGGTTTATTTCCCATAAGAATTGTTTAAGAATTCTCTCTCACCCTCTTCCCTGCATGTTTTTTACTTTCTTTCTGGGCAAAGATTTGTTTGGATGATTACTGAGGCATACATGAAAATGTCATCTGATTTCATGTCGTCATTCAACCTTAATAAGGGTTTACCAGCTGTGTCAGTCTCGAAGACAAAACTGAATCGGCAAATCCCACCTAATGATAATTGAAAATGATGAGGTTTCGTAAATAACAGGAAAGGTATCGCGGAAAAAACTAAACCCAACACCACAATCTAATTATGAAGGAAAATGCAACTTTAAAAAATTCACTTAAGGCAAAAGGGAAATTAATGTGGCCATGGGCTAATAGTGTTCATTTGAATGGTTGTGGTACGCATTCATCCTTTTAATGCTTTGAGATGATAAAGTAAGCATAAAATGAGATGCATGACCTAGGAGGAGTTACGACATGAAGAATTCGTTGACAGCAGAAAGTCTGGACTTTTACCAAAACATACATGCTGTTTTGTTGCTTTTTGTTTCTGATACGTGGAACAAGCGATGCAGGCAGATCCTCCATCCAATGGGCCACCAGATGGGCTGGATATTTATTATTTCATCAAGCCGGCATACATTTTCTGATTGTTTTTAAAAGAAAGTCAGAGGTGATTAAGAATTGCTGTGGTGATTAAAAAGGGCAAGAGTCCAGTAGCACCTTAAAGACTAACAAAAATATTTTCTGGTAGGGTATGAGCTTTCGTGAGCCACAGCTCACTTCTTCAGATACAGCTGTGGTGATTAAGAATGTCCCAAACGTAAGGTCAAACAATTTCACCAAATAACCCTAAAATGTGGTGTTTGGAAGAAGAAGAAGAAGAAGAAGAAGAAGAAGAAGAAGAAGAAGAAGAAGAAGAAGAAGGAGGAGGAGGAGGAGGAGGAGGAGGAGGAGGAGGAGGAGAACGAGAACGAGAACGAGAACGAGAACGAGAAGAGTTGGTTTTTATATACTGGCTTTCTAAACCAGTAGTTCTCAACCTTTTTTGCTCCATTCCCCCCTTTCACCATTGTTGAGAATATAATTCCCCGCTTCCCAGGATAGTCATAAACTTTATTGAATGTCGTAGATTAAATTAAAAATTACAATTTGACAGATTGTACATAATCTACAGGACATCACAGTTTGCTGAATACTGGTGCTAATCCCCCCACCCCCAGAACCCTAAAATTCCCCCCTGGGGGGAATCCCCCCCTTGTTGAGAACCCATGTTCTATACCTTTTTAAGGCGAATCAAACTGGCTTACAATTGCCTTTCCTTCCCCTCCCCACAACAGACACTTGTAAGGTAGGTGGGATTGAGAGAGTTTGGAGATAACTGTGACTGGCCCAAGGTCACCCATCTGGCTTCATGTGTAAGAGTGGGGAAACCAACCCAGTTCTCCAGATTAGAATCCACTGCTCTTAACCACTACACCACACTGGCTCTATATTACACTGGACCAATATAAACACCTGCCAGGCCCCAATCTCAATCATTTTTGACACTTAGAAAAGTTACAACTTTTTAAAAACCTTTTTTACAGTTAATACAATACAAATGTGTTTATTTACTTCATGTATGATACTAAATGTGCATTTTGGTTTGTTCGGAACTACATGAAGACATGACATTAACTTAATGCTGAAACAGACCATTGGCCCTTCAGGGTCAGTATTGTCTACTCAGACTGGCACCGGCTCTCCAGGGTCTCAAGCAGAGGTCTTTCACATCACCTACTTGCCTAGTCCCTTCAACTGGAGATCCTGGAGATTGAACCTGGGACCTTCTGCATGCCAAGCAAAGGCTCTACCACTGAGCCACAGCCCCTTCTCTATATTGGAAATGTAAAACATGGCAGTGTGAGCCCTGAAATTAATCAGAGAGAACAAGAGCTTCTTTAGTGACAAACTTTTATTCACTGCTTGTATAATACAGGAAGCTGGTGGGACCTGATTTCCATACAAGAAGCAGCAGCTGAGGTAAGGTTGCCAACTTCCAGGTGGTAGCTGGAGGTCTCCCACTATTACAACTGATCTCCAGGTGACAGAGATCAGTTCCTCTGGAGGACATGGCCGCGGTGGCAATTGGACTCAATGGCATTGAAGCCCCTCCACTCCCCAAACCCTGTCCTCCTCTGACTCCACCCCCACATCTCCTGGTATTTCCCAACCCAGAGCTGGCACCTGTCTTTGACTACTGACAGATTAACACAGCTGTCTCTCTGGAATGTTTTTTTATCAGATGCTCTATGCTTTCATAGAATCATAGAGTTGGAAGGGACCATCAGGGTCATCAAGTCCAACCCCCTGCACAATGCAGGAAATTCACAACTACCTCCCCCCCACACCCCCAGTGATCAGAAGATGGCCAAGATGTCCTCCCTCTCATCATCTGCCTAACAAGTTGAAATTGAATAAATTGTGTTTTTCCCCCCTCCATGGAGATACAACTGTAAAAAATGCTGCACTTGTTCAGTTTAGGCCTGTCGCATGGCTTTTGAAAAAGCAGGCCTACTGCTTGATCCCAAAGGTGGCAACCCTACTAATAATTAGTGTTGGCAACCTCTAGGTTGTGGCTGGAGATCTCCTGGGATTAGAACTGATCTCCAGGCAATAGAGATCAGTTCACTGGGACAAAATGAATGCTCTGGAAGGTGGATTCTATGGCATTATACCCTACTGAGGTCCCTCCTCTCCCCAAACCCTGTCCTCCTTAAGCTCCACCCCCAGTTCTCCAGGTATTTCCCATCCCAGAGCTGGCAACCCTACTAATAATTGGCAATAGGTCTGAACCTGACAGAGAAATGAGCCATTCATTGGTGGGTATGTGCCAAAATTAAGTCTATTGGGAAGGCAGGACTAGGAGAGAATGGCTACCTGTCATTAGTTGGGCTACATAGGCACTGGTTTCTTTCCTGAGTAGGGTTGCCAAGTCCCCCCTTGGCCGCGGTGGGAGGTTTTTTATTTTGTGATTTGTGGTTTTGGGGCAGAGCTGAAGCTGGAGCTGAGGCGGAGCTGAGGCAGGGATTACAAGTGCGTGGCCGCGCTGACGCGATCATGTCACTTCCAGTTTACACCTGGAAGCGCCGCATCGCAAAGGCCTTTTACCACTCAAACTGGGAGTCGGAGTGGTAAAAGGCACATTGCAATGCGGTGCTTCCAGGTGAAAACCGGAAGCGACGAGATCGCATCGGCGCGGCCGCGCATGCACGCGATCCCTGCTTCCGAACCGGGCAGTGGATTGGCAGGCAATTGCCAATCTAAGCAACCTGGCAACCTTATCCCCAAGTCGTAAAATGGCTGTCAAAGTCGATGCTCCTCCATTTCCAGCATTCCTCCCATCCTCCTTCAGAGGTGATATCTTGATTTATTTCGCTGTCACTTTTGTTTTCTTTCTGGAACTCGAGCTGCTAATGTTTACAATGAGCTTCCCTGAACTTAGAACCTCTCCTCTCAATTGGCTGCACATCAAAAGGGAATCTCCGTAAAAAGAGTGAGGCTGGAGGATGGGGATGGAGATCCGCCCCCGAGACAAGCTGACCTGTGTTGGCAAGAGAGCCTCTAGTGGAACTGGCAGCCTTTCCTGTTCTATTGCTGTCTGAGAGCATCATTGGGGACTCTCCCAACTTGCCGGGCTGTAATGCCGCTGCGTGTTCTAAAGCAGTGAAATCTTCAAAGGTTTAAATGTTTGGCCCTAAGAGGTCCCAGGAGAAACTCACTGCCATTGTGAGGGAGACAGGATTATAAGTTCCAAAAAGAGAGAAAGAAAAAGGAACATTAGACTCAGCTGAAAGCAAACATAGATATTTTCAGCTCTCGCTCTTCTATCTCAAGGCAGCAAGCTATGCGAGTCCACAAATTGAGTGAGTAGGAAACAATGTGAAATGCAAAGATGGTAATAGGCTTGCCAATTGTCCGGTATTGGCAGGCAATTAGAGTCCACCGCTCTTAGCCACTACACCACGCTGCCTCTCAAGAACAGCCCAAAGACCGGCAGATAACAAAATAGCTGCTTGCAGCTATGCTCTGACCTGGATAGGCCAGGCTAGCCCAATCTCGTTTGCCGGGCTAGTGCCTAATTGTGTGGGGCGCTCTAGCGGGACCCGGCCCATTAAGAGTGAGAACCCAGCCATACCCCAGCAGAGTGACCCAAAGATGGCATACAACCAGCTTGGAGGAATGGCACAACTTTATTGTTTGCAGCAGCAAGGCATTGGCATGGCATGGGAGCGTTATCCTACCATCGGCCTGCCACCATTGCAGGCCGATGAAAATACCCAGCCATGCTGGGCCACTTTTGAGATGGCAGTTCCTGGGACACACGAGGGCTGCAGCCAGCTGTGTGGTCCCCCGCCACTTGGAAGGAGGCCATTTGACAGCACATGGCAAGGCATGCCCCTGACAGCCCCCGCCGGGTTGTTCATGGCAGCCTTCCATCTTGGCCTGTCCCCTTCCGGCCTCCCCCAAAATCCCTTATTGGGATCCTCCCTGTTGGGGAAAAAGGCACGCAGGCCACTTTCCCCCCCAAACCGGATCCGGCCCCCATGCCAAACCTGAGGGCTGCCCTGAGCGCGGCCTCTTTAAATGCCGGGAAGCCGGACCCGAGTGAAAAACTCAGGTCCGGCTGCTCAGAGGCCAGCTCCCCCCCCCCCGTTGGGAGCCCGAGCCTGATTGGCTCGTTCAAACTGGCTCCCTCCAATGACGGGCGGGCAGGCACGCAGCTGCAAAAGCAGCGCATGGTACGACGCCGCTTTCCCCCATCCAGCTGCCTGAGGAGTGGAGGAGCCCGCGCCGGCCAGAAGCCCCGGGCTCCCCCTGTTCAGCGGCCGCCCGCCCTCGGAGCGGGGGGGGGCGGTCCGGTTCGCTTGCGCCCGCCACAGCCCAGCCCAGCCCAGCAACCTTGGGCTCTGCGGGTAAGTTGGAGCCCCGTTTCTCAGAGTTTTGAAGAAGGCTGCCCATCATTGAGATGTGTTCCCAATGCATTTTGCAAAATAATTTATACATCCACAGTTAAGTTTTTTTTGATGTCTTGTTGATTTCTGTGGAAGCGATTAACGGCAGGACCCTGAGCTCACCCAAATGTGAGACCCACAGAGTTCAATCGGGGTTCATGTTCAGGATTGCAGTCCCAATTGAGTCGGTAACTCTGCCATTGAAATCAATGGGACTCGGCCGTGTTTAATTTGACTGGATCGTGCCCTTTTGTTTTTTTAATAAGCATTCATATTTTAATCTGTCAAATTGATCTGCTACCCATCTGATATTGAATAAAGACATTTGTGGGGTTTTTTTCCTGTGGCAAATTAAAATTGGTGTGCTGATTAAAGTGTTCTTATGGGATGTTTCCAGGCAAACACATGTATTATTCAGGAAGTGCTTTATGAGAAACAATATTGCCACCTTTAAACTAGTCAAGAGAGGGTTTGGTATGAAGGGTGATTTTTTCTTTCTTTCATTCCTCACCAACTGCATCAAGGGAGTTCAGGATCATTTGATGCTCTCAATCACAAGCGTCGAATGGCTGTGCCTATTTCTTTCACAGTTCCTCATTGCACATAATATATAAAGTATTTCTACGGATGTAGAAAAGTTTGGATCTTCTGTGGTCATTGAAGAAGAAGCAGCATTGTTTTTTATATGACAACTTTCTCTACCTTTTTAAGGAGAATCAAACTGGCTTACAATCTCCTTCCCTTCCTTTCCCCACAACAGACACCTTGAGAGGTAGGTGGGGCTGAGAGAGCTCAAAGAGAACTGTGACTGGCCCAAGGTTACCCAGCAGGCTTCATGTGGCGGAGTAAGGAAACCAACCCCAGTTCACCAGATTAGAGTCTGCCGCTCATGTGGAGGAGCGGGGAATTAAACCCGGCTCTCCAGATCAGACTCCACCGCTCTTAACCACTACACCATACTGGGTCTGGCATCACACATGTTTGGTTCTGCTTTGGAAAGAAGACATTGTAAATCACAACTTCAGAATTTAGGTGTGGGAGGCATCCTTGGCTATGTCTCCCTCACTGAAACGTTATCTCTCAGGGTCATAACTTTAACCCACATGAGTTGGTTTGTATCCCAGCCAAAGTGTTCTAAGTGCTAAGTGGCTTTTTATTGCTAAACCATCCGGCCTTATTGCTCTCCATCTAAGTGCAAGCTGGGATTGTGCCTGCTTATCATTGCTCACTGACAAAGTGGGAGCGACTCGCTGTGCTGTCTGTTGAGTTGTCTGATATCCTTCCCTCTTCTGTACAATTGGTTTACACACTGGACATCTTGTAGAAACAACCACCCACGTGCAGTCATGTTCCCTTTGTTTGAAAATCCATACTAACTCCTCAGGACATGTTGCTGGATGCTGGATTTGTTTCCCCACTCCTACACACAAAGCCAGCTGGGTGACTTTGGGCTAGTTACAGCTCTCTCAGCCCTACCTACCTCACAGGGTGTCTGTTGTGGGGAGAGGGAAGGGAAGGTGATTGTAAGCCGGTTTGATTCTCCCTTAAGTGGTAGAGAAAGTCGGCATATAACAACCAACTCTTCTTCTTCTTCTTCTTCTTCTTCTTCTTCTTCTTCTTCTTCTTCTTCCATATGGAATTTTCTAATTTCTCATTCAAAAGGAATCTGTCTAAATTTGAAATGAGTCCTCAGGCCTTATTGTAACATGCTCAGATGCTACCTTGATTCACTTCATTTTCAACCATAGCCAGGAGAATTATATGATCGAGCATTGCAACATTCTCTCCCCCTTTCATTCAATATGCTTTTGAGGTAGGGTTGCCAACCTCCAGGTGGTGGTTGGAGATCTCCCAGCTATTACATCTGATCTCCAGGTGATAGAGATCGGTTCCCCTGGAGAAAATGGCTGGTTTGGCCACTGGACTCTACGGCATTGAAGTCCCTCCCCTCCTACTTCTTGCCACAAGTAGAATCATAGAATCATAGAGTTGGAAGGGACCACCAGGGTCATCTAGTCCAACCCTCTGCGCAATGCAGGAAATTCACTATTCACAACAATCTATTTACTGGTAGTAGCTGTCAGAAATGAAAACCACTAAAACACAACACATTTTTTGTACATGTGGTCTCTCATCAAGAGGGAAAGGTGCGAATTAGCCCTAAATTCTAACCATCCAGTTGACAAATATAGCTGATTCCTCCTACCATATGTATCTTCTTGCAGAATTTGTCAATCTTGAACTGGATGTCAATAATTCACAGTGGGTAGCCGTGTTAGTCTGTCTGCAGTAGTAGAAAAGAGCAAGAGTCCAGTAGCACCTTAAAGACTAACAAAAAATATTTTCTGGCAGGGTATGAGCTTTCTGAAGAAGTGAGTATCTGAAGAAGTGAGTTGTGGCTCACGAAAGCTCATACCCTGCCAGAAAATATTTTTGTTAGTCTTTAAGGTGCTACTGGACTCTTGCTCTTTTCTACTGCTAGATGTCAATAAGATATCTATGTGAAGTATGCCAGATGAATTGTTGAGCCTTCGTTATCATCACATAGACCAGGTGCTTAAACAGTTGCTTAGATATATAATGGGCAGTGTGATGTATAAGGAATACGAGTGGATTGGTTAATGGGTTTTGAAAACCCCATAAAACTCAATTCAAAAGAATAATTGGGAAATATTAAAGTTTCCATTGCTACCTTTGTAAAAGGAGGAATTCACAAGTAGAACACATACAGTTTGTCAGAGGCATAAATAATCAGAGAGAAGCGCAAAAGAAAATTATTGCTCTTACAATGCTGCAGGGAGGTTTCAAATATTGATCTCCAAGTGTTTAGAACAACATATTTAAAATTCTGATCTTACAAAAGAATGTCAATGAGAGAGAGAGAGAGAGAGAGAGAGAGAGAGAGATTAACCATTTTCTTCTGGTCATTTCCCCCTCTTCTCAAAATTCATCTTGTAAGACCCAGATTGAATAGATTCCATAGGAAAATATTTCTCTGTACTGGAACACTTCAGTTAATTCTTCTTTATAAGACACATTAATTGGAGATATAATTAGCACATTTTTTTCTACACAGTGATTTGACTTAATAATACAGTCACTATATAACAGTTGACAAGCTAGTTAATAACTCAGATGTCTATATGAGAAGATTAGAAAGCAAATTCACTTTTGGTCTGAAATGTCACATTGTTTAGAAACGAGATAATGTACAACAATTTATCTGTCTATTTCTATCTATATATTTATATCCGCATCTGTATATCTCTAACTCTATATCTGTCTATCTGCTGTGACCTGGATAGCCCAGACGAGCCTGATCGCATCATATCTCCAAAGCTAAGCAGGGTCAACCCTGGTAAGTGTTTGGATGGGAGACCTCCAAGGAACAGCAGGGTTGTGACGTGGAGGCAGGCAATGACAAACCACCTCTTAATGTTTTTTGCCTTGAAAACCCCATCAGGGGTTGCCATAAGGCAGATGTGACTTGACAATAAAAATCTATCTATCTATGCCTTATTGACTCCTACTACCTACCTACCTACCTACCTACCTACCTACCTACCTATCTATCTATCTATCTATCTATCTATCTATCTATCTATCTATCTATCTATCTATCTATCTATCTATCTCTAGCTAGAGAGAGCTAGCTATCAACCAGCTAGCCAGCAGCCAGCATGGTGTAGTGATTAAGAGCAGTGGACTCTGATCTGGAGGACCGGGTTTGATTCCCCGCTCCTCCATATGAGCGGCAGAGGCTAATCTGGTGAACTGGATTTGTTTCCCCACTCCTACACACGAAACCAGCTGGGTGACCTTGGGCTACTCACAGCTCTCCCTGCCCCACCAACCTCACAGGATGTCTGTTGTGGGGAGAAGGAAGGGAAGGTGATTGTAAGCCAGTTTGATTCTCCCTTAAGTGGTAGAGAATAAAACAAACACTTCATCATCATCATCATCATTATCTCTGTCTCTATCTCTATCTAAATTGAATTTGGCTGGCTAATTGACTTCTAGGATTACCAGTTCCAGGTTAGGAAACTCCTGGAGATTTAGGGATGGAGCCTGGGGAGGACAGGGACCTCAGTGTGGTATAGTGTCATAGAGTCCACCCTCTAAAGCATCCATTTTCTCCAGGGGGACTCATCTCTGAAGTGTGGAGATGAGCTGTAATTCTAGGGGATCCCCAGGTCCCACCTGGAGGCTGACATCCCTATTGACTCCTAATGTTTTTACTTGATAATGATCTCCTTAACAGGAACATTCTCTCTATATGCACACATGAGTAAGTACAATGGATCTTGGCTAAAACATAGGCAATTTTTCAAGGTCTTTCTAGCCAGCTGTAATATCTCTGCTTTACAAGTTTCGATGATAACCACAGCAAATAGTGCCCCCAGTTTTGCACACAGTCACGGAGAATCATAGAATCATAGAGTTGGAAGAGACCACCAGGGTCATCTAGTCCAACCCCCTGCAGGAGACCAGAATGACTAGTCCACATGCAGGAGATCTAGTAGGCATCCCCTATTAATGAATGGCTGCCCATCTTGTTCAATAGCTGGGCTTTACAGAGAGCCAGCATGGTGTAATGGAGAACTGGGTTTGATTCCCCACTCCTCCACAGGAGTGGTGGGCTCTAATCTGGTGAACTGGATTTGTTTCCCCACTCCGACACATAAAGCCAGCTGGGTGACCTTGGCCTAGGCACAGTTCTCTCTGAACTCTCTCAGGCCCACCTATCTCACAGCGTGTCTGTTGTAGGGAGAGGAAGGAAAGGCGATTGTAAGCCACTTTGAGAGTCCTTAAAAGTAGAGAAAAGCAGGGTATAAAAACCAACTCTTCTTCTTCGCTGATATGAGAAGATAGTGGAGTAAATCAATTGTTTAGTTGGAAGTAAATCGGATTGTTGGCCTACTCGCAGATAAATAAATAAAGCATTTCAGCCTTTCAGCTTGTTCTTATGCACATTAGCTCTGAAGACCTTGAATGCAGTGGGTCATCCCTAGTGAATATAGAATCATAGAAACATAGAGTTGGAAGGGACCACCAGGGTCATCTAGTCCAACCCCCTGCACAATGCAGGACATTCACAACTACCCCCCCCACACACACACCCAGTGACCAGAAGATGGCCAAGATGCCCTCCCTCTCATCATCTGCCTAAGGTAACACAATCAGCATGGCTGAAAAATGGCCATCTAACCTCTTCTTAAAAACCTCCAGGGAAGGAGAGCTCACCACCTCCCGAGGAAGCCTGTTCCACTGAGGAACCGCTCTAACGGTTAGAAAATTCTTCCTAATGTCTAGACGGAAACTCTTTTGATTTAATTTCAACCCGTTGGTTCTGTTCCGACCTTCTGGGGCAACAGAAAACAACTCTGCACCATCCTCTCTATGACAGCCTTTCAAGTACTTGAAGATGGTTATCATATCCCCCCCCCCTCAGTCTTCTCCTCTTCAGGAGGGGCTGCACATTTGATCCTTCTGCCCCCTCCAAATCATGTCTACATCTATAGGTTTTCATGGGCTAAAAGGCTGACCAGGAATGCATCTTCTTACATTACAAAGGACCAATGGCATTCTGGGAAAGACACTGCATACAAAGTCTTGCTTCACTAGAGCATATAAAAGGTACAGTCCACTCTGGGCTTGCACATAACTCGAACGCCTTCTAATTTTCTGCCGGTGTCTTCCTCAGTGGATAGTATATTTTATTTTTTGTTCAGCTGACGGCTGCTATCGAAGAGGACCAAAGAGCAATACATTTTGGTTTCCTTTGTCATGGCTAATAAGAAAGTGAGATAGGCTTTTAAACAGAACATCCATCCTGGTAGCAGGTGCTGCCTAGGCAATCAGGTGACCTTAACGGTACCACAAGAGCATCTCAAGAAATAAATAAATAAGTCGTCCAGATAGCAAGTCCACATTGCTCTAAAATATTTTTGCTGCTATCTTGAGAGTGACCTTTTCTTCCAGTGTGTGTGATGTTCTGAAGGAATGGCTTTGCTAATTTTTTTTTTTAATAGCCTACATCCTTTCTTCTGATTTGCTGGATGGACCACCCTTCTTAGCAGGAATGTTTGGCCCTTCAATCACCAACCAACCAACTCAATAGGGGGTTGGACTAGATGACCCTGGTGGTATCTTCCATCTCTATGATTCTATGGTCGTTTATGCATGGGTACTTTCACTCACGTTCAATTTGATTCCCTACTCCTCCACAAGAGCAGTGGACTCTAATCTGGTGAACCAGGGTGGTTTCCACACTCCTCCACATGACGCCTGCTGGGTGACCTTGGGCTAGTCACAGTTCTCTCCAAACTCAGTCCCAGCTACCTCACAAGGTGCCTGTTGTGCGGAGGGGAGGGAAAGGCAATTGTAAGCCGCTTTGAGACTCTTTAAAGTTAGAGAAAAGTGGGGTATAAAAACCAACTACTACTCCTCCAACACCTCTTCTTCTTCTTTTCTTCTTCTTCTTCTTCTGCCACTCTGAAATTGGATCAGCCATTTCTCCTCTCCAAACTGCCAACAGATAGAATTCGACTCATGATTAGTTCTCTACTTGATGATCGATGCTTCTCCTAGAAGCCATTATCTCTGTTTGAGATAGTCTCCTGTTGGTTCTTCATGCCCAGGTGACCACTTGCCTTCTCTGCCCATCATGTTGCGGTCTAGCTTCTTGTGTGTCTTGGCTAAAATCCAAACACTATCAATGCTCTAGAAAGAGTTTTAGATTAACTGGTTGTCCCTGTCCGGTTACGTATGCTTGATATGCAAATTCTAAAAACGATTGGGGAAACCAAAAAATCTATATCAAGCACTGAATTTCGTGTAGTTACTGGCTTGACCCAGATACAAAATAATGAAATTGCTCTGTAATATGAGAAGGAAGGGCGGGTGGGAAGGAAATTCACATTTTTCTGTATATTTATTTGGACATCTCCCACAGCATGCCTGCAGTTCCTCTGCGTCATTTCCCCAAATCTGACAGATCAAAGTGACTTCTTAAATGGGTGGATGGATATACACTATGTAGCCACACTGCTAAAAGGGAAAGGGAGGGACCGTTTGAACCCGTTTAAGAGAGATTTTCTTTTTGATTACGTTTTCTTTTTGAAGAGTTTCCAACTCCACTGATTAAATAGCCAGCCCACGAGGGAAAGCACAGTTCCCACGACTTCTTCTGTGATCCTTCTTTTATTCATCTGCTCTAAAAATGAATTATTGAAAGCTTCTTGTTGCTCCGGTCAACATGAGATCGGTTGGTCTGAGTGAAGCCATTCCTACTCGGAGTTGCTTGAGCTGTTATAGCCAAGGACCACTTCTCCACCAAAACCACACTAATACATACATAAACATATCATATTCTCAAGTGGGATTATGGAATCTATCTATAATATCTGACCAAATATGCCAGGGCCTGTCAGAGTTTAGGAGCTAATTAGGTTTGACCACAATCAGTATTTGGATGGGAGACCACCATGGAAGACTGGGGCCGCTATGTGGAGGAAGGCAATGGAAAACCACCTCTGTTCATTTCTTGTAGCAGCCCCAATAGCCCAGGCTAGCCAGATCTCATCAGAGTTTGGAAGCTAAACAAGATTAGTACTTGGATGGGAGACCCCCAAGGAAAACTAGGGTCACTATGCAGAGGAAGGCAATGGAAAATCACCTCTGTTCATCTCTTGTAGCAGCCCTAATAGCCCAGACTAGCCAGATTTCACCAGCTTGGAAGCTATGCAGGGTGAGCCCTGGTTAGTACTTGGATGGGAGACTACCAAGGAAGACTGGGATAGCTATGAAGAGGAAGGCAATGGCTAACCACCTCTGTTCATCTCTTGTTGAAACCCCCAAAGCTCAGGCTAGCCAGATTTCATCAGCTTGGAAGCTAAGCAGGGTCATCCCTAGTTAGTACTCGGATGGGAGACCACCAAGGAAGACTGGGGTCGCTATGAGGAGGAAGACAATGGAAAACCACTTCTTCTCATCTCTCGGAAGCATCCCAAATAGTCCAGGCTAGTTCGATCTGGTCAGAGCTTGGAAGCTAAGCAGGGTTGACCAAAATGTTAGCTTACCCAGGCTTTGAATTAAGGAGTTGATCTTTTAACATCAAAATGGTGTGTTTTTAGCCTGTTATTTTAAGCCTCTTGGTGGTCTATGCTTTTATGCAGTGGCTGAGTTTTTAAAGGGGCCTTTCAATGCTGGCTTTTAATTCATAACTTCTAATGTTTGGTTTTTGTTATGTTTCATTTTGTAAGCTGCCATTAATGGGCACTTTCACACATGCCAAATAATGCACTTTCAATCCACTTTCGATGCACTTTAGCAATCATTTGCAAGTGGATTTTTTGCCATTTCACACAGTAAAATCCAGCTTCAAAATGTGTTGAAAGTGGATTGAAAGTGCATGATTTGGCATGTGTGAAAGTGCCATTAGGCAGTTTTCCTGGACATGAAGGACAATTTTTTTCTAAATCAACAGATAATAGTCTACACTTTCCGGTTTGTATTTCACCTCAGGGGTGACTTCTCTTAGCCCCAGTCAGTGCTGTTGCCATGATAATATCCACTTACAGCATTCTCGGATAGATTCTGAGATAACCATAATGTGAATTACTCCGCAAAGACTCTCATTACTGTAGTTCATGTTTTTGGGGTATCTTCAGATCAGAGCCTGGACTCAAAGAAAATTACGGGTGTCTGTTTTAGTCTTCCCTGGTTTTACGCACTCCCGGGATCAAAAAGGATCAGACACAAAAGCCAAATTTAAGCTTTTATAGAGCAAAATCTAAGTCTATACTTAGACTACGGCTGTTAAACCATCCTCACTTATAAAACCTAACTTAATGGAGTGTTTCCCGGCTTCAGGGAACGAGATTGCTCTCAAAAACTTACCACCCAGGGCTAAAATACTTCATTTTTACACTTCCATAAAACATTACCTCCTCCAGTATGACAAGAAATGTGAACTGGAGGAGGAAACAAACATCCAGTAGAATGACGCAGGCCGGCGCTTGATACAAGCACTTGGCTTACACAGAGTATCTGTGAATTAGAAGAGCATAGAATGGGGAATACTATAGATATGTATACATACAATAGTTTATGGCAATTGCAACAAACATTTATTAATATTTTATTATTTTATTTGATTTATTTAGGGAGATAGCATGGTATAATGGTTAAGAGCAGTGCTCTGGAGTGGTGGACTCTGATCTGGAGAACTGGGTTTGATTCCCCACTCCTCCACATGAGTGGCGGACGCTAATCAGGTGAACTGGATTTGTTTCCCCACTCCTATATATGAAGCCAGCTGGGTGCTCTTAGGCTAGTCTCAGCTCTTTTAGAGCTCTCTCAGCCTCACCTACCTCACAAGGTGTCTGTTGTGGGGAGGGGAAGGGAAGATGATTCTAAGCTGGTTTGATTCTTCCTTAAGTGGTAGAGAAAGTCGGCATTTAAAAACCAACTCTTCTTCTTCTTCTTTTCTCTTCTCGGACTCAGAGCAGGTAACAATTTTTGGTCAAGTCAACATCATTACGTAAAATTTCAATGGAACGTAGCACAGTTAAAAAACAATAAAATGTAACAATAAACCAATAAAACCCCCTGAATCAGTTGGCCACATTGGGGCTACAGTGAGCTGAGGTTGCCAGGTCCCTCTTCAGCACTGGTGGGAGGTTTTTAGGGTGGAGCCTGATGAGGGCGGGTTTTGGAGAGGGGAGGGACTTCAATGCCATAGAGTCCAATTGCCAAAGCAGCCATTTTCTCCAGGTGATCTGATCTCCATTGGCTGGAGATCATTTGTAATAGCAGGAGATCTCCAGCTAGTACCTGAAAGTTGGCAACCCTAGCTGGGGGGGAAGTAATCTAGCCCCACCAAGAATCGATAGAACGAAATAAACACAGAGGAGGTGGACAGTGAGGCCAGCTATGATATAATATATACCATTGCTGTCCTCAACCATAGGCTTGGAACATCTCTGTCTTACAGGCCCTGCAGAACTGCACTAGGTCCCGCAGGGCCCTGGTCTCACAGGAGAGTTCCTCCCTTCCCCAAACCCCGCCCTCCTCTGGCTCTGCCCCAAAAACCTCCCGGTGGTGGTGGCAACCCTATCTCCAGGTGACAAGAGATCAGTTCACTTGGAGAAAATGAATGCTTTGGAAGGTGAACTGTATAGCATTATACCCCACTGAAGTCCCTCCGCTCCTCAAACCCTATCCTCCTCAGGCTCCATCCCCCCAAAATCTCCAGGTATTTCCCAACCAAGAGCTGGCAAACCTACCTGAACATGCTCTGCTGGGTCTCTGTGACAGATTGTGATTAGGGTTTCCAGGAACGGCAACCAGCAGGAGATATGGAGACAGGGACATGGGGGGCAGCCATTGGTGACAGCATGCCTCTCTAGGAATTGTTGGCAATGCTATGGTGAAAGTCGATGGTAAAACCCTAGTTTCTGGAAATTCCATGATAGGATTGGATTATTTGTCTATTTATTTATTTACTATATTTCTTTGCTGCTTTCCCACACTGCTCAAAGTGGTTTATAATAAAACACGTTAATTACATCTCATCCTTCCTCCCCGGAAGATTTCCACTTTTCTCTAGAAATGATATCATGATGTCAGCTCAACAGTCGTTTTTTAAAATATATATATATATATATTTATCCCGCTGCAGCTCCAAGCAACCCTGACTTGTGATTGATCTTAGCTAAAAACTGGACAATAAATATAATGAATTCTATAACCTGAATATATGTTTAGAACTCATGAATAAATCACGCGTTGAGCAATAGGTTACTTGATTGATCAGGGAATGGATGGTTGGTCTGCGTTCCCAATCAAGTTCTCTCAGCATCTGATACTTCCTTGAAATTTTGGTTCAGCTATACTAAAAGCTTATTGATCTCCACGATAGGCAAAAGATTTTGATTGCCAATAGGAATCGTCAACAGAAGTAACAAAAAGGGAATCGATATCACTTAGCTGTGCAAAAATTGTGAGAGCCGTTAAGTGAGTAACTCTGAACAGAAGTGGTAGCCGCAAGGGGGACCGCTTATTGACCTCTCAGTTGGACCGGATCGCAGCCGTCCATTTAAACAAACCCCCGAGGAGATGGATTGCAGCCTCTGCTTCAGAGAGGAAAAGCTGCCCATCTTGTTTGTAAGTAGACACAACAGGATGTGGTTAGATTATTGTTTACTGATTTGATTTATACCCAGGGTTGCCAACCTACCAGTGGTGGCTGGAGATTCCCCGCTATTATAACTGATCTCCAGACGACCAAGGTCAGTTCCCCTGGAGAAAATAGTTGCTTTGGCAAATGGACTGTAAGGCATTGAAGTCCCTCCCCTCCCCAAACCCTGCCCTCAGGCTCCGCCCAAAAACCCACCTGGCGCCCAAAGACCTGGCCCCCTTACCTGGAACTGATATTCAGAGGCTGACTGCTTCTGAACAGGAGGATTTCCTTCAGTCACCATGGCTAGGAGCTATGGATAGACCTATACTCCATGAATCTGTCTAATCCTCTTTTAATAAGAAATCCCCTTTTAATAATTATGTCTAATATATACAATTTGCCCAATTTTAGAGAGATGCAGATACAGATATAGATATATACATATACATACAGATATGTATTTTCTTGATGTAGAAATTCTAGCCCAGTTGTGAGCTCGGCCAGGCTTGGAAAGGGTGGGGTATAAAATTGGGTTGCCAGCACAGTGTTGAGAAATACATGGATATTTTAGGGATGGAGCATGAGGAGGGTGGGGTCCAAATATTCATACAATGTTCACACGAATAAGCAAGGGTCTGCCCATCCACTGTAAGGGTCAAGGGAAACTCTGTACAAGGGTTCTCATGATCTGCATGCAAAGTAGACTTCATATTGAAGTGCTAGAGTCCAGTAGCATCTTAAAGACTAACCAGATTTCCAGGGTACAATCTTTCGGAGCATGTATGGGGATGGTTTTGGGACCTGGGACAAATTCACACTGGAATCAGATCACTTCTCATTTATGTATGACTTGGCAGGAGCAAATGTGTGAAGTGGATCAACAGAAAAGTATTTAGCCTGAAAAGAAGACTGAGAGGTGATTTGATAACCATCTTCAAGTGCTTAAAGGGCTGTCATATTGAGGAGGGTGCTGAGCTGCTTTCTGTTGCCCCAGAAGGTCGGACCAGAACGAACAGGTTGACATTAAATCAAAAGAGCTTCCGCTAGACATTAGGAAGAACTTTCTAACAGTTACAGCAGTTCCTCAGTGGAACAGGCTTCCTCGGGAGGTTGTAAGCTCTCCTTCACTGGAGATTTTGAAGCAGAGGCTAGATGGCCATCTGTCAGCAATGTTGATTCTATGACCTTAGGCAGATTATGAGGGGGAGGGCATCTGGCCATCTTCTGGGCATGAAGTATGGGTCACTGGGGGTGGGTGGGGTGGAGGTAGTTGTGAATTTCCTGCATATTGCAGGGGGTTGGATTAGATGACCCTGGTGGTCCCTTCCAACTCTATGATTCTATGATCAGGTGATGGGAAACTTCTCTCGAAGAGTTTTTAAAAGGAGTTATTGTTCACAAATAGAAGATGGGCTCATTTGGGGTTTTTGCATACTGCCTTTTTTAAGAACAACAAAAAAAAGTAATAGCTTCAGGAAGCAGTGCAGAGAATAATAATAATAGCTGCCATTTATATTCCTATTTCCTTCCGCAGACATTTTTTTAATGTTTTCTTGACTTTCCCAGTAAAGTGAACCTTTGCCTGAAAGGAGAGAGAAAGAAATGGACTCGTCAAAATGCAAATGACATATACGAAGGATGTACACAAAGTCAGGCGAGTCAGTTCCTGCATCTCTTGAAAACAGTACCAGATGGCCCCGGCGATGGGATGGAGCGAAGTTAATTAAATCACAGAACGATCACTAATTCTGTTATTTGCTAATTCAACACATTGATTTAGGGTTGTTGTTGTTGTTGTTTTTTGCCTTGGCGATATACGGCACGTTTTAATTAAGTCTCGCAAAGCCGATTGTATCAATAATGAATAGGGAGCGGCAAATAATATTAGGCTCTGTCGTTCTGAATATAAGCAGAATAAGGGCATGCTGGCATTTGCCAATGTTGCCACTTCATCATGGTGAGAAGAGAAATGGGATGGGTGGGTAAGAGTGAAGCGGTCAGAACCAGAGTGTTTGCTACGAACATTACGCAGTAGAAGACTGTGGCTATTTATGCAGGGTCAATTTTGATGCTCGCTCAAAGCTCTTTTTTAAATGTGACCTTTAAAATGCCTATTCACAGTCCCAATGCAAAAGGAGATATTCCACCTCCCACCCACCCCCACTTGCCTGCTCCTTTGTTCCTGTTTGCATAGCCATTAGCAACCACTGTATGCATAGCTAACACGCGGCTGTTGTTTTGCATGCTTCATTGAGGGGATTCTTTGCTGCGGGGATGGAGCAAACACAAAAGTTCGCGTTAAAGGGGCTCTTAAGAAATGCGAAGGAGGTATGCGCCGGCTTCGCAGTCACTTCCTGAATGACGGTTCAGCGTGAAAAACTCAAAAAAATATGCTGGACAATTCAGCCTGGAACGAGCTGCTTATTACCAAGCATAAATGTCCTCAGAAGAGCTTTTCAAGCGGAGACACGACCACAGAGGTGAATTTCCCAAGTAACTTTTCTATAGTTATATTCATCAGCAGAGCCTGATAGTCTAGAGCCGAGGTCCCCAACCTTCATCCAGACACATTTGGAATTCTGACACAACAAAATGCCAGCCACAAAATCAGGGTTGCCTGGTCCCTCTTCTCCACTGGTGTAAGGTTTTTGGGGCAGAGCCTCAGGAGTGTGGTGTTTTGGGAAGGGAGGGACTTCAACGCCATGGAGTCCAATTGCCAAAGCGTCCATTTTCTCCAGGGGAGCTGATCTCGGTTGCCTGGAGATCAGTTGTAATAGCAAGAGATCCCCAGCTAGTATCTGGAGGTTGGCAACCCATCCAAAATGGCTGTTGCAGGAGGCGGAGCCAGCCACAAAATGATTGCCACAGCTTAACGTCAGTAACATAGTGTAGATCCTTGTGCTGTGATGGCAGCTCCTGCCAAAGCAACCGTTTAAAAAGGCTGTATAACCAATCAAATCTCCAATAGTCCCCAAGCCTTGCTGAGCAATAGCCAGACCTGGTCCCATCTACTTCCTGAAAACAGGCACCATGGCACCCATGGGCACAATGCTGGAGATCTCTAGTCCATTCCTTGTTTATGGACATACGTGGCAGACAAAAGGCTGTGTGGGCTAAGAAGTTGCTGCCAGCAAAAGAAAACTCCCCCAAACCCTGAACACAATCCATGCATTACCTTTTAGAGAGCCAACGTGGTGTAGTGATTAAGAGCGGTGGTTTGGAGCAGTGGACTCTGATCTGGAGAACCAGGTTTGATTCCCCACTCCTCCACATGAAGCCAGCTGTGTGACCTTGAGCTAGTCACACTCTCTCAGCCCCACCTACTTCACAGGGTGTCTGTTGTGGGGAGGGGAAGGGAAGGGGATTGCAAGCCGGTTTGATTCTCCCTTAAGTGGTAGAGAAAGTCAGCACATAAAAACCCACTCTTCTTCTAAAACTGTAGATTCAGAATGTTACTGTTCAGAGCAGCGTTGGCAGTTGACAAGAAGAAGCCAGCGTGGTGAAGTGGTTAAGAGCGGTGGTTTGAAGCGGTGGACTCTGATCTGGAGAACCAGGCTTGATTCCCCATTCCTCCACACGAGCAGAGGACTCTAATCAGATGAACCGGGTTGGTTTCCCCACTCCTACGCATGAAGCCAGCTGGATGACCTTGGGCTAGTCACAGTTCTCTCTGAACTCCCTCAGCCCCACCTACCTCACAAGGTGTCAGTTGTGGAAAGAGGAAGGGAAGGAGAATGTAAGCCAATTCGAGACTTCTTTAAAAGGTAGAGAAAATCAGGGTATAAAAACCAACTCTTCTTCTTCTAGGAAAAAATGTATTTCAGGGCAATAAAATCCTACCAAAAAATTCTACTTCGTACTTGGGAGTTGAGGTACAAAATTGCACAGAAGGGAATGTATATTGAAAGTCACAAAGTATGTTGTGACTTTTAATAAACCTTTTTCTGTGTGATTTTGTTCTTCATAAGGACACATGAAGTATTTGATTTCAGCCGGCTGATGTGTGTTATATTCTAACCAAAATCCAGAGGAAATGAAGAAAGGATTATTTACTCATTATATCAAGAAATGTGATCGGAAGATAATGGAGTAGGATATATAAAATATCTACTATCAGGAAGGATCCTTTTAGGGGGAGCTTATCAGACGAGTATGATCTCGTGGTTATTTGATCAGGCCTCTGATTATAGTCCAGGGTGCATGGAGATTTTGACAAACGTTGGGTTAGGTCTGACGAGAAATTTCAAAGACAAGGACAAAGACAAGGGCCTGAAGTGAAGTGACTTGCAAGGGGAAGGACAAGTCACTCCTATATAGGGTTGTCAGCTCCAGGTTGGGAAATACCTGGTGATTTCGGGGGTGGAGCCAAAGGAGGGAGGGGTTTGGGGAGGGGAGGGACTTCAATGGGGTATAATGCCATAGAGTCCCCCTTCCAAAGTAGTTGTGTTCTCCAGGTTAACTGGGTATGGAGTAGGGGTCACTGGGGGTGTGAAGGGGTAGTTGTGAATGTCCTGGCCAGGTGAACATCTCTTGCCTTGAAAACCCTACAGGGTTACCCTAAATGGGCTGTGACTTGATGACAGTTCCATCACCACCAAGGGTTTGCTCTGTCACAATATTGATTTTTGTGTGTGTGCTATATTCTACATGTTTTGGGGTGTGATTACATGAATTAAATCACTCGAAAGCTGTTGTACATGTACTGCACATGTAAAGGTAGTCCCCTGTGCAAGCACGGGGTCATTATTGACCCATGAGGTGATGTCACATCACGACGTTTACTAGGCAGACTATGTTTTATGGGGTGGTTTGCCATTGCCTTCCTCAGTCATCTTCCCTTTCCCCCCAGCAAGCCGGGTACTTATTTTACCGATCTCGGAAGGACAGAAGGCCAAGTCAGCTTTGAGACGGCTACCTGAAACCGACTTCCGTTGGGATCGAACTCAGGTTGTGAGTGGGGCTTTTACTGCAGCTTACCACTCTGTGCCTTGGGGCTCTTAATAGTACACATGTAGAGAGATTTATTCAAAACTCGGGGAGGAAGCTGCATGTTTTTTTCATTTAGCATTACAGGATAATTGCCTCCCAAAATATAAAACAAACTGGATGATGACTAAATGCACACCAGCGATGCCATTTTTTTAAAAAAGCTTGTTGTTACTATTAAGAGTCATCAGCAACGACCCCTTTGGAATCTCAGATTTTTGCGCCACTATTTAGAAAAGATTTAAATATTTAGCATATAGAAGAGTCAGGTTATAAAAAATGCATAAATTCGATATGTCATTGTACCTTACAGGGAATATATTATTAGAAAGACATCTAGCAAACTTTTTTACTTAATGAATTGCTTCTGTGATCAAGTTTAATAAATGCTCCTATCGACTGAGGTGCCCATCAGTTTCTAAACTTTGCCTATTTGATCTGAATTTCCAGGGCTTAATGAGATTTGTGGATGCCTCGTTTGTCTTAAGCGTCTCCTAGCATTCAAACTCATATCCTTGGGATGTCGAAAATATCTTTTCTAGTGGATGATTGGTTTCAATAAGAATAGCGAGATCTAAATAGAGGATAAGGGCCGGGAATTCAGGGAAAGAACTAGGTAGGTGTTCGGGAACCTTATCTGACTCTCAAATCAGATGCAAATTGGTATCACCACAGAGTACATTTGAGTGGCCTGAAAGCCTACCCATGTTTATTCAGAGGTAGGCCCAGACTCAATATTCTCCAGGTTCAATTTTTGAGCAGAAATTAGGTATTAACTTAAGAAGATGATATTGTCTGTGAGGGCGAAAAAATACTTCAGCTGTGGGAACGTTCGACAGTTTTCGGTCTCACTCATTTCCCTCTTGCTGCTGTCGTATTGGAGTGTTTTCTTTCGTTTCCCCCCATTATTCACTCAGGTGATCCCCACCTTCCAGAGAACATCAAGTAACTATGATGGTAGCCTAACACTTAGGGTTGCCAGGTTCCTCTTTGCCACTGGCGGGAGGGCTTTTGGGCAGAGCCTGGGGAGGGCGGGGTTTGGGGAGGGACTTCAATGCCATAGAGTCCAATTGCCAAAGCGGCCATTTTCTCCAGAGGAACTCATCTCGATCAGCTAGAGATCAGTTGTAAAAGCAGGAGATCTCCAGCTAGTACCTGGAGGTTGTAATCACAAACGGCTACAAGTGCTAATTGGAAGTTATAGCAATTCAAAGCAAAAGCACCAGTAAATATTGTGCAAAAAAGATAACAACAACAAGTAAGAGACGTCTTACTTTGCCGTCCATGCATACAAGGAAGGTATACTCCTTCATGAAATGATGCAATGAAGGACTTATGAAGCTTGAGAAAGTATTGCATGAAATGGAATTATACCGGATTTCCATCGCACTATGTCCGGTTTTTGCTGCCTAAATTATTGCATTTGCACTTTATGGACTCATAGGAATTGAGCAACTGTGCCTGATATTTATTCATTGTAACGCCTTGCGTTTTCACATTGGGTCTTTTTAAGACCATTTTGTACATAATTATTGTGGTGTTCTGCTCAATTTGGATTGTGCTTATTAGAACTATTCTGAATATATGTTATCTAATAGCAATAACCTTGTTGTTGTTATCTTTTTTGCACAATATTTACTGGTGCTTTTGCTTTGAATTGCTATAAGTACGTGGAGGTTGGCAACCCTAGAATCATAGAATCATAGCGTTGGAAGGGACCACCAGGGTCATCTAGTCCAACCCCCAGCACAATGCCAGAAATTCACAACTACCTCCTCCACACACACCCAGTGCCCAGAAGATGGCCAAGATGCCCTCCCTCTCATGAACCGTCTAACCCTACTAACCCTATGTAGTAGGGTTGCCAGATACTAGATAACGGCAGGCAATTGCCTGCTAATTAAGGAGGCTGCCCGCTGCCCCTCAGCTGGCCAGTGGGCAGAAGCAAGCCAGCTTAAAGGGGGAGCAATTAACATCACTTCCGGGTTTGCCCCAGAAGTGATGGGGATGCTCTAGAGAAAGTCAGCATATAAAAACCAACTCTTCTTCTTCTTCTTCATAATTCATTTTATCCTCCAGGTGATTTTTTTTTTTTAAATTCTGAGCCACTACTATGTACTGTAGTTGTAGCATGACCCCCGTATCTACTGTTGATGCCTGTCAAGGAAACCAAAACAAGGCCTTCTCTGAAACGACCAGATTAACTTCTCTGAAAGAGCCAATTAATCCCATATCCATCTTGATAAGCAAACATCCTGACAGGATTTTTATCACTGGCACAATTTCATTAAATTACTATCTTTAATTCTGACAGTTTAGTAATTTTAAAAAGTTCAAATAAAATAAAGGTTTATTCCCATGTCATCAACTTTTAATTAAAGCTGTGAAAGACATTATCTGACACATATCTCAGTGACCTTATGGAACTCACTGAGAAAGGACTGATAAAGAAAATGGTTCATTAATCACTTAGATGGTTTACCTTCCTAGAGGAGGGCAGGCAGCTTGGAATAGCTTGATCACATCAGATCTTGGAAGCTTAGCAGGGTCGGTACCTGGATGGGGGACCACCAAGGAAGACTCTGCAGAGGAAGGCAATGGCAAACCAACTCTGCTTCTCAGATCTTGGAAGTTAAGCAGGGCAGTGGTGGACCTACATTTTTGAGACCCTGAAGATTGAAGTGTTATGGGGGGCCCTTCTCACCAGCAATGAGGTCTGGGTAACTGCTGTTAACGTCTTCAGTTTTTTCTATGGCAGATGTATAGGTTCATTCTCTAATAGAGAGGTAGAAGGTCATCAGAGATGAAATCTGATTAAGCAGAGGTTAGATGGCCATCTGTCAGCAATGCTGATTCTATGACCTTAGGCAGATCAAGAAGAAGAAGAAGAAGAGTTGGTTTTTATATGCCGACTTTCTCTACAACTTAAGGGTGAATCAAACCGGCTTACAATCACCTTCCCTTCCCCTCCCCACAACAGACACCTTGTGAAGTAGGTGGGGAGAGATGAGAGGGAGGGCATCTTGATCATCTTCTGGCCATGGAGGGTCACTGGGGGTGTGGTTATGAGGTAGTTGTGAATTTCCTGCATTGTGCAGGGGGTTGGACTAGTTAACCCTGGTGGTCCCTTCCAAGTCTATGATTCTATGATATTGTGAAGAACAATGGTGATATACAGTAAAATAACTGATTGCCATACAGAGGATTTCCAACAATATGGGAAAGGTAATCAAGAGTTACCCTGACCTTGACAGCCTAGGCTAGCCTGATCTCATGAGATTTTGGAAACTAAGCAGGGTCGGCCCTAGTTAGTACTTGGATGGGAGACCTCCCAGGAACTCGAGAGTTGCTCTGCAGAGGCAGTCAATGGCCAACCACCTCTGAGCATCTCTTGTACTGAAAACGGGGACCCCATAAGTCAGCTGTGACTTGATGGCAAAAATAAAAACAATATTATCTTTGGCACATGATCACATGTAAAAGATACATACTGGAGCACATGTAGAAGATACATACTGGAGCAGTGGCGAACCAGCCCTGAGAACAAAACTAAAACGATAACTATGTTTGAATCAGTTTTTCTTGACATTTTTATTGGGCATGTGTAATCCCTTCAACGATGCAAGGAAGTCCTCATACTAAAATATGCCCTGCTTTGTTATAGAAATTCTGTGCTTTTAAAATCTTCTATTAAGAGATACATTCCCCCTAATTGCTTTTGACAAATGACATCAATTCTGTGGACTCCTACATCTTTGATACGGAAGCTGTGAATGGTGATGAATAATACAAATTTACATTGAATATATTTTTGTCATGTTTTGAACTCCTGAGTGTCTGAAGTATCTGTCTGTAAAAGTAAAGGCAAGCCTATGGATAAAACAATCTGATTAGCAGCATGGAGAATTCAGCTTAAGTCATAGGTGACACTTTGCCTTAAGCACTCAGAGATTAATAATGCAGCTGGCTACAATACAATCAAAAGCAGCAGGTCAGAAAAAAATATGTTCATTATAATTTGTATTTTTAGTGTTAGATGAAGGGTTGCCAAACTCCAGGTACTAGTTGGAGATCTCCTGCTATTACAACTGATCTCCAGCCGATAGAGATCAGTCCACCTGGAGAAAATGGCTGCTTTGGCAATTGGACTCTGTGGCATTGAAGTCCCTCCCCTCCCCAAACCCCGAGCTCCTCAGGCTCCACCCCCAAAAAACCCCACCGGTGGCAAACAGGGACCTGGCAATCCTAGCTAGAGGCCAAGAAGCTTGCAAATGGAAGCAGGTATTCTCATTGCGTTAGCAACATAACTTGTCACTCCCTAAGAAACTCAAAGCGTTCAACCACCATTCTCAGCAGTAGACTTTTAAAATATTATTCGGATTTCTGATAAAAGCACACAAAACGTAATTACGCCTCCCCCAAATTATATGTTAGAGACAGCAGAAAACGTCAGCTCGAGACAGTAGACCCATCTCTGATTAAGACACATTTATTCCTTATTGCTATTATGGGTCTTCAATCTCTGATCAACGAGCAGGTTTTTCAGACATTTAAATCATATGATTTCAATAATTTAGTTAGGCTTCTAATTTCTGCACCTATTCGGTGGAAAATTAAGTTCAATTAGTGTAGGCAGGATGCTGACGAACATGGGAGAAATGAAATAACAGGCTTTGGGTACTATCCTATTATATACTCATCCCTCAAATCAGAACGTAATTGCTGGGACAGCTGGAAGGATGCAAAAAAAAAAAAAGACCCTTTTCTACGTGTTATATGAATTATCTATACATGTGAGAAAGCCACCTAACAAAATAAGGTCTAACTTTACACTGCATGCGTATGGAGTGGAGGGAGAAGATTTGGTCACTTTCTTTGGTTCCTGAATATGAAGTTGCCTAACTCTGTCAACCTACTGAACACATGAAGCTGCCTTCTACTTGGTCCATGAAAGTCAGTATTGTCCACTCAGAACAGCAGCAAATCTCCACGGTCTCAGGCAGAGGTCTTTCCCATCACCTACTTGCCTAGTCCCTTTAACTGGAGATTGCGGGGATTGAATCTGGGACCTTTTGCATGCCAAGTAGATGCTCTACCACTGAGCCACAGCCCCTTCCCTCCCCAAAAATACAGCCCATGAACACATGAAGCTGCCTTATATTGAATAAGACCCTTGGTCCATCAAAGTCAGTAGTGTCTACTCAGACCAGCAGTGGCTCTCCAGGGTCTCAGGCAGGGGTCTTTCCCATCACCTACTTGCCTAGTCCCTTTAACTGGAGATGCCGGGGATTGAACCTGGGACCTTCTGCATGCCAAGCAGATGCTCTACCACTGAGCCACCGCCCCTCCCATTCCATTCTTTATATACAGCCATTAGAGATAAGAAGTTGTTTGCATAAACATGGTATAACTTTATTCACACTGTACAAAGAAAAGAAGAGAAGCCATAACAGATTCCTTCCTAGCAGTTTTTCCTAGCCAGCGTACCCCGAAACCCTAACTAAATCCTGGTCTGGATCTCCACCAAATCGAAGCAGGTCTGAAATTGCTCCTGAAATTGAAATAAAACATGAACTGGACTTTTAAAGCTTACAGTCTCCCATGCAAGCTAATGCTCCTTGTTATTGGCCAGTAAATAAAAAATGTAAGTTCTTTCTCCAAGATCAGTAGCAGTTTCTCAGACCTGCATAATTATAGCTGCTAAATATTGGCATATTGAAGTAGAGTTACACTTAAGGTTGCCAGGTACCTCTTCCCCACCGGTGGGAGGTTTTTGGGGTGGAGCCTGAGGAGGGTGGGGTTTAGGGAAGGGAGGGACTTCAATGCCACAGAGTCCAGTGGCCAAAGTGGCTATTTTCTCCAGGTGGACTGATTTCTATCTATTCTATCTAAAGCGTGCTTTTGGGATAGTACCTATTATTGGACTTTTTGAAGAAAATACAACATTTACTTGAAAGAACATGGCAATTGGTGCACGGAGACTGCACCCTATTTAGATTGTACATAGTGTATATAACTTTGACTGTTCTTATATGTATCTTTCACTCTTGTATTGTTGATGTCATATGTGTAAGCACCAATAAGATTTTTTGCTACTTTTGTACTGAAGACTCCGTTGCAGCTTTTCTAACCATTGGTACTGGCACGGAGGTGCCTATTTTGTATTATTACCTGGAGGCTGGCAGCCCTAGTTACACCTTCAGAAAGATCATCTCTTCATAGGTTTACCAACTTCCAAGTGGTAGCTGGAGATCTCCCGCTATTACAATTGATCTCCACGAGATAATCACCCTGGAGAGCATGGCTGCTTTGGCGATTGGACTCTGTGGCATTGAAGTCCCTTCCCTCTCCAAACCCCACCCTTCTCAGACGCCACCCCCAAAATGTCCAGGTATTTCCCAACCCGGAGCTGACAACCCTATTTCTTCAAAATATACCACTTCAGCATGCATCAGAGAAGATCTGATTTTCACAAATAGGGTGTTGGTCAATTGAACCAACTTTCTTCACGATGGTTGAGTGTAGTGTTGAGACATTCTGCATGGCAACCGCTGAGGTACCTACAATTGGCACATGGTTGCTATTGGTTTGCTTGATTGGTTTATTTATGTTCCGGGACCATAATGGCAAATCGTGCATCATTTGAAATGACTTATCTTTCGAATGTATGAGATGCATGAGTCAGTTGACAGAATTCATCATGTTGGCAAATGCTCCGAACTCATTGATTTAAACTACAGTTCTCAGGAAGAAATACAAGAAGGCAAAGGATCTCCCGCCAGTGGCAAAGTGGGACCTGGCAACTAGGGTTGCCAACCTCCAGGTACTAGCTGGAGATTTCACTCTATTACAACTGATCTCCAGCTGATAGAGATCAGTTCCCCTGGAGAAAATGGCCGCTTTGGCAATTGGACTCTATGGCATTGAAGTTCCTCCTCTCCCCAAACCCCGCCCTCCTCAGGCTCCGCCCCAAGAACCTCCCGCCAGTGGTGAAGAGGGACCTGGCAACCCTACTGGATCCACACCCTGTTATTTTCAATCCCCATAAACTCATTGGATTTCCTAATCCCCTTGTGAACCAACCTTTTGGAGAAGTGTAGGCTGGCTTGTCCTATTGTTCATCCCGAAATGGTTTGCATAGAAGCACTTTGTTAGCCCTGGAGACAGATATATTGACTTGAGCTAAACCGGAGACCATTAAAACCCGAAAACATTAATCCTTTTGATTCACTGCGGACTTTGGAAGGTAACATAAATAGATACCTGAGTGGAAAAGATGATACAGTTTGCGGACTCCTTGAGCACAATGAGCCCTGGTGAAAAGCGTTGAAGCGCTGGCTTAAAAACTTGGAGTGAATTCCTTTTTATTTACTCGCTTTGTTGCCCACGGGTGGTGGAGTTGCCAAAATACCCCAAGATTAATGGCTTTGTTGAGTTCCTCCTAAGAAAGGTAAATGAGATCATGCAATATTTAGGCATAATATATACCGGCTGTCATATTTTTAGTAACAGCGCTGTGCTTTTTAGGACCAGCCTTGTAATATTTTAAAAATGGGGACGGTGATAAAAGCGGGGTGTTCCTGGAGGGAAAAGACAGTGCTGTGTGCAATGATTCTTGTTATGGTTGCGTTGGGGTCAATGCTCCAAAATTTCCCCTAGCAAGCAGCCTCCCCAGAAGAGGTAAAGGTAAAGGTCCCCTGTGCAAGCACCAGGTCATTCCTGACCCATGGGGTGACGTCACATCCCGACTTTTTCTAGGCAGACTTTGTTCATGGGGTGGTTTGCCAGTGCCTTCCCTTTACCCCCAGCAAGCTGGGTACCCAGAAGAGACAACAGTGAATTTACCAAGGTTTCGCTTGCGCCAGGGTTCCTCAGCCCTCAACCTGGCATCAAGAATCTCAGGATCGTTGCTCTGCGATACAGTGAACGATTTACCCCCCAGGGTTTCTAGGGTCACATCTCGATTGTGATGAGCACAGGTCCGAAGCTCTGCTCAGGAGTGATCACAACTGGGGAGGGGCTGTGGCTCAGAGGTAGAGCATCTGCTTGGCATGCAGAAGGTTCCAGGCTCAATCCTCGGCATCTCCAGTTAAATGGGTTAGGCAAGCAGGAGATGTGAAAGACCTCTGCCTGAGACCCTGGAGAGCCACTGCCTGTCTGAGTAGACAGTACTGACTTCGATGGACCAAGGGTCTGATTCAGTATAAGGCAGCTTCATGTGTCTAATCTGGTGAACTTGGAAGGCTTTAAGAGGGGAGTGGACATTTTCATGGAGGAGAGGGGTATTCCTGGCTACTATTTAAAATGGATACTAGTCATGATGCATACCTATTCTCTCCAGGATCAGAGGAGCATGCCTATTATATTAGGTGCTGTGGAACACAGGCAGGACAATTCTGCTGCAGTCGTCTTGCTTGTGGGCTTCCTAGAGGCACCTGGTTGGCCACTGTGTGAACGGACTGGTGGACTTGATGGGCCTTGGTCTGATCCAGCAGGGCTTTTCTTAGGTTCTTATGACCCCTATCTATCCTTTGCATGGGCACAAAGTGGATAAATAGAAAAGTTCTGACATGTTTTGAAATCCATGCAACATATTTTGCCTTGCATTTCTGACCTAATATCCTAAAACTGGGACATCGGACTTAAAGGGACAGAGAGGTTGTTGTTGTTTAAGCGCTACAAGCTCACCTCCAGTTTCTAGCATTTAGCAACAGAATGAGATTTTTAATTTTCCCCCAGATCTATAGGAGTTTGAGTTAATTAGGAGTCAATGAGCCACAAAAATCATTAGCATCCTAATGCCTGATCTTTCATGTGGTTTGTCTTTAGAAACATCTCTAAAGGGATCGTACTTCTGCTGGGTTTGTGTGTTAGTATTTGTCTGTCACCATTTGGAGCTTGCCTGGCCAAGGTCGATGTCTCTGGATTCCCATGCGATTCCTGAGACTCTGTGCTTTCATGGCATTTTTTAAAAAAAATCCATTTGGAAACTTTGATTTACAGAAAATGTTGTAAACATGATATTAAGGGGAGGGGCTGATTCACATGCAAGTGATTATCACAGATGGATCAAGTAAGAACCCTGAAGTTAATGGTAGGGTTGCCAGGTCCCTCTTTGCTACCGGCGGGAGGTTTTTGGGGTGGAGCCTGAGGAGGGTGGGGTTTGGGGAGGGACTTCAATGCAATAGAGTCCAATGGCCAAAGCAACAATTTTCTCCAGGGAAACTGATCTCTGTCGGCTGGAGATCAGCTGTAATAGCAGGAGAACTCCAGCTAGTACCTGGAGCTTGGCAACCCTAGTGAATGGGCCATTACGGATGTAACACCATGGAGAGAACTTTTTGAGTTTCTATACGTCACCAGAAATTAGGTTTGCCAACCTCCATTCAGGGCTGAAGATCTCCCA